>NC_042616.1:115962427-116697984 GCF_901001135.1 Rhinatrema bivittatum | reverse complement strand
AATAGAGGACCAGGTTTAGACTGTTGAGGAGATTAGTGGTGGCTTCGGCTTGTAAGCTGTTGTTCCAAAGTGCGATGGCTTTCTTAATAGATTCTGTTATGGGAATAAGAATCTGAACATCGTCTGCATAGATGTAGTGAATGAGGTTAAGACTAAACAGTTGGCCAAAGGGGGAAGGAGGGGGAAACGGCGGGGAAACGGCAAAGCTGCTGCCAGGGGGGGCTATAACACGCGCCGCCGGAGCGGCGGGCCACCTGCCCCCCCTGGGCCTTCCCAGCCGACACGGAGCCGGTTGCGGCGCTCCGCCGCGGAGGAAATGCGCCCTGCGGCCGTCCGGGAGGCGTTCCCCGCCCCCCCCGCGAAAGGGGTGGGGGATGCGCCGAAACCCCCCCCCCGGTCCCACCGAACCCGCCGCCGGGTTGAATCCTCCAGGCGGACTGCACGCACCTCACCCGTTTAACTCTTAACGGTTTCCCGCCCTTTTGAACTCGCTCTTGAAAGTTGTTTTCAACTTTCCCTTACGTACTTATTGATTTTATATATTTACTTTATTTTTTTTTATTCCTGGACGGGGCCGGGGCCGTCCGGGAGGCGTTCCCCGCCCCCCCGCGAAAGGGGTGGGGGATGCGCCGAAACCACCCCCGGTCCCACCGAACCCGCCGCCGGGTTCAATCCTCCAGGCGGACTGCACGCACCTCACCCGTTTAACTCTTAACGGTTTCCCGCCCTTTTGAACTCGCTCTTGAAAGTTGTTTTCAACTTTCCCTTACGTACTTATTGATTTTATTGCTTTACTTTATTTTTTTTTATTCCTGGACGGGGCCGGGGCCGTCCGGGAGGCGTTCCCCGCCCCCCCCGCGAAAGGGGTGGGGGATGCGCCGAAACCACCCCCGGTCCCACCGAACCCGCCGGGTTCAATCCTCCAGGCGGACTGCACACACCTCACCCGTTTAACTCTTAACGGTTTCCCGCCCTTTTGAACTCGCTCTTGAAAGTTGTTTTCAACTTTCCCTTACGTACTTATTGATTTTATATATTTACTTTATTTTTTTATTCCTGGACGGGGCCGGGGCCGTCCGGGAGGCGTTCCCCGCCCCCCCGCGAAAGGGGTGGGGGATGCGCCGAAACCCCTCCCGGTCCCACCGAACCCGCCGCCGGGTTGAATCCTCCAGGCGGACTGCACGCACCCCACCCGTTTAACTCTTAACGGTTTCCCGCCCTTTTGAACTCGCTCTTGAAAGTTATTTTCAACTTTCCCTTACGTACTTATTGATTTTATTTATTTATTTTATTTATTTATACCGGCATTGCATCCGCTGTAGGCTTCCCTGGTCGGTCTTGTGCATTTGAATAAACGGAGAGGAATTTGTAGGTCGATAATGGTGTGTTGGTGAATGATTTTTTATATCAAGGTGATGGATTTGTAAATGACTCTGAATTTGAATTGGTAACCAGTGGAGGTCTTTTAGGACTGGGGAAATGTGGCCTCCTTTCCTAGTGTTTGTTAGTAGACGGGCTGCTGCGTTTCAACCATTTGGAGTGGTTTCGTGTATGAGGGAGTCCAAGTAATGTAGAGTTGCAGTAGTAGAAAATGAGGGCTTGGAGGATGGTTCTGAAGTGTTTGGCGTGGAAGAGTGGTCTTATCCTTTTTTAAACTTGCAGTTTATAGAAGCAGTCTTTGGTGGTTTTATTGGGGGGCCACTACCGGCCTAACACCGTCCGCCGGCTGATCCTCCATCAGAAGGACTTGGGCCCCCGAGCGGCGCTGGGGAGCCGGTCTTCCGTATGCCACATTTCCCGCGCCCGCCGGACAGGCGGGGATTTGGCGCTGGGCTCTTCCCTCTTCACTCGCCGTTACTGAGGGAATCCTGGTTAGTTTCTTTTCCTCCACAGCTTGTGTCCCTAGGTGGACCCTGCGGGTCGGTACGGCAAGAGCGGTATTCAAACAGCAAGCAATGGGGTATGAAAATACAGACCCCTGTGTACTTACTTGGTATAGGTTTTGCTAGGAGTAAGAATTTGTTGAGGATAATGTCAGTTTCTTAATAAGATCTCATGCTTTGACTGTTGAGGAGATTAGTGATTGCTTGTAAGCTGTTGTTCCAAAGTGCGATGGCTTTGTTAATAGATTCTGTTATGGGAATAAGAATCTGAACATCGTCTGCATAGATGTAGTGAATGAGGTTGACTACTTAACAGTTGGCAAAGGGGAAGGAGGAGAAACGGCGGGGGAAACGGCGAAGCTGCTGCCGGGGGGGGGGGGGGGGGGGGTAATAACACGCGCCGGAAATGGTATTTAACCTTAGATGGAGTTTACCACCCACTTTGGCCTGCATTCCCAAACAAACAGACTACGAGAAAACCCGGTCCCGGAGCGCCGGGGGCCGCTACCGGCCTAACACCGTCCGCGGGCTGAGGCTTGATGAGAAGGACTTGGGGCCCCGAGCGGCGCCAGAGAGGCGATCTTCCGTACGCCACATTTCCCGCGCCCGCCGGACGAGCGGGGATTCAGCGCTGGGCTCTTCCCTCTTCACTCGCCGTTACGGAGGGAATCCTGGTTAGTTTCTTTTCCTCCGCGGCTTGTGTCCATAGGTGGGATTGACCTCTGTCCTAGAATGATGTGCCTCTTCATCCAGGCCTAGTGTTCCTACTGGTGTTTTAAGTCCATTGCTGTGCCTGCCTGTTCATCCAGACCTTGTGTTCCCACACGTATTATTATTTCTGAGAGATCTTCCAATTCCTTTGTCATTTTCTGAAGTGCATAAGTAGGGTAGCTAAATGAGGAGAATATTGGAGGGGCGAAGTTCCATATTGAAAGCTGAGTAGCTTTACTTATCTAGTGAAAGTTTGAAGGATCAGGGAAGGCTTGTAAGAATAGCCAAGTTTGTTAATAGATTCTGTTATGGGAATAAGAATCTGAACATCGTCTGCATAGATGTAGTGAATGAGGTTAAGACAAGTTAACAGTTGCCAAAGGGGAAGGAGGAAACGCCGGGAGGGGGGGCTATAACACGCGCCGCTGGAGCAGCGGGCCACCTGCCCCCCCTGGGCCTTCCCAGCCGAACCGTAGCCGGTCGCGGCGCACCGCCGCAGAGGAAATGCGCCCTGTGGGGGCCGGGGCCGTCCGGGAGGCGTTCCCCGCCCCTCCCCCACCCCCCGCGAAAGGGGTGGGGGTGGGGGATCCGCCGAAACCCCGGTCCGACCGAACCCGCCGGGTTGAATCCTGCGGGCGGACTGCACGGACCCCACCCATTTACCTCTTTACAATTTCACGCCCTCTTGAACTCCCTCTTCAAAGTTGTTTTCAACTTTCCCTTGCGGTACTTACTTATTTATTTTATTTATTTAAGGTTTTTTATACCGGCATTCATGAAATCGTTCACATGATGTCGCTTTACAGAAAACAGGGGTGCAAAGAAAACAACCTATAACATAAATACACGTGGTGAAGAGATGCAGTTACAATTAACTGGGGCTATGAACTGGGAGTGTAAGAAATAAAGAGGGATAGAGGAGGTTAATTATATACATGTGTAGAATATAAAAATATACAAGAGTACATTTCAAATATGGCGTCCAATATATACAGCTTCTGAGCTGAGAATTTATTGATGGTGTGTGTTAGGTGCAGTTCGGGAAGGCTTGCCTGAAAAGCCATGTCTTGAGTCTTTTCCGAAAGGTTAGGAGGCAAGGTTCATTTCTGAGATCTGGGGGGATGGAGTTCCATAACGGTGGACCTGCTGTGGAAAGGGCTCAATCTCTAAAGGTGCTGTGATAAGTGGTTTTGGAGGGTGGAACAAGGAGGCATCCTCTGTAGGCTTCCCTGGTCGGTCTTGTGCATTTGTATAAACGGAGAGGAATTTGTAGGTCGATTATGGTGTGTTGGTGAAAGATTTTGTATATCAAGGTGATGGATTTGTAAATGACTCTGAACTGAATTGGTAACCAGGGGAGGTCTTTTAGGACTGGGGAAATGTGGTCTCTTTTCCTAGTGTTTGTTAGTAGACGGGCTGCTGCGTTTTGAACCATTTGGAGTGGTTTTGTGTATGAGGAAGGGAGTCCAAGAAATGTAGAGTTGCAGTAGTCTAATTTGGAGAAAATGAGGGCTTGGAGGATCCTGGTTAGTGTCTTTTCCTCCGCGGCTTGTGTCCCTAGCTGTGATTGAACTCTGTCCTCGAATGATGTGCCTCTTCATCCAGGCCTTGTGTCCCTAGCTGGGATCGACCTCTGTGCTCGACTGCTGCGCCTCTTCATCCCGGCCTTGTGTTCCCACAGGTGTTTTAACTCAGTTGCTGTACCCATTCTTCCGGGCCTTGTGTTCCCACAGGTGTTTTAACTCAGTGGCGGTGCCTGTTCATCCAGGCCTTGTGTTCCCACAGGTGTTTTAACTCAGTGGCTGTGCCTGTTCATCCAGGCCTTGTGTTCCCACAAGTGTTTTAACCTGGTTGCTATGCCTGTTCATGCAGGCCTTGTGTCCCTAGCTGGAATTGACCTCTGTCCTCGAATGATGTACCTGTTCATCCAGGCCTTGTGTTCCCACACATATTCTTATTTGTGAGAGATCCTAGGCTCCAATTCGTTTGTCATCAGCTGAAGTGCGTAAGTACAGTCTGAATTCACTAGACGCCAACGGAATTCACTAGACGCCAACGATATTCACTGGACGCCAATGTAAACACCGGGTACACACAACTCTAGGGGTGGACCCGTTCCAGGGAGTCCTTCCCTGAACAAGCATGAGGGTGGAGGTGGGCTTTACTGCACACCCACCTGACGGACCATGCCCATACCGCTGCCAATATTCTAGCATGCATCAGAAAGATGCTGGCGAGCTACCAGTGTTTTAACCTAGTTCCTGTGCCTGTTCATGCAGGCCTTGTGTCCCTAGCTGGGATTGACCTCTGTCCTCGAATGAAGTGCCTGTTCATCCAGGCCTTGTGTTCCTACTGCTGTTTTAACTCCATTGCTGTGCCTGCCTGTTCATCCAGACCTTGTATTCCCACACGTATTCTTATTTCTGAGAGATCCTCCAATTCCTTTGTCATCTGCTGAAGTGCGTAAGTACCGTCTGAATTCACTAGACGCCAACGGAATTCACTAGACGCCAACGATATTCACTGGACGCCAATGTAAACACCGGGTACACACAACTCTAGGGGTGGACCCTTTCCAGGGAGTACTTCCCTGCACAAAGGAAAGGGAACTCTCTCCTGGGCCAATTGATAAGAAAACCACAATTCTGCAGCCAAAAATAGGCTGGAAATCCTTCCCCCATTGACTTTAATGGGCGACATATGTACATATACCCAACTCATTAGATTTTTTTTATGTCCATATTGGCCGCAAGTGGGACCCACTTTCGGACATAAGAAATATGAACATAAAATTTTGCTCTGCACATCCCTAATGCTTGTGCACTGCTGACTGACTCATTTTGCAAACACAAAAAAAAAGCAAGGGAAGAAATTGATAGACAGAGAAAGCTGGAAAGGCTGTTCTTCTGTTCTCTCTCTGCAGTCTGCAATATAAACAGTACACTATGCAGAGTCAAATATAGACAATAAAGCCCTGCTATTCATTGCTTCCCTGTCTCTATTGCCCTGCCCCAGTAAACAGACAAAATGTAGTGCTTCTGTCTCTCTCTCAGAGAGAGCACTGAGACTGCAGCAGTGAAGATAACAAAAGGTTCTTTGATGTAACCACTAATATCGGTATAGAAAATAAATAAATAAATAAATACATAAAATTACCAAAATGCTCTCAACTTCTTTTCAAGAACCTTTTCTTTCATTCAAACAGAGCATCCAAAATGGCAAACTTTCCCTGTGAAATTCAATAGAGGAAATGAAGTTTCTTAGCACATGCTCAGACCTTTCAGTGGAAGGACATCAGCATTATTTGATCCAAATGCCAGCTGTAGGCTAGTTAAAAATATGTTTCACCTTGATTTGTCTGTCCTCCATCCTGTCTACGTGTCTACTTCTCCTGCCTTCATTCCATTTAGTCTACTACTTCACACGCATTGCTTGGTAGCTGTAGTTACTTTCAGGAGAAAACCACTTATCTCACTGCAATACTTTTACATGGGCCATCAACTTGAATGGGAAACATTAAACGAATGAAACAAAAATGATCATTTAAATTCATAGGCACCCTAAATTCATTTTTCTTTTGTGGGGGCAGGACATGAATGAATCAAAATGGCCTCAGCCATTGTATTTTACCTATTTATTTCAAACATGCACAACCCTATTATTTTTCTCTTTTGCTTCTGGCCTTGCTATTCTTATTGCTAAGACTCTCTCAGTAATAATAATTTTCCCTGCACAATAACTGCATCTAATTTATTTCTTTGATATAATAGATGGTTCTTTTTGTAGATTATGGTCTTCTTGATTTTACTGACCGTGCTTATTACTTTCGGTGTCGGATTTATCTTAGGCAGTTTTACCTTCACCTGGATCCCAATATACATATCTATTTCAATACAAGTCAGGAGCTCAACCACAAACTCCTTAATCTCATGAACTCTACCCTGACTTTTTTCTCCACTCTGCTTTATGGTCTGTATTACAAAGCGTTTATGCTCATATGCTGCACCTTTCTCATTTGCTGGCATTCCACCTGTTGCATTGAATATTGTATACTACATTAGAGGAGGAACATGAGTAAGATCCCTTTATTCTGAATATTTTTACCATGTGGGTGATTATGGGATACTGTGATATGTGCTGGCATTGAGTGCTGCATGGTACATTGAAATATATTTTCCATTTTCTTCCTTATTTTAATTCACCCCTTTATTTTGTGCATAAAGGTTAATAACACCATGGCAACAGAAGAGCAATAAAATAGTAGCAATAAAAGAGGAGCAAAAGACCAGTTAATGCTAAATAAAGCCATCATGGCCAGCTGTAAGAAAGGTCAAAACCTCAGCATAGCATGGATTGAATATTAAAAATCCTCTTGATAGCATCCTGCATTCTTGGATAATAGAATGCCTTGAAATGTACAGACTGAACCCTAGATTGATTGACTACATCTTTAAGGAGGCATTGGTGGGGCGGGGGGGGGGGGGGGAGGCATTTAGATTTAGTAAGTCATCTTTTCAAAACCATGCTTAAGGCAATTTACAATTTTATTATTTTATTTGTTTATTTTTCACATTTGTTAGTCACTTACTGCTGAAACTCTAAGTGACATACAATCAAAATTCATAAAAGAAAGAGTAAAATTCACAAAAACAACAACTGGAAACCGAATATCATAACGACAAATCTTCAATTAATTCCGGTAGGGTAGGTAGGTACTTAAAATCTTAGGGTATCATTTACGAGCTGCAGTATTTTCCCCGGAGGGGAATATGCAAAATCAATCTTATGCATATTCATTGTGGATGTCCTGAAAACTAACTGCACAGGTATGTCTTGAGGATGGGGTGAAAGCCCTGTGCTTTAAGTTTTTGGGTTTTTTTTTTCCAAGGGAGAGCTTGTCCTTTTTCTCCTTTGCTTTTGGTCTTGTCTCGTTATTGGTAGGACTCTCTGAGTAATAGCTTGCAGCTGTTATCACATGATGGAGCATATGTATAAAACCAACCGACTGGCACCATTTTGACATTGTTCACATTTTTTCAGTACAGTGACTTTCTTTGACATAACCTTCCCTGAATGAAAATTGGACAATATATTGATGCTATGGACTTATTTTGAACCAATTGGGTGAATCATTATGAATATATTATTTAAACACTTATAACCAAAAGGAGTGAATGTCTTCATTATCTGAGAGGTGCAGGACTTAAACTGCTCTAGTCTAGTAATGTGCCATTTTTCAATCATTTTCCACTCTTTATTTATAGTTTATTGTGTTTATTCATATGATTTAGTTTTTATTCTGTCAAATAGGCTTTGTTGGGGTACTCCCTAGTTTTTCTTTGAGCATTATAACATTTTAGGAGTATTCTTGCTTAATTATATCTACCTCATAGTTTTAAGTTTCTCTCCAACCCATGATGGGCTGCATGGGTGTGAGCTTTGTTGTTGTTGTGTAATTGACACTGCCTTGTAGGTGAATCTACAAGGCCTATGCCAACAGCTGGTGAACAAGCCTTGTAGCAGGAAAGGCTGGAGCATCACCTATACCAGCCAACTCCCTCAGAAGTTTAGCTCTTGGGGCCTGGCAGCTGGCAAGACTTAAGTGGGTACCTAGGGTGATCAATTGAGCAAGAGTTCAAGAGCATGCCTGGGTCAGGACATGCAGCAGACTGGAGAAGCTGGGGGCAAGCCAAAGTCAGGGTAGGCAATGGACAAGCATGGTCAGGTCCAAAGCTAGAGATCAGATCCAGTCACTAAGCAAATATGGTCAGGAACAAAGCAAGAGGTCAGCACCATGATATCAGGCCAACAATGGACAAAGACACACAAAAGACACTAGAACAATGGGATGAGGCTGAATGAGACGAGGCACGATTGGATGAGGAAGCAAGGCAGGAACACAACACGTACCAGGAGCGCAGAAACAATCAGGAACCAGGAGCAAAGGAGCAACATGCACTGCAGAACGCAGGAGAGCCATTGCTGAGGCATCTGAGGGGTGTCTGGGGCAGTCTTATAGAAGGAGGTACTGCTGATATCATCCAAGGGTGCCATGGGGACTTTCTCAGTGTGGCCTCTTTAAGAGTCCCTGTGTAGCATGCACATGTATATAATGAAGATTAGCAGGAATGTCAGCTATAGCTGTCTCAGCCATACTGGGCCTTGTTTCAATGAGGAAGGCTGGACACTGGCCATGGAAGGGATCTGGCTGCATTGGTGGGGGGAGTGAGGCAGCTTGAGGGGCCATCCCATGAGCTGCTGGATGTAAGAGTACCCCTCTCCAAATCCCCCTTCAGAGTTTTCTGGGCTTGAGTTTCCTGTGGAACCTCCTGTGGAACTCACATACTAGCTGGGAGACTTGGAGGTTGGAGGTTGAAGGCTGGCTTCCAGGAATTTTCTTCAGACATAGTTTTACAGGAGATAAGATATTGAATCTAGTTCTGGATCTTTTTGGAATCCAAGGTTTCATAATATATATTGGATATATTCTTCCACCGAGACTTCAGTGGGCTGGAAGGACTATCTGCCTGACCATTAGAGGATTGTGGATTTCAGTAAGGATATATGAAATACATTGTGGACCTGCAGAGATGAGAGTAACGTCAACTTGTAAGCAACCTGTCCCAGCTGCTGTAGGATAAGGAATAGAACAACGAACTGGGGTGCAAACTTTAGTGAGGGCAAGCTTAAATGTAGATTCTTTGTGTTTAGCAATACTTTATTTATTTTATTTATTTATTGTTTTTGTTATACCGAGTTTCATGATAGGCATCACATCAACCCGGTTTACAAATAACAAGGAGTGTAAAGCATAACGTAACGTAAAAAACAATATTTTCAATAAGAACCTTGAACTTTAAATACAGTGAATCAGAAAAAGGGAGAGGGAAAGTTACAAAAAAACAAGGAAAATAAACTTGGGATGGAAGGGGAGAAATTGAACAGCACAATATTTACATTTCAGCCTATTGATATATTAGAATAGCAAGTGAAAAAATAAGACTATGAAACGGTACATAGGTAATCAAATGAATAAATATGACAGTTGTGAATGGTAATAGTATGATAAATATTCAGCAGGAATTAGTGAGAGAGGGTTTGAGGTTGGTTGATTCGTGTTTACATTCCATTATTGCATACGAGTTAGTGCTAGTGAGAGGAGGTTTTATTCAAGGCTTGGAAATGCTTTTTTGAAAAGCCAAGTTTTTAGTCTTTTCCTAAATGTTAAAGAGCATGGCTCTTGTCTCAAATCAGGTGGGATCGAGTTCCAGAGAGCTGGACCTGCTGATGAGAAGGCTCTGAGACTCAAGGATTTATGTTGGTAGGTTTTGGCCTTTGGAATTTGGAGTGACTCTTTGTAGTGTTCCCTGATAGGCCTGGCGGAGGTGAATTTTTTAAGTGGTATTTGTAGGTCAAGTTGCGTGTGTTGGTTGATAGTTTTGTATATGATGTTAATGGTTTTGTACATGATTCTATAGTGGATCGGAAGCCAATGGAGGTTTTTGAGAATAGGTGAAATGTGGTCAATTTTCCTGGAATTTGTAAGGACTCTGGCTGCAGTTGAGGTGCTGGGTGAGGTGCTGGGTGCTGGGTGCTGGGTGCTGGGTGCTGGGTGCTGGGTGATGTTTCTTGTCCACCCGCTTCTTGAACCACTCTACCAACTGCACAGGAGGAGGTACATCTTCTGCTAGAGATCCTAGAATTCATGCCTCATTAAGTTGGCTGCAGGGCAAGTGATGGGTACTGGAACAGGTTTAGGTGTACAAGGATGATACCATAACACTATACAGAAGGGCAATGATCCATTAGAACAGTTCATGTGGTTATTGTGTCAGAATTTGATCTATAGGTGGACAGATGCCCAGTTATCCTGCCACTGCTTCACATAGGCTCGCAGAAAGACCTGGAGATTCTGATTTACTCTCTTGGTTTGCCCATTGCTCTAGGAGTGATAAATCAAAGTAAATCCAAACTTCCTGCACAAGCTTTTCCAGAAGTGAGCCATGAACTATATTTCTCGTTTTGAGATCATGTGAAGAGGGTGCACATGTAGCCAGAAGATATGTTGGAAGAAAAGTTTAGCCAGGTCAGGGGCCAAAAGGAGGCCTGGGAGTGGTGTGAAATGCTCCATCTTACAAAATCCTCCTGCACGCCGACCATCGGTACCTGTGACATAGTGAGGGCAAAGGTGATCTGCTGCCAATATTCAAAACGGCGCTGATCGCCTTTGCCCTCACTATGTCACAGGGGCCGACCGTCGGTACCTATGACATAATGAGGGCAAAGGCGATCGGCGCCATTTTGAGTATTGGCATCGGACTGCCGGCATGCAGGAGGTTGCTCCTGGAGCCCCGCTGGACGTTTGGCAAGTCTTGTGGGGTCAGGAGGCCCCCACAAGCTGGCCAAAAGTCCCTGGGGATCCAATGGGGGTCCCTGAGCGACCTCCTGCACTCCGGCCGTCCGATGCCAGTACTCAAAATGGCGCCGATAGCCTTTGCCCATACTATGTCACAGGGGCTACCGGTGCCATTGGTCAGCCCCTGTCACATGGTAGGAGCACAAGATGGCGCCGGTGACCATGTGACAGGGGCTGACCAATGGCACCAGTAGCCCCTTGACACAGGCTATCGGCACCATGATGAAACCGGCACCGAGGGTGTGAGAGTGCAGGGGATGGCTTCTGGACTCCCCGCTGGACCACCAGGGAGTTTTGGTAAGTCTTGGGGGGGGGGGTCAGGAGGGTGTGGGGTTGTAGTTAATTTTAATTTTAGTCGGGACACGAATAGAATTTGCCGTATTAATGCATCAGGGTGCCATACGGCCGAATGCAATGCATTTGCTCCCCGACGAATCCAAATCATGAATGCAACGTATGGCGTCCCTCTGCACATCCCTAGTCTCTGGAAGATCTATTTCACAAAATGTTGATCCTTCATTAAGGACTTAGAGAAGATTAGAATATTGTCTAGCTAGACTACCACATGGGAATATAGAAGATCTTGAAATATCTTGTTGATCATAAACTGAAAGACTGTGGGAGCATTGCACAACCTGAAGGGTATCACTAGGGATGCATAGTGTACATCTCAGGTGTTAAAGGTGGTCTTTCATTTCATACCTTCTCGGACACTAATCAGGTTACATGCCCCTCGCTGGTCCAACTTGGTAAATACCTGCTGGCTCCAAAGGTGGTCAAAGAGCTCAGAGATCAAGAGAAGGGGATAGCGCTTCTTCTTGGTAATGGAGTTGAGACCCTGATAGTCAATGCAGGGATATAGCGACCTGCCCCTTTTTCCTATGAAAAAGAATTCTGCCCCAGCAGGTGGGTGAAGAGAGGAAGATAAAGTCTCTGTTCAAGTTTTCTTTAACATATTTGTTCATAGCCTCCGTCTCTGGGGAAGAGAGCTGGTGGCCCTACCCATGGGTGATACTTTCCCAGGGACAAAATCAATTGCATAGTTGTAGGAGCGATGAAGTGGCAGAACCTCTGCCTGTTGCTCACTAAACACATTAGCATACTTGGTGTACTGTGGTGGCAGGCCCAGTAGTTCTGAGGTCACTCTCAGAGCCAGGGGTAAAATTGGAAAGACTTAGGCTAGACATTGCTCATGGCAGCAGGAGCTCCATTTGTTGATCTGTAAAGTAGCCCTCTTGATGTGGGACTGGTATAGCATGAATCACAGTAAGCCCAAGGTGATTGCATTGACCACTTTGGGCAGCACATATACACATATAGGGTGATCTGCTCTCCAAGCAGAATACCAGATTGCATGGTGAGTGGGATGGTAGCCCTCGTGACATGCCCCAGGCAAAGGTTCTCTGAACATGAACAAGATTTAGAGTGAAGTATCCAAGGGAACCTTTGGGATCCTGTAGTGATGAACCAAAGCTTTATGAAAGAAGCTGCCACAGGCAACAATATCAAGGAACACAAGAGTGTCAATGAAGATGTCCCCAGGTGAAAGACATACTGGTACTAGAATTTGTGGAGCGGTGCAGGGATTACCTAGGATGGCCTCATCCACCAGACCTAGGTTGTGAAGTTTCCTGTCTTAAGCAGGCAGCAGCTTATGAAATGTCATGGTACTGCACAAAAGAGACACAGGTTGAGGTTCCAGCTTCTTTGCTTCTTTTTCAAGGACAGTGTGAGGCAGTCAAGCTGCATAGTCTCTGCTAGTGCTGGTTCTGGCTCTAGAACTGATTGGAGAGCCCCTGGTCACTGGAAGCTCTGTGCAAGATGAATAGGGTGGCAAGCAGAGCTCTTTCTTGGAACCTAAGATCCAGACATACGACTAGGCTGAGTATACTCTCCAATGTGTTACAATGTTTGGTTCCATTTTAGGAATTACCATCCAGGAAAAAGATCTGGGCATATAGTTGATATTACATTGAATTAGGGTTATGCAGATAAGTGGACCCCTGGGCCAAGACAAGGTTGATGCCACCTATAGGAGAGGTCCTCATCATTAGGAGGTGGATGCAGGTGGTGGAGACCCAACCAAACCTTCACCTATACCAGTCCTTGTTCCCCACAGGTGGAGCCCTTGGGTGCCAGGACTGGCTGGACATAGGAGCGGGTCTCCAGGTGCAGACAATCCTGAAGGCAGAAGGTGGAAGTGAGATCAGATGTACCAGTGTTTGGGGCCAGCAGCAGACAAGAGAATTCAGGAACAGGCCAGGGGTCAGGGCAGGCAGCTAGAAGAAGAGACGGTGAGCAGGCAAGTGGTCAGGGCAGGCAGCAGATAATGCTGAATCCAGGGACAGGCTGAGTCAAGAGCCAGGAAAGCAAGCCGAGGGGATGAGGAGCCTGAACAGGGATAGGAATGGGAACAGGATCATACACGGAACAGGAGCTAGACCAGGAACACATGGAGCAGGGCTGGATCAGGAACATACGGAGCAGGAGCAACCAGCAGCTCAGAGCAGAGCAGGACCTGCTGCTGAGGCAAGGATGGGGCAGCAGGGACTGCCTTAAATAGCATTTAGGGTTAAAGTCAACATCCAGGGCCGTGGGAGGTTTTCCCGCTGCTGCCCCTTTAAATTTAGTTGAGAGCTGAGCATGCGCCTAGCAGCAGTAGATGCTGGCAGTGCAGCAGCGGCAGGGTTGGCTCCTTGCTGCGCTGGAGGGAAAAGTGATGGCGGTGGCTCGGGGAGCCATGCAGAAGGCCTAGACCAGCTCAGGGGGTGAGTGTGGCCGGTTGTGAGACTCCACGGCCGGTCACCGCAACAGTACCCCCTCCTCTAAGCTCCCTCCCCAAGGGCTTGGGTTTCTTCGGGTGAGTGGTATGAAACTTCTTGAGGAGCTTTTTGTCCAGGATATTGAATGCGGGTTCCCAAGAGTTTTCTTCCTGACCGTACCCCCCCAGGCTATTAGGTACTCCCACTTCTTGTTTCGGTGATGGACATCCAATATCTCCTTCACCTGGTACATTTTGTCTTCATCAGTGGAGACCCTTTGTAGGTCGGGCAATCTCCAGGTTGGCCAAGAAAAGATCATTGGTTTCAGCAGGGAAACATGAAAGACATTGTGGATTCTAAATGATGTGGGGAGGTGGAGCTGATAAGTGACTGGAGTAATCTGCTGGAGGATGGAGAAGGGGCCAATATAATGGGGCACCAGCCTCATGGAATGTACCCGAAGTCATATATTGCAAGTGCTCAGCTACACTTTGTTCCCTGGTTTGAGCAGTGGAGCAGGATGTCGATGCCTGTCAGTTGTTGCTTTGCTCTCTGGGTGGTTCTGTGTATCATAGTCTCGGTTTGAGACCACAGTTCCTGACGCTCATGTGCTATTAACTGAGCTGCTGGAGATGGGACAGACAAAGGTAAAGTAAATAGGGGAAGCGGTTGTCTCCCATATACAGTGAGGAAGGGTGATGATCCAGTGGCAGCATTGAAGTGCGAATTGTGTAAGAACTCCACCCATGGAAGGAGGTTGGCCCAGTTGTCCTGTCATTCATTTACAAAGGCCCACAAGAAGGTCTTTAATGTATGATTAGTTCGATCTGCTTGGATGTTGGCCTGTGGGTGGTAGGCCGTGGTGAAATCCAGTTTGATATTCAACTTGTGACAAAGGGATTACCAGTACTAATCAGTGAATTGGACCCCTTGGTCAGAGACGATGTGATGAAGTAGCCCATGGAGGCAGAAAATGTGAGAGGTGAACAGCTTTGCCAACTCTGGAGCAGATGGAAGTGTCAGAAGGGTGAAGACACCGGTTAATTCTATTCAGCCAGATTCTACCACTTCCACATGTAAAAATGTTATTACTAATGTAAATACCTATACCTAATGTTATTCTCTCCCTTTTCTTCTCTCCTCCCAGTTCTATTACCTTGTTATTTGTAACTGCTTCCTTCTACACAAATAGGTTATTGAATTGTTCACAGTACACCCCTGTTATATGTAAACCGGCATGATGTGTTTGCAACATGAATGCCGGTATATAAAAATTTTAAATAAATAAATAAATAAATAAGAAATGAGCCATTTGGAAAAGCGGTCAGTGAAGAACCAAATTACTCAGTTGCCAATAGAAGAATGGAGATCTACCACAAAATTGTTAGATATGTGGGTCCAGTGTTCCTTGGGGGCCGGCAGCAACTGTAACAACCCCCAAGGTCATCCCACCAAAGGCTTTTGTTGAGCACAGGTAGGACACGAGTCCACATAGGCCTTCACATCCTTGTCCATCAATGGCCACAAATAGTACTGCTTGAGCAGAGAAAGAGTCCGAGCATGACCAGGGTAACCCGCAACTTTGGAGTCATGGGCCCATTCTAGCACTCATTGTTGGAGTCAGGTTGCGTCCACAGCCTTTCCTGGAGGAACTGTTTGGGAGGTGGCCAGCAGGATACGTGCTGGGTCAATGATGTAGCAGGGAGGATCCGGGTTGTCTTCGAGATCCAAAGACCAAGAGAGGGCATTGGCTCTGTTGTTATTGGTAGTTAGCTTGTACTTCAATTATAAAATCGGAGTGGCTAAAAAACAGGGACAAGCGAGCTTGGCGGGCATTTAGATGCTGGGCATAGCAAAGGTGCTCCAAGTTCTTATGGTCGGTATAGACAGTGATGGTATTCTGTGCCCCTTCCAACCACTGTCGCCATTCCTCAAAGGCCAGTTTTATAGCCAGGAGCTCCTTATCCCTGATGCCATAACCTCTCTCTGCTGGAGAGAACGTACGGGAAAAATAGGAGCAGAGACGAAAGATCCCCTTAATGGTCAGCTGATCCAGCACTACCTCGACTGCGATGAAGGAGGCGTTAACCTCCAGGATGAAGGGGAGCATAGGATCTGGGTGATGGAGGCAGGGTTCACAGAGAAAGGCTTGCTTCAAGTTGGTAAAGGCGTCTAGCGCTTCTGCAGGCCACTCTCTAGTATTGGCTCCTTTCCTAGTGAGTGCCATGGGGTGACCAGTTGAGAGTAGTGAGGAATGAAATGTCTAAAGAAGTTAGAAAAACCCAGAAATCATTGTAAGGATTGAAGCCCAGAGGGCTAGGACCAGTCCTGGATGCAGGCCAACTTCTCTAGATCCATTCTAGATCCATTCTAAACTGGAGATAATGTATCCCAGGAAGGGAAGAGACTCTTCTTCAAACATGCATTTCTCCAGTTTCATGTAGAGTTTATGGGCATGCAGGCTTTGGAGGACTTGTCAAACATTGTGACGATGAGACCGGAGGTTCTTAGAGAAGACAAGAACATCATCGAGATAGACCACTTCACTGGTATATAGTGGGTCCCGAAAGATTTCGTTCATCGTATATTGGAATACTGCGGGGGTGTTACATAATTTGAACGGCATCACCAAGTACTCATAGTGGCCATCCTGGGTATTAAAAGTGGTTTTCCCACTCATCTCCAGGTTTAATCCGAGCCAGGTTGTATGCCCCCGGAGGTCTCTTGGTAAACATTTGGGCTCCCTGCAGACGGTCCAACAGCTCCAAGATGAGGGGCAAGGGGTTACCGGTCTTTCTTGGTTATGGCGTTAAGCCCCCGGTAGTTGATGCAGGGCCAAAGAGTGCCATCTTTCTTGGCCACAAAAAGAAGCCAGCCCCTGCAGGCGACGTTGAAGGTCTAATGAATTCCCTTTCCAAGTTCTCCCGAATATATTTGGCCATGGCCTTGGTCTTGGGAAGGGATAAGGAGTACACCCTTCCCCGAGGAGAACTGGTTCCTGGAACTAAATTGATGGCACAGTTGGAAGGATGATGTTCTAGCAGGATTTCTATGTTCTTAGAAGATATCAGTGAAGCTGGCATACTGTGGAGGCAAATTCAGGTAGGCTGCAGCAAGAATCATCGAAGGGGAGCATCTAATAGGAAGAAGACACATCTGGTGGCAACGGGAAATCCCATTTGGCCAGTTGGAGTGTCTCCCAGTTGATAACGGGGGACTGCTGCTGTAGACATGGTAACCCGAGGACAATTGGATGGATGACCCTTTCAATTACGTGAAACATTATCTCTTCAAAATTCAGCATGCTGGTCTGGAGGTGCACAGGGAGAGTGGTTCTGATGACTCGCCCAGGGAGAGGGTTCCCCGAGATCGAGGAGATCACCAACAGGGTGTTTCGTAGTACCATGGGCAGGTTTAGATGGTCAATCAGTCTCTTCATAATAAAGTTTCCTCCTGTACCCGAGTCTAGAAGGGCCAGGGTGGAGAACTCTTGTTGATTCATGAGAAGGGAGCAGAGTTGGGAAGCAGGATTCATGAAGCCTAGAACCACCCCCCCCCCCCCCCCCCCCAGTTGATTCTAGGCCTGGGAGTTTCCCGGCTTCTCGGGACATTGGGCCAGGAAGTGCCCCTTCCCTGCACAGTACAGGCACAGGCCCATGGTCCAGCAGTGCTACCTTTCTTCAGATATTACAGGGCTTTGCTCCAGCTACATTGTAAGGAGGCAGCCATCATCTCCTGCCATGTTGTTCTGGATGCCAGAGGTGGTGTCACCATTGGTCTGGAAAAAGACAGTGCCAAAGAGACGGATCTGTGGGGTAACCACAACTCCCAGGTGCGTTGCTGGAGATGGCGATCTATCCTGCTGGCTAGGTCAATGAGAGCATCCAGAGATTCCAGGAGGTCCTGGGCTGCCAGCTCATCCTTGATGCGCGAGGAGAGTCCCTCCAGGAAGATACTTCTCAGGCTATCTTCCCGCCAATTCAGTCCAGTGGCCATAGTGCAAAATTCTATAGCATAGTCTGACAATGGCCGTGCTCCTTGGCGGAGGTGTAGGATATTGGAGCTGGTGACAGCCAGTCGACCAGGCTCATCGAAAGTCTGCTTGAAAACCTTGACAAAGCATTGTAGGTCCTGGAGGAGTGGGTCCCCTTGTTCCCATAGGGGGGATGTCCAGGTCAATGCCATGCCATCGAGGAGGGAGAGGATAAAGGTGGACTTTACGGCGACTGAGGAGAACTGTGCAGGCTGTAGCATGTGTATGAAACACTGGTTGAGAAATCCTCGACACTGCTTGCAGTCACCAGCATACCGGGAAGGAGCCAGTAATCGGAAGGAGGATACTGCAGGTGCCGCTGAAGCTGGAGGCATATAAGTAGCTGTGGAGGTGTCGAGGAGGGCATTCAAGCATTGTAAGGAGGCAGCCAGCGTCTCTAAAAATTGCTGCTGCATCTTCAAAGCTAGTCCTAGAATAGCCTGGAGGCCCGAAAGATCCACCGGCTGCATGGCCTCAGCAAACTGTTACGCAGAATAGTGAACACCTGGGCTGGGACGAGGTTGGTGCTACCTATAGGAGAGGGGCTCCTATAGGTCCTCATCATTGGGAGGTGGATGCAAGTGGTGGAGACCCAACTGGACCTTCACCTATACCAGCCCTCGTTCCCCGCAGGTTGAACCTTTGGGTGCCGGGGCCCGCAGGACTTAGGAGTGGGTCTCCGTGCACAGACGATCCTGAAGGCAGAAGCAAGGTCAGATGTACCAGTGATTGGGGCCAGCAGTGAACAAAAGAATCTAGGAATGGGCCAGAGGTCAGGGCAGGCGGCTAGCAGAAGTGATGGTGATCAGGTAAGTGGTCAGGGCAGGCGGCAGACAACGCAGAATCCAGGAACAGGCCAAGTCAAGAACCAGGAAAGCAAGCCAAAGGGATGAGGAGCCGAAAGAGGGACAGGAATGGGAACAGAAACACACAGAACAGGAGCTGGACCAGGAAGACATGGAACAGGCCTGGATCAGGAACACACAGAGCAGGAGCAACCAGCAGCTCAAAGCAAGCAAGACCTGTTGCTGAGGCAAGGATGGGGCAGCAGGGGCTGCCTTAAATAGCGTTTAGGGTCTAGGTCAACAACTGGGGCTGCAGGAAGTTTTCCCGCCGCGGCCCCTTTAAATCTAGTTGAGAGCCGTGCATGGATGCCTAGCAGCAACAGAGGTCAGCAGCACAGAGGCAGCAGGGTCGGCTCCCTGCTGCGCTGGGGGGAAGTGATGGTGGCAGCTCAGTGAGCCACACGGGACACTTGGACCGGCTCGGGGGGTGAGTGTGGCTGGCAGTGAGACTCTGCAGCAGGCCACCGCAACAGTTAATTGGCTTTGTGTGCTATGGTGGTCAAAAAAGCAAACAAAATGTTAGGAATTATTTGGAAGAGAATGACAAATAAAACGGAGGATGTCATAATGCCTCTGTATTACCCAATGGTTAAACTACACCTTCAATGCACCATTTCAATGTACTTGAAATAAAGCTTTCCCATTAAGCATTACATGATAGACATGTGGCCACCATCGTGTGTTCAGCCTGATAGTGACAGTAAACGAGGGATGTTGGTATCACACTTGATGGCCTACATAGCATGTTGTGTCCTGTGAGCCTTCAGCAATGGATCTCATTGTCCCACTCACATGTGGATGACAAAGTGGCATAAATATGATGATGCCCCACATGGTCCTGGACACTGGAAAGTTACAACTATACAAATGCTGTAAATCTGAAATAACACTGAAGATGCAACATGCATGGCTAAGTAAGAAGAACACACTTAAATGTTGTACTGGCTGATAGCAATTATTACTAGAGATGTGAATCGGAACCGGAATCGGTTCCGATTCACATCGTGGTTTTTTTTTCGTCCGGCCCGATCGCGGTTTTGTTTATCAGCTGCGCTCAAGCCGATAAACAAAAAACCCACCCCAACCCTTTAAAACTAATCCCTTAGCTTCCCCCACCCTCCCAACCCCCCAAAAACATTTTACAGGTACTTGGTGGTCCAGTAACAAAGGCTCACACCCACGCCACCCATTACATGATTTTGACACAACTGCAACAATACTCTCTATTTTAACAGCAGTTGGGGGAGGAGGGGAATTGGATTCAGGCAACAGCCCATGCTGGGCATTGACTTTTACAATTCAGGGTACGATACACAGACACCTGCAATAAAGTGCAGGACTGCTTCTCTGGCCAAGTCCAAAAGCAAAGCATGTTCAAGCAGCATTATCTTAATTATCAAGAAGGCTGTTTACCCTGTAAAAATGTTGTTTGCAGTAATTTTGTTATGAGTTTGACAGTTGCTTGGTTTTGATTGTTAATGTTGATATCCACATAACTTTACTACGCTTAACACAACACTCGGGGGTAAACCTGCACAGAGCAGCAGTTACTACTCTTAACTGAAACACTGGGGCATCCTGCATGGAGTGGCAGTTACTACCATAAGACACTTGCTGGACAGACTGAATGGACTACTTGGTCTTTTTATGCTTTCATTATTATGTTATGTTATCAAGATTGCTTGTCTACTCTGCTTCATAACAAAGACAAAGTGCATAATAATATGGTAAACTAATTTTATCCTATCCCCACTGTGTCCAAAACATAACAAAAGACATATCATGTGTCATTGTAAGTAAAAAAAAAAGCATGCATATATTACTCCTAGTACTTCTATCCTACTTTTTACACACACAATCGTGGATTGTGGGACTCCTGTGCTAAAGGGTACTAACACGTCACTGACCATTAATATATGTAAATGTGGTATTTATTGTTGTAGTAATAGCCAATGTTAATGATGTGCAAATGAGGCAGACAATAAAGTACGTGCATGCATATAGAGTGTATCTAAGAAAGTTAACTACATATCCATGAGATATAGTCAAGTTTCCTTCAGTTATGTGTTTTGTGAAAGCAGTAAGAACATAAACATTTCTGTGTGCAAATGATCTATTTTGCATCCCATTATCCAAATAGCCCCAAGTTCAAAGATTTTTATTGAATTTTCTCAATTATTTTACCTTATTAGCATACATTTTACTGTTTAAACTATTGCAAGCTAGTTTGCGCCTGTAAACATTTCTGTTAAGCTGCATGAACTAGCTTACTCATGTTAACATAGACGTAGATTTTAAAAGCCTTGTTTGTGCAAACATGATTGTCCACATATGAGATTATGTGGGCCATGCGCAAGCAACACAAATTTTCAAAAGTCACAGTATTCATGCATATGTAACTATGCATGCATAAGGAATAAGGAGGTGGAAGAGAGGCGGGGAATGGGCGTTCTGGAGCTGGGCCATGACTTACATGCGTACCTCTGCTGTTTTTAAAAAAATGAAAACCACAGCGCACAGATGCTAGATATCCTCATAACTTTACTGTTGCTCCTGGTGAGAATTAAGACTGTGGATCTTGAGTTTTAGGACCTATAGAACAGGGTGAAGGGTGCAGGTCAACTGGACAGTGTGCAAGATAAAGAACCAGAATGGTCTGAAAGAACTCAATATTTCGTGGACAAACTGGTAGACTAATTGGAAAACTGGGAAAGTGTCTCAAACAAGCATATTTTAAAATCCACTAACATATATGAGCGTAAAAACTGAAAAAGTCCTATGGAAAACACATGGGAGCCAACCTTGTTCGAGTAACCTCTAAAACTTGGGAGCATACTTACATGTGGTAGGTGTATTTTACAACAAGGGATGGTAAGTTTGATACCAGCATGTGGACCACATATAAGCGCTTATGCCAGCTCATGCCGAAGGACGCAGCCGTTTTATGACATATGCATGTAGGTGTGCGAGCAATTTTATATGGACGTGTATACGTGCATGCAAATACTGCCTCTACCGCATAAGTGGGGGAATTTTAGTAGACTTGCGTGCCAATGCAATTACCAGTTTCCCCAGTTCATTCCCAGTTCACCCAGATAAGCTATTGGTCTTCCTAACCTCCCCCCCTAGTTAAATAGTTTCCCTTTTACCCTGTTAGCACCACCCACCGACTGGCCTAGATTTTTTTATTTTATTACTTACACGCCATCCATAGCAGTAGTAAAGTTATGTGTGTGGGGGGGGGGGGGGACCCTGGCGCGCACCTGTGCACATAAATACTTATGCGCACATTTCATGTTAAAGTCACAGAATGTCCATGTCCCGCCCATGCCCTGCCCAGTCCACGCCCATTCACCACCCCTATTTTGCAACTTCTTATTTGTGCACATACCTGGAAAAATCTGCTCAGCAGGCACCGGTTGGACATATCCACCTATCTCCTGATTTTGGCACATGCTGGGCTTTCAAAATTCACCCTAATGATGTACGTGCACAATTAAAAATTCCAGCGTATCTTTGCTTGGCGCTCATTTTAAAATTACTCTCACAGCTTTTAATGCACATTTATGCTAGCAATTGCATTAATACTCTAAACACATTGGCTTTTCAATGTTTGTAGAAATGCATGTAAAGTGCAATAATCAGTGTAAAAAAAAGCAAGATTCTTTCAGAAATACAGCCCTGAATAGAATGGTTTAGAAAAAAATCAAATTAACAATGGTGCAGCACATACCACATCTGATATACAAAGGCAATGTGAATTTCATCTCATGACAGATCATACTACCGCCTCAGCACAATAATAGTAGCACAAAATTAAACTGACTGGATGAAACCCAAGAAAAATAGTGTGTTGCTTTCTCAGCTACAATGTGGTGAGTTATGAACTCGGCATAATCAAAACCATTGTGTTTTTCTCCACTTGGGTTTTCATCTTTGTGGTGTGTATTTTTAATGACACTCTCAGTCTATACCTATCCTTCATGCATGCCAGCTGTCTCATTTTAGCCAAGCAATTCCATATGCCTGCTTTATTTCTGGCTGCCACATACTCTGTTTCTTCACTGTGCTCATTTTGTTTGCCACAACATTTGAATATATTTTATCATCTAGAACATTTGATTTAAATTGCAGTCCTTTAAGGGATTTAAGAATATGTAGCTAGTTTTGAGAGTAAATAGAATAATTTGTCTTTGTGAAGTTTTTTTTCAAATATTCACAAGATATTTATTTTTCCCTTTCAAAATGGGGATGCTATTTCGAGTGATTGCATTTCAGTACTGAGTCACTAATAGTATCAAAGAGAGGACATTATTGAGTATAATGTGCTGTTTCAGTGTGCTATCAACAACATTCTTATTTACAGTATTTTTCCTAAATCCTTGTAGGAAATATAGTTAAAACTGTAATATATCCGATTTCTGATATATAAACTGAAATTAATGTTTTCATGTTTAATACATAATTCATTTTGCAAACTGCCTAGCAAATTTCTAACTAGGCTTTAAAGCCTTGAATCGAAACAACAACAATAAAAACTCCAGGGTCAGTGATGCAACAGCAGTGCAGAGGCTTGGGGTGGATTCCTGTTTTATGTCTTTCGCACCCCAGTTTGGCTGTGACTGGGATGATCTGGAGGTAATAGTCTCCACCACTGGGAAAGGGAGGGGAATCAATCACTCAGCAACGGTGAAACCTAGTGGTTGTATTAAGTATTTCATTGATACATTGCCCTCCAGCATCCATGTTGACTAGATTAAAGTAAGTTGGTAGAGGATACTAGATAGGAGGAAAATACCTGAATGGTTTCAAAGGAAGGCTAATGGTGCCAGATCCTAGCCCTGGTTTTGATTGAGTTGGAAGCCAAAATGGAACAGGAAAAAACTGCCAATTAAAAAAAAAAAAAAGCGTTGACAAAGACTACAATTTCTATTCATTTCCTTAACTTTTGTACCTACTATGTGCATGCCCAAAATTTTCATTTTGTTTTATTTGGATGGGGTAGGGGGGAGGTGTTCATTTCAGAAAATAATGCATGCTATATTTGTAAATAGCGGTCACAATTTTCTAAAATAAATAAACTTTTGGAGAAATTTCAGGGCCATTTTTTTTTAATTCAAAAATGCCCATTTTTTGGTTCAGATGACCATTTGTTTTTAAATGCATGCACATCCTTACTACCTGCTGCAAATCTACAAACACTATCTGAGCTCCAGTTTTACCCACACTTTCCTCCTACTAAGCAATCTCTATCATTGTGCCATTCCTTCTTAGGTTTATGAAACCCTTTTTACCCATTAGACATCCATCTCCTTTTCTATAAGGAAACATTTTCTTACATTATTCCTGAATTTAACCCCTCTGACCTGGGATTAGATCCTGTTACTCCATAAATATTCAGTTCCCCTTTCAAACTATTTAATTTTTGCTTCAATAAACTTAAATGATATCACATATTGTCTCTATCAATCGCAGTTCATTAGTCATCTTTTGTTTTTCAAATGTATCATAATATTTATTTGTAAGAGAACATTTTTTGTATTTGCTCCCATGTTAATATTAAGGACTCAAAAGGATTTATTGCATGATTTTATTAATAACTAGCTGTACCTGGCCACACGTTGCTGTGGCTCAGTCTGGTTAAATGGAAAAGAAAGAAAAGAGAAAGTGCACATTTCGAATATGGTTAATTTCACAATGCTTGTGGGTATACAATATTTTTTGTTGTTTCATTGTCTGTGCAGATATAGAGATTGTCTGGTTTGACGACTGTAGAACACGCAACATATAATTGTCCATGTGAGAAGCAATCCGTGTCTAGATGTAAACCGCATAATTCTAGAAATGAAAAAGAAAAAACATCAACTATACTCACTAAATGAACGGTGTGGTAAATGACACAGCTCAATTCCAATGCAATGTCACACGAAATAATTAAATCAAAATGAAAATAAATCAAAATCTATGAAAATTCAATTTAACAATGCAATCAAAAACATTGAAATGGAATCGTAAAATATTTAGTCCAAGCCGTTAAGCCGTTAAAACGGGTGAGATTTTTGTCCCCTCTCCTCCTACATCTTTGCTCTGCTCCGCTCCCCCCCCCCCCCCCGAACCACAAAGGGCCAGAGGCGGCTGCAGTGGTAGGAGCTGCAGCGGTGGCCGAGGGGGATCTCGCGAGGCGTAATGGTCCTGACATCCCAACTTCCTCCCCCCTTCCCCGGTGGCAGAGGGACAGGCTCAGACCCCTTTCACTCTATCCTTACAGGCCCCAACTCCTTTGCTTTCCCATTCCCCTCTACACTGAACCCCTTCCACTGTAACCTATAAGTGGAGAGCTGGGGGGGGGGGAGAGAATCTCTCTCTCATACAGCCCCCTACATAGGCTTCTTCTCTCTCTCTCTCTTGCACATACACTCTCCCTCTGTCCCTCACACACACATGCCCAGTCCCTCTCACACACATACACAATCCCTCACGTAGTCTCCCTCTCTCTCTCTGGCACTCACACTCGCCTTCAGCGCACATTACCACACTTCTCTCTCACACAGTTACAACAGACGGGATTTTTGTCCCCTCCCCACCTAAGTCTTTGCTCTGCACTCGCAAGAGCTTGCAAAGTTCCCACGCCAGTTGTGTCTAGGAGAGAGAGGAAAGCACTCCGCCGCTCCCTCGCAAAGGGCAGGCAGCAGGTACTGCAACAGATTTGGGACACATTGCCTAGCTTACTTTGCTCTTTCTGGCAGACCTGTGCCTTTAAGAAATCCGATCGGGGGCTTGAGAGGGAGGAGGGAGCAGGGCTCTGGCTTTCACTTTTCTCACGGTGCTTTTCTGGGAGTGGGGGTGGAGCGATGCCCATGCAAACTCTTTCCGAGGCTGAGACCCACGGGCGGGCTGATAGCACTGCCTTCCCCCCCCCGCAGTTGCGGGATATTTTCTTGGCTTCTCTTATCTGCGGGACTCAGGGGGCAGGAGAGGAGGGCAAACTGTTCTCTGTTCAGCTCTTTGCACTTTGGCTGCTGCAGGCTGCAGCTGCTTGTGATCTCTTCACAGCCGCTTCTACTGCATTTGCTCTGCTCTGGCCATTCCAACTCCCTCCCCCCCTTGCCCAGCAGTGGACGGACTGGCTCGGCGACTCTTCTACCCTTTCCTCCTCCTGTGTGTAACTGTCTGGCAGTCCCTACTCCCTCCCCCCTTCCCCAGCGGGGGAGGAACAGGCTGAGCCATTTCTCGGAGCGGCAACTCACCTGCCCTTTCCTCCTCCCCTCTGTGACACCCAGCACGTAGCGCAGAGCTCATGGTCTGCATGTGCGGTAGAGCTGCTCTCTACTGCGCATTTGCGGGCCATGGGTCAGACCCCATTTATATTGTAGATAGTGTGTGTTGCTTGTACATCCAACAGATGGCGCTGTTTTTCCAAAAAAACATGTTTTTACCTGTCACATATAATATAGGTATAAAAAAACACGCGCATATTCGAATGCAACGTTGTGTCAAAATTTCAAAGCTATCGGTGAAGAACATTCGGAGATTTAAGATTTTGAACAAACGAACATTTACATTTTTATTTATATAGATAGAGGCAACTGATAAAAACTTTTTTATAAATAAATAATATTGCATTTTAGAAAGCTTTTAAAAACACACTTGTTTGTTTTAGTTTTTCCTGCTTAGAATTAGTTGATTATTTTAATTAAATCATTAAATTGTGAGCTCTCTGGAGACAGAGAAATAACTACAGTACCTGAATGTAATCTGCTTTGAAGTGCTGAAAAGCGGAATATAAATAAACAAATACATAATAGAGATGTGAATCGTGTGCCCGATCGTCTTAACGATCATGTTCGGATGTTGGGAGGGAAAAATCGGATCGTTAGAGATTGTGAATTGGAATCATTCCGATTCCAATTCACATTGTTAATTTTTTAGTGAGGCCTGAGCAGATAAACAAAACCCCACCGAACCCCCCCTGAAAAAAAAAATGTTAAATTACCTGGTGGTCCAGTGTGTGTGTGTGTGTGGGGGGGTCCCCGGCACGATCTCCCGCTCTTGGGCCATCGGCGCCATTTTGGCTACCACTGATAAAAAGGCA
Source organism: Rhinatrema bivittatum (assembly GCF_901001135.1). Taxonomy (NCBI): domain Eukaryota; kingdom Metazoa; phylum Chordata; class Amphibia; order Gymnophiona; family Rhinatrematidae; genus Rhinatrema; species Rhinatrema bivittatum. Next base: position 116,671,242 of record NC_042616.1, on the reverse strand, counting down.
CCGATGGCCCGAAAAAAAAACCCCACCCCGACCCTTTTCAAATTACCCCTTTGCTTCTCCCACCCTCCCGACCCCCCCAAAAACCTTTCACATGTACCTGGTGGTCTAGCAGGGGGTCCTGGAGCAATCCCTTCAATCGGGCAGGTGCCGGTGCTGGAGGTTTCAAAATGGCGCCGATCGCCTTTGCTCTTACCTTGTCACCTTGTCACAGGGAGCAAAATGGCGCAAAATGGCGCCGGCCGTACGGCAACATGATTCGACTGCAGGAGGTCATTCCGGACCCCGGCTGGACTTTTGGCAAGTCTTGTGGGGGTCAGGAGGCCCCCCCAAGCTGGCCAAAAGTCCCTGGGGGTCCAGCAGGGGTCCGGGAGCGATCTCCTATGCTCCTGACGTCGGGGGACAAAAAAACAAAAATGGCGCCGGCGCTACCTTTGACCTGTCATATGACAGGTCAAAGGTAGCGCCGGCGCCATTTCTACAATGCACGGAGGTCCGAGAGTAAAAGATCACACCGGGGACCCTTCCTCTGGACCCCAGGTAATTTAAGGCATTTTGGGGGGGTTCGGGAGGGTGGGGGATTTATTTTAAAGGGTCGGGGTGGGTTTTAGGGATGTTTTAGTGTGCCGGTTTTCGATTTACACGATTTACATGATATTTAAAAAACCCAAACTGCGACGATCCGATTCCCTCCCCCTTCCAGCCGAAATCGATCGTTAAGACGATCGATCACACGATTCACATCTCTATAAATGAATAAATATTAATAATATTAGCTCTGAAGATTACTTTATTTGTTACAGAGGGTGGATGAGATGGGCAACTGCCTGGATCACAAGGTTCAGGTCGTACCAAGTCACCTTCTGAGGGTGTAGATCACCAGCCAGTGTATCATTCTGCTGCTGGCACTATAGCAACAGCGACAGTAGTTTAATATTGTGTGCAATTCTGGTCACCACATCTCAAAAAAAAATATAGTTGCGATGGAGAAGGTACAGAGAAGGGCGACCAAAATGATAAAGGGGATGGAACAGCTCCCCTATGAGGAAAGACTAAAGAGATTAGGACTGTTCAGCTTGGAGAAGAGATGGCTGAGGGGGACTATGATAGAGGTGTTTAAAATCATGAGAGGTCTGTGAATCGGTTATTTACTCTTTCGGATAATAGAAGGCCTAGGGGGAACGCTATGAAGTTAGCATGTAGCACATTTAAAACTAATTGGAGACAGTTCTTTTTCACTCAATGCACAATTAAACTCTAGAATGTGTTGCCAGGGGATGTGGTTAGTGCAGTTAGTTCAGCTGGGTTTAAAAAAGGTTTGGATAAGTTCTTGGAGGAGAAGTCCATTACCTGCTATTAATCAAGTTGACTTAGAAAATAGCCACTGCTATTACTAGCATCAATAGCATGAGATGTACTTAGTTTTTGTGTACTTGAAGGTACTTATAGCCTGGATTGGCCACTTGTTGGAAACAGGATATGCGGTTCCCCCTCGGGTGGAGCCCCTAGGAACCCGGGCCGTTTGGACTTAGTTTATTTATTTATTTATTTATTTATTTAGCATTTTTATATACCGACATTCTCGATACAAATATCAAATCAGGTCGGTTTCCATAAAACAAAACTGTCGCGGTAAGGCGTTACAATAAACGGAGTTTCTGAACATAAGAATATAAATATTAAATAGACAACAGTGACTCATCAAATAACGTGAATACATATAGTAAATAACATGTAATAAAATAGATAGCAGCGTGAATTTATGTAGTAAATCACTAACATGTAATAAAATAAATAATAAAATAGAATAATATAATATATATTATTATATTATTATATTATATATAATATTATTATATTATATATAATATTATATATTATATTATTATATTATTATATATATTATATATATTATATATAATATATTTATTATATATACCCCTCCTGACCCCCCCAAGGCTTGCCAATAATCCCTGGGGGTCCAGCGGGGGTCCGGGAGCGATTTCGTTGTCGGCTGCCAGTAATCAAAATGGCGCCGATAGCCTTTGCCCATACTATGTCACAGAGGCTTTCGGCGCCATTGGTCAGCTCCAGTCACATGACAGGAGCACAAGATGGCGCCGATGGCCATGTGACAGGGGCTAACCAATGGCGCCGGTAGCCCCTGTGACATGGTAGTTCAGAGGCTATTCGGCACCATTTTAAAGAGCACGGCTTGCTGTAGCACGGGCACGGAGGGCAAATGGAACCCGGGACCCCGCTGGACCACCAGGGATGTACTTCGTAAGTCTTGGGGAGGGATCGGGATGGGGGGGGGGGTAGTGTATGTATGTAGAAAAATGATTTTAAATGCTTGGGGTGGGGTTTTTTTTAAGCTTCCTTTGCCGTTTCGTTTTTTGGCCCGGTTTCGGGTTTCCTCGTTTTGTTTTTCAAGAAAACGAAACGAGAAAACCCAAAATTTACCACGAAGTATCCGAGTCAAAAAACGACCCGGCAGAAAAAAATGAAGCACATCTCTAGTTTACAGTGATTTGGTTCAGTTCATCTGACTCATTACCCTTGAAAACCATCTCTGGAACTGGTATCTCCCCAACATCCTCATTAGTAAACACAGAAGCAAAGAATTCATTTAGTTTTTGTGCAATAGCATTATCTTCCCTAAGAGTCCCTTTAACCCCGCTTTCTTCTATTAGTCCAACTGATGCCCTCACATGTTTCTTGCTTCGGATATATTTAAATAAGTTTTTATTATGAGTTTTCCCTCTATGGCTAACTTAATTTCAAATTCTTTCTTAGCCTGCATTATCAATCTTTTACATTTAACCTGACAATGCGTTTTCCTATTTCTTCAGATAGATCCTTCTTCCAGTTTTTGAAGGATAATTTTTTGGCTAGAACAGCCTCTTTCACTTCACCTTTTAACCATGCTGGTAATTGTTTTGACTTCCTTCCACCTTTCTTAATACATGGAATACATCTGAACTGTGCTTCTAAGATTGCATTTTTAAACAATGTCCATGCCTGTTGTATACTTTTAACATTTGCAGCTGCACCTTTCAGTTTTTTCTAACTATTTTCCTCATTTTATCAAAGTTTCTGTTGCGCTCGGGGGGTGGACCCTTGTCCTGGAGCAGTGGAAGATGGCTCCCTGGAAGGGACCAGGAAGCACCTTCCCCCAGGGGGAAGATCACTGGAGGAGACAGAGACTAGGATGAGCTTCACCACTGGAAGTATGTGGCCTCCCCCCAGGTGGAGCCCGTAGGAACCCGGGCCGTTTGGACTTAGGTGGGCCTCGCAGAGTCTCCTGGAGAGATGATAGATAGGTGTGCCCACAGACAGGAGAGGAGTGCGATCAGGATTGGAGGTCAGATGGAGAAAGGAGGACCAGAACAGGGTAGGTGATGACAAGGCAAGGAACAGAGCCAGAATGTGGAGACGTGGTCAATCAGGCAGAGGTCAGAATCCGAGGGTCAGTCCGAGGAGTGGTCAACAATGCAGGGGTCAGGTTCCGGAGGTCAGATGAGGTCACAGGCAGGCCGGGGTCAAAAGGCAGGCAGCAGGCAGAGTAGTCAAGGAGCAAGCTGAGGTCAGAAGGCAGGCAGCAGGCAGGAGGGTCAAGGAGCAAGCCAAGGTCAGTACCAGTGAGACAGTCTGGAAGTACTACCTGGGGAGACAACAGATGAACACAGGAACATGAGGACACTGGAATGGAAGGATGCAGGAACAGGGCTGGAGCAAGGCTGGAACAGAACGATCCTGGAACAAGACTGGAACAAGACTGGAACAAGACTCAGAACACAGTGACAATCTAGCACAATACTAACCCGATTGCCAAGGCAAGGAAGTGCAGGCAGGGACTTCCTTTTATCAGGAAATCAAATAGGGTACGCCGCAGAGCTAGGACCCGCCCTTGGCCCTACAAGAGGTGTCGGGGCGTGGCCAATGCCATGGAAGGCACTGTACTCCGAAGTGAGGCCTGGTGTGCAGTGAAAGCCCGGCAACTGCCACCGCAGGACACCGAGGCCTGGAAGAACTCGCAGCTGCCGCTAGGGAGGCTGACCCAGGACCTGCCGTGGAACCAGAGAGGTGAGCAGGCCCATGTGCGGGCCGGATGCGGATGGGGTATGCAACAGTTTCCTTTTGAAAAGTTAGTGTTAGAGCTGTAGGTTTACATATTGTCCCCTAATGACACTAATACAGAGACAGTACTTAGCATTAGGGAAACAAATATAAGAAAGTAATAGTTTAAAAAACATGCTTATAAGATTATAGAGTTAATGCTAGCATTATATCCCTTGGCATAGATTGCATACCAGAGCTAAAACGTCTTTCTGACCCACTGATAGGGATGGTGGACATTCAACACCATCTGATCTCTGTGACATGGCCTCTGGACTCTGAGGTTGCAGGATCTGCTCTCTCACTGAATGTGGTCAAGAACTTGAGGAGGGCTTCATTTTATCATTGACTAGCAGCAAGGTGTACTCAGCTCCTATAATCTTGGATACCTCTGATGAGATCAGACTCTCTCTCAGTCCAGGTGAAGAGTGGGGTGTGGCACTCAGAAGGATCATCATCTTCTTCTGAATGGGCAATGATCAACCGATAATGACCTACGACTTTGAGTGCTTGCTCCCTGCTGCTTTGTAAGGGCTCACCTATGCACGATTTAGGAGTTTCATGCTATGGCTTTGCATGCTTTTCAGAGTTATTTTTGTGTTTCTCCAGGGGTCAGCATGATAATTGCTAGTTGTTCACATCTCACTGTGAACTGATAATTTCTGCTCTAGCATTGGCCCGAGAGTCATAAAACTAGCCCCTAGTGTTCTGGCTGCACATATTCACCCAGTACCAATTGTCCTTATATTTTATCTTGCCCTCACAGGGTGCTTTTCAGGTTGGCAGGGGTCTGTAAATCCGTCGAACTAGTCATGTACACAGAAACTGCAAAGTATTTCATATCTGCATTTGGATGCAGCTAGCCAAACATGCTAATGTCAATTTTTTTGACATCAGAGAGGCCATCTTAGCTGCTTGTCCAGTTAGTAAGAATAGGGAATTCCCTATGGGGTAGATTTTCAGAGCCCTGCTCGCCTAAATCCGCCCAAAAACCGGGCGGATTTAGGCGAGCAGGGCCCTGCGCGCCGGGAAGCCTATTTTACATAGGCCTCCCGGCGCGCGCAGAGCCCCGGGACTCGCGTAAGTCCCGGGGTTCTCGGAGGGGGGCGTGTCGGGGGCGTGTCGGGGGGCGGGCCCGGTCGTCGCGGCGTTCCGGGGGTGTGTCGGCAGCGTTTTGGGGGCGGGTACGGGGCGTGGCTACGACCCGGGGGCGTGGCCGCGCCCTCCGTACCCGCCCCCAGGTCGCGGCCCGGCGCGCAGCAGGCCCGCTGGCGCGCGGGGATTTACGTCTCCCTCCGGGAGGCGTAAATCCCCCGACAAAGGTAAGGGGGGGGTGTAGACAGGGCCGGGCGGGTGGGTTAGGTAGGGGAAGGGAGGGGAAGGTGAGGGGAGGGCAAAGGAAAGTTCCCTCCAAGGCCGCTCCGATTTCGGAGCGGCCTTGGAGGGAACGGGGGGAGGCAGCGCGGCTCGGCGCGCGCAGGCTATACAAAATCGATAGCCTTGCGCGCGCCGATCCAGGATTTTAGTGGATACGCGCGGCTCCGCGCGTATCTACTAAAATCCAGCGTACTTTTGCTTGAGTCTGATGCGCAAGCAAAAGTAGGCTGATCGCGCTTCTTTTAAAATCTACCCCTCTATCTTCCCCCTTTTTAAACAGGGATATGCTGAAAAGGGAGTGCATCACTGTTTAAACCTAACAGATTAACTGCGTAATATACTTTGTGAGATTTGTATTTCACACCCAACGGTCTCCACATAGTGTTAATAAGTAGGGATGTGCACTAATTTTTTTTTTTAATGTTATTTTCCTTTCGGGTACTTTTGTGCTTAATTTTGTTTTTTAAATGGTTCAAGGGTGTTTTTTTCGTGTTTCCCTATTTTCGGACTTAGTGCACGCTAACATTCAGTTAGCGTGCACTAAGTCCCCGTTAATGCACACTAACTCCAAATACTAATTATACAACATTTTGTCATTTTTTTTCATTTCGGGGAGCAGGGCAAGCAGGCAATATAAATCCTAGCAGCAACTCTACCTCTCCCTCTTATACTGCCTGCCCCAGGGCCAAGTACTTGAGGCTTTCCCATCCAACAGTTACTAGATCTATGTTATTGGTAGCTCAATGCATAATAATGATGTGTTGCTCATGTTGTTCCAGAATGCTTGAGAATTGTATTGGCAAAAGAGGTAATTAGTGAAGAGAAAGTGCCTGAAGACATCATAAAGGCATGAGCAGGGTTGTGGCATTTGAACAAGTGAGCAGTGATCCAGCAGGAATGTGATATATAATGGACCCTGGCTTGGGCCAGAGAAGCACCCAGTGAGTCTGCTTACTTACAACAGGAAGAGAGGCTAGTAGGTTTGCTGTGTGGTGACCTGTCTGATATGGCCCCCCTTCTGTGACAATGGAAATTGGCAAGACACCATAGATCAGACAGGGTTTTGGATAACAGCAGGGAGCAGTTGCAGAGGCATCCAAAGGTACTTCTTGGTTTAATAGATGTAGGTAGGCTTGAACACCCAAATTAGATACCCTTGTCAGTTAGGGATGTGCATTTGTTTGAAACAAATGGGTAAAATACAACAAATTAGTCAATATTTTTTTTCATTTGTAGGTCCACCAAAATGAGGGATTCCATGAATGAAATGAAAAATATTTGCCTCATTGTTTATGTTTCCCATTTAAATCTATGTCACGTTCAAGTCTATGGCTGTGATCTGTGTAAGTAAACAGGTGGAGGTAACTATAGCAACCAACTCTTAGCTGCACAAACACATAGCCTTGTCAGAGCTGAGTCAGGACACGTTTGTTTATTTATTTATTTAAAAAGAATTGCATACTGCCTAGACAGAGTTCAAAGCAGTTAACAGAAATTACAAACATCATAGTATAAAATGAAAACATATGTTAGTCAAACTAAAAACAAATACAAAATAAGAGACATCAATCCTGTATTTGAAAATCCCACATCTGCATTCAATTAGACCTCATTCTAATTCAAAAGCCTGTTGAAACAAAAAAGTCTTCAAAAAACTTTGGAAGCTTTTTGTACATGCTGTTAATCTGAGACTGTCAGGTAAACTGTTCCAAAAAATTGGACCAGATAACAGGAAATCAGGCTCCCAAGTTTCATCTAAATGTGCTTATTTCACAGAGGAAAGATCACTGAACTCAGCGGTGGCCACTCACCAGGCAAGTCTGGGGGATCACTCCGCCACAAAATCCCCTGGACCAACTGGGGGGCTAAAATAGCGTCCCCGGTACCTCCTGGCTGGCTCGCCAAATGTAACCGTCTCTTTTTAGTCAGTAAGGAGGTCCAGAAAACTGATCCGTAAAGATAGACTTTTATTGCCAGCAAGATGCAGCTAAGACAAAGGCTCAGTACAACTGCATACCCCTCCCCTCCAGGAGCAGACTCTTATGCACTTTACAGTTCTTATCTTTTACACATGCGTTCTAAGCATTGCTGAGCAAGCATATTCCGGCTGAAGGGGCTACTGACCCCCTCCCTAGACACCCTGGAACTTTCGTGAAACTTCTCCCATGTTCTGCAGGAGAGGCTGCTGGGACTTGCAGTTCTGGAAAGGAATTTGCGAGTCTGCAGTAATACAGCCCATCACATAATACATCCATTGTTCTAATCTAGGTTACAGCAGTGAAAGCTTATCAGAGAATAAGAACAGCGAAGCCAAAAAATGAAAATGTGCAATGTGCTGACAGAGAGTTTCTCAATGTCCTAATTACAGCTGTATTGCAGACTGTAAGTAAACCCGTCATGAAGCAGGGAATTCTGGTACATGAAGTCCTTTGTCAGGTTGAAGCGTTCAGACCCCTTCAGAAACAGATAACATCCTAGACTGTGAGGAAAGAGAATGAACATGACAGGTTATAGATTTTAAGTAATGCAGTGATACAAGATGACTCATGCTGCTCTAATACAATTTATGGATCAATGTGACTGTCATATTTAATGCATGCTACCACTGGAAGCAGTGTAAGTTGATTAGCAGAGGAGTAATGTGTTGTATGTTATTAATACAGGTTAATAATCTAGCTACAGAGTTTTGTACATCTTGTAGGGCTCCCATATTTATTGCAGCTCCAAGATATAAGGCATTGCAATTGTTTGTACTGGAAAATAATATAACCTGAAGCTCTGTTCGAAACTCTAAAATCAAATGATGCAAATGACGCAATATTCAAAGATTTAAAAAAGATGGCTTTAGCAACAGCATTAATTTGTTGCTGCATATAGATTCTGGAATCAAGCATGCACATTGCTGAAATGCCACATTCAGAAAACCGATTAACCAAAATTTTATGATTATGTCAAATGCTGTGGGAAAATCTAGTAGTGCTAAAATATAATGTTGACTCATATCAAAATCCCGTGTTATTTATAGTAATCTAGCAAGGTCTTCATACTTATCTATAGTTGTTTTAAGTAAAATATACCAAGTGTTGACAGCTAATTTGGAATCATTGAAATTCACACTATTCATATTTTAGGGGCTCTCTATGCTATGGTCTGAAGACCAAAGTTCCCGGGCTCCCCTGCGGCATGGGGCCACTCCTCAGCCTTCTCTCTTCACGGCTTGGATGCCGCCTCCCACTTCGGGCCTGGTCGAGGCCTGCTCCGGCTCCTCCTTTCTTCAGTGTCTGCTGCAGGCTGCTTACCCTAGTCCTGCACTTCCTCTTCCTGCTCCATAGGTGTGGGGCCAAGCCTCCCTTCCTGATTTAAAGGGCCAGTAGGGAGGGGTCCCTCTGGTCCCACCTGCAAGCTCCTCCCTGGGCATCTCCTTGGTTAACCCGACAAAAGGGCTCCTCCGTCAATCTAGCCTTGCCTTCGCAAGGAGCAAGTTCATCCTAGGATTTCCTGCCTTTTGCTCCTGCTTGACATTCCAGCGTCTCTTCACAAGGAGCTGGTTCTTCTTCTGAACTCCTCGTCTCCTGCTCCTGCCAGGCTTCCTTGTTCTTTGTGTTCTTCGTGGGATCCCTCGTCTTCATCGTCTGTCTTTCTGGTCTCTTCACTGGATGTCCTTTGTCTTGTCCCGTCATCCGCCAGAGGTTCCTGAAGTCTCTCCAGTTTCAGATGTATCCAGATGTTCTACGCTGATGTTCCTGTCATTGCCCTGGTTCCTGATGTTCTGACGTCTTTCGTCTCCTATGTCCAGATGTCTGCTGGTCCTGATGTCTGTCTGCCCTGATGCCTCATTCCTGATGTCTGTGAGTCTGGATGTCTTCCTCTTCTCCTGGGCTTGCCCCACTCCCCTTGTGGTCCGCGACCAGTCGGTTGGCTGTGTAGGGTGCGTAGGGGACAGTGTGATCCGCGACCTGCCCGGCTGGGCTGTGTAGGGCGCCTGAGGGACCTTGCTCGCCTGTCCGCCCTCTTCCTGTTCCAGGTCTCCCTGAGGGGCTGCCATCCATCCTGCGCTTCTGTGCTGCTCTTTGCTGAGTGTTCAAGTGTTGGGAGGTCTACGCTCTCTTGGAGGTTTTCAGACTTTATTTGATGAGTGTAATTTGCCTTGCCTTGCCATGCCATGCAATTTCGTGTCATGCCTTTTGTGCCATGCCTTGCCTTGCCTTGCCTCGTCTAAGTCTTCATCTTCTTCAATGCCTGAGTCTTTGTCTTCTCAATGCCTGAGTCTTCGTCTCTTCCAGCACTTCTGTTTCCAGTGACCATTCTTACCAGAGCCTTCGTCCTTCCTTACCTCCTGTCTTGCCTGATGCCTTTGCTGTTACCCAGCGGCAGGTCCGAAAGGGCTTGGAGTGGTCGTAGGACTACTCAGAGGCCAACCTTGCATGGTTGGTCTCACTGAGGCTGCGCAGGTCAGCAGGGGCCTGGTCTTCGCTCCGCTCCCAGACATGTACCTGTCTCACGGCAAGGGCATACACCTCTTGTCCTGCTCCCTTCCATCACAGTGTAACACTTATATTGATATAAGTTTAAGTCTGAAATGCACTAGCTTGTTTATATGAACAAATTACTCTTAATAAATAATGATCAGACAATGGCATTTTCATGTCATCAAATAAGTCATTATTTTAATGATTTTTTTTGAGAACTGATATTAAAATTTAGAAAAATTAAATCAAATGTATATCCCACTTTATGAATTGCCCCAGAGATAATCTGAATCCAACTAAGCACTGTCATTCAATCAATAATAGGGATGTGAATCGTTTTAGGACGATTAAAATTATCGTCCGATAATTTTAATATCGTCTTAAACCGTTATGGAACACAATACAATAGAGATTCTAACGATTTATCGTTATAAATCGTTAGAATCGTGAGCCAGCACACTAAAACCCGCTAAAACCCATCCTCGACCCTTTAAATTAAATCCCCCACCCTCCCGAACCCCCCCCAAATAACTTAAACATTTCCTTGCCAAATCCTACCTCCTTCAATCCCCCCCCCTCCCGAACCCCCCCCCCCAAATGACTTAAATTACCTGGGGGTCCGGAACGGCAGCGGTCCGGAACGGGCTCCTGCTACTGAATCTTGTTGTCTTCGGCCGGCGCCATTTTCCAAAATGGCGCCGAAAAATGGCGGCGGCCATAGACCAACAGGATTCGACGGCAGGAGGTCCTTCCGGACCCCCGCTGGACTTTTGGCAAGTCTTGTGGGGGTCAGGAGGCCCCCCCCAAGCTGGCCAAAAGTTCCTGGAGGTCCAGCGGGGGTCAGGGAGCGATTTCCCGCCGCGAATCGTTTTCCGTACGGAAAATGGCACCGGCAGGAGATCGACTGCAGGAGGTCGTTCAGCGAGGCGCCAGAACCCTCGCTGAACGACCTCCTGCTGCTATCAGGATCAAGTGATGCTTATCCACGCCCATTCTAGTCTGAGAATGCACAAGAAGCAGTCTGCATTTTCTTGCTTGCTACTGGCAGAGAAAGACTTGTTTGTAGAAGCTCTTACAGATTAAAAAAAAACCAACTTTGAAACTTTTGGATTTGGCACTAGTAAAAAGACTGCTTCTTATCTTGCTACTACAGTGGTCTCATTCACTCTACCAGAAAAATAGAGACAATGCACTGCTGCAGATTTCAATTTTTTTCTTAATTTGTGGAGAATAAGGGTAGAAGACAGTGTGAAGATTGTAATACAGCTAGTAATTTTTTGTTTCTGGGTTTTTTTGCAACAGCAGGTGCAAGAGAGACTGAAACTTCTGACAGAAAACAATTAGGGATGTGCAATCGTTTTTCCCAAATTAGGAAATGTCAATGAAATTGCCTCATTCGGAATGGTTCGGGAGAACTGAAAAATGATGTATTTTTCCAGAAAACATTTGTTTTTGAGTTGGTGCGCGCTAATGGGAGTTAGCCGTGCACTAACTCTGCCAGGTTAGTATGCACTATCGGGAGTTAGTGTGCACTAATGGGAGTCATTGCGCAATAACTCCTGATAGTGCACACTAACCTGAAAATTGGGGCTCCCGAAAAAAAAAACCCTGAACCATGGGAAAAATCAAATTCCCATGGGGGGGCCCAGAAACGAAGCCTGACACAAAACTTTTACCCAAGGCACATCTTCAGTGCCAAAGCACATCTTCAGTGCCAGGAAAAATAGTGGAAAGTGTTCTAAACATCAAAATCACAGAACATATAGAAATACATGATTTAATGGAACAAAGTCAGCATGGCTTTACCCAGGGCAAGTCTTGCCTCACAAATCTGCTTCACTATTTTGAAGGAGTTAATAAACATGTGGATAAAGGTGAACCGGTAGATGTAGTGTACTTGGATTTTCAGAAGGCATTTGACAAAGCTCCTCATGAGAGGCTTCTAGGAAAAGTAAAACGTCATGGGATAGGTGGTGATGTCCTTTCGTGGATTGCAAACTGGCTAAAAGACAGGAAACAGAGAGTAGGATTAAATGGACAATGTTCTCAGTTGAAGGGAGTGGACAGTGGAGTGTCTCAGGGATCTGTATTGGGACCCTTACTTTTCAATATATTTATAAATGATCTGGAAAGAAATACAATGAGTGAGATAATCAAATTTGCAGACAACAAAAAATTGTTCAGAGTAGTTAAATCACAAGCAGATTGTGATAAATTGCAGGAAGACCTTGTGAAACTAGAAAATTGGGCATCCAAATGGCAGATGAAATTTAATGTGGATAAGTGCAAGGTGATGCATAAAATAACCCATGCTATAATTACACAATGTTGGGTTCCATATTAGGTGCTACAACCCAAGAAAGAGAGCTAGGTGTCATAATGGGTAACACATTGAAATCGTCAGTACAGTGTGCTGCGGCAGTCAAAAAAGCAAACAGAAGGTTGGGAATTATTAGAAAGGGAATGGTGAATAAAACGGAAAATGTCATAATGCCTCTGTATCGCTCCATGGTGAGACCGCACCTTGAATACTGTGTACAATTCTGGTCGCTGCATCTCAAAAAAGATATAATTGCGATGGAGAAGGTACAGAGAAGGGCTACCAAAATGATAAGGGGAATGGAACAACTCCCCTATGAGGAAAGAATAAAGAGGTTAGGCCTTTTCAGCTTGGAGAAGAGACGACTGAGGGGGGATATGATAGAGGTGTTTAAAATCATGAGAGGTCTAGAACGGGTAGATGTGAATCGGTTATTTACTCTTTCGGATAGTAGAAAGACTAGGGGGCACTCCATGAAGTTACCATGGGGCACATTTAAAACTAATTGGAGAAAGTTCTTTTTTACTCAACGCACAATTAAACTCTGGAATTTGTTGGCAGAGGATGTGGTTAGTGCAGTTAGTATAGCTGTGTTTAAAAAAGGATTGGATAACTTCTTGGAGGAGAAGTCCATTACCTGCTATTAAGTTCACTTAGAGAATAGCCACTGCCATTAGCAATGGTAACATGGAATAGACTTAGTTTTTGGGTACTTGCCAGGTTCTTATGGCCTGGATTGGCCACTGTTGGAAACAGGATGCTGGGCTTGATGGACCCTTGGTCTGACCCAGTATGGCATTTTCTTATGTTCTTATGTTTTCTTATCTCTAAAAACAATACATGCATGTTACTTTATAATCCACAGGTAAAAGGCAGACTCTCCCTCCAATCCCAACAACTTGCATTCATGAAGGAGATACCAGTGACTAGGGTATCTGAACAAAAAGACTAGAGGCAGAGGCATGTAGCACAGGAAAATGTAGCCACTTCAGAAAGTAATGCAAAAAGGAGCAGCATCCTGTTAGCTACCTCTTTCTCCCTCACCTCAATGTTCAAGTCACTTTGTCCCAAAAGAACCATCTCTCCTGACACAGACCATAGTTAAAGCAGCTGGCAAAAGAAACTCTGACACCACATCAGCTAAGAACACCCCAGCACAAATTTCTGTGACCTTTTATCTAACAGAGCCCAACAAGGACATGAACAAAGATGTACTGGCATATTGGACACAGAAATCTGCTGTCTGACCAGACATAACCAAGTTGGCTGAGCAATATATGTTCAACCCACAAGAAGCGTGCCCAGTGAACTTGACTTCTCAATGTCAGGGAACATTGTGAGCCTTCATTGCTTAAGGCTGGAGGCACAATTGATGGAAAAGCTGGTCTGTCTTTGCTTGGGTTTCCAGAAATTCTGTGAGTGAGAAGATGATTAAAAGCACCTTGAAGGGCTTGCTACCAATCATCTTACCTACCATGCCCCTGATATACCACTTTAACTGCCATGCACAGATGTACTACCTTTGGGGTCTAATTGCCATTTTACATGAATGCCATAGGCTTGATATACTATCTTAGGGATCTTATCACCATTTTCCATACCTGCCATGCCACTAATCTGCCTACTTGTCTTTCTGATATATTTCTTTGGCAGATATGGCTGTTAATTTGCCTACCTACCAATCCTAGGAAGCACCAGAATGGGAGTATGGATACTTCATCATGTTTACTTTTTGGATCTCAGCAAAATTCTCCCCTAGCCACATCTTTTATAAATTTTCATCTTACTGTCAAAGCCTGTTTAGGCCTTTGTCATGTTTGTGATTCACAACCCTCCATGCCTTGATATTTTAAACACTTTTGTGCAGTTTGTGATTCATATAATCCATGCCTTGGAAGTTTAGATACCTTTATGCTGTTTATGATGGACCATACTCTATTACCTGTGGTTATAAACACCTTTGTGCTATTTGCAATGGATTGTACACATGCCTTGTGAGTTTAGACAACTGTATCTTGTTTGTGATGGACTGCACTCCATGCCTTAGTGGATTAAACACCTATGTGCTGTTCCCGATTCACTGTACTTCATGCCTTGGATGTTTAGATTCCTTTATGTTGTTTGTGATTCCCTGCACTGTGTATTGTGGGTCAGTGTCATTTGCATGTATTAGCTCCATAATCAATCAGCACAGTTATATAAGTAGCAGATGGCATCATAACTGATTTAATGAGCCATTCACAGTTTTACTGTACTGGTCATTTATACATAACATGCAAATGGCTTGATATTAAAGTCTCAATATAAAGAAGGAGCAGAGAAAACAATCCAATAAGTACAATATCCAATCCACAAGGAGTGCAAAGGAATTATAGGTCCAAAAGTGTTTTCATCAAAGACAATTTATTGAAACTTTAATTTGTCAGCTCCTTTTCTCCAAAACAGTGAAAGTAAATATCTCTTTCAGGGTCCCCCGACACGGACCCCGTGTCTCGCCAGAAGGCTGCATCGGGAGGGACAAGATTATTTTGCAATAACTTGAAACCAGCTCTCCTTGCCGTCTTAGCTGTATGAACTCCTCAGCTAGTTTCAAGTTATTGCAAAATAATCTTGTCCCTTCCGACGCAGCCTTCGGGCGAAACACAGGGTCCGTGTCAGGGGACCCTGAAAGAGATATTTACTTTCACTGTTTTGGAGAAAAGGAGCTGCCAAATTAAAGTTTCAATAAATTGTCTTTGATGAAAAAACCTTTGGACCTATAATTCCTTTGCACTCCTTGTAGACTGGATATTGATATTAAAGTCTGACATAAACATATACTGGTCTACTTGTAGGACTAACTATATTTCTCCTATAGAAACAGGCATCTCTGTGAGCTTCTATTCAAATCCCTTTCCTTATGGTACATGCTGATTTTTGGATTTACCCTGATTATCCATTGCTTTGCATGCCTACTGCACAACTCCTTGGGCCTTCATGACATTCCAGGTACTACTTGATATTTACAGTTTAACAGAAACTTGTGCTACTGGTAGGATGAACTATATATCTCCCACAGAGACAGGCAACTCCCTACTTCAGCTGTCTTTGAGCCTCTGTCCAAATCCTCTTCCTTTACTCTATTTGCCAACTCTTGGACTTGCCCTGGTCTTCCATTGCTTTACATACCTCCTGTACTACTCCTCAAGCTTTTGATACCATTGTTTTTCCACCTCAGTCCTTGAGGTATATTTCAGGAGGTTTATGCTTCTCTTCTCACTGTACTGCCCTGCTCCTACCATTTCAGTTTGTCAGTTTGTAATAATCATGAGCACCACTGCTGCTACCATTGCTAAATATCAGACTTGATACCTTAGAGTGCTTCTTTCAAAGGCAACAAATCTATGTGCTAGACAAAAGTAAGAAGAATAAGAAACCAATTTGGCTTTAAAGAAGTAGTTAAAACAATAAAAGCAAAAAGAACAGCATTCAAGAAGTAGAAAGAATCCCCCAAAAGGGGTACATAGAGAAGAATAACTTGTGAAACTGAGGGAGACAAAGAAAGATATCAGGAAAGCAAAATGTAAACTGGAAGAAAGAATTGCTAAAGAGGTAAAGTGAGGTGACAAAACATTTTTCAGATATATCAGAGAAAGGAGGAAAGCCCAAAGTGGTATAGTAAAATTGAAAGGTGTGAAGAAAAATGTGTGGAGATATGAAGAAATGGCAGACATATTAAATAAATACTTCAATTTGGTGTTCACTAAAGAAGACCCTAGAGAAGGATCATTGCTGGTTGACAAGAATGTAGATAGGGTTGAATCAATGAAATACCATTTACAGAAGGGAATATATAGTAGGGATGTGAATCGTTTTTCAACGATTAAAATTATCGTCCGATAATGTTTATATCGTCTTAAATCGTTATAGAACACGATACAATAGAAATTCTAACGATTTATCGTTAAAAATCGTTAAATCGTGTTAGTGCGCACTAACTCGAGTTAGTGCGCACTAACTCCCCGTTAGTGCGCACTAACTCGATTTAGTGCGCACTAACTGAAAATGATACAAATAAACACTTTCCAGGTCACTGAAGGTCAGTTAGGAATGAATATGTGTTCCTATTGGCTGGCTGCCCTCTTATCTATTGATGTTACCAAGGTTACCACTGAGGTGATGGTTGGGGGGATGGGAAATGGAACTGGAAACTAACGAACACCAACAGAAAATGAAACAAAGTGTTCACACTTCCCAGGTCAGTAAAGGTCACTTAGGAATGAATATGTATGTATGTATTCCTATTGGCTGGCTGTGCTCTTATCTATTGATGTTACCAATATGGTTGGGGGGATGTGAAATGGAAACAGTTGGAAGCTTGACAAAAAAAGTAATGTAATGATCAGCACTCACGTGACTAGAACTTGTTTGTTTATTATTTTTGTTAGCAGGCACCTGAAATGCTAGTGCATGTTGAATTTGCCAATCACTGTGCATTTTAGAAAGGTGGTCCTGGCTGGAACTGTACACAGTTCAAATATATGTAATTGATTGTTGGTAAGTGTATTTTTTAAGTAGCCACACTGGCACCAGTATGTTTACTTTTCCTCCTACTTAACTCACTAGCTCAGCTTTGTAAGAAGGGCTTCTCTGCTTGTGTGTTGTTTTTGTTTGGTGTGAGGAGAGCAGAAACATCAGATCTTTATTCAATCTACTACAGTCATCTCTTACAGTGCCCTATCCCTATTAATACCAGGAGTGTTGTGATCTTCCTGCACACAGTGCCCTAACCCTGATACCAGTCTGAGACAGCTCCCTCCCTGCATTACTAGTGAGAGGCTGGCTTCACAGACAGGGGGGAGCTGCCTGACCCTCACTCCTGACTTCCCCCATGTCCCAGCTAGTGAATGGTGTGTGGGTGAGGGGGGGGGGAGGATGGTGAAGTCTGAGACAGCTCCCTCCCTGCATTACTAGTGAGAGGCTGGCTTCACAGACAGGGGGGAGCTGCCTGACCCTCACTCCTGACTTCCCCCATGTCCCAGCTAGTGAATGGTGTGTGGGTGAGGGGGGGGGGGAGGATGGTGAAGTCTGAGACAGCTCCCTCCCTGCATTACTAGTGAGAGGCTGGCTTCGCAGACAGGGGGGAGCTGCCTGACCCTCACTCCTGACTTCCCCCATGTCCCAGCTAGTGAATGGTGTGTGGGTGAGGGGGGGGGGGGGGATGGTGAAGTCTGAGACAGCTCCCTCCCTGCATTACTAGTGAGAGGCTGGCTTCACAGACAGGGGGGAGCTGCCTGACCCTCACTCCTGACTTCCCCCATGTCCCAGCTAGTGAATGGTGTGTGGGTGAGGGGGGGGGGGGAGGATGGTGAAGTCTGAGACAGCTCCCTCCCTGCATTACTAGTGAGAGGCTGGCTTCACAGACAGGGGGGAGCTGCCTGTCCCTCACTCCTGCCTTCCCCCATGTCCCAGCTAGTGAATGGTGTGTGGGTGAGGGGGGGGGGGTGGATGGTGAAGTCTGAGACAGCTCCCTCCCTGCATTACTAGTGAGAGGCTGGCTTCACAGACAGGGGGAGCTGCCTGACCCTCACTCCTGACTTCCCCCATGTCCCAGCTAGTGAATGGTGTGTGGGTGAGGGGGGGGGGAGGATGGTGAAGTCTGAGACAGCTCCCTCCCTGCATTACTAGTGAGAGGCTGGATTCACAGACAGGGGGGAGCTGCCTGACCCTCACTCCTGACTTCCCCCATGTCCCAGCTAGTGAATGGTGTGTGGGTGAGGGGGGGGGGAGGATGGTGAAGTCTGAGACAGCTCCCTCCCTGCATTACTAGTGAGAGGCTGGCTTCACAGACAGGGGGGAGCTGCCTGTCCCTCACTCCTGACTTCCCCCATGTCCCAGCTAGTGAATGGTGTGTGGGTGAGGGGGGGGGGGGTGGATGGTGAAGTCTGAGACAGCTCCCTCCCTGCATTACTAGTGAGAGGCTGGCTTCACAGACAGGGGGGAGCTGCCTGACCCTCACTCCTGACTTCCCCCATGTCCCAGCTAGTGAATGGTGTGTGGGTAAGGGGGGGGGAGGATGGTGAAGTCTGAGACAGCTCCCTCCCTGCATTACTAGTGAGAGGCTGGCTTCACAGACAGGGGGGAGCTGCCTGACCCTCACTCCTCCGGGGTATTGTGATCTTCCTGCACACAGTGCCCTATCCCTGATACCAGGGGTGTTGTGATCTTCCTGCATGCAGTGCCCTATCCCTATTAATACCAGGAGTGTTGTGATCTTCCTGCATGCAGTGCCCTATCCCTATTAATACCAGGAGTGTTGTGATCTTCCTGCATGCAGTGCCCTATCCCTGATATCGGGATTTGTGCAAGAAGATCACAACACCCCCGGTATCAGGAATAGGGCACTGTGTGCAGGAAGATCACAACACCCCCAGTATCAGGAATAGGGCACTGTGTGCAGGAAGATCACAACACCCCTGGTATTAGGGATAGGGCACTGTGTGCAGGAAGATCACAACACTCCTGGTATTAATAGGGATAGGGCACTGTGTGCAGGAAGATCACAATACCCCTGGTATCAGGGTTAGGGCAAAAGTTCTAGTCACATTGACTGATCACATTACTTGTTTTGTCAAGCTACCAACTGTTTCCATTTCCCATCCCCCATATACTGTCAGTAGGAAACTTGGTAACATGAATAAATAAGAGGGCAGCCAATAGGAATACATATTCATTCCTAAACTGACCTTAACTGACCTGAAAAGTGTCAAATTGTATCATTTTCAGTTAGTGCGCACTAACTCCCGTTAGTGCGCACTAACTCGAGTTAGTGCGCAGTAATCGGAAAAAATGATTTTTAACGATTTTTTAACTAAAAAATCGTGCCTAAGACGATTTTCTTGCCCTGCCACACGATTTCTATCGTTAAGACGATATGGAAAACGATTCACATCCCTAATATATAGGAAGAACTAGGAAAACTGAAAGTGGAAAAGGCCATGGGGTTAGATGAGGTACATCTCAAGATACTGAGGGAGTTCAGAGATTTGAAGGCCAGACCTGTTAAATAGATACCTGGAACTGGGAATGTTGCAGCATAATCGGAGAAGAGCGGTGGTGGTCCTGCTTCACAAGAGTGGAAACAGAGAAGAGGCTAGAAACTACAAGCCGTTAGCCTCACCTATGTGGTGGAAAAGTTAATGGAGACAATACTGAAGGAAAAGATAATTAACTATCTACAATTCAGTGGGTTGCTGGACCCAAAACAGCATGGATTCACCCAGGGAAAGTCTTGTTAGATAAATCTGATTGATCTTTTTAAATTGAGTATTAGAGAATAGGGATGTGCAATCATTTTTCCCAAATTAAGCAATATCAATGAAATTGCCTAATTCGGAATGGTTCGGGAAAACCGAAAAACGATTGATTTTTTCCAAAATTTCGGAAAAAAATTCATATTTGAGTTAGTACGTGCTAATTAACGATAGTGCACATTAACCCAAAATTGCCCCCCCCCCCAAAAAAAAACCCAAACCAGAGGAAAAATGAAATTCCCATGGGGGGGGGGGGGGGGCTCGAGACAAAGCCCGACACAAAATTTTTACCCGAAGCACTTTTCTACTAGAGAACTGGATCAAGGAATTACTTGGATTTCAGCAAAGCTTTGATATGGTTCCACATAGTAGACCAGTGAACAAAATGAAAAACTTTGGCATGAGCTCCAAAGTAGTGGCATGAAGTGCAAACTGGTTGGCTGACAGTGACAGTGTGTAATGGTATATAGAACCTACTCTGAAGAAGGAACAGTACTAAGTGGAGTGCCACAGGCCTCAGTTTTGGAACCAGTTTTGTTCAATATCTTTGTGAGTGACATTGTGGAAGGGATATAAGGTTAAGTATGTTTATTTGAGGATGATACTAAGAACTGCAACAGAGTGGATACCCCTGAAGGAATAGACAGTATGAAAATGATTTAAGAAAGCATGAAAACTGGTCAAGGATTTAACAGCTGGGATTCAATGCCAGGAAGTGCAGAGTCATGAATCTGGGGTGTGATAATCCAAAAGAGCTGTATGTGATTGGGGAAAAAAGAATAATGTGCCCAGACTGAGAGAGAAAGAGACCTTGGAATGATAGTATATGGCGATCTGAAGGAGGTGAAGTAATGTGACAAGGTGATAGCTAAAGCCAGAAGAATGCTGGGATGCCTAGAGAGAGAGAATTAACCAGTAAGAAAAAGGAGGTGCTGATGCCCTTGTACAGGTCCTGTACTGTGTTCAGTACTGGAGCCCATATCTCAAAAAAGATAGAGACATGATGAAGGTGGTCCAAAGAAGGGTGACCAAAATGGTGTGGGGTCTGTATGAAAAGACTTATAAGGAAAGGTTGAAGGTCTGAAGATGTACACCCTGGAAGAGATGAGGTGTAGGGGTGATATGATACAGACCTTCAGATACCTGAAAGGTTTTAATAATGCACAAACTTTGAACCATTTACACTGGAAAGGAAACAGTAGAATTAGGAGTCAAAAAATGAAACTCCAAAAGTTTCAGAACCAACATAAGGAAATATTTTTTCATGGAGAGGGAGGTGGATAGCTGGTATGCTCTTCTGGAAGAGATGGTGAGGACAAAAACCGAAAATGAAGGCTTGTGGATGATAATGAAGAAAAGACTGCATGGGAGTAACCTGCAAAGAGTGGCAGGTAGTACCCTTAACAGAAGGCATGAGGGATTACAATCCTTAACCGATTAGATTGGATGCTTTTGATGCAACTGCAACATCACTTTCCACTTTGATGGTGGGTAGGAAAATAGGAGTATTGTTTTCCGAAGCAGCCAATGCTGGCCCCGGACTTTTACAGTACTGATATGCTTCCGTGGTCAAGACCAAAAGCAAAGCATGTTCAAGTAGCATTGTCTTAATTATTAGGAAGGCTGCTCGCCCTGTAAAAATGCTGCTAGCAATATTTTGTTATGGGTTTGACAGTTGCTTGATTTGTTTTGTAAGTATTACTATCCTTAACGTAAGGCATGGAGGCAACCTTCAGAGAGCAACATTTACTACCATAAGAAACTTGCTGGGCAGACTGGATGGATCATTTGGTCTTTTTCTGCCAACAATATTATCTAGGTATCCTCCCTTCTCCTACCCTCTGTCATTTGTACTGCAATTCACATCTTTCTTTGTAATCTGACTTGTGCCTCTTTGCTAGAAAAAGGTGGAATAGCATATAGAAATAAATACTACAAGTCTGATAATGCATTCCATGACTCTTACCCAGGCAAATCCAAAATGATCCATTTTAACCTTTATATCACCCAATTTACTATTATTCAGCTTCTCACATAGTCAGTGTTGCAGTTTTGAATGGTGCAATTTTTTTAATTCACTCAGCCTTCAGAAATAGCTATTCCTTACAGTTTCCTTTCTGGCCTCAAATCCGGTGACTGTCAATAATAAAAGGTTTACTTTTATTACTCAAAGATTGTAAACATTTAAGAAATACAATATATCAGGAAGAAAAGAAGAGACCAAAATCAGACAAGTTAATATTTTGAAGAAGTTAGCTACTGTTGCTGTTGTAAACAGGAATTGGACACATAAAAATCTGCTACCAACAAGAGATGAAACAAGTTAATTAATGCCATAAGGGAAAGTATGAGTGTAGGAAGGCGGATAAAGAAAAGTTAATGCCAGAGAACAGAGACAAACCTGGCTTTGAACCTGGGAGGGAGTCTCATATTAAACAAAACAACGTGTCAATAGGGTACAGATGTATACTGCATGAGTCAGTGGAAAATATCATGGGGTATTATAATATAATTGAATCCCAAGTCTGTATTGCATTTATTTCAATTTGTATTTATTTTGATTTCTTGCATTGGTATTTAAAATCATCCTTGGAATATGTTTCTCCTTTACTACTCACTCTCTTCCCTCCCCTAACCACACAATCACATCCACCTTAAATCTATTGATATTTCAATTTCCCAAGAAAACTTCTTAAGGGTTTTCATACAGCCTGAATGGAATACATACTCATTTCTGATTCAAAAAGGAAGTAAATATGAAATATTTTGCCCACATTAAATAATCATTTTTTATGACTGAATTATGAATGCATAGGAAAGCTGTGCAAAAGAATTGTAGCTTGGTTTGAAACTTTGAGATTGGTACTACTGCTCAAAAATTTCAAATTCATGCTAATTCCAAACTTCATTGTGTTCCTTACACCTAAAAGTCCAGCACCTATTGAGATATCATTCTTTCTTCTGCATCTTCCACAATTTCTGCTGTTTTCTGCCATATTTATTCCCATTTGCAAGCATCTCAGAGAACAGAGAGTAAGACAGTTCACTTTGACAGTAACATTCAAACCGGCATGTGGACACACGCTGGCACAAGTATGTTGGCCCACGCCCAGAGATGGAGCCATTTTATAACATACACGTGCAAATGTGTGCATGTTATAAAATAGCCTAGCCATGTGTACATGTACATCAAGTTTTAAGTGGGCGCACGCAAGTGCTCGTAAATGCCGCTTATACCATGTAAATCGGGGGATTTTAAAAGGGGCACAAACTGACACTATTCCCAGTTTTACCAGTTTATTCCCAGTTTCCCAGTTAAGAGAGAGGTCCTCCAAACTCCCTTAGTTTAAAAGCCTTCTCTCCCCCAGTTATTCAACCTATAAAAACCCTGCAGATCTGCTTATTTTTCCATAGTAGAAGTAAAGTTAAGTGGTAGGGGGCCTTTGCACGCACAGGATCATGGAAGTATTTACACACACATCTCAGCTTCACATCCCGACATGCCCATGCTCCACCCAGACGATGCCCATGCCTTGCCCCATTTCGAAATCTTCTGAGATGTACACATTCTGGTAGATATGCACATATCTCGACAGCTTTTAAAATCCACTTGGTGCACATGTGCCCAACATATTGGCACATCCCCTAATTAATGTGCATGCAGGACTTTTAAAATTCACCTTTTTGGAATTCCATCCAATAATACACTTTGATCAACTACAGATTGTCAGTATAGAATAAGTACTTGTCTCAATGTTCCCCTTATATACTATGAATGCTACTTAGCATAAAGCCAAGTATGCTCAGTTCTACAGGTAGAGATGTGTGTGAGAATTGCAACACTTATTTTGATGAGCAGGTTCTGGGGATTACAGTTGAGCAATTATCCAGAAAGAGTGGATAACTGGAAATTTAGTCTAGTTTGCCTTCACTTAAATTTATAAGAACATAAGTTTTAGGGATGTGCAGCCAAAACGTTTTCGTTGCATTCGTGATTCGGATTCGTCGGGGCGCAAATGCGTTACATTCGGCCGTATGACGCCCCGATGCGTTAATACGGCGAGTTAAATTTGTGTCCCGGCTAAAATTTAAATTAACGACAACCCCCCACCCTCCTGACCCCCCCCAAGACTTACCAAAACTCCCTGGTGGTCCAGCGGGGAATCCAGAAGCCTAGTTTGCCGGTTTCATCACGGCGCCGATAGCCTGTGTCACAGGGGCTACCAGTGCCATTGGTCAGCCCCTGTCACATGGTCACCGGCGCCATCTTGTGCTCCTACCATGTGACAGGGGCTGACCAATGGCACTGGTAGCCCCTGTGACATAGTATGGGCAAAGGCTATCGGTGCCATTTTGAGTCCTGGCATCGGACGGCCGGCATACAGGAGGTCCCACAGGGACTTTTGGCCAGCTTGGGGGGGCCTCCTGACCCCCACAAGACTTGCCAAAAGTCCAGCGGGGGTCCAGAAGTGACCTCCTGTACGCCTGCCGTCCGATGCCAATACTCAAAATGGCGCCGATCGCCTTTGCCCTCACTATATCACACATAGTGAGGGCAAAGGCGATTGGCGCCATTTTGAGACGCGATCACTTTGCGTCTCAAGACACGATCACTTTGCGTCTCAAGACGGCCGGCGTGCAGGAGGTCGCTCCGGGACCCCCGTTGGACCCACAGGGACTTTTGGCCAGCTTGGGGGGGGGCCTCCTGACCCCCACAAGACTTGCCAAAAGTCCAGCGGGGGTCAGGCCGCCGCCATCTTTATGATGGCGGTGGCCATCTTTAAAGATAGCGCCGGCCAGCCAGTGCTCCTACCATGTGACAGGGGCAGGCCAATGGCACAGATACCCTGTCATATGGTAAGGGCAAAAGGCCATTGGCGACATCTTTATGAGTGGCAGCCGACGGCCCGAGAACAGGAAATCGCTCCCGGGACCACCACTAGACCACCAGGTAATTTTAAAATGTTTTGGGGGGATCGGGAGGGTGGGAGAAGCTAAGGGGTCGTTTTTAAAGGGTCGGGAGGGGTTTTTTTTATCGGGCCATCGGCGCCATTTTTGAGTGGCAGCCAAAATGGCGCCGATGAACCGAGAGCGGGAGATCAGTCCTCGCGCCCCCACTGGACCACCAGGTACTCGTAAAAAGTTTTTGGGGGGGGGGGGTTCGGGAGGGTGGGGGAAGGTAAGGGATTCGTTTTATAGGGTCGGGGTGGTTTAAGGGTTTTTTTGGTGTGCCGGTTTTCCCCGCCCTCCCCCTCCCCCGATTTACGATTTTTCACGATAAATCAGGGGAATTTCTATTGTATCGCGACTCTGAACGATTTTTGATGATTTAAAATATATCTGACGATTGTTTTAAATTGTCAAAAAAACGATTCACATCCCTACTACTTACTAACTTCTTGGAATATCTTTCTATTTTCTGAAAAAGTAAATAACTGATTTACATTTACATGTTCTATTCCATTAATCAATTTATAGACCTCTGTAATATACCTCTTCAGCAATCTGTTCTCCAAACTGAACAGCCATAACCAATTTAGCCATTCCTCATCATAGACCCATTCCAATCCCTTCATCATTTTAGTCACTTTTCTAATGACCTTTTCCAATATAATTATATCTTATAACTTTGAACATTTTCTAGAAAGTTATTTGTTGGGTTAAATAAATACAAATAATTACATCCTATGTTAAAAAGAAAATGACTGACTGAGATCCTTCATATCTAAACCCCCCCCCCCCCAAATAAATAAATAAATAAATAAATCCTATTTACACAGTTTTCAGGCTGGCTTCATTCCAAATCACAAAATATATTGTAAATTTTATATTAATATACATGAACATCATTATCTCTTTTTGATCTACAATCATTCTTTTGATTTTTCCAACATCAGAAACTGGGCAGAAGAAATCCACTGAGCATGCTTACACATTTCTTTTTGAATAGGTTTTTTCCTGATTTATTTTATAAGAGGTCAATTTTCAAAGGATTTAGAACCGTAACATTTTTAGACAGGCTCCTAAAAATGGTCCTTTTGAAGATTTACTAGAGCTGAGTTCCTAAATGTAGGCTCCTACTTTAATTACAATCCTAGATTTAGAATCGAAAGACATGGGTGGCTATGGCCTCAGGGGCAGAGTCAAGGCAGGGAAGGAGAACTTGCTTCTTACCTGATAATTTCCTTTCCTCTAAGGAAGGCAGGCCAATCCACACCAGTGAGTTCTGCCCTCCTATCAGCAGATGGGGATGAAGATAACTGATTCAGTGACATCACAGACATATAGCTCTCCCTGACATCAGCCAGCCAGTATTTTTATAAAAGCAAACTGTGGACAACTGATTATACCTGACACCCTACTCTTAATAGTCAATAACTCGTTAACTCCATCTAAATCAGAAACACTAAGAGCATATAAAATATTAATTGCCGCTGAATACATAGCCTGATTCTCATTACCAGACTTTAACCAACCCATAATATAGAACAATCTGCATCATCCCTGAAGAGAAGAACGAACTTAAAACAGAATCACAAGTAGGCAGCCCAGGGTGGGTTGAGGATTGGCCTGCCTTCCTCAGTGTTGTGTTTGTGGCATTGTGGACCCTTGGTCGCAATGGAGATAACTCCGCCCATGGGGAACCACTGTGATAGGCTGACACAGTTAGCAGACACAGAATGGATAGATTCTTTATTGTACTGCTGTATAGATGGTAATGTAGGAAGGTAAGGCACTGATCCATGAGGTGTCAATATGCTCAACAGGCTCAGAAGTATAGTCTCACCCAGATATTCACGATAGACAGGAGCCCGCAGTGCAGATAATGCTGCGGCTGTTGGGTGGAGTTGGAGCACTGGTTCGTAGAGGTACTCACGAGAGTGAAGGCGTCTTCCTGATGATAGAATGGTGGGACCAAAGGTCCGTGGTGCAGGATATGAAGTAGATAGGCCCTCGAGGAGCGAGTACCCAATGGTCCAATATCCTGGAAAGAATAAGAGAAAAGACCCCCGAGGAGTGGTTGTCTAGGTTAGTGAGGACCCGAAGGGAAGTTGGAAGCGAGAGTCCCCCGAGGAGCGGGTATCTAGAGCTTCTGCTGGAGCGAGGCCCTTAGTGAAAGGAAGCGTCTAAGCTGGCAGCTTAGAGCAGGCAGAGTAGCGAAGCGAAGTCTTTGCTAACTCAATTTGGTAGCAAAAGTGGAGGCTAGTTATACCCAGAAGTACTGATGTCATGCGGTGGGGCCGCCCCCGAGGTTCCCACCATGACGTGTATTTGAGCATCAGAGATGTGAGCGCTCGCGCCCTTGGAGGCCACGGGAGTGAGCATGGTGAATGGGGATGCCCATGCTAGTCTGAGAATGCTGAGGCCATCTTGCCCAAAGAGAGGGAAAGGGGAGAAAAAGAGGTAAGGCAGAGCGGTCGCAGCCGTCTGCGACTGACGGACACAACACTCAGAGGAAAGGAAATTTTCAGGTAAAAAGTAATTTCTCTTTCTCCTGTACTTAGGCCATTCCACACCAATGGGATGTACCAAAGCTATTCCCAAAATGGGTGGGAGGCTGCCCGTGCTTCCATCAATACCACCCTCATGAAGGCCGCATCTTCTTGCACTTTAACATCCAAGTGTAATGCTTGGAGAAAGTATGTAAGACGGAGCATGTTGCTGTCTGACAATTATTGGAATGAGACCACACCACCAAGACCAAACAACTTGCCTAGGAAATCCTATCTCTGCCCCTACACAGGCTGCAGTGATTAGAGATGTGAATCGTGTGCCCGATCGTCTTAACGATCGGGTTTGGCTGGAGGGAGAAAAAAATCTGATCGCTGGAGATGTGAATCGGAATCGGTTCCGATTAACATCGTAATTTTTTTTTTAGTGAGGCCTGACCCTTTAAAATTGACCCCTTACCTTCTCCCACCCCCCGAACCTCCCCAAAACTTTTTACGAGTACCTGGTGGTCCAGTGAGGGCGCGGGGACCGATCTCCCACTCTCGGGCCATCGGCGCCATTTTGACTGCCACTCAAAAATGGCGCCGATGGCCCTATTAAAAAAAAACCCAGCCGACCGTTTAAAGATGACCCCTTAACTTCTCCCACCCTCCTGATCCCCCCAAAACATTTTTAAATTACCTGGTGCTCTAGTAGTGGTCCTGGGAGCGATCTCCCGTTCTCGGGCCGTCGGCTGCCACTCATAAAGATGGCGCCGATTGCCCTTACCATATGACAGGGTATCCGTGCCATTGACCGGCCCCTGTCACATGGTAGGAGCACTGGATGGCCGGCGTCATCTTTAATTCTGCAGCTATGCAGACCCTGTGCTAGCAGTTTGTTTCTGAACAATCTTTCTATGGCTAAGTATTCCATGCCTTATCAGGATTTGTTTTTTTAAGTTTTACAGTGGACAATCATCAAATGTATCCTGATAAAGACTGAATTATCAGCCTTAATTCTAATTATTTTGTTTTTTTTCTCTCTATGTCCAAGTTTCAGAGTTTCAGCAATCTGGCAGTGAGCGAACTGATGCTGTTTCAGACTTATGTCCTTTGTCAGTTGGAATTTTCTTTTTACCCCTTTTAATTCATGGAAAAGGTATTATTTATTTTAATGTTCACACGAAACCTCAGCTTCTTATGACAACTGTTCACTCACTCATGAACATTTTTCCCTAACTAGAGCAGTTTTAAAAATTAAAATTCCCAAGGTTCTGCCAAATAAAATATTTTAACTTACTTTTTTGCACTTTCAGAATTTTCCATTTAAATTAAATTTGTGGAAGAAATGACTATTCAAATTTTCTCCAGTGTTTCACTTTTTATAGTAAGCCCTTTCATTCACATGCGTATTGAATCAGTTAGAAAAAGCTGGACAGCATTATGATCTGTTATATTTATCTTCACTATTTCTGCTTTTCTAAACACTAAAACGAAAACACTGCCATGGAGCAGCAGCAGCCTTTCAATTCTGTCTCTGTTTCTCTCAGCTCTCAACTGTTGTCTCACTAAGGGGCAGATTTTAAAAGCCCTGCGCGTGTAAATCCAGCCGGATTTGCGCGCCAGTGCACCTATGTTGCATAGGCCGCCGGCGCACGCAAAGCCCCAGGACGCGCGTAAGTCCCGGGGCTTTGTTTGGGGAGCTTGTCGGGGGCGTGTCAGGGGAGGCACGGCATTTGGGGGCATTCCGGGTGCTGGGCCCTGGGCATGGTGCCAGCCTGGGGGCGTTATGGGGGGCGTGGCCTCCGAACCAGCCCCCGGCCGGGGAATGGCGTGCCGGGGGCTGGTTCGGAGGCCACGCCCCCCATAACGCCCCCCCCCTACCTACAAAGGTAGGGGGGGATTTAATTAGGGCTGAGGGTGGGGGGTTAGGTAAGGGAAAGGATGGGAAGGTTGGGGGGGGCAGAAAAAAAAGTTCCCTCTTAGGCCGCTCTGATTTCAGAGCAACCTCGGAGGGAACGGAGGCAGGCTGCTCGGCTCGGCACGCGCAGGTTGCACAATTGTGCACCCCCCTGCGTGGGCCGACTCTGGATTTTATAACATGTGCATGGCAGTGCACGCATTTTATAAAATTGGGTGTAGATTTGTTCGCACCGGGTTGCACGAACAAATCTACGCCTGCACATAAGTTTAAAAATCTACCCCTAAATGTTTTGTTTTTTTTTCCTCTTCAGTTGCAAGGTACAGACCTCATGCTGGCTTGGGCTCTTCAGTACTTTAAGTGCTGAATCAGTGCCCCCAACAATACCATCCCCTATCCCACAGAACCATCATGCCTGCCTTTATCTCCAGTGAGACTTATTTCAATGTAACCCCTCTCCATCTAGTTATGGGTTCCAGCTTCCAAACCTCTCACAGATAATTTTGATGGCAACAGGAGCTTTCTTATGTTTCTTGACACTTTTTTTCTTGCCCACTCTATTTCTCTAGCTGGCTGAGATGGAAGTTCAGGCAGCACCACAACCTAGACCTTACTTTTGGGTTTATTGGCACTCCCCCTCACCCAAAGCTCTTTCCCTCTCCATTGTAGCTTCTTTTCATCAGCAGGAGTCAACTGGCAGAGCCCTTTTGTTACAGGCCAAACTCCTTCTGTGTTGACCATTTTTCTCACTCTGCGCTCTTTCAGCACAACTTCAGCATCAGCTTCGCAGCAGCTGGAGACAAGTGACTCTGCTCTCAATGTATCTTGCAACTCTGTCCTGCTTGCTCTGGTGCCACAGTGCCCATCCCTAACAGGTTCACCTTGGAGCCTCACCTTACAGGGTCATGTCATCTTAGGGACAACCCCAGTTCCCAACCTGAGCACCATTGCAAGGGGCATCTGGGGCGTTCTCAACAAACAGGTAAAATGTATTCAACATATTTTCACACTTTTTCACAATACATTTGCGGTATTTGAATATCTTTATCATATCTGCCCTGTCTCTCTTCTCCTTTAGCGCATAATATATATATATATATATATATATATATATATATATATATATCTCAATCCTTAGCATTTTTCACTATTTGCTTGGTCTTTTTATAAAGAAATTCAAAGCAGATTTAAAATGTTACTAGGGATTTTAATACATTTCTTCTTTTAAACTAGTGGATACATTTCAGATTTGTCAAAAGCCTGAAGTGAACTTTGCAAATTTGTTTCATATTATGAAGGTAATTTTAAAGCTTCCTTCACTGGTGCAAAGTCTATGGCTACCTTTTACAAGCAAACATTTACACTGATTTTCAAAGTGAAAGACTACACATATAGCCAAGATCCGATGCCCGGACCTTACCCCAGTCCTTGCTGACCAGGCCGGATGCAAGGATACAGCTGATCTCTAAATGGGATCACTTTTAAGGTTCTGGTGGGTTCTTGAAGAGGGTCACAGGTGGGGGGAAGGTGTCGGAGGTTGGTGGTGGGGTCCAGTACCTTTTTTTTTTGGGTGGGGGGCTTGATTGATTTACTTGGGGGGTGTAGGGAGTGTGGGGCTTGAGGTTGGAATTTATGGGTAGGGGTTTTAATGTTGGACTTTGAAGAGGTAGGGGTATTGGTAAGAGTAGCCAGGGCCACATTTTACTTGTGTGCTTAGAGAAGGTGGAAGGGCGCATGGACCCATTACCACATGGCTCATTTTTAAAACTTTTTTGAACATTTTGGGGGTCAGGGCCAACTTGACAGTAATTTTTTTTTTTTTTGGGGGGGGGGGGGGGGGGCGGCGGCCCTTTAAGGCAATGGTGGTCCAGTGAGGTTGGGACCGCCATCGCGTTAAAGGGCTTTTTGATGCGTTCTTTTAAGCCACAGTGTTTGCTCACGACACAAAATAATTCTGCAAATCTTTTTTGGAGGAGGGGTCCCACTGTCGCCATGACATCCCTGCGACAGTGGGACCCTTCTGTGATAAAACATCGCGACTTAGTGGATCTAGGGGGTAACTTTGCAATCTTGCCAGCGACTGATTACAGATCTCAATATTTTTGTACATTGCAAACATGGTTGAAAGGAACTCAAGCCGAATGAGCCAACTGAGTCAAGTACAAGTGATGTGCTCTCTTCTGCCTCTCCCATGGAGGACCATTATAAAGTTCTCAGAGTGGGCACATAAACAACTCCCAGCTGCTATACTTATTAAAGAAATATATTAAAGCATTTCTAAACCATGTCCTACAGTGATATGCTGAATCAACTCCAAATGTCACTTTTGAGAGAAAAAAAAATTAAATAAAATCACAAAAGATCCTCAGTGCTTTTCATTTCCTGTTCTACATCCCTTTCAGGAACACAGAATTAAAAGTGCATTTTAGTCTTCTGATGTGTCATACTTTGTTAATGCTCTAAGGACCCTCAAGAATACCCCCATTGTGATCATTAGATTAGGGGATTTACCAGTGTTCTTTGTTTGTATTTTCTCTCTTGTGTTAAAATAATAGAATACAA
Organism: Rhinatrema bivittatum; assembly: GCF_901001135.1. Classification (NCBI taxonomy): domain Eukaryota; kingdom Metazoa; phylum Chordata; class Amphibia; order Gymnophiona; family Rhinatrematidae; genus Rhinatrema; species Rhinatrema bivittatum. Next base: position 116,639,752 of record NC_042616.1, on the reverse strand, counting down.
CATTTTTCTTGTAAAAGGTAGTGAAAAGAATACTGTATTACAAAGCCATTCTTGTAAACACTCTATAGTTGGAATGAATATGACTGGTAATTCAAAAGATAATTGATTTTCTATAACAGGTGTAAAGCTTTCTTGTTTAGGGATTTTTTTTTTTTATCAGCTCTGTCCAAAAGCAAATTTCTGTATTCTAAAAGCTCATGTTACAGACATTTTAACTCACCTAAGAGTATTAAATAAAGACCTCTGTAAACAGTAAACCCTCAGAAGTGGCTAAAACTGTTTCCTTAGTTCTCTGTGAGTCATGGGCAGACTGAGCGTTGTAACAATTTATCCTCTAATTCCAGGTCAACTAGCACTCATTTAAAATGCTGAAGTCTGCTCATATATAAGACTGGATGAAATGAGATTGTAGGATATGGTTTCTTGCTGAGGCTTCCATATGTTTAGAAATGGTAAAGAAACTGATTCTATGATTTATGTCTACAACTGCTGATTGAATTGGACTTCTGCACAAACTTCTATCTTGGGTCACCTACAAAGCTAAACAGCACTGTAGTATTTATAGCTTCTCATATTTTTTTTCTGTTAGACTTCAGCTTTCAATAGTTTGTTTTCAAAGTAGTAAATTAAAAGCAGCTGAAGGTCTCATTGGACTTATTTACATGTCTCTGAATATTTTAATATGAACTGCAACATTTATTTCCTGATATTTACTGAGGAAGTGCAGTCAAATGTTGATAAAAAAAATTGTCACATGTATTTTGTTGCAATAAATATTTTCCATTCTTTAAGGTCAATATTTTGTATTACTTATCTTACTAGTAGTTCATTTTTATTCTAACTACCTTTGCAATGGGAGAAATTGTTAGGGATCAATTCATGTTTTAGCGCAAATCATGTTAGTTATTTCAATACCTCGTGAGAAACACCTGAGTCTCAGAACCCAGGGGACTCAGGAGACTCCCAGTCCTACCCACCTCACCCTTATTGCCACTGGAGACTGCCATTTATGAGAAAAAGTAATATTAAAAAAAATAAAAACCTAGTTACAGGCCCTAGCCCCAGCCTCTCCAGGATCCATACCCCCCTACCCTCCTGACCCCCTCAGATTTGCCAGATTGGGTCTAGTGGTGGCCTGGGAGCAACCCATCTGCTCACAAACCTAGTGGCAGCCAGTTTTCAAAATGGTGCAGTCTGCCCTTTGTGACAGGGGCTACCGGTGCCTTGTTACATGTTAGGGGCAACTGATGCCATTGCATATCCCCTTAATATGATAGAAGCAAAGGGTGGCTGGAAACCTTTTGGAAAATGGTGGCTGCCGAATCCAGGAGCAAAAGGGTCTATCCTGGTTCAGCACTAGACCAACAGGCACAATTTGGTGAATCTGAGGAGCATCGGTAAGGTGGACTATAGTGGGCTGTGGGAGGACCAGCTCCCGGGGAGATATTTTTTTAGCAAACAGGAAAGGCTAGGACGTGTGGGTGGGACCTGTGATCAGGTATTATTTTTTGAAATATTTTTTGCCAATAAATGACTGCCTCCAGGGGCAACATGGGGGTGAGGGAGTGGGACAGGAGATGTCCAGGTATCCCTGAGTTGTGCAGTTTGGCAAGGCTACCTGTGTACACTATTTGCAAATACTGCACATAAAAAATAGAAAAAAACCCCAACAAAATTGTGTTTCTTTCTATCATTTCATATAAAAAATAAAATGAAATGACATAATGTCATTGATATTGTATATTTTATTCCAAATGAAAGTACATCAATATAAATAAATAAATAAGGGGAGGTCAGAGATAAGATAAAGGAAGAACTGTCTTGAATAGATCCCCCCATGGAATTTGTATTTATAAATATATATTTCTGAATTGACAGCCACTTGACCAAGCAGTGGTAGGAACAAAAGGAACAAAATTATCCAGTTTCTCCAGAGTTTCTGCATGTGCTCACAGGATGGTCATGGCTTATCCCTCAAGAGTCTGGATACTATGACCTTGGGTGCTCCAAGAAGAAGACAGCAGGAAATGAGCCATTCCTTTACGGGCAGGAAAGGGCTGGACTAGGCATCCAGGAAGTAATCCCCCAAATACATATATTCCCTTCTATGGATCCACAGGAGAAGGTCCACTTGGAGCTCAGCAGGACTTCAAGCAGGCCTTCATTCTCCAACTATAGTCCATACTTTCCCAAATCAATGGGCTATAATTGATTCAGGCATCAGTGCCAATTTTATAGACCTGAACTGTTAGGGTCCTCAGCCGTAGGATACCACGACTGGGCCCCCTCACCTGGACGGGCAGGAATCCCATGTCGGCTTCCCCTGCTGCATCTTCTCTTCGGACACCGCAACCGTGGCCTGCTCTCGCAGCCATCCCACGCCTCCGATGTGCTGCTCTTGGCCTGACTCCCTAGGCACATGTGCGAGCTGCTTCGCCAGATTTAAAGGACCAGTGGCAGGAAAATTCTTCTCAGCACATAGAGATGACGTCAGATGCCCAGGGTATTTAAACCCAGTCCTGCCACCACCACTTTGCCTCAGTAACAGGTCCTGCTCTGTCTAAGAGTGTGAATTCTGCATTCCTGCCTTGATTCCTGATCCAGCTTTCCTGCCTGCTCCTAGATTCCTGTGCCTAGCCTTCCTGCTCCTTGCCCTTCCAGATTGACCTCCTGGTTTTGACTCTGCCTGCCTGGCTCTGCTTGACTGCCTGCCTGACCTCCGCCTAGTAACCTGACTCTGCTTGACCTCCTCCTGCCTGACCTCCACCTGACTCTGCTTGACCTCCTCCTGCTTGACCTCCGCCTGGTAACCTGACTCTGCTTGACCTCTGCCAGTCTTGACCTTTAGCCTGTTTCTCCTTCTTCACCTGTTGCTGTCCATCCTGACCTCTGGCCTGTTCATAGTTCCGTCTGCCTGCCGCCCGCCTCGACTTCTGCCTGCCTGACACCACCTCAGCCTCTTCCTCTGGTTCCACACATTGAGTGACCCCCGCCTGCCAGCCCTGGTACCCAAGGGCCCAAAATGCGAGCAACGAGGGCTGGTATAGGTGAAGCTCCAGTGAGGTCTTCTCTGTTCGTTCTTCCTCCCAACAATGAGGACCACCAGGGGCCCTCCCCTGGTGGTAGTTCCAACCTCGTCGGAACCTCGTCGGAACCTTGCCTTATAGCTCCCATGCCAGACTAAAGTCACTCCTGAGTTGGTGGAAACAATTGATTGGTATCTCCTCAAGTCAGGTTCTGTAGCTAAAGAAATCCTTTCCCTGGAGTTGAGTCTGGGGTGCACATAGTGCTATTGACCTTCAGGCTCATTCAGTTTCTTCATTGCCCATTATTTTGGGGCTTCTAAAGTTCAACCCATATATTGATTGGGCTAGTCAGGTTACCTTCTCTTCATCTTTTGTGTGTCCCACTGCCTCCAGGCAACCAAAGAGAGTTGTTCCTGAAAAGGCCTCACTACAATTTTTCCTGCAAGTTCAGAACTACTTGCTTCTGTGCCTAAAAATTATGAGGCAAATTGAGACATCTTTGAAAAATAAAATGTTTACCATTAATATGGTAGCAGTGGGGTCCATAACTGAAACCAAACTGGCTGCCCTATAAGGATTCACCCAATATAGCATCATATCACTTTCAAGAACAATGCAATATATGAAGCTTTTTTTTATTTTTTAATTCATGTCTGATTCATAGAAAAAGAGGCATCAAATGGGCCACTAAGAGAACTGAAACTTCATCTAACCTCATGCCTTGCCCATCATCATGAGCCTCAAGTTTTTTTGTCAGTAAAGTTCAGTTTAAAACAAAAGTCATAAAAATTAAAAACTTTTATATCTTCAATCAATTTTAATTCCACAACACAATCTTTGAATAGAGAAGCTACTTAACTTATATGTCTTGCTGCACCTCACTCGGGCAAGTATCTTCATCAAATCCAAGGCATTTTCTCAAATCCTTTTATCAAAAAATAGAAGTCTCTCAGTCCAAAGGGTCCCAGGCATGTTCCAACACTGATGTTTAGACAGTGCTGCATCAGGGGACATACAAAACTGAATAGAGTGAGACATTTTTTATAAAATTTATCACCAATTGCACATTTAAAAGCGATCAATGACAGTTTTGTCTATCAACAGATAATTGGTTAATTTCAATACTGGCACTACTTCAACAATCAGATTAGTCAATTTCTGTATTTAGACCACCAGGAAAAGCAGGGCCTAATGTAAATGTTGTTCTCAGAAAAGCAGCCTAATATTAGGGTCGTGCCCTCTCCCTCCCCACTCCCAGAATAGAGGGTTCCACATGATCAAGAATAGTCAATCGCATTTCAGCCACTTGATGTCACTTAATGTTAAAATGTTCTACTATCGGAGCTTTAAACCTATTGGTGACAAAATATCTCTGGTGTTCAATCCTTTTAGGAAATTTTCTCCTGGTTTTAATAATGTACAGTAGCTCACACAGACTCAGAGCATAAGCAACATGAGACATAGTACAACAAATTCACATGCACAAGTATATAGGTGGTTAATAGGGATGTGAATCATTTTTTGACGATTTAAAAAAATCGTCAGATAAGTAGGAGTGGCGGCACGGCCTCCACGTCACGGGAACAAAATTTAATGGCGACTTCCAGGACACGAGGGAGCAACAGCGGCCCGGGGCGAGAAGTTAAGCGCCTCCCATTGCTCCAGCTGCGGGAGGAGCACAACACAAAATAGCTCTTCTACTCATCTTCATATCACAACGATCTTCACCCCGATATTATTCTACAAAGGAATACCAATCGCATTTAGGGTTGTGGGGTAGGATAATGTGATAATAATTAAGGAGCAATGTGATTGGTATTCCTTTGTAGAATAATATCGGGGTGAAGATCGTTGTGATTTGAAGACAAGTAGAAGAGCTATTTTGATCACTGAGGATCGTACAGCAATATAGCATTCAAGGGCTTTAAGAACTGTTGTGATTGAGAAAACATCGAAAGAAAATTAATAGCAACAAAATTAATGTATGAAAATTTTTGTGAACATAAATTCTGTAAGTAATATGTCAGCATCATTGTAATAACCCCCAAGGAAGCTCTAGGAGAGCGAAACAATTAGGATCCTATATTGTTGGGTATTTGTATTGGTGTTTTAAATGGTGTGAATGGTGTAGTGTGCATGTGACATTTTGGGGGGTTATGAAGGGATGGTTTTAGATTATGTGGTTGTATACAATATTGTATTAATAAAGTATTAATAAAAGATAGAATTGTGAATGTTTCCTTTATGTGACATAAACCAAATAAACCTTGATACTTTTGATGCAACCAACATTGCTCTCTGCTTCAATCACAGGGGAAAAGTGGAATTGGAATTAGACAGCAACCATCAAAGGCCCCGACTTTTACTGTCTGTGGAACTAATGAGCATGGGATTAACCAGCACAGTGCAGCGGTTACTACCCTTAATAGAAGCATGGGATTATTACCCTTAACCACTAAGCTCTGATGCATTTGAAGCAGCTGCAACATTGCTCTCTGCTTCGAAGGAGGGGAGTGGAGGCTGAAAGGAAAGAGAAATTTGGATTCAGGGACAACCTACACAAACCATGACTTTTTTACAGTCTGGGGTACCGTTGCACAGACATTAAGGAAAAGCACAAGACTGTTTCTACAGCCATGTTCATAAGCAAAGTACATCAAGCAAAACTGAATGAAACTTGGGGGTAACCTGCATGGCACAGCAAATACTACCATGGGAAGCTTAAGAACATAAGAACATAAGAAATTGCCATGCTGGGTCAGACTAAGGGTCCATCAAGCCCAGCATCCTGTTTCCAACAGAGGCCAAAACCAGGCCACAAGAACCTGGCAATTACCCAAACACTAAGAAGAACCCATGCTACTGAAGCAATTAATAGCAGTGGCTATTCCCTAAGTAAATTTGATTAATAGCTGTTAATGGACTTCTCCTCCAAGAACTTATCCAAACCTTTTTTGAACCCAGCTACACTAACTGCACTAACCACATCTTCTGGCAACAAATTCCAGAGCTTTATTGTGCGTTGAGTGAAAAAGAATTTTCTCCGATTAGTCTTAAATGTGCTACTTGCTAACTTCATGGAATGCCCCCTAGTCCTTCTATTATTCGAAAGTGTAAATAACTGAGTCACATCTACTTGTTCAAGACCTCTCATGATCTTAAAGACCTCTATCATATCCCCCCTCAGCCGTCTCTTCTCCAAGCTGAACAGCCCTAACCTCTTCAGCCTTTCCTCATAGGGGAGCTGTTCAATCCCCTTTATCATTTTGGTTGCCCTTCTCTGTACCTTCTCCATCGCAACTATATCTTTTTTGAGATGCGGCGACCAAAAAAGTACACAGTATTCAAGGTGCGGTCTCACCATGGAGCGATACAGAGGCATTATGACATTTTCCGTTCTATTAACCATTCCCTTCCTAATAATTCCTAACATTCTATTTACTTTTTTGACTGCTGCAGCACACTGAGCCGACAATTTTAAAGTATTATCCACTATGATGCCTAGATCTTTTTCCTCGGTGGTAGCTCCTAATTTGGCACCTAGCATCATGTAACTACAGCAAGGGTTATTTTTCCCTATATGCAACACCTTGCACTTGTCCACATTAAATTTCATCTGCCATTTGGATGCCCAATCTTCCAGTCTTGCAAGGTCCTCCTGTAATGTTTCACAGTCTGCTTGTGATTTAACTACTCTGAATAATTTTGTATCATCCGCAAATTTGATAACCTCACTCGTCGTATTCCTTTCCAGATCATTTATATATATATTAAAAAGCACCGGTCCAAGTACAGATCCCTGAGGCACTCCACTGTTTACCCTTTTCCACTGAGAAAATTGACCATTTAATCCTACTCTCTGTTTCCTGTCTTTTAACCAGTTTGCAATCCACGAAAGGACATTGCCTCCTATCCCATGACTTTTTAGTTTTCGTAGAAGCCTCTCATGAGGGACTTTGTCAAACGCTTTCTGAAAATCCAAATACACTACATCTACCGGTTCACCTTTATCCACATGTTTATTAACCCTTTCAAAAAAATGAAGCAGATTTGTTAGGAAAGACTTCCCTTGGGTAAATCCATGTTGACTGTGTCCCATTAAATCATGTCTTTCTATATGCTCTACGATTTTGATCTTGAAAATAGTTTCCAATATTTTCCCTGGCACTGAAGTCAGGCTCACTGGTCTATAGTTACCCGGATTGCCCCTGGAGCCTTTTTTAAATATTGGGGTTACATTGGCCACCCTCCAGTCTTCAGGTACAGTGGATGGACCATTTCTGCCATTATTTCTATGTATGTATCTATGTAAGTGACTTAGAAAAAGTTTCATTTTAAAAGTTTTCATAGTTGGTTGATAGCTATCACTTACATTTTAACTGCACACAACAATAAAGTTTGGATGCTTTGGCTTTTGTTCAGTAGAAGGGATTAAACCTGGCCCTGTGCATTGTGCACACTGAAGACAGTGTTCTGGAAAACTGCCTGTTCTGCAAGCCGCCTATGCTTAAGTGAGAAGGAAGTGATTTAACCTCTGGGCTGACTGTTGGGCTGCAGCCAGGAGAGTTCCATGAAAACATAGGGATACAAGTTTCCTTAAACTGGTAGAGAAGGGTGAAGCTAGATTACACATACCTAAGGCTCTGCTGCAGTTCATATAGCCAGATTGCATGAGCCAAGGTCCCTGAGAGAGGGACAAACAGCACTATAGTGCAGGGGCTGAGACTTGTACCCTTCAAACCTGTCCTTTCTAATTATCTAATTACAATAAAGAGGAAAGTAGCCCTGTGCCTGCATCACTGTTATGCAAATTGAGCTCCGCCCTCTGTCCCTTTACTCTCCAGCTCCACCCCTCTTTCCCTCTGTATGGAACTTGAGCCCACTCTAGAAGAGAAACATTGATGGCAGTGGACAGCACATTTACCCTCAGCGTGAGTGAAAGGTTTTGGAGAAGGGAATAAACCAGTAAGAGTGAGGGGTTTGTGGAGGAGGTTCATGAAGGAGGGAACCGGATTGAGTGAGAGGGAGGAAATGAAAAAGGGATAATTATCATTGGGAGTGAGTGAACCAGGGGAAGTAGGGTAGTGAGTGAGTGAACTAAGGATGAGGGAAATGAACCAGGGTAATTGAAAGGTTTGCGGAGTAGAGGAGAGAATGAACAAGGGTGAATGAAGGTTTTCTGGGGTGAGTAGTGAAGCAGAACAAGTGAGAGGTTTGGGAGGGAGAGTAAACCTGTGTGTGAGGGGTTTATGGAAGAACTTGGGTAAGTAAGGGGAATGGATAGGGGAGGAAGTGAAAGAAACAGTTTGAGAGGATCAAAGGGGCTTTGGAAGGGAGAAATAAGGGAAAAAGAGGATGAGTGTTTGTTTCTACTGCCACATATCACAATTATGCATTAATTGCACTTCTCAGTGTGTCCCTCGTCCTTGGATGGGCTTTTATTATTAATTTAGTTTATTTACCTCCAAGTCCTGATGATCACTGATCACTTCACTGACAATTTCACTAGAAAGATTTATATAATTCACTAAGAAAGGATATTACGTTTTTAATTTTCAATAAATGCATTGGAATTGTATTTCAAAGGCAATTCATGAGTTTAATGATATATACAGGAAGTCCTTTTGAAAGGAGTAAATGTAACATATAATTGTAGCAATTTTCAAAAGCTCATTTACATGTTTTAAGTGAACTTAGGCAAGCAAAACCTATTGATAATTCAATCACATATATTGTATCAATTTTCAAAAACCCACTTACAAGCGTAAAGTGTACTTACATGTATAAACCACGTTTTAAGTGTGCAAATTCTTTAGAAAATGCAGTAGCATCTCAAAATTATCAGAATTGGCATAATTGTCAAATAATGTGTTGAATTAGTTTGGGTAAATTAATGTAAAAACTCAGAAAGATCTGAGTTAATTTTAAGTTGCCTGAATGTGTATAACAGTTTTATCAAAATCTCTATACATAAACAATAAAAGGTAGATGAGCTACAGGGGTTGTGTGCAGCAAAATCAGGAGATATGCGTGTGACTTGGCCGTGTGCTTGTCGTGCAGATTTTACAAGACCCACTGCCATGCACATATCTCCCAGTACATGGATAAAAAAGCTCTGTCAAAAATGGGAGGGGTATTGGTGGGGTCTGGGCGAGACCTGGGCAGGGCATGGGTGGCCTGGGACTGCACCCATGAAGTCGAATACATGCTATAGTGTAGGGATGTGCATTCATTTGCAACATATTGGCAATCCGCAGCGTATAGGGCCATATTCGTTGTATTCGTGGGGAAGCAAAACGTATCGCGATTCCCACGAATACAACAAATCTTCACTGAATTATTCAGCCGTCTAAAGGAGTGAATTTAAACAAACCCCCCATCCTCCTGACACCCCTCAAGACTTGCCAAAACTCCCTGGTGGTCCAGCAGGGTCTGGGAGCCATCTACTGCACTCACGCCATCGGCTGCCGGTATTCAAAATGGCGCTGAAAGCCCCTGTGACATAGTAAGGGCAAAGGCTATCGGTGCCATTTTCATTACTGGCAGCCAACGGCCCAAGTGCAGGAGATCACTCCCGGACTCTGCTGGACCACCAGGGACTTTTGGCAAGTCTTGTGGGGGTCAGAAGGGTCCCCCAAGACTTCCCTACTATAGTGTGCACCAGGATCCCATAAACACGTAACTTGCTTCTGCTATGGACAGCGTTTAAGTAGCGAAATAAAAAAAAACCAGGGTAGTCAGCGGGGTTTTAGGGGTTGGGGCTAGTAGGGTAAAAGGGAGGCAAGATAGGTAGGGAGTTTGCTTACTGGGGCAAACTGGGAGGGAACTGGGAAATAGGCCTATTGCATCACCTCGCTTACCTACTAAAATTCCCTCCCTTTTGCGCTCAAGACGGGATTCGTGTGCACATGTGCGCAGCTCTTAAAATCTACCTTTAATTGTCTGAAAATTACAAGCTGGTTAACATGGGTCTGAAATTGCTATCCTTTTAGAAACAGCAATGACATTATATTAATGTATCATATTGTTTCATTAGCAATATGTATTTGTGTCATTGGGTAGATTCCATTTCATATCCATGTTACTAGCATATAATTAATTCTTCCTATTTTCCATTGTTCTCATAAATTGTATCTATGATGGCATTAAGCTCAAATTCAAATGTTGATTTTGAATGAATTATTAAATAAAAAAGAAGGACTTTGTGGGTGCTGTCAACATCATTTGTCTAAAAAGCATATGACATCTATTGTAGCATGATTGCTTCGCAAAACGTCTTTTAAAGAATTAGGCTATTATAATTGAAAAATGGGAAGTCATAATGGAATAAAGTGCTGTATAACTGAGACCATAGCTGCTTTTCTAAATGTGTTTTCATTCATTATTGATATTATTTCATTCATTATTATTACTATTATATCTGTTGAGACTGCTGACAATGGTGCTATTTAGTGCCAAATTATAATGGAGTTTTTTGAGGTGTGATATTAATCCACTGGGATTTGATCTGAGTCCAACTTATTTTGAATTCTGTAGATAACCTTTTTGGGGATAATTTTAAAACTAGCCATATATGTGCAAAATAAGTGTGAGATTCGCACTTATTTTCAAAGTGAAAGCATGACCATACTTTTACTTTGATAATTACCTATGGAGATGTACCCACACACATTCTAAATTTTGCAAGTACTTTTTCTGGATAATTGCTACACATTAAAAAGGTAATTTTAAAAGGCATTATATATATAAATGTAACATAACATAGCAATTTTAAAAAGCCATTTAAGTGTGTAAAGTGTACTTACACGTGAATATCCTATGAACAATTCAATAGCATGTCTTGTATTCTTAAGACCCTAGAGTGGAAGGAAAAATAAACAACATTTCTGAAGAAGTAAGAAATCTAGGTATAATTATGGACATGAGATTAACTCTTCGTCCACAAATTTAAAAAGTAGTCTGAAACTCATTCTTAAAGTTACAGATGTGAAGGAGAATACAATCTTTTCTCAATGACTTAGATTTGAAAACAGTCATTCATTCCCTTGTGATGTTGGCAGTGGATTACTGTAACTCATCTTACTTAGGTCAACCTCCAAACACCTTACAAGCCCTGCAATATATTCATAATTTGACTATAAGAAGTATTGAGCGAATTTCAACTTTCCACACATTACACTTTATCTGGTCAAACATCACTGGGTGGTTACCCATCTCTTCAAGAATTACATTTAAAATACTAACACTGGTGTTTAAATGAATCAAAGGCATGGCCCCACACAATTTAAATGTAGCCTTAAAACTATATTGCCTAGTGTGAACCTTGCATTCAGCTTCTCAAAAGCTTTTAGGTATTCCTTCATTCAAGCAAGTTTGCCTGGATGAGTGAAGAGAATGCCTGCTTTACATTCAGGGACTAACCATCTGGCATACTCTTCCACTACAAATAAAGACTCAAGCAGCATTAACAATTTTTAGAAAAATGGTAAAGTCAACCTATTTGAGCAGGTTTTCAGTATATATATTTAAAAGATAACCAATAGTAGGTCTCAGTTCTCTCAGTAATAGCAAAGTGTCAGTTGCACAGTGATATTATGTTTTATGTTTTATTTTCATTGTTATTTGGTTGTTTATTTTTGATTTATGATATTTTTTGTTAATGAATTTATGAATATGCCTTTGTAATTCACTTAGAAAAATAGATAAGTGATACCTAAATTTATAAATAAATAAACTTACATCAGTAAAGTGTATTTACATGTATAAAACTCAAAAGTGTGTAAATGCTTTTTAAAAATCAGGCTCCTAATTTTGAAAATTTAAAAGTATGTGCATATTACCATAACCCCACCCCCCGAAACACCTCCTCCTACTGCAGGTAAAAGTAAGCACATAGTGGACCTAACATAGATTAAAATATATCTTTCTCAAGTTCATCTGTCTATAATAAAATCCAGTTTCTGTCTTTTTTTTCTTTAACACTCAAATATATCAAAAGTATTATTAGAAAAGTGGTACAGGACCAGATATAATCACCAAAAGCAAAACAAATGTGCATGTATGTGAAACGAATGGGTAAAACACAACAAATTAAGTTATTTCTTTCATTTCTGGCCATCCAAAATGAATGGAAGAGTCTCATAAATTAAACGAATAATCTTTGTCTCGTTCATTTATGTTTCCTATTCATTTCTATGGCCCATTGTAGTATATGGCTGTGTACTGCAAATTTTATTTCCACATATCTACCCCCCCCCCCCCCCAACCCATTTAATACTTCTTTACTATCTACTACATTTGGTAGCATGGAAAATATCAACTTCCGGTAGTCACTCCTGGGTACCCTTTCCGAATCCAAAACTTTCAAAACTCAATTATTAAACAACAAACAACATCCCTAAACTGGAAGGCACATTAAATTGAGGAAGGATCTACATTTGCACAGTGTATTTAATACAGTAAAGATATCAGTCAAGGGAAAAAGTGAGGCATCTGAGAAATGCTGGTATGCAGCATCACCTGGATAAGCAGAACCCACTAGCATTGGAATAATGGGAGGATGGCAGTCCTAGGCTGGGGACCCCTTAGGCCAGTCAAAGTAAAATCCAGAGGAAAGGGGTTGAAAAGGGGAAGACATTTCCCTAAACTGATCCCTTAGTCCTTTTCTTTAGTCAGATGTCAGGCCAGCAGGCTCTATGTATATGTCCAAAGCAGCAACCCACCATAGAGGAGATGGAGTGCTATTCCAAAGCACTGTCCCAAGACAGAAGCAGATTGCCTCTAAAGTAGTACATTCAATCATTGGGGAAATGATTGCCCTTGATGACCATCCGCTGCAGATTGTGGAGAACGTGGGGTATAACTGTGTGCTTCATGCGCTAGCCTCCAGTTATAAAGTCTCTTCCAGGACCATACTCAGTAGGATGGTCATCCCCACCCTAAACAAGCAGTGCATAGTCACATGCCAGAGCAGCTGGCTAAGGTAGAGGGAGCTAGTGTGCATTTCACCATCTGGAAGAGCATGAACACTATCTACACTTACCATTCCCTGACAGCATACTGTTGCAGCCCCTGGCTGAAGCATGGGCTGCTACAATTCTAATGAGGATGGAGCATCAGGATGCATGCAAGCTTTGCTGCATGTGCAACATGCAGTTGATGTATTGGTTATGGGATTTTGACTAGACAGAGCTAAGATGATTAAACCAAGCAATCAGAATTAAAAAGGAAAAATTAACATAATAGCCTGCCCTGTTTGTCAGGAATACAGTACCTTTCTGGAAAGACTCTTTAATTTTGTAATAGGAAAATAATGTTAAACTGTCTTCAATTGGGTCTAAAATTATACTTATTTAATACTTATTCTTTAGTTTTCTAATACAGATAAAACAATTTATTGTATTCTGTTATAAATGTTAAAATACATTGGATTTTATTAAAAAAAGAGCTTTCTTCCAGTCTGTGGAGAAAATCTTTACTGAATAGGGCCCATAATATAATATGGGCCCTATTCATAATAACCGATATGATGTCCCTACGAATATCGGTATATAAGACTGTTTAAATAAATAAATAAATAAATAAATAAATAATATAGCTCTATACTGCAAAATCCTTGAGCCATATAAATGGTTGAATACTATTAGACATGCAAACTATAGGATTTGTTCTAGACTGCAACAGACATATTTGGTCTGAATGGGTGGATTTTTTTACTTTATTCTCTAGAGATATATTCATGTTACATAGTGGAGATGATCCATAAACAATCTTCTACCCAAACAACTCCGACTTCCCACTGCCAAAAAATATTCTAGAAAAATCCCCAGAGCATGTATTTATTTATTTATCCTGGTTGGACTCCCTTTCTGGGTCCAGCCAGGGCAGTTTGCCTATGTTACATAACAATGAATAAAATCTTATGTATAACCTAAGTAATTGGGAACTTCTATTACAGCTGCAAAACATTATCCCTAACTTCTGTCTTCCTTGAACATTTTTTCACTTTCTGCATCTTTTTCCTATAATATTCCCTTTGGATTGGTTATCTCATGCTCAATACTTCCTTCCATATTTCTTTCACCCAGATTTATTTATTTATAACTTTTATATACCGAGGTTCAATTAACAGAATTAATTATCACTTCGGTTTACATTACAACCAGCAAACGACAACAATGACATAGGCTTGTCTTACATTGAAACAAGGTGAGGAAACCTGGATAAACATAACTTGGGAGAAAGCAGTGATAGTATCTTGACTTACATTGAACAGTGTGGAGAAAAACTTGTATAAAAATAATTTGGGAGAAAGCTAAGTGAAAGCATGGTGAGATGTGCTAGAAGGGTGAAAAAACCGGTATGGCGGGGTTGGTTAAAGGGGGAGAAGGGGATGAAAATAGCGGCTTTGTTACAAATACTAAGGATTAGGGATGTGAATCGTTTTTCAACGATTAAAATTGTCCGATAATTTTAATATCGTCTTAAATTGTTAAAGAACACGATACAATAGGAATTCTAACGATTTATCGTTAAAAATTGTTAAATCGGGTTAGTGCGCACTAACAGAAAATGATACAAATTGACACTTTTCAGGTCTGTTAAGGTCAGTTTAGGAATGAATATGTATTCCTATTGCCTGGCTGCCCTCTTATTTATTGATGTTACCAAGGTTCCCACTGAGGTGATGGTTGGGAGGATGGGAAATGGAAACAGTTGGTAGCTTGACAAAAAAAGTAATGTGATCAGTCAATGTGACTAGAACTTGTGCCCTATCCTTGATACTGGGAGTGTTGTGATCTTCCTGCACACAGAGCCCTATCCCTGATACTGGGAGTGTTGTGATCTTCCTGCATGCAGTGCCCTATCCCTGATACCGGGAGTGTTGTGATCTTCCTGCACACAGTGCCCTATCCCTGATACTGGGAGTGTTGTGATCTTCCTGCATGCAGTGCCCTATCCCTGATACTGGGAGTGTTGTGATCTTCCTGCATGCAGTGCCCTATCCCTATCACCAGGAGTGTTGTGATCTTCCTGCATACAGTGCCCTATCCCTGATACCGGGAGTGTTGTGATCTTCCTGCACACAGTGCCCTATCCTTGATACTGGGAGTGTTGTGATCTTCCTGCATGCAGTGCCCTATCCCTAATACCAGGAGTGTTGTGATCTTCCTGCACACAGTGCCCTATCCCTAATACCAGGAGTGTTGTGATCTTCCTGCACACAGTGCCCTATCCCTGATACTGGGAGTGTTGTGATCTTCCTGCACACAGAGCCCTATCCCTGATACTGGGAGTGTTGTGATCTTCCTGCATGCAGTGCCCTATCCCTGATACCGGGAGTGTTGTGATCTTCCTGCACACAGTGCCCTATCCCTGATACTGGGAGTGTTGTGATCTTCCTGCATGCAGTGCCCTATCCCTGATACTGGGAGTGTTGTGATCTTCCTGCATGCAGTGCCCTATCCCTATCACCAGGAGTGTTGTGATCTTCCTGCATACAGTACCCTATCCCTGATACTGGGAGTATTGTGATCTTCCTGCACACAGTGCCCTATCCTTGATACTGGGAGTGTTGTGATCTTCCTGCATGCAGTGCCCTATCCCTAATACCAGGAGTGTTGTGATCTTCCTGCACACAGTGCCCTATCCCTAATACCAGGAGTGTTGTGATCTTCCTGCACACAGTGCCCTATCCCTGATACTGGGAGTGTTGTGATCTTCCTGCACACAGTGCCCTATCCTTGATACTGGGAGTGTTGTGATCTTCCTGCATGCAGTGCCCTATCCCTAATACCAGGAGTGTTGTCACAGTGCCTTATCCCTAATACCAGAAGTGTTGTGATCTTCCTGCATACAGTGCCCTATCCCTGATACCGGGAGTGTTGTGATCTTCCTGCACACAGTGCCCTATCCCTGATACTGGGAGTGTTGTGATCTTCCTTCACACAGTGCCCTATCCCTGATACTGGGAGTGTTGTGATCTTCCTGCATGCAGTGCCCTATCCCTAATACCAGGAGTGTTGTGATCTTCCTGCACGCAGTACCCTATCCCTGATACCGGGAGTGTTGTGATCTTCCTGCATGCAGTGCCCTATCCCTAATACCAGGAGTGTTGTGATCTTCCTGCACACAGTGCCCTATCCCTAATACCAGGAGTGTTGTGATCTTCCTGCACACAGTGCCCTATCCCTGATACCGGGAGTGTTGTGATCTTCCTGCACACAGTGCCCTATCCTTGATACTGGGAGTGTTGTGATCTTCCTGCATGCAGTGCCCTATCCCTAATACCAGGAGTGTTGTGATCTTCCTGCACACAGTGCCCTATCTCTGATACTGGGAGTGTTGTGATCCTCCTGCATGCAGTGCCCTATCCCTGATACCGGGAGTGTTGTGATCTTCCTGCACACAGTGCCCTAACCCTAATACCATCTGCGCCATTTTGATTAGTGGCAGCCGACGGCCCGGGAGCGGGAGATCGCTCCCGGGACCCCCACTGGAGCACTGGATGGCCCGTACCATTTTTAAAGATGGCGCCGGCCATCCAGTGCTCCCTCTTTGTGACAAGGGCCGACCAATGGCACGGATACCCTCTCACATGGTAAGGGCAAAGAGCCATCGGCACCATTTTGATTAGTGGTAGCCAACGGCCCGGGAACGGGAGATTGCTCCCGGGACCCCCACTGGACCACCAGGTACCTGTAAAATGTTTTAGGGGGGGTCGGGATGGTGGGGGAAGCTAAGGGATTAGTTTTAAAGGGTTGGGGTGGGTTTAGGGGTTATTTTTGTGTGCCGTTTTTCCCGCCCTCCCCCAAAACGATAAGAGAACCCCCACGAACAATTTTGTGGGGTTTTCCTATCATTTTGGGGGAGCACCCAATTTCTGACGATTTTGAAAATATCGTCAGAAATCGGCAATCGTCCGAAGCCCAATTCACATCCCTAGAGGATAAGGCCCAAGGTGCCATGGGCCTTCTTTTCCTCCTAGCAGCCCAATCAGCATGGGAAGGAGAGAATCAGCCAGGGGAAAGGGAGGGAATTAAATGTACTACCAGCAAGCTTCCGCCTCCTCAATGTGGCTTGGTCCTTAGTCTCCTATGGTGATGCTGCAAATTCTGCAGAAAGGGTTGGAATTTATGGCCTTTTCTTTGACTGTACAATCATGGGAAACCAAGATCTTGATTATAGCCAGATAAGATTGGAATCATTTTTAGGCACAACATAGCCAGAAGGAGGGAGAGAATACTGGTTCAGCTGGAGTGTTATACATGAAAATGAACAGCCAGGAATGGAATGATGTGCTAGCATTTTTGAGGGTGATATAAAGGAAATTGAACCATGAGAATGAGAGGGAGAGGGACTGCCTGTTGAGCGTGAGTGTTATAATGCAGACTGAACCTTCACAGTGGGAGAGAGAGGGATATGCTGACAAAGTGTAGGAATTTTAAAAGAGATCAAGCAGCTATGGGGGTGTGAGAGGGATACTGGCTCATTGGATGTGTTGCAAAAGGGACTGAGGCTTCAGGGAGGAGTAGAGAGTAGATTCAAGTTTAGCTGGGATGTTTTATTAGAAATTAGACCCCTGAACCCTGGTCTGTAGCCTGCTACTCTAACCACTAGGCTACTCCTCCACTCCTTATTTTCTAGCTAATGCTGAAAATTAGAGCTAACCAAATAATTTATTTGCTGTTTCTTGAAACCCAGGATTTCCCAGAATTTGAGTAGATAAATTTAGCCATTCATTCTGGGTCCATTTTCAAAGACTTTGATCTAGCTAGGTGGCTTTGAAATGTTACCCCTAATTAAATAATTTAGTCCACAGTTTTCAATATAATTTTACTGAGGTTATTTAATTAAAAATATTGAATTTGGAACCATTACTTTTTACCAAGATGCACATACTAAATACTTTTGTTTAATATGTAAGGAGTTCTTTTAAAGTTTGGTTTGCTGTGTAATTTGCATTTAATTTGGATTATGCAGCAATATGCTCTTTAAACTGCTTCTGTTATTGTGTAGCCACTAATTAAATAAACAAGCTTAGAAACCTTAACTCATCTTAATTCTGCATGGGTATTAAGTCAAATTATATCTTATTTGCATAAAGATAATTAAACTGACTGATCAATTGTGGCTTTCTGTAGTTTCAGGACTAAAATTAAACTACTGAATGTGGTTGTACAAAACTGAAGTAAGCTCTTATTCTTATTCTTATACATCTACTATTTTTTCATCACTAAGAATTCTAGACTTCCATGTTATAAACTCCAAGTGAAGTTACATCTACAGATGCTTACAGAATATTTTAATATTTATTTGTATGATTTAGAATGAAAGGATCTTCCAACAAACAGATTCATCCTGATTAGTGAATTATTTGTAGGTTGTGAAACTTTATATTGAACCAACACAAAAAGATTTTGTAGTGCATAAGTTTGGGTTCACTTGTGCCATTTTTCCTCATCCTACAAACATTTCAGACTTCCTTATGCCTAAGCTTTGTTGGCTCTTCACTAGGGATGTGCAGACAAAAAGTTTGCGTTGATAAGTTGATAAGTTGAAGTTGAGGGTCGATTTCGTTCAATATGGACATATGGAGAATTCCATAAGTTGAGGGTCTGTCCATACGTTCACCGGTTCCCTAAATAAAAATTTAAACCCCTCACCCTCCTTAATCCCCCCCCCCCAAGACTTACCAAAACTCCCTGGTGGTCCAGCGGGGAGTCAGGAAGCCATCCCTGTATTCCTTTGTGAGGAGCACGTGACGTCGGCGTCATGTCGGAGTGACGCGTACGTCACGTGCTTCTCCGCGCCTCCGCTCCGGGACCCCCGTTGGACCCAACCGGAACTTTTGGCCAGCTTGGGGGGGCCTCCTGACCCTGCGTTTTACATATGCATTCAAAACGAATGCACACCCCTACTCTTCACCACTAAGTCACATCTATGCATATGGCAAGTCATTCTGCTTTTCAATTAGCTTCTTCTTTTGGCTGGGCACCAATGTCAGCCCTCCAGCCTTCAATTTCTTTGGGTGATTTTAATGATAGGTTACAGATTGCTAGTAGCAGATCTCAACGTCTATTTGAGTCCTTTAGACCTCTGGGATGGATACCATCTGGTCCTGCTGATTTGATAGTCCTAATTTGTCAGTTTACTCTATTACATTTTCCAGTTTCTCAGTGATTTACTTCTGTTTCTCTGAATCATCACCATCAAGCAGCACTTCTGGTGTGGGTATCATCCCAAAATCATCCTCAGTAAAACCAAGATAAACAATTCATTTAGGGGCGGATTTTAAAAGCCCTGCGCGCGTAAATCCTTCCGGATTTACGCGCGCAGGGCACTCGCACGCCGGCGCACCTATTTTGCATAGGCCGCTGGCGCACGTAAAGCCCCGGGATGCGCGTAAGTCCCAGGGCTTTCTAAAAGGGGCGTGCCGGGGGTGTTCCGGGGGTGTGGCCGCGGCCTCCGGACCAGCCCCCAGGACCGGAACACGGAGCGGGGCTGCCAGCCGGCGCACGCAAAGTTACCCTACTTTCAGCAGGCGTAACTTTGCCGACAAAGGTGGGGGGGGGGGGGTTTAGGTAGGGCTGGGGGGGGTGGGTTAGGTAGGGGAAGGGAGGGGAAGGTGGGGGGAGGGCGAAGGAAAGTTCCCTCCGAGGCCGCTCCGAAATTGGAGCGGCCTCGGAGGGAACAGGCAGCGCGCGCTGGGCTCGGCGCGCGCAGGTTGCACAAATGTGCACCCCCTTGCGTGCGCCGACCCAGGATTTAATGATACGTGCGGCTACGCGCGTATCTTTTAAAATCCAACGTACTTTTGTTCGTGCCTGCTGCGCGAACAAAAGTACACGATTACGCAAATTTTTAAAATCTACCCCTTAGTTTTTCTGCTATAGACTTGTCCTCCCTGAGTGCCCCCTTTTATCCCCTGGTCATCTAATGATCCAGCTGACTCCTTCACAGGTCTCTTGCTTCAAATGTATTTGAAAAAGCTTATATTATTAGCTTTTTCCTCTCTGGCAAATCCTTTCTCAAAGAGTCTCTTGCGTCTACAGTAACTTGCTGATGCTTACGCTCTTTCCCGTTTTCCTCATTTAGGGCCTCATTTACCAATTTCGTGTTGGTAACGCATGGGTACCTCCTGCATTAATAAAAGGGGTGTTCCCATGCAAATGAGGCACTTTTCGCCCAGCAGGGAAAATTCGCGTCCCGTGACATTTTTGCAAATCGCGAAAATGTTTTCGCGGTTCGCGCTGAAATCAATGGCAAATCAGCGCGCAACGCGATCTTTTCGTGGCGTGCGGAAAAAAGGGAAACCAAGTACCGAGTCCCCCGATAATGTGACATATATAAAAGGTCACTTCCTGCCCCTCCTCCTTTGAGGGTTTGGAAGGAGATTTGGAGAGGAGGTAGGTTTTGGAGTTTTGGAGGAGTTTGAGCTAGGATTTTGATTACTGAGTGCGGTGTCCTGTTATCTTCACTGTTGTCATCTGTTTCCCTTTACCTGTGTCTTGTGTAATCTGTGTTGGATTGAAAGCTTGTCAGTTACCTGTTTGTCCTTATCTGTGTGGAGGAGGAGGAGGAGTGTGGTGGTGGTGGTACTGGTGAGGAGGAGGAGGAGTGCGGTAGTGGTGGTGCTGGTGGTGAGGAGTGTGGTGGTGGTGGTGGCGAGGAGAAGTGTGGTGGAGGATGGAGCATGACAGCAGTGGGAGGAGAGGACAGAAGAGGGGAGTTAAGAGTGGGGGGGGGAGAAGGAGGGAGAGGGGGAGGGAGGAAGAGGGACCTTGTGGTAGGGGTATGAGGAGTAGGAGCAGGGACATGGGTAGTGGGAGAGATAGGCAGGAGGGAAGTGATAGGAGGGTGGGGGAGGGGGAAAAGGTGAGACAGGAGAGAATGGTGGAAAGAGGTAGGGCTAGAGAGCCAGGGCAGAGGGGAAGGGAGCTAGAAGCGCAGGGTCAGGTGGGGGGGTGGAAGGGAGTGGGGAATCTGGTGGGTTGGAGAGTGAGGCTAGGGAGGAGACCCCTCCGGAAGTGGCACCCCAACCAGGCAGCCAGGCAAGGGTGAGGCAGCATGCTATATGCTTCAGCCAGGAGGACAACAATCGGCTGATTGAAGGTGTCCTCCGCCACTATGCCCATCTGGCAACCTGGCAGTGAAGATGTCCAAGGCAGCCAAGGCACAGCTATGGGCCACCATAGCAGCGGACATCAGGCGGCAAAGTGGAATACCTCGCACCGGGGAGCAGGTGGCCCACCGTTACAGGGACATAAAGGCACAGCTGAAGGTCAAGATAGTGGAGCGCAACGAGTACCTGCGGGAGACAGGAGGAAGGACCCCTTGCCCAATCTGCTTCACGGACATGGAGAGGCATCTGATGCAGCGCCTGGGAGCAGACGTGTTCGAGGGGTTGGATCCACGACTAGATACATCCCACCTCGAAGATGGTAAGTTGGCCTGTACCCCCCCCCCCCCCACCATGTCCTTTCCTGTCCTGTTCAAGGTTCATACACAATGTTTAGCCCTGTTCTCTGTTGAAGTTCCCCATGTACTCTGCAGAACAGTCTTGCCCTGGCCCCCATCCCCCAGACTGAGGCTAGCAGTATGAGGTGTTGAAGAAATGCTTACAACTGTGAATGGTTTCACTTCCCCCATGTGCTCTGCAGAGGCTCTTGTGGAGCCCCCATCCCCCATCCCCCAGGCCACAGGCCATGAGGTACAGAGAAACTACAGAACTTCATAAGCAGGCTGACACGTTGGTCAATGATCATGTGTCCCTGTTTCCTGCTACTCAAATTCAACCAAACGCTGTGGTACTGATGCTGTCTATCCTTTTCTCCCCCATCTTCTACAGAGCGCTCTGGTCCCAGGCAGCAGAGGTCGGATGCCAGCTGGGAAGGAGCAGGCACCAGCAGTGACCCCCCTGGCACAAGGCGGCCACCGATGCTCACCAGGCCCTTCGTGATTGATGCCATGACGCAGTGGTCAGATGAGGAGGAGGAGGAGGAGGAGGAGGAAGAGTTGGGCCCCACAGCAGCAGGCCAAGGCAGCCCCCTCAACCTGACTGAGGCCCTTGAAGGTCTGGAGTGGGAGTCCCCTCCCCCACCCCCCCCCCCACCGCTCTGCATGAAAGCAGCCCACTCGCCTTCCAGACAACTCCACCCACTCTGGATACCCCTGTCGCATCGCCAATCAGCCCCGCACCAGCACCTGTGGCACCAAGAGCACTTCCCCCAGCACCAGTAGCCCCACCACCAACACCACAACCAGCTACAGCTGCCCCACCCTTCCTACCGACCCAGGACCCTATCACAGGCACACAGGCCGACCAAATCAGGATGGAGCTGCGTGGGCTGAGGAGAGCAGTTACACAGCTCACCCGCCACTTCCAGCTCCACACTGCCTCGACCACCCAGGCATACACCAGCATGACAGCAGCGACTGGCACACAAAACACCATACTGCTCCAAATCCTGCAGCGGATGGCGGACCAGCAGGCGTCATCGTCCACAGCCTCAAGATCCCAAGCCAGTCCCTCAAGGTCCCGAGGCCGCAGGGGCCATCCCCCCAAGAACATGCCACCTCCCACAGGACCAGCACGACATGGCAAAGGGCCCTGAGGGGACCATCAGACCCCAGAAACTGGGTAGGGCACTCACTCCCATCCACCACTGGGATGGCCATCCCGCAGAGTTGCAGTGCCGCAGAGATGGAAGAGGATGCATCACTGCCTGCTCCCCACAGAGTTGCTGTGCCACCGAGATAGAAGAGGATGTATCATGCAAAGCAGATGAGGCGCCACCTCCCACCCACCTGGTCAGCTAGACCACCGGCCTCCGCTGCGCCACTCTACTGTGTGCCGCCGGCCTCTGCTGCGCCACTCTGCTGTGTACCACTGGCCTCCGCTGCACCACTCTGCTGTATGCCATTGGCCTCCGCTGTGCCACTCTGCTGTGGGGTGCTTTCTGTTCTCAAGGGCTGCAAATTCTGCCTGTGTGCTGTGGGATGACTTGTGTGCTCAAGGGCTGTTAATGCTAGTTGTGGGGTGCGTTCTGTGCCTCATGGCTCCAAATGGCACTTGGCCTGTCTTGTCCTGGGCCTTTACTGCTGTTGCCATGCCTCTGCTGTCTCGTCTTGGGCCTTCACTGCTGTTGCCATGCTGCTGCTGTCTCGTCCTGGGCCTTCACTGCTGTTGCCATGCCTCTGCTGTCTCGTCTTGGGCCTTCACTGCTGTCGCCATGCCTCTCCTGTCTCGTCCTGGGCCTTCACTGCTGTTGCATACCCTTCATGTGTTCCCCTGCTGCCTACATGCTGAACTACAGGATATCTTGTCAGCTGGCCAGACTTTCACTCTGCCGGCGGGCTCTCAGGCACTCCCCTTTCAGTGCACTCTTTCAACATGGACCGCCTGGGGCCTGGACTTTCACTCTGCTGGCGGCCCTCTCAGGCACTCTCCTTTAAGTGCACTCTTTCAACATGGACCGCCTGGGGCCCGGACTTTCACTCTGTTGGCAGCCCTCTCAGGCACTCCCCTTTCAGTGCACTCTTTCAATATGGACCGCCTGGGGCCCGGACTTTCACTCTGCTGGCGGCCCTCTCAGGCTATCCTCTTTCAGTGCACTCTTTCAACATGGACTGCCTGGGGCCCAGACTTTCACTCTGCCGGCGGGCCTCTCAGGCACTCCCCTTTCAGTGTACTCTTTCAACATGGACCGCCTGGGGCCAATGCCAGTAAACACATTGCATACTGTCCAGCGGAACTCTATGATTTGCAGGATCCAAGCTATTGGGGTGCCACTTCATGTTTCTCTGTTACTAGGTAATCATGCTTTGCCAGTACAGATAACACCCACTACCTGCATATGTGTATATACTCCTTATGGTGGAGTGAGGTAGCATGGAATTGGACCCCTTTGGATCTATTAGCTATCTAGTACTTGCAGATTATGACTACCTAGGAACGTCTAATGTATGGTTAAACTGCTGATCTAATACTTCACTATACCCTGCACAATGTTGTCAGGAATAAATTTCCGGTTTAACCTGCCACCTTTTGTGTCCTCTTTATGTTTCTAATGTGTCCTTGGTTTACACCCGCCACACCTAGCATGCTGCATCACACGTTGGACCAATGCAGAGTTTCCCAACTGCCCCCTGGCTGAGGTTCAGTATAGCAACATCTGCACCTGCCATTGAAATACCTTACTGGGAGGTTCAGGTACTAGGAGGGTGCTAAGGGGGACCCTGCAGAGTAAACATTAGGGGAGTACATGACATGTCCCTCACACTAGAAGAGGTACTGTTCCTCAGTACAGGGAATGCACAGTAAGGGAGCATTCTGATGTATGCCTGCTCTTATGATCTGTGTGGAAAGGGAAAGGGGTGAGCAGTAGTCTACTCCATTGGCAGTGTTCATGTCAGGCAGACACGTATTTCTTACCAGTGTTCAGTATTATAGCTATCTCGCCCTGACAAACACCACGTATGTGAGCCTAACCGATGCTACGGTACTAAGTTTGCTTCCTAGATTGGTCTCTCACATGTGATGGTAAACAGAAGATGGCTTCTACCAACTCTGGGTGAGACAAGTTGCCAACGTCTGGTGCCATGCAGGACATCCATTATAGTGGTGGATCATGCATATGCTAAATTTCCAGGTGCTATTGGCATACAATAGTGTGTTGCCATTCTCATCTGCACATGCTAAGCATGTACCATGTGCATACTGATATATCAGTGTACATCCCCACCATGGCAGCCTGTACATGGATTCCTTGCGTGGCAGGGAAGGTTTCCTATAGTTACTGTCTTAGCCTTAAGGTTGTGAGGCATGGGAAGGGTTATGTAGCTCTCTGCATGCCGTGTATTACAACAGGTTTACAGACTGTCAGTGGACAGGTTACTAGGCTGTTGCTAGTCATATGGAGAGGTTAGTATATGAATGCTGATGTGTCATACCCATTTACATGGTGCAACCTGTGTAAGGCATGTTAAACAGGCCTTACGTGTGTCGATTCGGTGTCCATGTGCACACAGATTTGTTGAGTGCTGGTGTGCAGTCAGTGTTAAGTACCAGTATATTAATTGGATGGCCAGAAAAGGCCAAAGGTGGCAAGAAGTGGTCACCATCCATTGTGACACACATCCCTCTGGTGCCGTCTCCCAGCTGTGGTGTATGCATGCACCCTTTATAATGTTGGCCACGTCCAACATGTGAACACTGTCTGACGGGCAGCACTGTGTGGTCCACAATCCTACAGTCTCTTCACATATATAACCTCGCCAGACACAGATATACAAGCCACTCTCCAAGTTTTACTGACATTGGTGATAGTGCATGTTGTTTGCACAACCAGTACAGTCCACTGACAGGTATCTGTCAGTGTTGAAAAATATTAGGTTTACATTAATGACTATTAACAGATCAAGAAACATTTACATGCTGCAGAACCCCAGTGGACTTTCCTCCCTACAGGTGTGCTGTTCAAAAGGTTACAGGTAACCAATGTTGCTCACACATCAGTATCAACAGAATATTAGTGTTTGCACATACTGTATGCCCTGTGCCACCATCACATAATATACCCACCTCAGCCCTGGTCTTCTACATACTTTGTCTTGAAGCTGCTGTACCTGCAAGCCTTTCTTGAGGGACATCATGTGAATGGGACGTATACCCTCCCAACGGAGCGATATGGGTGCATGTATCTCAACTGGAGGGACATGTAGGCCCATATCTGGCCCATAATCCCTCTATTGTTGCACACAGCTCAGTTAGCACTGAGTGGGAAGACCACTGTGCGGCAGCTCCTGTGGAATACATAGTTGGATGGCGAGCTAAAGGGGACCTGCCACATATAGGTTGTCAGGCATTGGCGTAGTCCCAACGTGTGAAGCTATATGTATCACTGGGTGTCCCACACTTCTGTGCTCAATTATGAGTTGGTTTGTGCGGTGATGGAGGACACAATCCCTGACAGATGGTCTGCCACTGTAGGTGGACATCCGGAATCTCACAGCCTTCTACCTCTTGCCATACATGCTGTAAGGTGTTGCCTAGATATCCAGGCCACTGTGTGGCCTGTGTATGTAGTGGTTCACAGGCCAGGTGCAACAGTGATCACTGCAATGCTGTATGTCAGCACCCTTACACACAGCTAGCTTCCCTGACACATTGCACCTCATGAAGGTCAGGTTGCCAGGTCCGAGAATACAGCCTGTAGCATTCAGCCTGTTTAACGTCTGCGCATCCAGCTAATGGAGCTCCTGCACCACAGAACTGTGCCACTGCATGGAGCGCAATTGTAAAGGATGCACCTGTGCTTGGCCAAGTGGCAGGTATTAGCACGCTATAGCCGGGAATGGCAGGGGTTCATGGCTACTTTGGCACTCCTGATATCCCCTTGTGGAGGACATCTCCGGGTGCAGCCAGGTGGCCTGCTGCCAGAAGGGTGCACCCTTATACGGTACAGTACATGGAGGCTCTATGTGTAAGACTGCATGATATCATGGGTGAGGGGCAGAACT
Organism: Rhinatrema bivittatum; assembly: GCF_901001135.1. Lineage (NCBI taxonomy): Eukaryota > Metazoa > Chordata > Amphibia > Gymnophiona > Rhinatrematidae > Rhinatrema > Rhinatrema bivittatum. The sequence continues at coordinate 116,613,203 of NC_042616.1, read as the reverse complement.
GAAAGTGGTTGGTGCAGAGGAAGGGTGTGTTACACAGAGGCTAGGTACCACGAGATGCCATCTTGGTATGGGCTGGTGCTGTGGCCAGCAACATCGGTGTCATAATGGCAGAGACACACACCCACCCTTGGCACTTACAGAAGCTGGGTGGAATGGCCTTCCATACATTGTGGGAGGACTGGGTGGAGATAGGGGGTCTGGTCAAAGTGCAGACCGAACATCATCCCAACTGTTCACCTTCCAGGCCTGCCTACCATTGTACTGTACAGTATGAGGGTGACAGTGCAGTCAATTCTATATACCTTATCACGGTGACATGGTTCCAATATTGTGATAGAGCGAGACATTAGTTTGGCACCCTGTCTGAACCCCTATCATCGTCATCACTGCAAGTAGCAAGCATGGAAGCAGCAGTTGCTGTACAGTTATGTGTTTCAGCTAGTGGATTATCACTGACACCCATCCATGTGCAGGTGTTCCAAACAGCTCTGGAATATGGTGTCCATATGTTGTGTGCAGAAAGGCTGGTACCCTCTATCTGGACACCTAGCACACATTCATTGTTCCCGCTCATTGATCACCTATTCTTCCAATCCCACCCCTGGTTTGGTGCCGCACAGGGGTACTACACATGTTAGGAAAGGGGATTGGGCTGTAGATCAATGTACCTCTTCACCTGCCTAGCCGTACATCTGGGGCCCTTCAGCCATACATTCCACCCTGTGCAGCCTCTCTTGTGTACTGCCCCCTCCATATGGATGACACATGGGTAATGCGGGATCAGCCAAAGGCTTAGGCTCCAGGTACACATTCACATATGAGTACTGAATTGCGTTAGCGTTATTTGAACATCACGACCTGTGCTGGAAGGCTGTGTGATCAATAGCTGTGTCAATAGCTGTGTGATCACCTGTCAATAGCGATGAATTACCCGTGGACATCCCCACCATGTACATGGTGGGGATGTACCAGTGTACATCCCCACCATGGCAGCCTGTACATGGATTCCTTGCGTGGCAGGGAAGGTTTCCTATAGTTACTGTCTTAGCCTTAAGGTTGTGAGGCATGGGAAGGGTTATGTAGCTCTCTGCATGCCGTGTATTACAACAGGTTTACAGACTGTCAGTGGACAGGTTACTAGGCTGTTGCTAGTCATATGGAGAGGTTAGTATATGAATGCTGATGTGTCATACCCATTTACATGGTGCAACCTGTGTAAGGCATGTTAAACAGGCCTTACGTGTGTCGATTCGGTGTCCATGTGCACACAGATTTGTTGAGTGCTGGTGTGCAGTCAGTGTTAAGTACCAGTATATTAATTGGATGGCCAGAAAAGGCCAAAGGTGGCAAGAAGTGGTCACCATCCATTGTGACACACATCCCTCTGGTGCCGTCTCCCAGCTGTGGTGTATGCATGCACCCTTTATAATGTTGGCCACGTCCAACATGTGAACACTGTCTGACGGGCAGCACTGTGTGGTCCACAATCCTACAGTCTCTTCACATATATAACCTCGCCAGACACAGATATACAAGCCACTCTCCAAGTTTTACTGACATTGGTGATAGTGCATGTTGTTTGCACAACCAGTACAGTCCACTGACAGGTATCTGTCAGTGTTGAAAAATATTAGGTTTACATTAATGACTATTAACAGATCAAGAAACATTTACATGCTGCAGAACCCCAGTGGACTTTCCTCCCTACAGGTGTGCTGTTCAAAAGGTTACAGGTAACAAATGTTGCTCACACATCAGTATCAACAGAATATTAGTGTTTGCACATACTGTATGCCCTGTGCCACCATCACATAATATACCCACCTCAGCCCTGGTCTTCTACATACTTTGTCTTGAAGCTGCTGTACCTGCAAGCCTTTCTTGAGGGACATCATGTGAATGGGACGTATACCCTCCCAACGGAGCGATATGGGTGCATGTATCTCAACTGGAGGGACATGTAGGCCCATATCTGGCCCATAATCCCTCTATTGTTGCACACAGCTCAGTTAGCACTGAGTGGGAAGACCACTGTGCGGCAGCTCCTGTGGAATACATAGTTGGATGGCGAGCTAAAGGGGACCTGCCACATATAGGTTGTCAGGCATTGGCGTAGTCCCAACGTGTGAAGCTATATGTATCACTGGGTGTCCCACACTTCTGTGCTCAATTATGAGTTGGTTTGTGCGGTGATGGAGGACACAATCCCTGACAGATGGTCTGCCACTGTAGGTGGACATCCGGAATCTCACAGCCTTCTACCTCTTGCCATACATGCTGTAAGGTGTTGCCTAGATATCCAGGCCACTGTGTGGCCTGTGTATGTAGTGGTTCACAGGCCAGGTGCAACAGTGATCACTGCAATGCTGTATGTCAGCACCCTTACACACAGCTAGCTTCCCTGACACATTGCACCTCATGAAGGTCAGGTTGCCAGGTCCGAGAATACAGCCTGTAGCATTCAGCCTGTTTAACGTCTGCGCATCCAGCTAATGGAGCTCCTGCACCACAGAACTGTGCCACTGCATGGAGCGCAATTGTAAAGGATGCACCTGTGCTTGGCCAAGTGGCAGGTATTAGCACGCTATAGCCGGGAATGGCAGGGGTTCATGGCTACTTTGGCACTCCTGATATCCCCTTGTGGAGGACATCTCCGGGTGCAGCCAGGTGGCCTGCTGCCAGAAGGGTGCACCCTTATACGGTACAGTACATGGAGGCTCTATGTGTAAGACTGCATGATATCATGGGTGAGGGGCAGAACTGAAAGTGGTTGGTGCAGAGGAAGGGTGTGTTACACAGAGGCTAGGTACCACGAGATGCCATCTTGGTATGGGCTGGTGCTGTGGCCAGCAACATCGGTGTCATAATGGCAGAGACACACACCCACCCTTGGCACTTACAGAAGCTGGGTGGAATGGCCTTCCATACATTGTGGGAGGACTGGGTGGAGATAGGGGGTCTGGTCAAAGTGCAGACCGAACATCATCCCAACTGTTCACCTTCCAGGCCTGCCTACCATTGTACTGTACAGTATGAGGGTGACAGTGCAGTCAATTCTATATACCTTATCACGGTGACATGGTTCCAATATTGTGATAGAGCGAGACATTAGTTTGGCACCCTGTCTGAACCCCTATCATCGTCATCACTGCAAGTAGCAAGCATGGAAGCAGCAGTTGCTGTACAGTTATGTGTTTCAGCTAGTGGATTATCACTGACACCCATCCATGTGCAGGTGTTCCAAACAGCTCTGGAATATGGTGTCCATATGTTGTGTGCAGAAAGGCTGGTACCCTCTATCTGGACACCTAGCACACATTCATTGTTCCCGCTCATTGATCACCTATTCTTCCAATCCCACCCCTGGTTTGGTGCCGCACAGGGGTACTACACATGTTAGGAAAGGGGATTGGGCTGTAGATCAATGTACCTCTTCACCTGCCTAGCCGTACATCTGGGGCCCTTCAGCCATACATTCCACCCTGTGCAGCCTCTCTTGTGTACTGCCCCCTCCATATGGATGACACATGGGTAATGCGGGATCAGCCAAAGGCTTAGGCTCCAGGTACACATTCACATATGAGTACTGAATTGCGTTAGCGTTATTTGAACATCACGACCTGTGCTGGAAGGCTGTGTGATCACCTGTCAATAGCGATGAATTACCCGTGGACATCGCTTTGTCATCATACTCTGCAGTAAGGCAGCTATGATGAGGGCATTGGTAGAGGCAACATGATTTGGATGGGCTCTGTTTGGAGGACCTTGAATGACTGTGTGTCGGCTCACCAGGGGCGTGCTGTCAGGGAGAAAATGCCTGGACGGAGGTGCTTCCACTGTACACAGCATGCCTGTGCTATTAAACCAACTGCAGTGGGTTACGTGGCACCAGCCACACCCAGATCTGTGCCTTGTGCCACTGTGACCCATATGTGGGCAGTTGCACAGGCCATCTGCTGAGGGCCTGGGCAAACAGGCACTCTGTTACAGTCCTGACAGCCACATTGGCAATTTGCACAGATCTCCATGTTTGAACACTTGGCAGGCAGCTACTTTCTGCACCTTATAGACATTCGAAGAGTACCTGACACCACATTGAGAGGGACTGCATCACTGTCACATCCACCTGTCAGTCCTCTTGTGAGGGCTCACTCCTCAGTAATGCCCATCTATCACTCAATAGAGCACTGTACACATGCGTGTATCTATCCTCCCTTTGGCAGCCTTGCCGATCGGTAGTGCTGCTGGTGACGGCCTGTCTGCGAGGTGGCTGCCAACATTCAGCCCCTCACCTTTTGGGCGGAATATGCGACATGTGGGTGGGTACTCCCATGTGGCAGCTCAGTGCAGACAGCACTGCTGATACTTTCTACAAGTGACATGTTATGAGAGGAGCGTTTAAGGCTTCCATTAAATGGTGGCTGTCTGTCCCGACACGGGACATCTATATCATGAACTGTCTGGCGGCCTGTGTGTGTGCTCGTACCATGAGCATGCATGGCCAGCTGGCTATTTCCTTGCTTCACATGCACACTGTGTTGATCACTCCCTCCATCAGATAATGTGTGCCATATCAGGCATGTCACAGGTGTCTGGTACGCCTTGGATGGCAGGTGTTCACTAGACAGCAAGGCTGAGCTCTGCTGCTGTTCTATCAGTAGTTGTACTGTGACTAAACAGTTCATACTGTTACTGGGGACATGATGGGCAAGGCGTTACATACTGTACAAATATTCACAGACCATATACATGTACTGTACACAATGTGCACATGAGCACCTCAGGATTGACATTCCTGTACAAGATACACGGTGGGTGCATCCTTTGCAGCCACACTGCCCGGTTGTGACAGCTATGGCAGGCTACCCATTGAGCCGCACATCACTGGTTTCACAGTCACAGCCAGATACATGATGTGAGCAGCCATAGTTTTCAAGTGGTAATGCATGGATATGTAGGCCAGAACACATGTACATGTAAAGTCAGTTACAGGGAGCCCAGTGAAGGGCGTGTGTGAAACCCAACCACCGACTCGTGGGAGCTGGCACTGTACAAACTGTGACCGATGTTTGATGTCTGTACTACATGTGTTTATGGAGGCTGATACACAGTATTATTGGGCCCATGACAGCACTGTGGGCTACATATTGCCATAGCTGTGTGGAGGACCGAACTGTACATGCATCTCCTTTCCTTCACAGCGATTCCTTGTAGCAGCATACAGCCGCCACAACCATGTGCATGCAACAAGATAGCTGGCTCTCCTTTCGGACAGCTGCAGTGACCCCAGAGGTGGGTTGATGTGGGATGCTACAGTGCTAAGGGACCTTCAGATACATCTGTTCAGCGCCAGATGTGCTTTTTTATCATTCACCCATTCATGAGGCATCAGGATGTTGTAGAGCTGATATGTGCTCCCTGCTGTGTATGGAGACTCTGCTGCCAGGCCCTCACTGATACCACTTGCATACTGAAGGGTCGTTAGTGTTGCTGCAAGACGCACAGGACAATAATGTAGGGGGTTGGCAAATAAGGTAGGACTGATGTAGGTAGGGTTCATTAGTCCTAATGGGCGTCAATGATGCACCGATATGCATGTCACCGTGATGGCATCAGGGGCTGACAGAGGTATGGGCCATTACAGGTACAATTGTTGTAAGATGTTAGCAAATCTGGGGAGGCGTGTGAGTGTGTTGTGTCTCATGAGGACAAGTGTGAACATTACTCTCATCCTTGGTGGCACGTCAGTATGTAGCAAGTGCTTAAGCCAATGCCACTGAATAAGTAACACACATAGAGCACCTCAGCAGTGCCATGAGCCAGCCCTTAGCCACCCTATTATGGGCTATACCCTCAGATGTAGAGCACCACCCCCAAACAGTTGTTGGGTGGACATACTTAGCAGTAGGGATGTGAATCATTTTTTGACGATTTAAAAAAAATCGTCAATATTTTTTAAATCGTCAAAAATTGGTACAGTGCGCGATACAATAGAAATTTTCACGATTTATCGTGAAAAATCGTTACTCCCGTTAGTGTCCACTAATGGGAGTTATTTGGGGGGAGGGCAGGAAAACCGGCACACCAAAACAACCCCTAAACATACCCCGACCCTATAAAACTAATCCCTTACCTTCCCCCACCTCCCGAACCCCCCCAAAACTTTTTACGAGTACCTGGTGGTCCAGTTGGGGCACGGGGACCAATCTCCCGCTCTCGGGCCATCGGCGCCATTTTGACTGCCACTCAAAAATGGCGTCGATGGCCCGATTAAAAAAAAACCCACCCGACCCTTTAAAGATGACCCCTTAACTTCTCCCACCCTCCCGATCCCCCCAAAACATTTTTAAATTACCTGGTGCTCTAGTGGTGGTCCCGGGAGCGATCTCCCGTTCTCGGGCCGTCGGCTGCCACTCATAAAGATGGCGCCGATGGCCCTTTGCCCTTACCATGTGACAGGGTATCCGAGCCATTGGCCGGCCCCTGTCACATGGAAGGAGCACTGGATGGCCATATTGCCATATTGCAAAATGGCGCCGGCCGTACGGCAACACGATTCGAGTGCAGGAGGTCGTTTCCGGACCCCCGCTGGACTTTTGGCAAGTCTTGTGCGGGTCAGGAGGCCCCCCCAAGCTGGCCAAAAGTCCCTGGGGGTCCAGCGGGGGTCCGGGAGCAATCTCCTATGCTCGTGACGTCGGGGGACAGGAACCAAAATGGCACCGGCGCTGCCTTTGCCTGACAGGGCAAAGGTAGCGCCGGCGCCATTTCTATCAATGCACCCGTGGCCCGAGAGTGGAAGGTCACACCGGGACCCCCCCCCCCCACACTGGACGCCAGGTAATTTAAGACATTTTGGGGGGGTTCGGGAGGGTGGGGGATTTATTTTAAAGGGTCGGGGTGGTTTTTAGGGTTGTTCCGCACAGGAGACTGGTGAATAAAACAAGAAGCTTGGGAGTGAGTGCCGAGGTGGTGACCTGGATTGCAAATTGGTTGATGGACAGAAGACAATGTGTGATGGTAAATGGAACCTTCTCTGAAGAGAGAGCAATTTTAAGTGGTGTACCGCAAGGATCGGTGTTGGGACCGGTCCTGTTCAATATCTTTGTGTGCGACATTGCGGACGGGATAGAAGGTAAGGTTTGTCTTTTTGCGGATGACACTAAGATCTGCAACAGAGTGGACACGCCGGAAGGAGTGGAGAGAATGAGACGGGATCTAAGGAAACTGGAAGAGTGGTCGAAGATATGGCAGCTGAGAAGTGCAAAGTCATGCATATGGGGAGTGGAAATCCGAATGAACTGTATTCGATGGGGGGGGAAAGGCTGATGTGCACGGAGCAGGAGAGGGACCTTGGGGTGATGGTGTCTAATGATCTGAAGTCGGCGAAACAATGCGACAAGGCGATAGCTAAAGCCAGAAGAATGCTGGGCTGCATAGAGAGAGGAATATCGAGTAAGAAAAGGGAAGTGATTATTCCCTTGTACAGATCCTTGGTGAGGCCTCACCTGGAGTACTGTGTTCAGTTCTGGAGACCGTATCTTCAAAAAGACAAAGACAAGATGGAGGCGGTACAGAGAAGGGCGACCAGGAAGGTGGAGGATCTTCATCGGATGACGTACGAGGAGAGATTGAAGAATCTAAATATGTACACCCTGGAGGAAAGGAGGAGCAGAGGTGATATGATACAGACTTTCAGATACTTGAAAGGTGTTAATGATCAAAAGACGACGACAAACCTTTTCCATAGGAAAAAAATCAGCAGAACCAGGGGTCACGATTTGAAGCTCCAGGGAGGAAGATTCAGAACCAATGTCAGGAAGAATTTCTTCACGGAGAGGGTGGTGGATGCCTGGAATGCCCTTCCGGAGGATGTGGTGAAGACCAGAACTGTGAAGGACTTCAAAGGGGCGTGGGATAAACACTGTGGATCCATAAAGTCAAGAGGCTGCCAATGAAGAGTGGGTGACTCGCCAGAATGATGGCTACTGCCTGGAGTCAATACCCTTATTAAATAAACATACTCATGCTTACTGTGACTCCAACATCGCTCTAAGCTTCAACAGCAAGAGGAAATGTGGAAAAAAGGATTCGCACTCACAAAGAGGGGAGTAGCTGGCTTGTTACGGCGGTTACTACCCCAAATCAAATAAGCCTGATACTTCACTTTCAATGCATATACAGCCTAGTTCTCTGATTCAACGGCAGGGGAGAAGAAAAACTGATACTTCACACATCCAGCAGAGCTCTCTGCTTCAACGGCAGGGGAGAAGAAAAGAGGGTTCGCACTCACAAAGCGGGGAGTAGCTGGCTTGTTACGGCGGTTACTACCCCAAACCAAATGTGCCTGATACTTCACTTTCGATGCACATCCAGCATGGCTCTCTGCTTCAACAGCATGGGAGAAGACTGATACTTCACGCATATCCAGCATAGCTCCCTGCTTCAATGGCAGGGGAGAAGAAAAACAACCAATAAGGGCTGTATAACATAGTCTGGGTAAAACAAATAAGCATGGGTGTAGCTTGCTTATTGCGGCGGCTACTACCCCTAACTAATCAAGCTAGATATTTCACTTGGATGCAGCTCCATCACTGCTCTCTACATTAAAGGTGGGGGTGGAAGGGAAATAGAACCAAGAGCTAAGAGAAACAGATAAGTATGAGAGAAAAAATGTGTGAAGCTTGCTGGGCAGACTGGATGGGCCATTTGGTCTTCTTCTGCCGTCATTTCTATGTTTCTATGTTTCTATGTTTTAGTGTGCCGGTTTTCCCGCCCTCCCCCTTCCCCCGATTTACAATTTTTGACGATAAATCGGGGGGAATTCCTATTATATATCGCCTCTAACGATTTTTGACGATTTAAAATATATCGGACGATATTTTAAATCGTCAAAAAAACGATTCACATCCCTATTTGTTAGAATGTCACTCACTGTCTGTTTCTTTATCCTAGCCAGGTGGATGGTAATATATACCTACCGCTATACTCCTGCTTACACTTTGAATTTTTATCCATAAAGATTCCACAGTGCATAAGGGATGTGAATTGTTTTTCTGAGGATTGAAAATATCATTCAATATTTTCAAACTCGGTAGAAATCGGGGCCTCCCCCAATAAATTGTTCGTGGGATTCTCTTATCATTTTGGGGGAGGGCGAGAAAAATGGCACACAAAAACAACCCCTAAACCCACCCCGACCCTTTAAAACACATCCTTTAGCTTCCCCCATCCTCCCGACCCCCAAAAAAACTTTTTAAAAGTACCTGGTGGTCCAGTGGGGGTCCCGGGAGCAATCTCCCGCTCTCGGGCCGTCAGCTGCCACTAATCAAAATGGCGCCAATGGCCCTTTGCCCTTACCATGTAACAGGGGCTATCGGTGCCATTGGCGGGCCCCTATCACATGGTAGGAGCAATGGACGGCCGGTGCCATCTTTAAAAATGGCCATCGGCAATCCAGAAAAGAAAATCATCTCCTATCCCATGACTTTTTAGTTTTCTTAGAAGCTTCTCATGTGGAACTTTGTCAAGCGCCTTTTAAAAATCCAAATACACAAAATCTACTGGTTCACCTTTGTCCTCATGTTTACCCCTGCAAAATAATGTAGCAGATTTGTGAGGCAAGTCTTCCTTTAGATAAATCCATGCTCACTATGTCCCATTAAACCATGTCTATTTAAATGTTCTGTGATTTTATTCTTTATAACAATTTTCCATGATTTTTCCCAGCACTGAAGTCAGGCTCACTGGTCTATAATTTCAGGTACAATGGATGATGTTAATGATAGGATACTAATTACTTGTTATAGATCTGAAATTTCATTTTTTAGTTCTTTCTGAACCCTGGAATGTATACCATCTGGTCCAGGTGATTTATAACACTTCAATTTGTCACTCTGGCCTACTACATCTTCCAGGATCACCATGATTTGGTTCACTTCATCCGAATCATTACCCTTGAATACTGTCTCCAGAACGTGTATCTCCCCAACATCCTCCTCTGTAAACACCAAATCAATGAATTAATTTACTATTTCCATGATGTCCTTTTCTTCCGTAAGTGCCCCTTTAACTCCTCGATCATCTAACGGTCCAACCGATTCCCTTGCAGGCTTCCAGCTTCAGATATATTTAAAAATGTTTTAATTATGAGTATTTGCCTCTACGGCCAACTTTTCAAATTCTCTCTTAGCCTGTCTTATTATTGTTTTAGATTTAACTTGCCAGTGCTTCTATTTTTCCCTATTTTGTTCAGATTGAGCCTTCCAATTTTTGAAGGAAGATCTTTTGGCTAAAATAGTCTCTTTCACCTCAACTTTTAACCATGCCAGCAATCATTTGGGCTTCCTTCTACCTTTCTTAATGTGTGGAATAAATCTGGGCTTTGCTTCTAAGATGGTATGTTTTACAATATCCATGCCTGGTGCACACTCTTAACCTTTGTAGATACACCTTTTAGTTTTTTTAAACTATTTTTATCATTTTATCAAAGTTTCCCTTTTGAAAGTTTAGCTCTAGAGCTGTGGATTTACTTATTGTCCCCCTTCTAGTCAGTTCTAATTTAATCATGTTATGATCATTATTGCAAGTGGCCTAACAGTGATGGGGAGCAAACATTAAAACATGCATGCGGATGCCAGAAATACATGTATATGGATGCATGCCAAGATTCCTGCGTGCATGTGTGCGGGTGCCCATAAATACATGTATATGAATGCACAGCATGATACTCTGAAATTGAATATCCTGCTCGCAGGTATGTGCGCATGTTATAAAAAAGGCCTGGCATGTGTATTTGTACTCCAGTTTTAAGCATGAATGCTATCAGCAAGGGAATTTTGGCATTTAGATGCAAAATGAGGGAATTTTATAACATGCGTGCATCCAGGAAAAGAACCAGTTTAACCAGTTCACCCACCAGTTTACCTAGTCTATAGTTATGTCCTCAAAACAACTCTGTTTCTTTAGCCTGCACTTCCTCCAGTTGATCCAGACCCCTAGATATACTTTTATTCAAACTTCCACCTCCTTAATAATAGAAGTAACTTTGTGCTGAAATGAGCCTGGATGCACACCCCACCTGCATATCTCTTGGCCTCATCTGGAATGTCTAGATCCTGGCCACATTCTGCCCCTTGTACCCCAATATGTGATATTCATGCTTTGGTACTTGTATGAAAATATGGCAGCATAATAAAATCAACTGGACATGCGAAAGTGATACATGCGTACGTCATTCAGTTTTGCTATGTGTATCACTTTTAAAATTCACCTTAAATTATATAAATTATTTTTAAAATCAGGCCCTAAGTGCTTAAATGCCCAGTCTAGTCCATCTCCACCCTCTGGAGACCTCTTCCCAGTACATGTAAAAGTAATTAGGGAATAGCCACTGCTATTAATTGCATCAGTAGCATGGGATCTTCTTAGTGTTTGGGTAATTGCCAGGTTCTTGTGGTCTGGTTTGGCCTCTGTTGGAAACAGGATGCTGGGCTTGATGGACCCTTGGTCTGACCCAGCATGGCAATTTCTTATGTTCTTATACAGAAAACTGGTTTACATGTGCAAGCTTTTACACACTGTGGCTGGGACAGTTTTAGAATAGATCTACATATGTAATGCCCCTGGGCTCAGTTAGTGATATGATAATCCTTTAAGTCTAGTTATGTCTTTCCCAGGATGACAGTTCATATTTCACCACCTCTTCCTATTGCAGTTCATTTCAATGGTAGCATGCTCTTTCTCCCCAATTTGGGAAGGGGAGGCGGATTCATACAAATAAAACTGGGGTTTTGAAACCCAAAACCCTTGAAATTCTTAGTTTTCCCCCTCCCTTCCCCCATCTTCCCCCTTTCCCCCTCCCCCCAGTGTGTGGCATGGGTAATGGAGTATGTTACAGGTTTTTTCCAGGCTGTTTTTCATGGGGGAGAACCCTGTTTGATGTTCACACTACAAATGTTTCTAATGGTTGTGTATGTTTTTATTATACCTGTTCAACATTACTTCACAATAAAAATACATTTAAAAAAAAACAACTGTGGGTTTTTTAATATGGAAATGGGTTTGAAAATTGCCCCTATAAAGAAATGTTTATTTCCAGGATTCCTTTGGGCTGTTGTCAGCCTCTCTGATGACAGTGAGTGGACCTGTGAGGGAAGCATTGCATAGGGTACTGTACCTGCAGATGAAAACTAGATATGCCTTCCCCCACTTTTTTTCACACCTAATTGATAATAAGACAAGGAACCACTTGTATGCCGATATCATGGACATTTTTGGTTCATCTGCATACAAACTTGGCAGACAGACAATCGTGCTGTTACTTTGATTCATGTACAAGTTTTAAAGAACGCATAATTTTAGTTATTAACTTTTCCTTTTTTTAATATCATAGAAATACTCTAGCATTTAGACCTTTTTTGAAGAAATACAATTTTTTTAATGTTGCTCAATTTCACAGTCCATGCATTTTTGAACTAATAAAACATTTTTATGGAAAAATACTATATTGTGTCATAAATCACAGGTAAATGAAGTTATTAGATTTAACCATATTCCAAGAAAGTAATTTCTCAAAAACTGCATGAGAAATGATGAACTAGAAATGTCATTGATGAGATTAATTCTTTCATATCTTTTAAATGAAGTATTTGATTGTGGCATATATTTTCCATTATAAATTATAAGTTTAATGTGGGAAAAAAGTAATACAAATATAGGTTAGTCATTTTAGTTCTTTATGCTATTCCAAATTCATTGAATCACGTCCATTTTAAAGAATTATATTTCTATTTGGATTATACCTCTCCCCCTTTCTCTCTCTATCACTCTCTTTCTGATAATTTTTAATGACATTATGCAATTTCTCTTGCATTCCTTCTTCTAGTCTTTCCTCTTGGAAATTTAGAAGAAAAAAAGTTCCTGTCAGGAGTTTTCACTTCTTCTCCTGGATATTAATAAGTGGGGAAGGTCATGGAGAAAAAAGAGATTTGAGTAAGTTCCTAAAATGTGGCAATTCAGACTACACTTTAAGCCATTCAGGGAATACTATAGAAGAACAGTGAAACAATTAAAAGGCCTATACATGATAAAAAACATCAGGGCCAGATGGCTCTGGTACAAAGTACTAAAAATTATCTAATAGGTTTATCAACCCTCATATATAGATGCTGCAGGAGGAGCCGGTAGGAGCAGAAGAACTGCAGAGCCTAAATGTCACATCGATGTGCGAGCCACACAGTGCGGCCCTGGGGATAGAGTGGTATCCCTGCCACAAGCGGAGTCAGCAGGCATTGGGGGTGATTCCAGCGGCTTTGATACCTTCCCACAAGCTGCCAATCCTAACATAATTTTTGTCCATTTTCTCAGTCATGAAAATCTATTTTCTCTTTATTTACTTATTTATTTTAAAATAATTTTTATCCCACACCCACCAAAGTTCGGGGTGGGTTACAATGGTACATTCATAAATAGTTGTCAAAGACACAAAAATAGAATAGGATAAATTAAAAACATAAAACATAACAAATGCAATAAAATCAATGAATTCATATCCAATTCATACTTGCAGAGAAGAATTAAACAAGGAAAGGAGCTGTCTTACTTTAGATGGTATATGTCTGCAATAGCCTGATTGAATAGGAAGTATTTTAAGGCTTTCTTAAATTCCTTTGGGTCACTTAGGATTCTCAAATTAAGGGGTATTTAAAGGCAACCTTTGTGGATACCCAGCTCCTGAGCAACTGTCAGCTTTCCCCCATAGTTTAGTTTAAAAGTTATTCTCTTTTCTTCTTAATTGTTAGTGCCAGCAACCTGGTTCTACTTTTGTTAAGATGAAGCACCTGGCCAATAGCCACCCAGCTATCTATATTTTAAACATTTTTATTTTACTTTCTGAAGAAAAATAAGACTTATAAGATCATCTTGTCTGCATTTATATGTGTATGTGTGCATGCAGTTGTGGATTAATACCTCAGCTGCCCTTAGGTATATAGACAGCAGCTCCCTCTCTGTCCTCCACCCCCCCCCCCCCCAAAAAAAAAAAAAAAAAGATGGTGCAGCACTACAGCTGATTATATAAACAAGTGATTTACATAGCAGGAAGGCTGCCAATAAGCATTTACCTACTCTGCTTGTTATTAAATCTGTCCTTGTACCCCTTTTGCTTGATGTCTTTTTGACACAAAATTTGCAGGATATATCAGGAGGACATGAGATTCTTTTTATAGATGCAAACAGTTGAATGTGGCATGAAAAGTTACTTGGACAAACTCTATATATCTATCTCAGAATTCTCAAATTATATAGCAACAGTCTAGCAAATATTATACAGAAAAAAAAGAGAACAGTACATTGGATGAAGTAAAGTATGTATAAGGGAATTTAACTTGACTAAGATTCTCTTACATAATACAAAGCAAGTCAGAAGGAAAGCAGGCCACTGGTGAGACCTGCCAGTCACTGAGTTGGAAAGTGCAAAGAACTAGGGAAGAAAAGGGTCACAATTTTTGTTTTGTTTCATTTTTGTGGGGATTTTCCCTATGAATTGTATTTTGTGTAATGTTTATTTTGCTTCTTTAATTTAAAATATAGAAACTTTTACACTGAAAACCCGCACCCCAAAAAAGGAAAAAAAAAACAAAACACCTAATGGAGCTTCCCAGGGCCTCCCATTCTCCCCACTCATCCCTTCCACCAGAAAAAATGCCGGGGTCAGGATCCTCCCTGGCCTCCAAATACCCAGGCTCGGGGTGATCTGCAGATGAGGCTAGGCCCAGGCCCAAGTGGGGGCCTTGCTTGGGGCTTAGGGCAAGGTCGCAATGACCTATCATAACCTAAGCCTATACAAGGCCAAGGCTTTATCTTCAGCTGGTCCCAATACCTAGGCAAAGGCAAAAGCCTCAACCATCTGTAGGCCTAGGGTGCAATAAATCAACTCAACCTCAGTCTAGGTACTACGCAAGGCCCAGGTTTGGAAGCCTGGACCTTACACCTGTGCCTTAGCCTAGGCTAGGGCCCATACCCAGGCCCAATAAGAACATAAGAACATAAGAACATAAGAACATAAGACATTGCCGTGCTGGGTCAGACCAAGGGTCCATCAAGCCCAGCATCCTGTTTCCAACAGAGGCCAAACCAGGCCACAAGAACCTGGCAATTACCCAAACACAAAGGAGATCCCATGCTACTGATACAATTAATAGCAGTGGCTATTCCCTAAGTAAACTTGATTAATAGCAGTTAATGGACTTCTCCTCCAAAACCTTATCCAAACCTTTTTTGAACCCAGCTATACTAACTGCACTAATCACATCCTCTGGTAACAACTTCCAGAGCTTTATTTTGCGTTGAATGAAAAATAATTTTCTCCTATAAGTCTTAAATGTGCTGTTTGCTAACTTCATAGAATGCCCCCTAGTCCTATTATTCGAAAGTGTAAATAACAGATTCACATGCTGGTCAGTATTATTAGGCCTCACCCTGCTTCCTCTCCATCTACTCCCATGCACTTCTCTGCCCCCTTCTCCTCCACCTATCCACTCCCACTTTTCTCTGCACTATACCTATTGAGTCTTGACACTGAATCTCCCCCTTCCTTGTCTACCATCTTCACAAATCTCGTTCTCTGCCACTGATTATCTACCTCCGCACCCAGGACCAGTTGCTTTCCCCCTCTAGCCATACAACACTAACACAGCAGAAGTTAGCTTCCTTTACATATGTTTTGGGGAGAAGGGGGGAAACCTGGGAGAAAAGCTGGTCCCTGCATGTGCAAAGTAGAATATAGATGGCAAATAGCACACCACACATGAGCTATGACCTCACAATCATTAATTGTCCTGTAATATGCATGGTAAACTTTTAGCATGTCTGTCACAAAATCTGTCATGATTTGCATATTGTTATCTTAGGCCTGGATTTATCAAAATGCGATAACAAAAGGGGCATGTTTTATGCTAATATACAGTTGTTCACAATTTGTGCTAATTACCTATTCAAAGAGCTAAGTTAGCACAAATTGCAATAACATTTTCAGACTTTACGATGTGCCATACCTGTTGTATTGCTTGCATTCAACCACTGGGGGAGCATTGTTAATGAGGAGAGTGAGAGAGTGTGAGAGTGAGAGCCTAGCATAGTGAACTCTCCCTAGATAGGTATTTGTATCCCTATGATAGGCCCACCTAGTAACTCAAGGTAAGGTTTAAGTATTAGTGGACAAGGTAAGGTTTAAGTATTAGTCCACTAATACTTAAACCTTTGATGGCCTTTGGAGTGAGCTTCCTCACTCCAAAGGCCATCAAATCTTCACAAGAGACCACTGTTCTGTTTGTACGTCTCACATTGAATGTCAAAGTGGCCCTTAACCCCCTACACTAATACCTAAACCTCACCTCGAGTTACTAGGTGGGTAGACTGGGTTGTCATCCGAAACTACCTCTGGAACCTTGGGTGATGCGGTATGGTAGGAAGACAGCACCAAAGGCTTTAACAGGGACATGTGGAAGGAATTGTGTATCCGGAGACTGGAGGGCAGACTTAGACGATAGGTCACAGGACCTAGGCAATCGGAAATTGAAAAACGACCAATGTATCTAGGTGCCAGCCACATGGATGGGACTTGAAGGTAGATGTGGCGGGTGCTGAGCCAAACCCGATCCCCCGGATTAAAGAGGGGGGGCTGAATGGAGGTGTTTATCAGATGTGCGTTTGGCGGTGTCGGCAGCTTTAATCAGGTTGGCCTTGGTGGCCTCCCATAGGTTGTGCATCTGGTCAGCCATGAGTTGGGCTGCGGGAGAAGGTACGGACAGAGGTAGTGGTAGTGGAGGTTTAGGATGCCTTCCATAGACCACTTGGAATGGAGACGACCCCATGGCAGAATGGATGTGAGAGTTGTGTGAAAACTCCGCCCAGGGCAGGAGTGAAGACCAATCATCTTGGCGGCTTCCTATGAAGGAATGAAGAAAGGTCTTCAATCCCTGGTTAAGTCACTCGGCTTGTCCGTTTCCCTGTGGGTGAAAGGCAGTGGTGAAATCCAAGTCTACTCCAAACTTCCTGCCCAGGGCCCGCCAGTACTTAGCTATAAACTGGGGGCCGCAATCAGATGCGATATGCAGGGGAAGGCCATGCAGTCGAAATATGTGCAACGTGAAGAGTCATGCCAACTCTGGAGCTGATTGTAACTTTGGTAGGGGAATGAAGTGTGCCATCTTAGAAAATCTGTCGATCACGACCCAGATCACGTAACTGCCAGAGGAAGTAGGCAGGTCTATTACAAAATCCATGGAGATGTGTGTCCAAGGTTCCCGAGGGGCTGGGAGAGGCTGGAGTATTCCCCCAGGCCGACCAGACAAGGGTTTCTGCTGTGCACAAGTCGGGCAGGAATCCACATAGGATCTCACGTTCTGGGCCATCCAAGTCCACCAGTAATATCAGGACAATAGTTCCAGAGTTCTGGCTCTGCCTGGGTGTCCAGCAGTGAGGGAGTCATGTGCCCAAGCAAGTACTTTTGGTCGCTGGTATAGTGTCGGTAGTCGCTTGTTGGACTTTGGCAGGATCCAAGATGTAGTGGGTTACCTCTGGTGCATCTTCAGTCTCGTGCAGCCTGGAAAGTGCGTCTGCTCATGCGTTCTTAGCTACAGGATGGTAACGTAGCATGAAGTTGAATCTACCATCCACCAAGCCTGGCGCAGGTTTAAACCTTGAGCCTTACTGAGGAACTCAAGGTTCTTATGGTCGGTGGAAACTGTCACGGGGTGTTGTGCCCCCTATAACCATTGTCTCCATTCTTCAAAAGCCATCTTGATGGCAAACAATTCCTTGTCTCCAATTCCATAATTCTTCTCCGCAGGGGAAAATTTGCAGGAGAAGAAAGAGTAGGGCAGAAGAGTCCCTTGAGGAGAGCATTGGCTGAGTACTTCCCCTACTGCGAAGTCCGAGGTGTCAACTTCCATGATGAATTGATGAGCTGGATCAGGGTGGTGAAGACACGGCTCTGGCAAAAATTCCCTCTTCAAATCATTGAAGGCATGGATGGCTTCATCTGCACACTGTTTAGTATTAGCTCCCTTCTTAGTTAACGCCGTTAGGGGTGCTACTATACGTGAGTAGTGGGGAATGAAATTCCTGTAGAAATTGGCAAAGCCAAGAAACCTTTGCAATGAATGAAGTCCCACTGGTTGCGGCCACTCCAGAATGCTGGTTAACTTATCTGGGTCCATACGGAAGCCAGTGGTAGATATGATGAAGTACAGGAATGGCAGGGATTCCTGTTCAAAGAGGCAATTTTCTAATTTAGCAAATAGACGGTGTTCTCTTAGACGTTGGAGGACCCGACGAATGTCCATGTGATGTGTACTTGAGTCCTTGGAATAAATTAGGGCATCATCAAGGTGGACAATTAACACTTTATGTAGCATATGCCAGAATATCTCGTTCATTAAATTTTGAAATACAGCGGGTGCATTGCATAGTCCAAATGGCATTACGTCTTCCACTCGTCTCCGGGCCTTATTTGGACCAGATTGTAGGCCCCATGAAGGTCCAATTTAGAGAATACCTTGGCTTCATGGAGGTGGTCCAGTAGTTTGGGAATCAAAGGAAGCGGATAACGATCCCTTCGAGTGATCGCATTGAGTCCCCTGTAATCAATACAGGGTCTTAGAGAACCATCCTTCTTGGCTACAAAGAAGAAGTATTCTCCTGCTGGAGAAGAAGATGGGTGAATAAAACCCTGGTCGAGGTTTTCTTTTATGTATTTAGACATCGCCTGCATCTCGGGTAGGGAAAGCGGATACACCTGTCCATGGGGTGGAACTGTACCAAGTAGTAGGTCAATGGTGCAGTCGAAGGACTGATGCTTCAGAATGGTCTCCACCTCCTCCTTGAAGAACACATCATCGAAGTTACTGTACTGAGGTGGTAACTGAAGGGTAGTGCTAGCCAGCACCAACTGTGGTCGAGGTCTAGGTTGAAGGCAGGTAGAAAAGCAGTCCATCCCCCAGGCTGTAATCTGCAGGGTCTTCCAATCAATGGTGGGTGAATGTTTTTGTAGCCAAGGAAGCCCTAGGACCATGAGATTAATGGACTTCTCGAGAATAAAGAAGGATACCTCCTTTTTGTGGAGAACCCCGGTTTGAAGTGTCACAGGAGCAGTGCAAAGAGTGACCCGTCCCAAGAGAGAGTCTCCTTGGATGGATGAGATCAACAACGGTGGTGTATGGGATATCACAGGTAGCGGTAATTGGTGAACTAGCTCGGATAGGATGAAGTTCCCGCCGGAACCGGAGTTGACAAGGGCTAGCATTGTAAAGGACCCTCCAGAGAATTCAACGTAATGGGAACTGTACATGGAGGAGCGGGATTGATACAGCTTAGAGTCAGCCCCCCTGTAACACCTAGGCCCGAGAGTTTCCCGGACATTCAGGACATTGGGACAATAGGTGTCCCTTGCCACCGCAGTAGAGACATAAGCCGAGTCTCCTTCGACGCTGTTTCTTTTCATCTGTCAGGTGGCTACAGCCTAGCTGCATAGGCTCCTCCCTGCATTCCGGCGAAGCCCCAGAAGTTTGTGGAGCGACCATTGGGTGAGAAAATGTCAGAACCAGGGAAACTGAGTGACAGGCTGGCTTAAATTCCTTAGCATGTTGATGTAATCGTCGATCGATCCGACCTGCCAGTTCAGTGAGTGCCTCGAGGTCATCTGGGAGCTCCCGCACAGCTAACTCATCCTTTATGCAGGGGAACAACCCTTCTAGGAAGATACCACGCAGGCTGTCCTCACGCTATCCCAGTTTGGACGCCAAAGTATGGAACTCTACTGCGAAGTCGGCCAGGGTACGTGAGCCTTGGCGGAGGTTAAGCAGTTCAGAGGTGGCAGTAGACTGGCGACCCGGCTCATCAAAACCTTGACGGAACATCTGGACAAACTGAGGCAGGTCTTCCAGAATGGAATCTCCACGCTCCCAAAGTGGAGATGCCCAGGCCAGGGCTTTACCATCCAGTAAGGAGAGGATGAAGGATGTCTTAACTCGGTCTGTAGAAAACAGATGTTCCTGCAGGGAGAACCTTATGAAGCAGTGATTCAAGAACCCTCGCCACTGCTTGGATTCTCCGGCAAATTGAGGTGGAGCAGGCATATGGGTCACGGGAGTCAGAGCTACTGGAACCACCGGGGGAAGGGTGGCAGCCCCATATCCAGAGGCGGAATCCAGGCAAGTTACCAGGTGTTCTACTGTGGTGGACAGGGTTTCTAGGGATAGCCTGGAGGCTAGACAAGTCCACCCGGTCCATGGCTTTCGCAAACTGTTGTGTTTGTGGACCCTTGAGCCAGAGCGAGAGATGATGACCGCCGAGGGACAGCCCTCAATGGAACTCATCTCCGGGAGGAGGCGCTGGTGAAGAGAAGAACTCACGTGGAATGGTTCCAAGGGATCAGGCAAGATGGCCCTCCGAGGAGCGGATAGCCTATGAATGTGGGAGAGCCCCCAAAGAGCGGGTACTCAGTGTTCACCCAGTGAGACGGGAACCGAAATCCACGAAGAGGCAGAATGGAGTCTAGACAGAAGATCTGGGGCAGGCAGCGAAGATGTGAAACGGAGTCCAGGCAGAGATCCGGGGTAGGCAGCGTAGATGTGGAACAAAGATACAGGCCAAAGGTCAGAAGGCCAGCAGACAAGCAGAGGCGAGGAGACGAGCCGAGGTCAAACCTGGAGATCAAGCCGAGGACTGGGTACAGGAACGAAGGCAGGAACTTTGTAGGCAAAGCAGGAACATGGAGACAAGGCAGGAACTTCAGAGGCAAGGCAGGAACATGGAAACAAGGCAGGAGCACTGCCAGGTAGCAACAGAGAAGACCTGTTGTGAAGGAAATGTGAGAGTGCAGCTGTGGGGTTTAAATGCCCCTCCTAGTAGATGTCATCTTCTGGGGCCAGGTTGATTCTCCTGCTGTGGCCCCTTTAAGAGGCAGAGCCTACTGCATGCACGCGTCAGGGGAAGCCCCTATGCTGGCTGGGAAAAAGACGCCGCTTGAGCTGCGCGGTCCAGCATTTGCAGCCTGCCACAAAGGGAGGGCCATTGCACCGGAGAAACACAGGAGGTAGGGGGGACTGGCCGGGGGCTGCCGCAACCAGGCACCACAACAGGATTTTGTAAATTCATATACTTAAGATGGAACAGTACAAAGGAAGAAGATGAAAAACTGTCTTGGAAAAGGATTTCTAGAGAAAGAAATAAAATAAGGATATATTTCTTTATAGAAATGTTGGCAAATTCATGGAATAGATTTTTTTTCAGGATGTTGGAAGTAAAAGCAATAACAGAATTGAAGAAAACATTTAATCCTCTTTATTCTGCTTGAGAAAAACAGAATATAAATCAAATAAAATAAAAATAAATAAAATAAATCATCACAGAGGGTCTTTAAATGTAAAGAGATGAGCTTAAAGACTACAATACTGGAAAGGGACAGACTAGATAGGCCTTGTGGACTTTAATTGCTTTCATTCTCTGTGTTTGCTTGAATATACTGAATTACAGCTTGGTTCAGGTTTTAAAAAAATCAGATTTATCCAAGGTCAGTGATAAAAAATCAAGTCAAACTTTGAGTAAATATTTTAAAATCCACAATAGATCATCAAACACATGCCTAGAAATTCACAACAGATTTTATGTTACAAACTACTATACACTAAAAAATAAGGGGTAGATTTTTCAAAGGGTTGCGCGCGTAAGATATGCCGCAACCCCTGAAAACCTATCCCTGCCTCCCCCTGCGCCCGCCGAGCCTATCTTGCATAGGCTTGGCGACACGCGCAAGCCCCGTGACACGCGCAAGTCCCAGGGTTTGAAAAAATGGGCGTTCCGGGGGCGGGGCCTTGGGTGGGACGCCGGCTCGGGGGTGTTCCAGGGGCAGGACTGAGGCCTCCAGAACAGCTACCGGGTCGGGGGATGGAGAGCCAGTGCGCGCAAGTTACACCTGCCCGGAGGCAGGCGTACAATAAAGGTCAAGGGGGGTTGTAGTTAGGGCTGGGGGGCGGGTTAGATAGGGGAAGGTGTGGGGGGGGGGGGGGCGGAAGGAAAGTTCCCTCCGAGGCCACTTCGATTTCAAAGTGGCCTTGGAGGGAACTGTGGCAGGCTGCTCGGCTCAGTGCGCGCAGGTTGCACAATTGGGCACCCCCCTGCGTTTGCCGACTCTGGATTTTATAACATGCGCGCGGCAGCACGTGCATGTTATAAAATCGGGCGTAGATTTGTTCGCGGCGGGTTGCGTGAACAAATCTATGCCCGCGCGCATGTTATAAAATCTGGCCCTAAGCATACAATGACAAACATCATAAAATGTAAATTATAATCTTTTGTGTGGATCTGCTGTGGATTTTGCCATCCACTTCCTCATTTTTTTAAAAAGGGTTCATGAACCAATTCAGTAAATCCACACATTTTCTGCAAGTTTACAAAAATGTGATTGTGAACCCCCTCTAAAGAGTAACGTAATATCAATTTCTTATAAGTGCTTTTGATACCTTTACTTCACTCATGGACTGATGTACTAAAGTGCATCAAATTTCATATAGAAATTACGATTTTCCATTCATATGTTTTCTACTGAGACTCATATGCAAACTTCCAATATGCAAAGACATTTGGTTTGGGCAAATTGTATCACTGGAAACATAGTTAATTAGTGTTTCGCTTTATTTTACATTGCAACAGTTCAAAACTTATCATTTACATTAAATTCCTCAAGGATAAACTTACATGTGTAAGCTTACTATAGGTGAAGCCAAAACAAATTTGCAAAGTCCATGTCAACGAAAAAAGAGCAAATTATGTACCTAAACCCAACTTAGTGGTACAAGTTGCAGTTTTTATATGTGAAACAGACTTTTTGAAATTCGATATACTCTGCTACATTGGCTCAAGGTAAGAAACTCTCGTATTGTAAAATAATTTAGCGAGGAAATTCTGAGAGCCATTAGAAGTATCCTCCAGCACCTCATTGCCTTTAATGAAATTACAACATCATTAGAAATTTAGGACAACTGGGATGTCTGAAGGGCTAGCATGTATTCATGAACAATGTTATCAACAAAGAGGTCAGACTTATTACTATGGTTCATAGCTATTGATTAAAAAATAAACAAAGCCAAAGCAATTATAACCATTCTAAACCCATCGTTACTGCACCTGAATTTATGGTAAAAGGGGAAACCTCTCTCACAAATACCTAATAAAATAAATAAACCTGTTAAATTAATACAATCTCAAGAAACTAAGTCGGACATAATGAGTGCTTGTTTGCCAATTCAACTAATTAATGTCAGATATAAATAATTTCCATTTTAAAGCAATAGGGCAAAATTAAACCTGTTCATTAATGTTCAGTGCCCTTAGTAGGCATTAATAGGCCTTTAGTGTAGCAGACACTGCCTGTCGTGCTTCTAGTAAGTCCTGGGTATTAAGTGTCAGCTAGTTAGTGATTCATGGGGAAGGTTCCATTCAAATACAGTCCCTCCTTCTGCGGGGTCAGGAATGGCTGACCCCCTGGTGAGCAGATATAGCAGTGGTCTGGCTTTAGGCTGATAACAGTTAGAAGGAGAATAGGAGATTTTAACCTTCTTAATTTTTCAGGTTCAGTCAGTGAAAGCAAGTTAACCCAGCCTGGGGATAACTAGATGGTTGGGATATCCCTTTAGGTTGTTTTTGAGGCTTTCGAGTTTTTTCATGGTAGGAGCCATGTGAGACACCTGGGCCTTTCTTGGGCACAGGGAGTGGGGAGCCCTGTATCTGGGACACCCAGGGATAGGTGAGACCTGCCCTAGAGGTGGTGACCTGCTCCATTTTCTTAGAAGATCCAGGAGGAAGTTTCGGCTGTCCTGCCTTCCTGTTTTAAAGCAAGAAAACTGCTTGTTTTGAGGGGATCTTATCTTTCCCATCAGGGATCCAGAAAGAAGAACTAAAGAGACTGTGTAAGATCAAGGAGATCCTGAAGATCTGCAAACTGTGAGTAAAGGAAAGTAACATCACTGGGGACACCCATCTGATGTTCCACCACCCTGGGGAGAGAAAGAGAGGATTTACTCTCTGTGCCATAGACTTTTACCAGCTGTAATGGTTTGAAAGGGATTTTGACCTTCCTAAGAGACCCTGCCGACCTGGGAGCACCACTTTGCCTTAATCCAAGATAGTGGTTGTTTCTCTGTCCCAAAACAAGTGAGTCCTGCACAGATAGAGGGCAGGGACAGAGAGAAGAGGCTGTAAGTGATTGAGAGGAGACTTCTGTGGTGCTGCAGTTTGAGATGTGTCATTCATCATCAGTGTTTAACAGCAAAGACTTTAATTTTGGACACTGAACCAGTGCCTGCAGAGCATTTCTTTGCACTCTTTTCACCCACCTTAAAGATTAGTACCCTCCTCAATGAAACATCAAGAACAACAAAGGAATAAATAAAAAGTAGGGATGTGAATCGTTTTTTAACGATTAAAATTATCGTCCGATAATTTTAATATCGTCTTAAATCGTTATAGAACACGAAACAATAGAAATTCTAACGATTTATCATTAAAAATCGTTAAATCGTGTTAGTGCACACTAACAGAAGTTAGTGCGCACTAACTCCGAGTTAGTGCGCACTAACTCGAGTTAGTGTGCACTAACTGAAAATGATACAAATTGACACTTTCCAGGTCAGTAAAGGTCAGTTAGGAATGAATATGTGTTCCTATTGGCTGGCTGCCCTCTTATCTATTGATGTTAACCAGGTTCCCACTGAGGTGATGGTTGGGGGGATGGGAAATGGAAATGGAAACTCAGGAACACTAACAGAAAATGATACAAATTATTGACACTATCCAGGTCAGTAAAGGTCAGTTAGGAATGAATATGTATTCCTATTGGCTGGCTGCCCTCTTATCTATTGATGTTACCAAGGTTCAAACTGAGGTGATGGTTGGGGGGATGGGAAATGAAAACTGTTGGTAGTTGACAAAAAAAGTAATGTGATCAGTCAATATGACTAGAACCTGTGCCCTATTCCTGATACCAGGGGTGTTGTGATCTTCCTGCACTCAGTGCCCTATCCCTGATACCAGTCTGAGACAGCTTCCTCCCTGCATTACTAGTGAGAGGCTGGCTTCACAGACAGGGGGGAGCTGCCTGACCCTCACTCCTGACTTCCCCCATGTCCCAGCTAGTGAATGGTGTGTGGGTGAGGGGGGGGGGGGGGGGAGGATGGTGAAGTCTGAGACAGCTCCCTCCCTGCATTACTAGTGAGAGGCTGGCTTCACAGACAGGGGGGAGCTGCCTGACCCTCACTCCTGACTTCCCCCATGTCCCAGCTAGTGAATGGTGTGTGGGTGAGGGGGGGGGGAGGATGGTGAAGTCTGAGACAGCTCCCTCCCTGCATTACTAGTGAGAGGCTGGCTTCACAGACAGGGGGGAGCTGCCTGACCCTCACTCCTGACTTCCCCCATGTCCCAGCTAGTGAATGGTGTGTGGTTGAGAGGGGGGGGGGGGAGGTTGGTGAAGTCTGAGACAGCTCCCTCCCTGCATTACTAGTGAGAGGCTGGCTTCACAGACAGGGGGGAGCTGCCTGACCCTCACTCCTGACTTCCCCATGTCCCAGCTAGTGAATGGTGTGTGGGTGAGGGGGGGGGGGGAGGATGGTGAAGTCTGAGACAGCTCCCTCCCTGCATTACTAGTGAGAGGCTGGCTTCACAGACATGGGGGAGCTGCCTGACCCTCACTCCTGACTTCCCCCATGTCCCAGCTAGTGAATGGTGTGTGGGTGAGGGGGGGGGGGGGAGGATGGTGAAGGCTGAGACAGCTCCCTCCCTGCATTACTAGTGAGAGGCTGGCTTCACAGACAGGGGGGAGCTGCCTGACCCTCACTCCTGACTTCCCCCATGTCCCAGCTAGTGAATGGTGTGTGGGTGAGGGGGGGGGGAGGATGGTGAAGTCTGAGACAGCTCCCTCCCTGCATTACTAGTGAGAGGCTGGCTTCACAGACAGGGGGGAGCTGCATGACCCTCACTCCTGACTTCCCCCATGTCCCAGCTAGTGAATGGTGTGTGGGGGAGGGGGGGGGGGAGGATGGTGAAGTCTGAGACAGCTCCCTCCCTGCATTACTAGTGAGAGGCTGGCTTCACAGACAGGGGGGAGCTGCCTGACCCTCACTCCTCCGGGGTATTGTGATCTTCCTGCACACAGTGCCCTATCCTTGATACCAGGGGTGTTGTGATCTTCCTGCATGCAGTGCCCTATCCCTATTAATACCAGGAGTGTTGTGATCTTCCTGCACGCAGTGCCCTATCCCTAATACCAGGGGTGTTGTGATCTTCCTGCACACAGTGCCCTATTCCTGATACCAGGAGTGTTGTGATCTTCCTGCATGCAGTGCCCTATCCCTGATACCGGGATGTGTGCAAGAAGATCCCAACACCCCCGGTATCAGGAATAGGGCACTGTGTGCAGGAAGATCACAACACTCCTGGTATTAATAGGGATAGGGCACTGTGTGCAGGAAGATCACAACACCCCTGGTGCCAGGGTTAGGGCACTGTGTGCAGGAAGATCACAACACTCCTGGTATTAATAGGGATAGGGCACTGTGTGCAGGAAGATCACAACACCCCTGGTGCCAGGGTTAGGGCACTGTGTGCAGGAAGATCACAACACTCCTGGTATTAATAGGGATAGGGCACTGTGTGCAGGAAGATCACAACACCCCTGGTGCCAGGGTTAGGGCACTGTGTGCAGGAAGATCACAACACTCCTGGTATTAATAGGGATAGGGCACTGTGTGCAGGAAGATCACAACACCCCCTGGTGCCAGGGTTAGGGCACTGTGTGCAGGAAGATCACAACACTCCTGGTATTAATAGGGATAGGGCACTGTGTGCAGGAAGATCACAACACTCCTGGTATTAATAGGGATAGGGCACTGTGTGCAGGAAGATCACAACACCCCTGGTGCCAGGGTTAGGGCACTGTGTGCAGGAAGATCACAACACTCCTGGTATTAATAGGGATAGGGCACTGTGTGCAGGAAGATCACAATACCCCTGGTATCAGGGTTAGGGCACAAGTTCTAGTCACATTGACTGATCACATTACTTGTTTTGTCAAGCTACCAACTGTTTCCATTTCCCATCCCCCATATACTGTCAGTGGGAAGCTTGGTAACATGAATAAATAAGAGGGCAGCCAATAGGAATACATATTCATTCCTAAACTGACCTTAACTGACCTGAAAAGTGTCAAATTGTATCATTTTCAGTTAGTGCGCACTAACTTGAGTTAGTGCGCACTAATCGGAAAAAACGATTTTTAACACGATTTTCTTGCCCTGCCACACGATTTCTATCGTTAAGACGATATGGAAAACGATTCACATCTCTAATAAAAAGGTCACCCCTGTCACACTGGGCCCTGGAAATGCATCTCCACCCCCCCCCCCCCACACACCTATAAAGGATCCCACCCTGGGAGAAAGAGGAAGTGTGAAAGAGCTGGTGCCAGCCCCAAAGAATAACAATTAATACTTTTATGGCCTCATTGGGTAACAATCTGCACCCGGGGATGGGGTTACAAGTAAAAAGTGTGACATTAGTAAAAATTTTAAAATCGACCCCAAATTATGGGGCGGATTTTAAAAGGCCTTGCGCGCCAGCAGGCCTATTTTCCATAGGCCTGCCAGCGTGCGCAGAGCCCCGGGACTCGCGTAAGTCCCGGGGTTTTTTGTCGGGGGCGTGTCGGGGGCGGGGCCGATTGACGCGGCGTTTTGGGGGCGGGCTGGCGGCGTTTTGGGGGCGGGCCCGGGGCGGTCCGGGGGCGTGGTCGCGACCTCCGGAACCGCCCCTAGGTTGCGTCTCGGCGCGCCAGCAGAATGCTGGCGCTCATGGATTTACTTCTCCCTCCGGGAGGCGTAAATCGTGGACAAAGGTAGGGGGGGTTTAGATAGGGCCGGGGGGGGTGGGTTAGGTAGAGGAAGGGAGGGGAAGGTGAGGGGAGGGCAAAAGAGAGTTCCCTCTGAGGCCGCTCCGAAATCGGAGCGGCCTCGGAGGGAATGGAGGCAGGCTGCGCGGCTCGGCGCGCACCGGCTGCCCAAAATCGGCAGCCTTGTGCGCGCCGATCCTGGATTTTAGAAGATACGCGCAGCTACGCGCGTATCTACTAAAATCCAGCGTACTTTTATTTGCGACTGGTGCGCCAACAAAAGTACGCGATCTCGCATTTTTTAAAAATCTACCCCATGAGAATTTATTATATTTGGTCTCTATAAAAAAAAATAATTCTAAATAAAGGGGCATGGTAGTAAGATAACTTTTTGTTAACATTTCTTTTAATTGGATTTCCTATGAATTCCACCTTCTGAAATTTCTGTATTATCTCCTTTTTTTCTCCAAAATGGGTTTCAATCCTTTTGGCAATGCTATTTCTCATTCATGAGTTAGCATCACCATTGTCATGAGACCAAGTATAATAAATATACTGCTTTACCAGCTGAAAACAGTTTAAAGAAATCCACATAACCTTACAGTTAAAATCACATTGTAAGGTGCTTTTTCATCACTCAAGAATGGCAGAATGTCACTGACAACAAAGAGAAGGGTAATAAAGGATGGGACACATCATAAATCATTTGATGAGAGTAAGACAAAGACAGGGAGAAAGAAAGAGCAGCAGAGAGAATAAAATTAGAAGAATTTTAAGACACTAAAATTATTTTCTTAAAAAAATTATCTAGAAACGATTTGACAAGTTGTTCATTTTAGTGGCAGGAAAGCATTTGAGAAACTGAAACCCCAAACCATGAAAATCAACAACTGATTCTACTTTTTTTAGCTTAGCTGTTGTATAACCCTGGTTTTTTGCATCTCATGGCTGTCTATTAAATGCTTTTATAGCTTCATTAAGCATATCTGGTATAGGCTAACAAGTCCCTATAAAGAAGGGTGAGATAACACTGGGCAAGTGACAGGCACGCGCAAGTTATAAAATCCGAGGTTAGCACGCGCAAGGGGGTGCACAATTGTGCACCTTGCGTGCACCGAGCCCGCTCCGAGCTACGCTGCCTTCCCCCATTCCCTACCCCCCCGCCCCACTTTCCATTCTACTACCTCCCCCGCCCTTTCCCCCCTACCTTTTTGGGCTTCTTTTTTTTATTTCAAAACTTACTTCAGCCCTGCGGCTGAAGTAAGTTGCGCACGCCGGCCAACTGCCGGCATGCGATCCCTGGCACAGCGGCAAATGGCTGCTGTGCCTGGAGCCTCTGACCCCGCCCCACCCCCGGACCGCCCCACCCCACCCCACCCATGCCCTGCCCCCTTTCTGCCCCTTTAGTAAAGCCCTGGGAGTTACATGCATCCCGGGGCTTTACGCACGTCACCGGGCCTTTTGAAAATAGGCCCGGCGCGCGTAACCCTTTGAAAATCCGGCCCTATATGTGTATATTTTAAAATTCAATATAGAAATGTAGTTTACTCCCCAGATCAAAGCCTACCTCCCAAAGTACCTATTTTTTGAGCTGCTAAATATAGGAACTCAGCAGCAGACAATCACAGCATCTGATAACTCCTTAGTTAGCCAGCTTGTTCCCTTTGAAAATTGCCCTCCTCATGAGTGAAAACACTTAGGGCTTGATTTAACTAATTCAAGATTTGAAATATTCCCGGGAGAAAGTGATTTGCTGATATCAGTGAATAAAAACCACATCATCATCTCTCTATTTTTGGATTTAATTACTTGCCTTTCAAAATCTGAGTTTAAGGCAGGTTACAAATTCAGGTTTTGTTGGTAGGAAGTAGAAGGCTCATTGTCTAAGAGACTGTTTACTAAAGATTTTCTCTCATTTAAAGGTGAGTTTTAAAAGCTGGGTGTGCGACAATATCAGGAGATGGGCATGCATGTAGTACATGTGTGTGTCCACCTGATTTTATAAACCACCCACATGCGCACATAAATCCCAATGCACAAATATATTGCATTGGGAAAAAAAAGGGGCGGGTTGTGAGTGGGGTGTGGATATTCTAGGGCGGAGCCAAAAGATAGGTGCGCAAGTACCTTCACATCTTGGCATGTACCCAGGTTTATTTGAGTGTAAAGTTACTTCTGCTATGGAGGAGATGTAAGTCTCAATAAAACTATTTCCAGACATCTCTGAAGTGTTTGAGGGGTCTGTGTTAACTGGGAGCTTGCAGGCTAAAGAACCTTCAGTGCAAATGTCCCTTTCGCATGTGGATCACATAATGTAGTGAGCATGTATGTGGGATTTCTGTTCAGAGGTCCTAGTCTCTATGTCATGCTTTTCCAAGGATACCAGACAACACAGCACATTCCCTCTTCCTGTTGAAAGCCCTCCAACTCTTCTACCAAGATGTTTACTATTGGGATGCCATCTTCCAAGCTGGTGCTTGTGGCACTCAGCACCTCTGTGGCATCCATAAAGGGTTGCAGGATTTTCACAAGCTGCTTATAACTGACCAATCATGATGCCCTAGGGGAGTGTGCATACCTATCTCTATTTCTCAAGATAGATCAAACAGGGGTGTCTGCTGCTATACTAGCCTCTGCATCATGTAGCTAGAATTCCAGTGGGTACCCTCATCTACAATGAGATGCCTGTGAGGCATCTCTAATTCCTTTGCATTTCACAGAGATGATCCCCAACCTTCACATTTTTATGGAAGTGTCCAGCTATTTTACTACAATTCTATAGTAAACCATGCAGATAGACATTCTATGGTTCCATGGACCCCAGCCCCAGAGTCTCTTTCACTGCTAAGTGCAGGGCTTCAGCAAAGCTCCCCTGAATGAAACAAACCATATTTGTTTGTTTTGTTTTAAACAAATGCATCGGGCCTAAGTCTTGGTCCAAAGCCTGGGCCTCACCTAGCAGCATAGGCTGAGGCCCAAAGCAGGGGCCGCGGCATATGCCCTAGCAAGGCCCCGGCTTTGGGCCTAGGCCAAGGCATCGGCATCGCTTTCAGGCATAGACAAAGGCCCAAAGCAAGGACCATGGCCTAGGCCTGAGCATGATGTTGGGACCTTGGCTGATACCCCCCCAAAATTAAAAAAAGTAAAACAAAAACAAAACCTTGCCTG
The DNA here is from genome assembly GCF_901001135.1 of Rhinatrema bivittatum. NCBI lineage: Eukaryota > Metazoa > Chordata > Amphibia > Gymnophiona > Rhinatrematidae > Rhinatrema > Rhinatrema bivittatum. The sequence continues at coordinate 116,582,101 of NC_042616.1, read as the reverse complement.
ATCTGATGCCAAGACCTTGGCCTGGACCTAGGTCTGACATCCTGACTTGGCATCCTGTCTAGACCCGGACACCAGGTCCAAATGCCAGCACTTTGGCCAGATGCCGTGACATGACCCAGAGGCTGGGGACCTGACCCAGGTCTGATGCCCCAGCATGACCCAGAGGCCCGGTACTGATGCTGGGGCCTCAGCCTGGACCCATGCTTGATATTGTGACCAAACCTAGAGGCCTGGTCTCAATGCCAAGTCCTCAGCCTGGATCCAGGCCTGATACTGAAACCCAACCTAGAGCCCGAGTCCTGACACTGGGGCTTTGGCCTGGACTTAGGCCTGAAATCATGATCTGACCTGGAGGCTGGGTCCCTATGCCACAACCTCAGACCGGGTCCAGGACTGATGCCAGAGCCTCAGGCCAGGAGGTAGAATCATGACGAATAGGTCTTGGCCCAGAGTCAGGCCTAGGCCTCGATGCCCAGACCTGGAAGCTTCTCTTCATGTGTCCTTTTCTTTCTTCTTCCCTAAACACAATGACACATCTGCTGGAGTCGCGCCAGAAACTCCACTGCATTAACCCAGCGGATGGCACAATTTTGATGTATGGCAATTGCATACAATTGCTGTACAATTGCCGTACATCAAAATGGTGCATTTACCCCAGTGGACACTATCATTGTGCTTTGAGAAAAAGAAAGAAGAGGATGCATGAAGAAGAGCTTCCAGAACTGGGCCAGGGCTCCAAGGCATGGGCCTCCTTGCTGAGTGCCCAGCATTGGACCTGGGTCCAGGCCAGGCCCCGACATCAAGATCCGACATCTGCGTCAGGCCGCAGCGTCGGACCTGGGTCCATGCCCAGCCAAGGCCCAGGTATTGGGCCTAGAACTAGTCCAAAGCCTCAGCCTTGTATATGCCAAGGTCATGGCAATCTGTTGTGGCCACAGCCTATGCAAGTCCGAGGCTTCAGCCTAGACTGAGCCAGCTGATCCCCACTGGACCGGGAAAGTTTGGGCCAGGGAGGATCTTGGCCCCGGCATTTTTTCTGGGAGGGTGGGAGGGAGGGCTCTTTTTCATTTTTTGGTCCTTTTTTTAATTGCTTGATTTGTTTTTTACACACAAATGAAATCAAGCAATCCACATTCCTAAATTTGTGGGGAAAAAACTCTCAAAAACGATCCAAAAAACAAAAACAAATTATTTTCTCCTTGCAAATTGTTGCAGAAGTGGACCTTTGGACTGAGCTGAGGTTGGCGCTACTCACAGGGAGGAACCCTGCAGATCCTCACTGTCGGCAGGCAGAGCTGGCTGGAGCAGAAGCACAAAAGCAACATCACCAATACCAGCCCTCATTCCCCTTAGGTTGAACCTTTGGGTGCCGGGGCTGGCTGGACAGTTGTGGGCTTCTGTGAGGAGATGGATCTGTTGTAGAAGATGTTGATGGCCAGTGGGAATAGAAGAAAGTCAGTCCAGGTAGTGGTTGAAGCAGGCAGCAGACAGCAGAGATGAGAGCAGGCTGAGGTCAAGTATAGGCAGAGTTCAACAAAACGAGGAGGAAACAGAGGTCACAAGGCAGGTAGAATTCAAATGTAATCAAGAAGTAGTTTGAAGTCAAGCCATCCAACAAATCAAGGTCAAACCAAGAAGTCAATCCAGGTGGGAGGAGACAAGGTGGAACAGTGGGAAGATACTGAAGATGGACGATAAGCCACAAGACAGGAATGAAGGAACCAGAAGGAACCAGGAACATGAAGACAAGGTACTATAACAATGCAGGAACAGGAACCAGGAACACAGAGGCAAATAGCTACTCTGAGGAGTTCGACCTATTGCTGAGGAATCTCAGGCAAGGCAGAGCAGCCCTTATATGGGGAAAGCTGTGATGTCATCCAGGGGCATTGTGGTGTATTTGCCACCATGGGCCCTTTAAAGGTATCTGAGCCATGCACGTGCCTAGGGATGACCCACTCAGCTGAGCGGTGTCCCTAGCGTGGTGCATTGGGCCTGCACAGCGGTCAGCTGCATCTTTGACTGGGACCCAACTGTGGCGTTGGCAGACCCCTTTTGACTCTGGGCTAGAAGTAAGAGCAGCCAGTTGCTGAACTGACCCGCAACTGGCCAAATGCAACACACATTCCTATTGCTCACCATAGAGGTCAGGCTAACTGACCTGTAGTTCCCAGTCTCCTTGCTTACACTTTTATAAATAGGAACTACATCCACTTCTCTCTATTCCTCTGGATCTACTCCCAACTAATGAAGAATTGAATAGGTCAGCCAGGATAGCTGCCAGAACTTTTCTAAGTTCTTTTAATACCCTTGGATATATTCCATCTGGTACATTGCTTTATCTATTTTAAGTTTAGTTAGCTTCTTACAAACACATTTTTTTGAAAATCAGATGATTTTTACCTCACTTCCAATCTTATTTGTATTTATTTTTTGTGGTCCTTCTCGTAGCCCTTTCACAATGACATCAAACAGAAAGATTTGTTAAGCAATTTCAATTTTTCCTTGTCAGCCTCTATATATTTTTCCCCTTCACCTCGGAGTCCCACATTGCCACTTTTGCATTTCCTCCTATCACAAACATATCTAAAAAAAGTCTTATCCCTCTCTTGTTTTACTGTATTTGCTATTTTTCTTCTATTTGAATCCTTGCATGCCTGACTACTTTCCCAGCTTCTCCTTGCTTTTCCAGACATTGTCACCTATTTTCCGCCTTCTGTAATTTCTTGTAGTTTATGAATGCTATCCTTTTTCTCCTTACCTTTTCAGTTATATCTTTAGAAAATCATTCAGGCCTTTTTCCTCTTTCTTTGACTTACTTTCCTAACAAAAAAAAAATTAGTTGCCTTTATAATATCTCTTATTAGTCTTGCCCATTGTTCTTCTTCTTCCTGTAGATTTTCCCATCTTGCTAATGGCTCCTTGAGGTAGTCCTCAATTTTAACACAATTAGTTTTCTTAAAGTTTAAGACTCTCACCTTTGAATAAACCTTCATCACCTTTACTATAATACTGAACCACACCATTGGTGATCACTGGATCTCAGATAATCACCCACCACATCATCAGAAACAGTGACCCATTGGCAAACATTAGGTCTAGTATTGCCTCCTCTTATGTGAGTTCCATTACCAGGTAATGGAACAGTTTTCCCAGCAGAGAATCCAGGATATCCCTGGTTCTAGAAGATACCACAGCTGTGATACCCCAATCAACAACCAGCAGATTGAATTCTCCTGGCAATAGCATCTCACTTTTCATAGCAATTTTGTGATTATCCTCTTTGAAATCTCTATCCTTTTCATCTCCTTGTGATGGAGGTCATATTTATTTATGTACTGTATTTTCCGGCGTATAAGATGACTGGGCGTATAAGACAACCCCCAACTTTTCCAGTTAAAATATAGAGTTTGGGATATACTCGCTGTATAAGACTACCTTTCTGTGTCACTACATAACCATACTGTATGTGGTATCCAGTATACAACAACCAGCCAATCACGGCAAGCGATGTACCTTACCGGTGATTGGCTGGTTGTTGAATACAAATCCTGCTTGGATTGGTCAGCTCTCCCTGCTTGCCCAGCCTTCCCTGTCTCTAAGACGATCAGAGCGGTAACGCATCCCTCTGGCCCACCCTTGTATCCTATTACCGGTACCTCCTTCTCTGCCTCTCGGATCTCGATCCTGAGGACTACAGTGAAGCAGCGCAGACGTGCATGTGCGAGATCCGAGAGGCAGAGGAGGAGGTACCGGTAATAGAGATGTGAATTGGAACCGGAATCGGTTCTGATTCCGGTTCCGATTCACATTGTGGGGGTTTTTTCGTCCGGCCCGATCGGGTTTTTTTTTATCGGCTGCGCCCGAGCTGATAAACAAAAACCCCACCCCGACCCTTTAAAACTAATCCCTCAGCTTCCCCCACCCTCCTGACCCCCCCAAGACCTGCCAAATTAATTAAATACAACCCCCACCCTCCTGACCCCTCCAAGACCTGCCAAATTAATTAAATACAACCCCCACCCTCCTGACCCCTCCAGGACCTGCCAAATTAATTAAATACAACCCCCCACCCTCTTGACCCCTCCACAAGATCTGCCAAATTAGTTTTCTACAACCCCCCACCCTCCTGACCCCTCCACAAGATCTGCCAAATTAGTTTTCTACAACCCCCCACCCTCCTGACCCCTCCAAGACCTGCCAAAAGTCCCTGGTGGCCCAGCAGGGGTCCAGGAGCGGTCCGGGAGTGATCTCCTGGACTTGGGCTGTCGGCTGCCAGCATTAAAAATGGCGCTGACGGCCCTTTGCCCTTACTATGTCACTGGGGTCGACCAATGGCAGCGGTAGCTCCTCTGACATAGTAAGGGCAAAGGGCCGTCGGCTGCCAGTAATCAAAATGGCGCCGAAGGCCCTTTGCCCTTACTATGTCACAGGGGCTACCGCTGCCATTGGTCGACCTCAGTGACATAGTAAGGGCAAAGGGCCGTCGGCGCCATTTTGATTGCTGGCAGCCGACGGCCCAAGTCCAGGCGATCACTCCCGGACCGCTCCTGGATCCCCGCTGGACCACCAGGGACTTTTGGCAGGTCTTGGGGGGGGGGGGATCAGGAGGGTGGGGGGTTGTAGTAAATTAATTTGGCAGGTATGGGGGGGGTCAGGAGGGTGGGGGGTTTTGTTAGATTTTTATTTTTTTTTATATTCGCTCCATAAGACGCAGACATTTTTCCCCCCACTTTTGGGGGAAAAAAGTGCATCATATGGAGCAAAAAATATGGTAAATATTCGCCCTTTAAGACGATCCCCGGATTATAAGACGACCCCCGACTTTTGATAAGATTTTCAGGGGTTAAAAACTCGTCTTATACGCCGGACAATACGATACTTATTTATTTGTTTGTAAGGTTTTATAGATCCATCATTTAGAAAAATTCCATCACAACGGTTTACATGGGTAACTAATTAAAATAATAAAAACCTCTCATAAGAAAGACATAGAAAGGTATAAAATAATCATGTAGAATCAATAAAAATAAATCAAATATTAAAACCTCTCATAAAAAGACATAGGGCCTTATTTTCCAAACGTATCGCACGCGGTAAGGAACGTTTTGCCCGCGAAATGTCCCTTTTCGCGTGCGATACCAAAATGGGGGCAGAATCAGCCCCAGAAGAGGAGGAGTCGGGGTGTCACCGGGGCCGACTCTGCGACGACGGCGCGCACAGCGTAAAGGTAAGTGCCTTTTCGCTGCCTATTTCGCTCCCAATAGCTACACCAACTGGCAGCGATCGCACCGCGACGGTGCGATCGCTGCCGGCTAGCACAGGCCCGCCCCCCCTTTTCAGCCCCCCGCCCCTCATCTTCTAAAGTATCGCAGGCCTGTGATACTTTAGAAAATGAGGCCCATAGATGGGTATAAAGTAATTGTGAAAAATACAAAAAAAAGCAAATAATAAAAACAATACATAAAAGGAAGTTAGGCAATTTTAAATTGATTAACTTGCCCTAATTTTACAATTACTGGTCCTGCGCATATTTGTTATAGGCTCTGTGGAACAGCCATGTTTTAAGTTCTCTTTTGAATAGTTTCATATTTTGCTGTAGTCTTAGTTGTTCTGGTATTTCATTCCAAATTTTAGGTCTAGCAATGGAAATTGCTCTATTTCTCATCTACGTTAAATGTGCTGATTGCACTGTTGGAAATTAAAGTAGGCCTTTATTGCTTGATCGTAAATTCCATTGTGGTGTGTGCAGTGATGGAAGCATTGAGCCATTCTGTTGTTTCCCATATAAGATTTTGTGAATGATACATAGAGTTTTATATTCTGTATGGTAGTTTTTAGGTAACCAGTATAAAGAGATCAGTACAGGTGTAATATGATCATATTTTTTTGTGTTTGATAAAACCCTTGCTGCCACATTTTGCAGAACTTGCAGTGGGCGAATGGTGTCTTGAGGGAGACCTAAAAGTAAAGCGTTACAATAGTCAATGTTAGAGAACAATAGAGTGAAGTACTGTTCTAAAATTATTGTCATCCAGCAAAGGTTTTAAGCTTTTTAATGTATGCAATTTATTATATCCTTCTTTCAATTTGTTAGTGATGTGCTTTTTTAAAGTCGGTTAGTAATCAGTAATAACTCCTAAATCCTGTGCACAATTTCTTACTTCAAGGTTAGAATTATTATCCTCCAGGATGATATTCAAAGGTTCAAAGTGACCATCTCTCCTATCGAGTTTTAAAATCATGGTTTTATCAATGTTTAGCATTAGTTTCATGTTGGTTATTAGTTACTTAATCAAAGATAAGTACATAGCTGCTAATTTGAGAGTAGTCTCAAACGAATAATTTATTGGGATTAGGATTTAGATGTCATCGCCATATATATAGTAGAGATGTTATTCGGCTGAACCTTTTCGGTTTGGCCTTCGTTATCGGCCCACCGGGAAATTTCGTTTCCCGCAGTTCGGGCTGATTTTGTTTTGGCTGTCCCAACCTGAAAAATAAACATCCCACCCCAACCCTTCAGAATTAATTAATTACAATCCCCCACCCTCCCGACCCCTCCAAAACTTGCCTAAATTCCCTGGTGTTCCAGCGGGGGTCCCGGGAGCGATATCTCATTCTCGGGCCATTGGCTGCCAGTAAACAAAATGGCACCGATGGCCCTTTGCCCTTACCATGTAACAGGGACTATCAGTGCCATTAGTCGTCCTCTGTCACATGGTAGGAGCAATGGACGGCTGGCACCATCTTAAAAAATGGCACAGGTATCCGTTGCTCCAACTATGTGACAGGGGCCAGCCAATAGCACTGATAGCCCCTGTCACAAAGTAAGGGCAAAGGGCCAATGGCACCATTTTGATTAATGGCAGCTGATGGCACGAGAGGGGGAGATCACTCCCTGGACCCCTGCTGGACAACCAGGGACTTTAGGCAAGTTTTTTTTGAGAGGGGTTGTGAGGGTGGAGGATTGTAATTAATTAAATCTGAAGGGTTGGGGTGGGTTTGAGGGGGTTTATGTGCCCTTTCTCCCCCCAAAAATTACAATAATAAAACCACACAAAATTTTGTGGGTTTTCCTATCGTTTCAGGGCCCCCCTGAACAATGACAAAATAGGAAATATTGTCTATATTTCCTATTTCATTACAAATGAATGCACATCCCTAATATATAGTGCATAAGGCCAAGTCCACTTAAAAAGTGACAAATTGAAATAATGTATTTTATTTATTTATTTATTTTGTTTAAAATAAACATAGCTAACATGTATCTAGATATCATCAAACTGCTACTAAACCAAATGGAGTTAGTAATTAATATAGAGAAAACAGAATTCCTACATTTGGAACACAAAAATAATGAGATCATTCAAAGCCCAATCACACTCAAAAACAACAAAAAAATAGAATTAGCAGAGAAAGTACAGAACCTAGAAGTAATAATTGACATGGAACTAAGCTTAAAACAACATATATCTTTAAAAGTAAAGGAAGGATACGCCAAACTCATGGTTCTCAGAAGACTTAAATCACTTCTAACAACTCCAACTTTCGATCAGTGCTACAAGCATTGATTTTTGCAAGCACTGATTATTGTAGCACCCTTCTACTAGGTCTACCATACACCTAACTAAGACCACTACAAATTTTACAAAACATAGCTGCAAGAATTTTGACTGGAAAAGTAAGAGACCACATCACCGAAACCCTGGCTGAGTTACACTGGCTACCCATTGAGCAAAGAATACAGTACAAAACACTATGTACCATACATAAATTAATACATAACAAAAAAGGAGAATGGCTGAACATAGCCTTTCGCGTACACATCCCCATCTGAAACCTGAGATCAGCCAACAAAGCATTCCTAACTATTCCATCAATCAAAACAGCAAGACTAAGAGAAAGAGTGCAATCCTTGGCAGGACCCATACTATGGAACACCATATCCTTGGAGTTAAGATTACAAAGAGACAGCAAAACCTTTAGAAAAAGTTTAAAAACCTGTCTCTTTAAACAAGCTTACCAAAAAGAGAAGGGAGAATAGAACCCAGGGAAGTGCAAGGTACGAACAATTGAACACCCACATGCATCGCCGTAATCAATATGGGCTAGATTTTAAAAGCCCTGCGTGCATAAATCCTGCCGGATTTACACGCACAGGGCACTCGTGCACCGGCAGCCTATTTTTCATAGGCTGCCGGTGCGCACAAATCCCTGAGACGAGCGTAAGTCTCGGGGCTTCGTAAAAGGGGCGGGAGGGGGCGTGTCTGGGAGCGTGTCCGGGGTCAGGGGGCGGGCCGGGGCGGGTCCAGGGGTGTGGCGACGGTTCAGGGGCGGGCTGGGAGGGTGGTCCCGAGTCCCCCGGCACTGCGGCCTGTGCCAGGGGATGCCAAGCTGGCGCACGCAAGTTACGCCTGCTTCAAGCAGGCGTAACTTGCACAATAAAGGTAGGGGGGGATTTAGGTAGGGCTGGGGGGTGGGGTAGATAGGGGAAGGGAGGGGAAGGTGGGGGGACACGCGTATCTTATAAAATCCGGCGTAATTTAAGATCTACCTCTATGTGTGTAGTTTTTATTTTTATTTTTTTGTTCATCACCAAAAGTTAAAATTATAAAGCTAGTCTTGTATTCAAAACTGATTCAGAGAGATTTCGACATGATTTATCACATTTACCAATTAATATTGTTTATAAACTATGTTACCAAACCATTATGGCACCTATGTTAAATTGATATATTTTAGCATCATTATTTTTATGTGCCTTACTGTAAACCATTGTGATGGTATCCATCTTAACGACAGTATAGAAAAGATTTAAAATAAATAAATAATAAATACATAAATTTACCAATATTCGTGGAGACTTCATATCGGTTTACATAGCAAATCAAAGAGTAATACTGCAAAATCAATTGATAAAGCAATCAAGACAAATCTAATGTTACAATAAAATTAGCGGCAAGTCAATTAACAAAATAAATTCTAACATCAATTATCTCTAAAACTATAAATCTCTAGATGTTAAATAAAGTGGCTGATAAGGATGATCATTGGGGGACACCCGTATTTAATTCCATTTTATTGAAGATCATATTGTTGATTTTAACTTGGAAATGACGATTTTCTAAGTAAGATGAGAACCATTTTATTGTATTATTAGTTAACCCTATTTCAGTTAATCTGTTTAAGAGGCTAGTGTGATTTATGGTGTCAAAAGCTGCTGACAGATCCAACACTATTAATAAAATGTTTTGTCCGTTGTCAGAACCTCTTAGTATTGTATCAGTAATAGCAAGGAATAGAGTTTCTGTACTGTGATACTTTCTAAATCCATATTGGGAGGGAAAAAGAATATTGTTCATTTCTAAATGATCTGCCAATTGTTTCTGAACTATCTTCTCTATTCATTTTGCCATAAATGATAAATTGGAGATTGAACGATAATTATTTGGTGGAGCGGGATCCAGTTTTAAGTATTTTAAGTATTTGGGGATAATGCCCTTCTTGCAATGATAAATTAATAATTTTTTATATTGTAGTAGAAGTTAGGTGGGCTGTTGCTTTCAGTGCAGGGATGGGGATTTTATCTATTCTAAAGAATGTGTTGCAGGATTCATATGTTTTATCAACTTTTTAACTTCAGAGGGTGAGATTTCATCGAAATTTGCCCATTTCATGCATTCTTTCATGCCCAAATTAATTGTTTGGATCTTGCTATTTTCAATTCCAATTAATAAATCTGTTATTATTTTTTTTAAATTGCAAATTCTATAATTTTGACTTAGAAAGGGAACAGTTGGTCTCATTTGGGTCTCTTATAAGTTTCTGTATTGTCAAGAAAAGTGTTTTAGAGTTATGTAAAAAGTTCTGGATTTTCTTGGTAAAGAAATATTTTTTTAGAATTATTAATACTTTTTGTGTAATGAGCCAGGAAAGTTCTATAAGTTGCTAAATTGGATACTGTGGGATTTTTTCTCCGCTCCTTTTCCTTTTTTCTTAATCGTTTTTTAGTATCTCTAATAACGTTGGTGTACCATGGTTTATGCTTTTTATTTGGGGTATTAATAGTTATTGTTTTTTGAGGACTTAGGTCTGCATATTTTACCAGAATAAATAGATGTTCCATTTGCTCTTTACAGATTAAACCACAGATCTTCCTCCTTACCGCATAAGCCCTGCAATTCTGTTGCGTAAACATTATTTTTCAAATATATATACACAGTCCTCCTCCCTTTCTTCCTATCTGTTCCTTCCTGAATAGATTGTAGCCTGTAAAAACTATATTCCAGTCATGGTTTCCGATGTACCACATCTCTATGACAGCCACTACATCCAAGTCATCTTCTTCCAAGACTGCCTCTAGATGCGGGGTTTTATTTCCCACACTGAGTATTAGAGTGCATAACTTTTCAGATGTTGCCTTTCTTTCTCATTTCTGTACAATTATTTAATGTTTTACTTATCTTAGGGGTAGAATTTAAAAGCCCTGCGTGTGCGCGTGCCGGCACGCCTATTTTGCATAGGCCGCTGGCGCGCGCAAAGCCCCGGGACGCTCATAAGTCCCGGGGCTTCGTAAAAGGGGCGGGAGGAGGCGTGTCCAGGTGCGTGTTGGCAGGCGGGGTGTGGGTCTGGGGGTGTGTCCAGGGTCAGGGGCGGTCTGAGGCGGGTCCAGGGGCGTGGCGATGATTCGGGGGCAGGCCGGGAGGGAAGTCCCGAGTCCCCCGGCACTGTGGCCTGTGCCAGGGGATGCCGAGGCGGCACGCACAAGTTACGCCTGCCTCAAGCAGGCGTATCTTGTACAGCAAAGGTAGGGGGGGATTTAGGTAGGGCTGGGGGGTGGGTTAGATAGAGGAAGGGAGGGGAAGGTGGGGGGACGCGGAAGGAAAGTTCCATCTGAGGCTGCTCCGATTTCGGAGTGGCCTCGGAGGGAACGCATGGCTACACACGTATCTTATAAAATCCGGCGTACTTTTGTTTGCGCCAGTTGCACGAACAAAAGTACACGTGCGCGTACTTTTTAAAGATCTATGTGTTTTGTTCATCCATCCCTACTCATGACTTTATAAATTTCAAACATATCACCTCTCAGTCATCTCTTCTCAAAGCTAAAGAGCCTAATCTGTTTAGCTTTTGTCCATAAGGGATCTTTACCATCCACTTTTTCATTTTTGTCACACTTCTCTGTATCTTTTCTATGTCCGTAATGACTTTTTTGAGATGGGGTGACCAGTACTCAAATTGTTGTCACACCATGATTCTTTGCAAAGGCATTATGATATTCTCTGTTTTGTGCTTTATTCTTTTCCAACTAATTACTAACATTCTATTGCTTTTTGACTGTCACCACATGCAGAGCCGAAGATTTCAAGGTATAGTCTACAAGGACTTTGAGATCCTTTTCCTGGATGGTAACTCCTATCATCAGTGCCGGTGCAAACTTTCCTAGTCGCCCTAGGAAGTGTGGCATCATTAACGCATCATATGATCTCTCTCTCCAAAACTCATGGTATAATACACAACACGCCTCTACTGCTCCCTGAACACACGCAACCTCTCCCACAATACCGCTGAACCTGCCTATAGTAACATTTCAAAAATGCGGCTTCAAGCAATGGCGCTTGCCCACTTCCAGCTCCTTAGGCGACCGCCTAATTGTCATGCCAGCCCTTCCTAACATGGAATCCAGAATCATGTGCCTATAATTGGGATTATTTCTTCCCTAAGTGCTTTATTTTGCACTTGTCCTCATTAAATGCATCTGCCATTTAACTGCCTAGTCTCCTAGTCTCATAAGGTCCTTCTGCATTTCCTAACAATCTGCTGCTGTTTTGATAATTTGAAACATTTTTATGTCATTTACAAATTTGGTCAACTTACTAGCTGTTCCTTTCTCCAGATCGTTTATGAATATTCTAAACATCACAGATCCCAGTACAGATGTTTGTGGCAATCCACTAATGACCTTTTTCATTTTTGAAAACTGATCATTTAGTTCTACTCTCTGTTTCCTGTCTTTTAACTGATCCACAATAGGATACTGCCTCCTATTCCTTGATCTCACAATTTCTTGAAGAGTCTCTCATGAAGAATTTTGTCAAATACCTTCTGAAAATCCAAATACACTATGGGCCGGATTTTAAATCACCTACATGTATAAAACCAGGGGTTTTCTGCACGTAGGTGGCCTTACTGACGCTGGGCCAATTTTCAAAGGCCCAGTGATGCGTATAAACCCCCAGGATGCATGAAAGTCCAGGGGTTAGTGAAAGGGGTGCTCCGGGGCGGGGTGGTGCTAGAGGCACCTGGCACAGTGGCCATTTGTTGCTGTGCCGGGGGATCACGCAACATGCTCCTGCTCAGAAGCAGATGCAAAAGGTGAGTTAATGATTTTGGGGGGAGTAGGATAGGGATGGGGGAGGGCAGGATAGGGGAAGAGGAAGGGGAAGGGAGGACAGGCTAGGGGGTTGGGAGGGAACAGAGGAAAGCCCCCATGCGTCGCGCGCATAAATGCAAAAATCCCCCCCCCCCTTGCACGCGCCGACCTGGCATTTTATTACATGTGTGCGCTAGCATGTGCATGTTATAAAATTGTGTGTCTATGTGTGCGCAGCGGACAGCATGCACACATGGATGCACGTGCGCAATGTTTTAAAATCTACTCCTATATCAACTATCTCACTTTTATCTGCATGCATTTTTACACCTTCAAAAATAATTTTGTAAATTGGTAAGGCAAGACTTTCCTTTGCAAAAAACATATTGACTCTCGGCCATTAAACCTTGACAATTTATGTGATCATTAATTTTGTTTTAAGAATAGCTTCCTGCTTTTTTCTCCAGAACCAACATCAAACTCACCAGTCTATAGTTTCAAGGATCATCCCTGGAACCTTTTTATAAGATTTAGCATCATATTGACTACCCTTCAGTCTTCAGATATTTTGTCTGTTTTAAATGATAGGTTGCAGATCTCCAGAAACATGTTTGAATTCTTTCAGAACTCCTCATCCCCATTATTTTTTCTCCCTAAGTTAAAAATTTGATTCAGCAACAACTTCCTCTTAGACACATAGGGGTGGATTTTAAAAGCCCTGCTCGCGTAAATCCGCCCGGATTTACGCGAGCAGGGCCTTGCGCGCCGGCGCGCCTATTTTCCATAGGCCTGCCGGCGCGCGCAGAGCCTCGGGACTCTCGTAAGTCCCGGGGTTTTTTGTCGGGGGCGTGTCGGGGGGCGGGGCCGATCGATGCGGCGTTTCGGGGGCGGGATGCGGCGTTTCGGGGGTGGGCTCGGGGGCGTGGTTTCGGGCCAGGGCGGTCCAGGGGCGTGGCTGCTCCCTCCGGAACCGCCCCCGGGTCGTGTCTCGGCGTGCCAGCGGCCCGCTGGCACGTGGGGATTTACTTCTCCCTCCGGGAGGCGAAATCCCCGAACAAAGGTAGGGGGGGGTTTAGATAGGGCCGGGGGGGTGGGTTAGGTAGAGGAAGGGAGAGGAAGGTGAGGGGAGGGCGAAAGAGAGTTCCGAAATCGGAGCGGCCTCGGAGGGAACGGAGGCAGGCTGCGCGGCTCGGCATGCGCCGGCTGCCCAAAATCGGCAGCCTTGCGCGCGCCGATCCTGGATTTTAGCGGCTACGCGCGTATCTACTAAAATCCAGCGTACTTTTGTTTGCGCCTGGAGCGCGAACAAAAGTACGCGAACGCGCCGTTTTTAAAAATCTACCTCATACTTCATGGTGGTGGTCTTCTCCTTGATAAAACTCTCTCTAGAGGGTCAGGAGGCCCCCCCAAGCTGGCCAAAAGTTCTTTTTGGGCCGAACGAGCCGTCCGGCGCGAACGAGCCGGGAATCACGTGACGCCGGCGTCACTCGACGTGCCGCCGATGTCACATGCTTCTCGCCAAGGATTGCAGAAATGGCGTCCTCACTCCTCGCTCCATCACCAGGGAGTTGTGGTAAGTCGGGGGGGGGATTAAGGAGGGTGAGGGGGTTTATATTTTTATTTTGGCTCAACAATCGCGATTTCCCACATATCAAACATATCTATGTTCGATATGTGGGAAATCCGATCGTTTATGTCGAATCAATTTTTTAAGTAAAAAAAAAATATGAGTTGCGTTTTACTAATGCGGTCAATCCGAATGCACACCCCTAACATTTAATACAAACATAAGTGCTTCCAGATGTATGCATGTACCTTTATGAATACAGAAAGTAGGTGCACACTTTTGGGGATGGAGGTACTTGAATTTTAAAAAATATGGAGTTCGTGTCACACAGTTTTTTAAAATACTTGCAGAAATCTCTGCAGTTCTGCTTACATTCAAATTTGTTGACTTAAACTAGGGGTGTGCATTCGTTTCCTACGTATTGGTAATCTGCAATGTGTAGGGCCATATTCATTGTATTCGTGGGGAAGCGAAACGTATCACGATTCCCCATGAATATAATAAATCTTTGCCAAATTATTTGGCCATCTAAAGGAGCAAATTTAAACAAACCCCCACCCTCCTGACCCCCCCAAGGCTTACCAAAACTCCCTGGTGGTCCAGCGGGGGGTCTGGGAACCATCTCCTGCACTAAAGCCCTCGGCTGCCGGTATTCAAAATGGCGCCGATAGCCTTTGACCTTACTATATCACAGGGGCTACTGATGCCATTGGTCGGCCCCTGTCACATAGTAGGAGCAATGGATGGCTGGTGCCATCTTGTGCTCCTACCATGTGACATGGGCTGACCAATGGCACCGGTAGCCCCTGTGACATAGTGAGGGCAAATGCTATAGGTGCCATTTTTATTACTGGCAGCCGACAGCCCGAGTACAGGATATCGCTTCTGGACCCCCGCTGGACCACCAGGTACTTTTTGCAAGTCTTGGGGGACCCTCCTGACCCCTACAAGACTTGCCAAAAGTCCCTGGTGGTCCAGCGGGGGTCCGGGAGTGACCTCCTGTACTCGAGCAGTCGGCTGCCAGTATTCAAAATGGCGCAGATAGCCTTTGCCCTCACTATGTCACAGGGGCTTCCGGTGCCATTGGTCGGCCCCGTGACATAGTAAAGTCAAAGGCTATCAGCACCATTTTGAATACCGGAAGCCGAGGGTGTGAGTGCAGTAGATGACTCCCGGACCCCCCGCTGGACCACCAGGGAGTTTTGGTAAGTCTTCGTGGGGTCAGGAGGGTGGGGGGGGTTGTAGTTAATTCAATTTTAGCCGGGAAACGAATAAGAATTAACACATGAATGTATTAGGGGCACCCATTGCCGAATGCAACGTATCTGCCCCCCGACGTATACGAATCCCGAATGCAATGTATGGCGTCCCTCTGCACATCCCTAACTTAAACACTATTGAAAATTGGACATCTTATTGAGGATCATTTAAAAGACAGGCAACAGAGACAATTGAGTGTTTAATCTATTTAACATAAAAATCAAAGCAATGTAAGTTTGTTCTCTAGTATGAGAGTTCTCACTCCCTGCTTCAGACTCACCCACTCTATCCTGAATGATTAATTATGAAATATTTGCATGCACTGCCCACACTGTATGCAAATATAACTCTTGCTTATTCATTGGGGGTACCCTGAATACACATGAGTCCCGAGGACCAGGCTGAGAACTACTGTTCTAGTAAAAGAACATAGAGTATACTGCCCAAATCTACTACATTTTTTCAGAACTAAGTTAGTCAGTTCACATTTCATTTAAAAAATAAGCTATATTATATTGAAAGCTACTTTTACTCAGTACTGTATGCTGCTATCAATAAGCATGAATACTAGTAGAATTCATTGTTTGCTTTCTTAATCTGTTTCTTCTTCAGCTCTGGTATAATGGACACATTGCAATCACTGTAACCGATATATCCAGCAGCTAATGAGTATGAGGTTCATTACATCAACTAACTCAGCAATTTATTATTGGATGCAATGCAATTTAATGTAACCAGAAGCAATACAAAACAGAGCAGCCAGCCATTTAATATCTTTTTCTCTTGTAGTTGCCACATGGAGCAAAGAACATTATAATATGATAGCTGTAATAATAATGCATCTTAACCTCTAAAGCCTATTATCTTACTACCTTACCTCACTTTTGTGAAAGTTTCCTCCCAGGACTATATTTTCTGTCTGAAGGCTTTTTATATGTTGCAGTATTATGTCTGCAGTTTTTATTTTGATGACTCTCTAGAATAACACACATTGATGTCATTAATGATATACCATCCAAAACCATTTCCTCATATTCTCCATCTTTTGCTCCTTCCCCTCCCCTGGGAGAAACTGCTGTGAGGAAAGCTTAGCACCATTTGCTTTGTTTTTGTTCTATGGTGCTTGGAGATTTATTGCGGTGTTAAAATCCTGCCCAGATCATTCTCTCTTTCTCTTAAATTCTGATTAATACACTAGAAATTGAGGACCTATTACAATGTGCTGCTTTAACAAACATGATAAAAAAAAAAAAAAGCACTAAACATTAAAAAGTTCTCTCCCTGACATTTGGGATTTATTTCAAATGTATTTTCATCTAAGCACAATTGTACAGGAAAAACAGAATTTTTTTGCCATACATATAACTTTTATAATATGTTTTCAATCATTTATGGTACAAAATTGCATTGCTCTATCTTTCAGTTTTCTGCCATCTGTAGTTTAAATAGTGTAGGAGAAATCAAGAAGGCATGGAATAATGACAGATGATCTGTAATGGTAAAACAGTGAATGATCAAGTGTTGGGTAAGGTAAAAGAAATAAACACACTAGTTGGGCCTGGGAATAATTTCCTGTCATCCATTTCTAGGGATGTGAATCGTTTTAGGACGATTAAAATTATCGTCCGATAATTTTAATATCGTCTTAAACCGTTATGGAACACAATACAATACAGATTCTAACGATTTATCGTTATAAATCGTTAGAATCGTGAGCCGGCACACTAAAACCCCCTAAAACCCACCCCCGACCCTTTAAATTAAATCCCCCACCCTCCCGAACCCCCCCCAAATAACTTAAATAACCTGCGGGTCCAGCGGCGGTCCGGAACGGCAGCGGTCCGGAACGGGCTCCTGCTCTGAATCTTGTCGTCTTCAGCCGGCGCCATTTTCCAAAATGGCGCCGAAAAATGGCGGCGGCCATAGACGAAAAAGATTGGACGGCAGGAGGTCCTTCCGGACCCCCGCTGGACTTTTGGCAAGTCTCGTGGGGGTCAGGAGGCCCCCCACAAGCTGGCCAAAAGTTCCTGGAGGTCCAGCGGGGGTCAGGGAGCGATTTCCCGCCGCGAATCGTTTTCATACGGAAAATGGCGCCGGCAGGAGATCGACTGCAGGAGGTCGTTCAGCGAGGGTTCCGGCGCCTCGCTGAACGACCTCCTGCAGTCGATCTCCTGCCGGCGCCATTTTCTGTACGAAAATGATTCGCGGCGGGAAATCGCTTCCTGACCCCCGCTGGACCTCCAGGAACTTTTGGCCAGCTTGTGGGGGGCCTCCTGACCCCCACGAGACTTGCCAAAAGTCCAGCGGGGGTCCGGAAGGACCTCCTGCCGTCCAATCTTTTTCGTCTATGGCCGCCGCCATTTTTCGGCGCCATTTTGGAAAATGGCGCCGGCTGAAGACGACAAGATTCAGAGCAGGAGCCCGTTCCGGACCGCTGCCGTTCCGGACCGCCGCTGGACCCGCAGGTTATTTAAGTTATTTGGGGGGGGGGGGGGTTCGGGAGGGTGGGGGATTTAATTTAAAGGGTCGGGGGTGGGTTTTAGGGGGTTTTAATGTGCCGGTTTTTCGATTTTTCGATTTTTCACGATTTTTAACGATTTTTCACGATATTTTACCCCCCCAAACGGCAACAATACGATTCCCTCCCCCTCCCAGCCGAAATCAATCGTTAAGACGATCGAGGACACGATTCACATCCCTATCCATTTCTCTGTTTCTATGTGATAATAAATATAGGCAATTCATTTGATGTTATAAACCCTGTCCATGTAATATTTAAAATCAATATGGTATTTATGGGCCTCATTTTCCACGCCGCTCGCACGCGATAAGGGACCTTTCGCACGCGAAAAGTCCCTTATTGTGTGCGATACCAGGATGGGGGTAGAGTCGGGGCGGAGTCGGCCCCGGAAGAGGAGGAGTCGGGGCGTCACTGGGGCCGACTCTGCGCCGACGCCGCGGACAGCGAAAAGGTAAGTGCCTTTTCGTGACAGCTTTCGCTCTCAATAGCTACACCTCCTATGGTGGCACTATTGGGTGCGAAACCGGCAGCGATCGCATCACAACGGTGCGATCGCTGCCGGCTAGCGCAGGCCCTTCCCCCGTTTTGGCCCCCCACTCCTCATAGAAACATAGAAACATAGAAACATAGAAATGACGGCAGAAGAAGACCAAATGGCCCATCCAGTCTGCCCAGCAAGTTTCCCTCATTTCTTCTCTCATACTTATCTGTTTCTCTTAGCTCTTGGTTCTAATTCCCTTCCACCCCCACCATTAATGTAGAGAGCGGTGATGGAGCTGCATCCAAGTGAAATATCTAGCTTGAGTAGTTAGAGGTAGTAGGGGTAGTAACCGCCGCAATAAGCAAGCTACACCCATGCTTATTTGTTTTTACCCAGATTATGTTATACAGCCCTTATTGGTTGTTTATCTTCTCCCCTGCCGTTGAAGCAGGGAGCTATGCTGGATATGCGTGAGGTATCAGTTTTTTTCTTCTCCCCTGCCGTTGAAGCAGAGAGCTATGCTGGATATGCATTGAAAGTGAAGTATCAGGCACATTTGGTTTGGGGTAGTAACCGCCGTAACAAGCCAGCTACTCCCCGCTTTGTGAGTGTGAATCCTTTTTTCTTCTCCCCTGCCGTTTAAGCAGAGAGCTCTGCTGGATGTGTGAAGTAACAGTTTTTCTTTTCCCCTGCTGTTGAAGCAGAGAACTATGCTGGATATGCATTGAAGTGAAGTATAAGAATGGAGTGATCAAGCTAGTTGAAAGGCATCAGGAATAGAGGAAGGTGGAGGTAGTAATTTGGATATTTGGTTTGGGGTAGTAACCGCCGTAACAAGCCAGCTACTCCCGTCTTTGTGAGTGCAAATCCTTTTTTCCACATTTCCTCTTGCTGTTGAAGCTTAGAGTGATGTTGGAGTCACAGTAACCATGTGTATGTTTATTGAATAAGGGTATTGTCTCCAGGCAGTAGCCATCATTCTGGCGAGTCACCCACTCTTCATTGGCGGCCTCTTGACTTTATGGATCCACAGTGTTTATCCCACGTTTATCACAGACCTGCGATACTTTAGAAAATGAGGCACTATGTTTAGTGTAACAATCCATGAGCAAAAGGAAAGTGATTAACATTATAACCTGATTGGAAGATTTTATGCAGGTTTTTTTCCCCCTCGTTTCATTTTATTGATTGTGGGGGATATTTCATTAAATGTTGTGCTTTTTTCTTTTTTCCTTTTTTTTTAAGGTATAAAACAGAAAAGCCTGTCAAAGACACCCTCCCCAACACACACACACACACACACAACTCACAAACATACACATTCCTCTAGTCTATCCACCCCCAGATGTTGTCCCATTTGTGGTCAGAATAGAGGCAGGAGCAATAACAAAGTCCCTTCTGTCCCACCAGTGCAATAATCTAAAATGGCTCCAGCTGACCAGTGACTGGCATTGTTTTCAAGTATGGTCTGTTCTCCAAAATGGCTCCAGCCACAGATCATCTGGCATCATTTTGGATTACTGTGATGGTGGAGCAGGAGCAACTGGAAATCACTCCTGCTCCCTTTTTTGTTTGACCATGGATAGAGCTAAGATATGGTGTGGGTAGGATAAGGCACTTAGACTGGATTTATTTTTCATGTTTTAATGGGGAAGAACTGCTTCTTTTAAAATGGAATGGAATACAAACAAAATTTGGTTTGTTTTTCTTTTGATTCATTTTAAAACACAAAATCACATCCCGACTTTCATGTACATTGGATATCATTCCCTTGTGCTTTGTTTTAGCTTGATCCTATACATTTAAAGATATTCAAACAGAGGAATGGCCAAGATCAGTGGTTGTCAACCCATTCCTGGAGACACATCTAACCAGTCTGACTTTATTGATAGCCTCAATCAATATGCCTGAGTTAGATTTATATACATTGGGTCTCTAGTATATGCAGATAAATCTCATATATATTGATTGGTGGTAATTTTCAAAGTGTTACACAAGGTTCTGCACATAAAATTAGCATATGCATGCATTAGTAGCATATATGCACATATATACTATTTTATAAACCTCAAAAGTACATGCATACTTGCAGTGCTGCATTTAATTGTTATTAGAGAAAAAAGGAGCAGTTAATGGGTGTTCCAGCACGGGGTTCAGATGTAAATGCACAAGTTGCTATTTTGCAAGTGATATACACATACATTACCAAACTTGTCCATATACTTTTACACTGTTAATTAACTTGCACACTTCAAATTGCACTTGTCTTTTATCTCTAGTTTTTGTGTGGAATGTCAGGGTGACTTGGTGGGGGTTCAAGGTGAAGTGCTGGAGGCTCAATATAAACTGGTGGAAGTATCAGCAAACTGATGATGCCAAGTTTGCATGTATTTTCAGAAGCGGAGTACACACCTAATTTATAAAATACCTGCCTAGGCCCAAGGGCACACATTCCCTTCAAGTTGGAATCACTCTCCTAGCGTTCCCCTAACATAACACCTGGCAAGTACACAAAAACTAAGTACATCTCATGCTATTGATGCTAGTTAGCAGTGGCTATTTTCTAAGTCAACTTGATTAATACCAGGGTAATGGACTTCTCCTCCAAAAACGTATCCAAACCTTTTTTAAACTCAGCTTTACTAACTGCATTAACCACGTCCTCTGGCAACAAATTCCAGAGCTTAATTATGCATTGAATGTAAAAGAATTTTCTCCAATTAGTTCTAAATGTGCTACATGCTAACTTCATGACATGCCCCCTAGTCCTTCTATAATTTCAAAGAGTAAATAACCAATTCACATTTACCCATTCTAGACCTCTCATGATTTTAAAGAACTCTATCATATCCCCCCTCAGCTGTCTCTTCTCCAAGCTGAACAGTCCTAACCTCTTTAGTCTTTCCTCTTAGGGGAGCAGTTCCAACCCCTTTATCATTTCAATCGTCTTTCTCTGTACCTTCTCCATCACAAGATGTAGCGACCAGAATTGTACACAGTATTCAAGATGTGGTCATGCCATGGAGCGATACAGAGGCATTGTGACATTTTCCATTTTATTCACCATTCCCTTTCTAATAATTCCTAACATTCTGTTTGCTTTTTTGACTGCCGCAGCCAGGGGCGGATTGAGGGAAAATAGTAGCCTGGGGGATTTTTCTCCATACTGGCCCATGGATACCCAATTACATATACAATATAATTTACATATATAATTTACATATTTAATTTACATATATATGTACACACCCCTATATTTCAGCATGCTACTCCCATATCAACACAGTACTATTTGCCAAAACTCAAAGAATAACAACCCCACCTATGAAAAATAATACCACAAATATTACACCAGAATCTAAAATATCAATACACCTCCTATCAGGAAAACAGAACAGGCCAAGCTACTACAGATCCCTACAGAGAAACCACATGCTAAAAGAATGCTTCCTCTCAGTCTTTGCATGCAGAACACAAACTCTCACCAAATACAGAATAAAGCCACATAAAGTATAAATAGAAATGTGCAGACAAAAACTAAACTGTAAAACGTATCATGCCAGACTCTATACAGTGCAACAATGGAAAAACAAAAATGTCACCATTCCTCATGAAACAATCAATAAAATCAAGATATATAAATCATGACTCATAATTATAAAATCATACTAATAAAATAATTTCAAAACAGCTGATGAATAGAATATCCAATAATTAAAGACTCAAGGACATTTTGAAACCTTTACCAAACACCAATAAAATATTACAAACAGCAGACACATCACATACTACCCAATAATTAAAATGGTAATCAAGAAAAATGAACTTAAAAAGCCACCTTTACTTACCCTCTCCAGCAGTTCTCCTACTCCTTTCCCTTGCAGGCGACACCAGAAGCAGCAGTAGCTGCTGAACCTGTCCTCAAGGTCCTCTTCCTTAGGGACCACAACCAATCTCTTCTCTCTCTCACTCACACACACACCAGTCATACCCTCAAGACCAGTTTCTATCTCTCACACACCAATCATCTCCCCAACCAGTCTCTCTCTCTCTCACTCACATACGAGCACACACATACCAGTCATCTCCCTAATCAGTCTCACACATACACACGTCACCTCTCTGGCCAGTCTCTCTCAATCACACAATGTTCTCGCTCTCTCTTACTTACACAAAGGCTTTCAATCATACACATGCTCTCTCTATTTCACTAACACACAAGCTCTCAATTACACACATGTTCTATCTCACAGCCACAAGCCAGCCAAAAACATGCTCCATATCTCTTGCACACACACACTGACACACAGAAGCACCCTCCCTGTCTCACATAAACATTACACTCACAGAAGCACCTTGCTTTCAGACTTACAGCATTTTTCACTTTTACTAAAAGTGAAAGTGATGATCCCAACCATTAAATAAGAAAACCACATTCCTATCAGAAGGCGAAATGACACCCTTCCTTCAGGTTCTGTCCTCCCAAGGGACAGCCACCCACACCGTACAGCTTCTCTTGTTTAGCGCTTTCAGGCAATAAAGCAAGTGTCTTTCTTCAAACTATCAGTCATATGATTATTCATGTGGGAGATATGGAACTGAAAGACATCCTTAGTCAACTTCCCTTTTAAATGGGAAGATTCCAGTCTTAGTCATTTAAAAATATACATTTTCTTAAGGCTTAAAAAAATAGCAAAACTATTTCAGATTGGAACTATTCTAGTCTTCATGCTTAAAGTATGCTAAAAAAAGAAAAACAACCCACCTGGCATCAGTATCTTAAATTTGTGATTTTGATGAGATGAACATTTTAAATAGTTTATTTTATTTTTTTTTGCTTTAGTATTTGTCTCTACCCACTTTGCTACATTTTATTTTCTAGAAGAGGGATGCTTAACATTCAGTAATTTAATCTTTCATCCAACTTTTCAAAAGTTGCACTATTCTCATGCACACACACACACACACAAGCACCGTTCATTTCTCACATACACACAGAAGCACCCTTCCGATCCAAGGCTTAACAGCTGGTCTCCAACGGCGGTTCACTTCTTCGGCCCCTGCCGGCCTCAATTTTAATTTCTTTGGCCCCCGCCAGAGACCGCCAGCCTCAATTTTAATTTCTTCGGCCCCCGCCGGCCTCAGTTTTAATTTCTTCGGCCCTCTTGGTCTCCGGCGGGGGCCGAAGAAATTAAAATTGAGGCCGGCAGGGATGGAAGAAATTAAAATTGAGGCCGGCGGAGGCCGAAGAAAAGAAGATAGGTGCTGCCCAGCCAGCCCCCGCTTGAGGCTGGCTGGGAGGCACCCATCTTCTTTGCTTCAGCCTCCGCCGCCGCCGGCCTCAGTTTTAATTTCTTCGGCCCTCTAGGTCTCCGGCAGGGCAATGACAATGAGAATTTCCAAATAATAAAGATACCATCTATATATCTATGCCAGGATCCTATTTGATGATACCAATCAAAATCATATAGAAAGGTCTTCTCAAATTGAACAACTTGAACCATTGTTGTTGCTATAGCTGTTCCATGTATTTGAAGGCAAAATTCCTGCTCAAAATAAAAATATTTATTACAAAAAGCTATTTCAGTGATGAAAGCTGTGGAGATACCACGGGATCTTTTTCTATCTGTAAGCTGAAAAGTGATCACTTGTAAAACTGTGTCCAGCAGAATATTACTATATAGAACTTATATGTCAAAGGAAAACAAGATCATATTGGAAGAATATCCCATATGCTATTCAACAACTTCAACATATGGGATGAATTATTACAAAGCACCATGTTTGGGAGACAAATGTCTTCAAAAAGTGATCCACAAAAATGGTTAATTGTTCCAAGACTGAAACAATGGCCAATTAATTTGGCCTGCCTGGAAGTGATTGTAATGGTCCTTGTACCTTTGAGACAATATATATGTTACGCACCCCGCCCGCGGCCGTCCCGTGCATGGGACCACTCACCTGCATAGTTCCTTGGCGGGTCCCGGGATGACCTCCCTCGCGGTAGTTGCCAGTCCAGCTAGGCCCCAGCATCCTGTGGCTGTGGTCGCCGGGCCTTCCACTGCGCACCAGGCCTCACGCTGAGGTTCAGTGTCTCCCTCCATGCTAGCCATGCTCATACTCACGCGTGGCCTGCCCCGACACTTGTAGGGCCGAGGGTGGGTCTGGGTTCCGTGGCATAACCTGATTGATCTACAATATAAGGAAGTTCCTGATTTCACTTCCTTGCCTTGGCAATCGGGTCGGCTTGTATGCTAGATTGTCTCCGTGCCTATTCCTGTTTGTTCCTAGTCTCGTTCCAGGATCCTTCTGTTCCAGTTCTGTTCCTGACTTGTTCCTGCATCCTCGTTCCTGAGTCCTGCCTGTTCCTGTTCCTGTGTTCGTCTATCTGCCTGCTCACCTGTCTGCCGCCTGCCTCTAGACCTCTGCTTGCCTCTGACTACATCTGACCTCCGGTATCTGACCCTTGCTTCGGTGACCACTCTTTGGACTGACCTTTGGACATTGACCTTTCGCCTGCCTGACCTCGCCTCCAGATTTGGCGGGGGCCGAAGAAGTTAAAATTGAGGCCGGGGGCGGCCGAAGAAAAGAAGATGGGTGCCGCCCAGCCAGCCGCCGGCCTCGATTTTAATTTCTCCGGTGGGGCTGGCTGGGAGGTTCCCATCTTCATTTCTTCGGCCCGTGCTGGCTGATCTTCTTTTCTTCGACCCCCGCCGGCCTTGATTTGTATTTCTTCGGCCCCTGCTGGCTTGGCCTCCGGCAAGGGCTGACTGGAAGGCGCTGAGACTGGGCTGAGGAAGAGCCACGCGGTCGAGACCACGTGACAAAGTAGACCGGCCCACTGGGGGATGCCCGATCCCCCGATAGGGGGATCGGGCATCCCCCAGGAACAGAACTGGAACAGAAGGATCCTGGAACGAGACTAGGAACAAACAGGAATAGGCACGGAGACAATCTAGCATACAAGCCGACCCGATTGCCAAGGCAAGGAAGTTCAGTGTGCTGCGGCCCCTGGCCGCAGCACACTGAACTGACAATTTCAATGTATTATCCATTATGACCCCTAGATCTCTTTCCTGGGTGTTAGCTCCTAAAATAGAACCTAACATTGTGTAACTACATCAAAGGTTATTTTTCCCTATAGGCATCACCTTGCACTTATCCACATTAAATTTCATCTTCCATTTGGATGCCCAGTTTTCCAGTCTCACAAGGTCCTCCTGCAATGTATCACAATCTGCTTGTGGTTTATCTACTCTGAATCATTTTGTATCATCTGCAAATTTGATTACCTTACTTGTCGTATTCCTTTCTAGATCATTTATAAATATATTGAAAATCACCAGTCCCTGAGGCACTCCACTGTCCAGCCCCCTCCACTGAGAAAATTGTCCATTTAAACCTACTCTCTGTTTCCTGTCTTTTAACCAGTTTGTAATCCACAAAAGGACATTGCCATCTGTTCCATGACTTTTGCCACTGCTGCTTGGCCCACACCTTGTACCTTTCATTTCTCCTGGTTCAGTTCTTTTGTCCCCCACCCAAAACATGAGAGGTCTAGAATGGGTAGATGTGAATCGGTTATTTACTCTTTCGGATAATAGAAAGACTAGGAGGCATTCCATGAAGTTAGCATGTGGCACATTTAAAACTAATCTGAGAAAGTTCTTTTTTACTCAACGCACAATTAAACTCTGGAATTTGTTGCCAGAGGATGTGGTTAGTGCAGTTAGTATAGCTGTGTTTAAAAAAGGATTGGACAAGTTCTTGGAGGAGAAGTCCATTACCCGCTATTAATTAAGTTGACTTAGAAAATAGCCACTGCTATTAGTAGCAACAGTAACATGGAATAGACTTAGTTTTTGGGTACTTGCCAGGTTCTTATGGCCTGGATTGGCCACTGTTGGAAACAGGATGCTGGGCTTGATGGACCCTTGGTCTGACCTAGTATGGCATGTTCTTATGTTCTTATGTTCTTACTAAAAGGAAAGCAAAACAAAATATTGTCTTCCCCTTCCCATCTCTGGATATCTTGGGCTCCTTTCTTTGTTTTTGCTTCTGCCCGCCTCACCTATTCCTATTGTCCTGCCCACTCCTCATGCTCTCCTCTCTCCTGCTTTAGTGCCTTGCTGTCATGTTTTGCCACTGTTATGGCACAGCCTTTTCTTCCTCACCTGCCTCTCTCTTAGCTATACTGGTGTATTCTAGCCCCCAAAATGAAAACTTTATAAAGAAAAGAAAAACTTCACCCAGCCTACCTTTCTCCTGGATCAGTGCCTTTTCTTAAGTTATTCTGCCACTGTTGCTGCCTAGCCTCTATTTTGGAGTATTCTGCCACTTCTGATGACATTTTGCCTCTGTTACGTTGCCTTGGGGAGTTTCTGTGACTTTTAGTGCTGCTTTTTCCCTCTCACAGTGTCTTTAGGGATTCATGTCACTTACTTGCCACCATATCCCTCACTCTATGCCTTGCGTTATTTATGCCACTGTTTCTGCACTTTGCCCCACTTTTGGTGCCTTAGGGTATTCATGCCAGTGTTTGTGATGCTTTGATCCTCTATCAGTGTCTTTGGTGCTAATGCCAGTAGTGATCCATCTATGCTTCTAGTTTGGTGTCTCTTATTGGTGCTTCTTATCTTCACTTTCCATGCCTTTGACTGCTCTTGCCACCGCTGTTGGTGTTTTTCTCCTTTTTTGGATCATTGGGGTGCTTTTATCATTGTTCTGCTGCTTTGTCTCTGTCACTGTGTCTTGAGCTATACATGCCTCTCTTGGTGCCACTTTGCCCCACTCTTGGTGTCTTGGAGTGCTGTGTTCTTCCCACTGCTGTTGATGTATGGCTGCAAGTTTTTACTGAGCTTGAATAGAAAACCCAAGTTTTAGAGCCTAAATTAGGATGCAATGCATCCTCAGTTGCCTTTATTGGAAAATGAATGACCAAATGACACAAATAAATCATTTTTGAGGCCCATACTGAACTTAAAAAATCACCAAGCCACTGAAGCCAGATGAATTAAATGAATAAACCAAAATGAACATGTTTACCTTCCACATCTCTACCAGGGTGATGAGCAAAGGAATGGGGTCATTTGAGGGTGCTTTGACTTAGATTGGGCCTTTTGGAGGGTTCTGCCAGGGGCATGGACTCTGCCAATAGAAGATCTGTCTCAGAAGGGTGGTCTTCTTAAGGAGGAGGAAGGTCTGCTGGAGGGAGCAGACTCCGCCTCAGAAAGTAAATTCTATCTTAGGGAATCTTCCATTTAGGTTGGGGTATGCCTCAAGGGGAGACTATCTGAGGAGGTCTGACTTTGGAAGGCCATCTGGGGGAGAAGGGTTTTCTGTACTGTCAGGGTAGGATCTGCCAGTGGGATATATCTCTGCATGGGTCTACCTCAGTAGGAGAGGGTCTGTTGAGAAGAAGTCTGCCTCAGGGAAGGTCTTCCATGAGGAATGGGGTCTGCTACAGAGTAAGTTTCAAAGGTCTACCATGCAGGGGGAGGGTGGTTCTGCTTTAATAGGAATCTGCCATAGGAGTGGACCCTGGTAGAAGTAAGTTGATTGGAGGGCTAACTGCCTTTGGGAAGGACTACTCTAAGGATCAGGGTCTACTTTGTGGGGGAGGGGTTCTGCCAGGCAAAGCTTCATTTGGGAGTTTTGCCTCAGGAGGCAAAGCTTTTATGTACTTAAATAAAATAACTGACTTTAGTACATAGGCCCCTAATTAAGAAGGTTTATGACAGTTATACTCACACAAATTATAAAATCGATAGAGTAAGTTTGCTTAGGAAGTGTCTTCCTTTTCTTTGTTGCTGAGATAAATATAGTACAAATGCAGCTGCATAGCACTAAGCAAGATCATTTCTACTACTCAGATTACTAACCTGCAGTTGGTTTTGAAGTCGGGATATGTAAATAAACTTAACCACTACTCATGTTTAAATTCCATAGAAAGTGTTGTTCCCCTGTTGTTTTAATCCTCCCACCCTAATGCTCAGTCTGTGAATTGTTCAAGAAGAACTTTTGAACCATATGCATTTTGTAGTAAAGTAAATATAGAAAAAAATGTTTAAATAAGCAAAGGCTATAGTATTTATAAAAATTACGCAATAAGTCCTTATACTAAGGGTTATTCTAATGGTTAAGTGGTTTACTACTGACAGGCAAGTGGGAAACTTAAATTTGATCCTTAACTCCAGCTTGAACTGCTGCAAATTGGTCCAAAGTGGGAAGAAAGAGCAGGTACTTACAGTGAGCTTTGCTGATTAAGTGATCTGCAAATAATGAGACCTTAGAGTTGCTTACATGAAGCACTTCTGTCACTTATAGGTTATATCTCTTCTTAGTATCAGAGTTAATAATATTCCATACATGTACATGATTAATTATTAGGGGTGTGAAGGTCAAAAGATGTTGTTTTATGTCATGTCCTGTCATTTGGTGGTCGATTTTCATTTTCATTGTTTTCACATGTTTTTTTTTGTTGTTGTTTTTTTTTAATTATTATAATTTTTATATTTCCCAAAGAGTTTGCACTGTTTGCAAATTAGTATGTGCTCTTTCTGAGAGTGGAAATAAAGTATACTAAAATAATAGAAAAAACCATTAAATTTTGTTTCTTATTATCTTTCTTTTGGAAAATGCTAATAAATGACATAGATATTGTTGTTGATATTGTCTATATCATTTCAAATAAATACATAACCCTATTAATTATTGCACAATAAAAATTAATTAGGACATTGAATAATTCCAGTATCACTGGATAATACCTTGAAGATATTATCTCCTGCAAGGGTCATCTTGAACTTTGCATTCCCTTGCAGTTACTTTTTATTAGTGGAGAGACCTTCTAATTTCTGTGGGAAGAGGTTAGAGTTGAATAATACACTTGTGGGGATACATAATTCCAATATTGCATTCAAAGCAATGTTATAATACCTAGTGGGCTTGCAACAGTGAAGAAAAGCAGAAAAGACTTACAATAACTTTAAAACTTTCACTTAATATATGAAGGACAATTTTTAAACAGATTTACCCAAATAACTTAGGCAAAATGTTGTGATAGACTTGTTTTCAGTGCATGTATGTGTTAATTTCTTTCTTTTTTTTTACATAAATGGGGAGTCAAAACTAGGACTATACAAAGAATTTATCTACTCACTATAAAAAACTGTGACAATTTGTTTGTTTAAAATGCATACTTTAAGCTGAAATCCAGATTTTGTCCTGGATCTATAGAATAATTTGTCTCTAGTAGAATCTTTACTGATCTGTAGCATATTTTACTATAAATTGTAATTATTGTTTTTGTCTTGTGTCATCTTGCTGCTTTGGGATTTCATTGCAATATGAACTGCCCCCCCTGGATGCCATTGCACTGCTGCAAGCTGCGCTTCAGTTATGGGCAGGCTCTGGTCATATAAGCACAGGCCTGCCTATTTATTCAAATAATGTGTGGTATTTTCTAAAACAACTTACCTTGAATTAAAAAACAAGCAAAACAAAAATCTGGCAAAAAACATCCCAAATACATATTTATCAAAATTAAATTAAATTATTTAGTGAACACAACCCTAGTGACATCCTTGACCAGAGTCGCAGATCACAGGTCTCACTGAAATCTGGTATGTCCTTAAGTATGGACACTAGATGCTGCTATTGTTACATGCTTGGTTCTCCTTGACTGCATGAAGGCTGAGAATGCTGGGAGGGTTAAGAGTGGAATCAAGGGATTTCACTATTTTTAAAGGATGCAAAGAGTCTTGGTGATGGAAGAGATTGGGACTTTGCTTGGGTAGAGTTCTGCATCAGAAGTTTTGAGATCTATAGGTAGAAATCAAGACCTGTATTTGAGGGTCTATATTTGCTCTGGGGGGTAGGGCTTAGATCAGAAGAGGCAAGGTGATTTTAAATAAGACACATAAGCAATGCCATAAAGGATCAGACCAAAGATTTATCAAGACTAGCATCCCATCTTCGACAGTATACAATGCAAGTCACAAGTAGGGATGAGCATTCGTAATCCATTAGTTTGATTTGTTTAGCTGATAAGCATGTATCTAACGAATGGACCTTAGGCACACAAAATGAATGGCGTACTTCTACATCTATATGCACCCACATAGGCACCCACAATTTGTTTTGTGCGTCCATTCATCCATTCTTTAGATATGTGATTACTGCAAAATGTGACAAAATGAATTAAATGAATGGATACATGAATGTCCATTCCCAGTTGCAAATGCCCTGCAAAGAATTGGGATATCCAGAGTCAACATTTTCATTTTGGTTTGTCTATAGGAAACTCCCTTAGAATACCAGAAGGGACCAGGCACAGCTGAATCACCCAGTCCTCCTTAAGATCCAGATCCACAAAGAATCCTGGGAGAAGGGAGGAGCCCTTCAGCAGAATATAAGAACTCAGGACCTAGCAGGGTTAAGCAGGCACTGGGGAGCTGGCAGAAACTTACCCTAAGCGAAGACCTGTTATGTTTAAGGATTATTACATGAAGTTAAGGTGAACTGTACTATTTGCTTGATTTTGGTTTTCTCACTGTAGATAAACAGCAGCAAACATCTGCTGAATCTGTCTCCTTATTTCACTTGGCTATTTTCACTTGGCTATTTTCGTAAGCCACAGTTGGCCATGTTACCACATATGGTGGTAGTAGTGGGATTTCTTGCCTAAGCAGGAAGCACAGGCAAGAGCCCACAGCTGCTGCAGTAGAAAGAAAAAAAAACCTGCATAGTTTTTTTTCTCTTTTTCCTGGGGTCTCACAGGTCTACCCAGTCATCTTTCATACAACAGGCCAAGGGGACTAACTCTGCCTGTGTAATCACGGGTCAAATAGTAAGGGATTGATAGGCCAGGAATTTTTTTTTTTTATTTCCCTCCTTCCTTTCCCCAGAGAGATGCCTAGTTTGGAGGCATTTTGATAAGCAGGGAAGATGGAGCAAGTGCTATAAGTCTTTGATAAAGGGCAGCAAAAATTACAGAATGCCCTGTAAATGCAAATTGATCAGCAGCATGCATTGTGAGAGCAGGTGCTGCCACAGCATATAGTGTTAACTCAGATAGCACAAGCTGTGAAAATCACCATAACTAGTTCACAGTCCATGTCACCAACACTTCTTAAGATGACCCCCAGGGCAAGACTCCAATGGTTTCCTGAAAAACTGTGAACACACAGCATGACTGGCAGATTGAGTGACCTATCTGAGAAATCTACTCAGCGAGAGTTGTCAAGATGCCTCCAAAACTGCCAATTCTTTAGGGAGGTCCAAATACCAGGAAGTCAAGGATGCCCACATAAGAGTGGGATAGCTCAGAAGTCTCCCAACAGCGATTTTGGCAGGGAGTTCTGCAGGTAAAGGGGAAGTCTGCAATCTCAATGCCAGGTGAACTTTTCCAGTTCACCATCCTCCCTTTTTGACTCTACATTGTCCCCACAATGTTCCAATGCTTATTAGACCACCTGTTTTGCCCACATAATAAGCATATAGCCGCCTTCTTTGATGACATCATGGTGTACAGCCCAGATTCAAGACACATCTAAGCCATGCTAACCAGTCTGAGGAAAACAGGACTAATAGCTAACACCAAAAAGTGCTTACTGAGAGGACGAGAAGTCCAGTATCTTGGTTACACCCTGGGGAAGGAAAAGGAACATCCATAGACCAGGTAGATTAAGGAAATCATCTGGATGCCAGTCCCACAAGCAAAAGTGAATGTGAAAGTGTTCCTAGGTCTTACAGGATACTACAGAAGGTTTATTCCCAATTACTCAGAGACTCTAACAAGGATGTTGTTGAAGAAAGCACCAGAGAAGGTTCACTGGACAATTGGAGCAGAGAAGGCCTTCAGAGTTATGAAAGAGGTGGTGTGCTTTGAACCAGTCCTGATATGGCAGGACTTCACTGAACCCTTCATGGTGCAGACTAATGTCTCAGAAGTAGGCTTGGGAGCCATATTTGTCCAAGATAAGGATGTTCAAGAAGATCTTGTGGCACAAATTAATTGGAAGTTGATGCCACGGGAAAGGCAGTACTCAAATGTTGAGAAGGAGGCCTTGGTAGTCAAGTGGGCTTTAGAGGCCTTGCACTATTACCTGCTGGGATAGCAGTTCAAACTCATAACAGACCACCATCCACTCCTATGGATGAATAGAAAAACAGATTTCAATTTGAGGGTAATGAGATGGTTCCTGTCCTTACAGTCTTTCAACTATAAAATACTATAAAGGACAGGCAGGGAAAACACCAATGCAGATTTCCTGTCTAAAGAAATGTCCCTGCTACAGACAGGTACTCATCCTGACAAGGCTGAACTGAGAGAGAACATAAGAACATAAGAACATAAGAAAATGCCATACTGGGTCAGACCAAGGGTCCATCAAGCCCAGCATCCTGTTTCCAACAGTGGCCAATCCAGGCCATAAGAACCTGGCAAGTACCCAAAAACTAAGTCTATTCCATGTAACCATTGCTAATGGCAGTGGCTATTCTCTAAGTGAACTTAATAGCACGTAATGGACTTCTCCTCCAAGAACTTATCCAATCCTTTTTTAAACACAGCTATACTAACTGCACGAACCACATTCTCTGGCAACAAATTCCAGAGTTTAATTGTGCGTTGAGTAAAAAAGAACTTTCTCCGATTAGTTTTAAATGTGCCCCATGCTAACTTCATGGAGTGCCCCTAGTCCTTCTACTATCCGAAAGAGTAAATAACCGATTCACATCTACCCGTTCTAGACCTCTCATGATTTTAAACACCTCTATCATATCCCCCCTCAGTCGTCTCTTCTCCAAGCTGAAAAGTCCTAACCTCTTTAGTCTTTCCTCATAGGGGAGTTGTTCCATTCCCCTTATCATTTTGGTAGCCCTTCTCTGTACCTTCTCCATCGCAATTATATCTTTTTTGAGATGCGGCGACCAGAATTGTACACAGTATTCAAGGTGCGGTCTCACCATGGAGCGATACAGAGGCATTATGACATTTTCCGTTTTATTCATCATTCCTTTTCTAATAATTCCCAACATTCTGTTTGCTTTTTTGACTGCCGCAGCACACTGAACCGACGATTTCAATGTGTTATCCACTATGACACCTAGATCTCTTTCTTGGGTTGTAGCACCTAATATGGAACCCAACATCGAGAGAGAGAGAGTATGCACTGTTTGGTTGATTTTGGTTCTCTCACTGTAAATAAACTACACCAAAGGAATAATCAGAATGTGCCTCCTTATTTCTTTTGACTGTTTTTCTAAGCCACAGCTGGCCATGTTACCACAGTTTGTTTATATATTTCATAGGTCACCTCCATTTGTTTCATTAGTTTGAAACAAAATAACATTTTTTTGTATCTTCATTTCATTTTTTTTATTCCCATTAAATCAGTGGGGTAAGCAATACAACTTATTTTTGAGCTTCTAAATTAGGATTTCCTAGTCAATGTTAATGGAACTTCTGGGTATAGAACATCAGAAAGTGGAAGAAAATTCCAAAAAATCAAGAAAGTGGCACGAAATGTTGCATGAATAACCTCAGGTGCCATAAAGAGGGAAAAAGATATCAGCAGTAGCAGAAGTTCTCTAAAGCACCATAGAGGAGAAAACCAGCAGGAAGAGTGTTAAGAAAACTCCAAGTCTTCAAAATATGGCATTGAAAACAGTGGCATGAATGTCAAGTGGCAGCACAAGAAGGGCAACTTGGCACCAAGAGTGGCATGAATATTCTAAGGCAACATGAAGATGGAATAAAGAGCAAACGTGGCAAATATAAACTCCAGGAACTGATAGAGGGACAAAGCAGCACTAAAAGTGGTATGAAGACTCCAAGACAGCAAGAAGAGTACAAAGTAGCCACTCAAGGTGGAAAGAACATCCCAAAATGAAGAGTCTGAGGCATGGAAGCAAGATCCCCATGGTGTAAAGTCTGGATATGGCAGCAACTGTGAGTGGCAGAAAAACCATCAAGATATAGATTCTGGGATATATTAGCCAGGCTGATTAGCAGCAAGATCCTAAAGGCATTTCATCAGGGAAATGGCAGCAAGACATAGTGGCAGCAGGACCTCCATGGTGTAGAATTAAGGACATGTCAGGCAGAGTGGCAGCATGACCCCCAAGATGTAGCATCAGGATCAAGGAAGCTAGATGGAGTAGCAGCAAGATACCAAATGCATAATATTAGTGGCATGGCAGTTAGACATAGTGGGAGCAAGAAGCCCAAGCTAGTACATCTGGAGTATGGCAATTATAAATAGAAGCAGCAAGACCCCTAACATAGTACATCTGTACCATGGCAGATAAGCAGAGTGGCAGCATGACACCCAAGGATTAGCATTAGGGGAATAGCAACAAGGCAGTGAGGAAGCAAGATCTCTAAGATATATACGGAGGGGAATAACATACAGCACAAACACATCAAAAACCTAAAAATGTACAATGCAGGGAATCACAAAGAGCTCAAAGGTGTCTATCAACTCAATGTGTATATTGTTGAGAATGGCAAACAGTACAAAGGTGTCTATACCCACAAAGTATATAGTCCATGGAATTACAAAAAGCACAGAGATGTGTATAATACAGTTCATCAAATTTCAAACAGCACAGAGGTGTTCATACCCCCAAGACATATAGTAAGGGTAAACAGCAAAAATGTGTCAAACTCCCAAAGACATGGAGTACAGTTTATCACAAACTACACAACGTTTTCTAAACCACCAAGGTGTGGGTGCATGGTAAATCACAAATAACATAAACATGTCTAAACCACCAAGGTGTAGAATGTGGCCCATAACAAACAGCACAAAGGTGTCTAAACCACCAAGACATAGAGTGCAATAAATTACAAACAGCAAAAAGGACTCTAAATCCCCAAAGCATTGAGTGAGGTCCAAATTTAAAAGCACAAATGTGTCTAAACCCCCGAAGTGTGGTGTATTGTCCATCATAAACAGCACAAAAGTATCAAAGCCACCAAGGCATGGAGTGTAAACCATTGCAAACAGCATAAAAATATGTAAAGGTGTGGTGTACCATTCATTGCAAACAGCACAAAGGTGTCTAAACACTAACGGATGGAGTACAATGAATCATGAACAGCACAAGATTTTCTAAATGATCCAGGTGTACAATACAGTAAATCACAAACATTCCAAATATGTCTAAACTGCCAAGGTGTGCATTGCAGTGAATCGCAAACAACACATAGTTTTCTAAACAACCAAGGCATACAGGGTGATGAATTGAAAACAGCATAAAGGCCTAGACAGACCTTGACAGCAAGACAGAAAACCATAAAAGAGGTGAGCTGTGAGGAGAAACTTGTATTTTTTTCACATTTTTTTCTGGGGACAAAACACCCCAGCATAACCAAAAAGAAAACAGGGTGGTAGTACTAGGATGAAATTCAAACAGAAAATAACACAGAGGCATTAAAACTCCCATGCTGGTACATAATAAGAATGTCAGATAGGCATATTAACAATATGATCCCAAGATGGTATATATGGAGAAACACAAGTAGGCATTGTTTCAGCAAGACCCTTAAAGTGTTATATCAGGGGCACGACAGGTAGGCATAGTACGATCAAGGCTCTTAATGTGGTATGTCTGGGACATAATAGGTATGCAGACCAATAGTAGGATATATGCAACCTAAAATTGATAAGATTCTGCTGACATTTATAAATGTCTCATTCATTTGAGGGGTTGTTAGACGATTATGAAACCAATTGGTTCACTTTTGATATGATTTGTAGGGTAGAGTTTCAAATATTATCTCTTCATTAAATACCTCATTTTGCCCATTATAATCCTGCAGGATGGATATTGTAAAGGATTTAAAGGGTGATATTGTTCCTTTCCTTCAATGCTTGGCTAATTTATCCCTAGCTGAAAGGAATATGCCCCTCACTTTGAAACAGGCATCTATGAGACCTCATCTCAAAAAAAGTTAATGTGGATCCATCTGAATTCACAAACTGTCAACCAATTCCCTCATTATTGTTTAAAGCCAAGATTATGGTCCAATATCTAGATAATTATCAGATATTTGACCCATTTCAATTTGGCTTCTGTCTTTAGTAGACTCTATTAAGAAGGGGTCTTGATGATGAAAAAATATACATCTTGGTCTCACCTTATATTTCATAAGCATTTGACACCATTGAAGAAAAATTATTCTTTATTGGCAAAGGGAGCACAGAATCTCAGGACTGGTTTTAGATTGGTTGAGATCATATCTCAGTGGACAGGTAAGGGTTGATAAGAACCATTCTTCCTGCACCCAGTCAACATGGGTGTTTTGCAACATGGGTGTTTGCAGGGGTCTGACCTTTCAGCACTCCTTTTTAATATCTATATGACACCATTCTGCAATGTTGTCACTGAGGTTTGCCCAGGATACAGATTATATGCAAACAAACATACAATTTTTCATTCCCATGGGTTTTTCCTGGTCTGAGACATCCACATTGTGTGTCTGCTGTAAGACAGAGTATTATACACAATAATTGACCTTGAACCTCTCCAAAACTGAAATTTTGATTATACAATGAGGAATCTCCATAGACATGCCTTCTCATATGAAATTAGAAAACACTTTTATGCTTCTCAGGCAAAATGTTTTGGAGTCTAAATTGATTCCAGATTAGTGTTTATGAATCACATTAAATCTGTGAATAGACATGGCTTTTTTAAGTTGTGTGTTTTACATGTCCTACCACTGCTAAACAAGGATGACTTTTGAGTGATAGTCCAAGCTCTGATTATACCTTTATTGGACTTCTTTAACTCAATTTGAATTGGTATCCCACTGGTCAATACATTTTCTTCAGCTTTTGTAAAATGTGGCTGCCCAACTATTATCTGGCCATATTATGAGGTGCTATATTTTTCCAGTATTGTACAAATTCCATTGGTTGCTTATTCAATGGTGTGTAACGTATAAGGTGGTGATGATGGTGCATATATTTGTCACACTTGATTTTTCTGCATGGGCTAATTCCATACTTAAGATATATAATCCTTCCAAATGCTTATGATCCTCTCAGCAAGGACTGTAAGACATTCCCTCTATGTATCAGGCCCCATTCTCAGTGGCAGCACAAGTAATATAAAATTACTTTCCCCAGAAGTTGCACCTTATGGCATGTACAAATCATTGAAGGCCCTGTTAATAACATATTTTTCAGACAAGCATTTCAGGATGTTGAGTTGGTTTTATTTGTTGTTTTGATTTGTCGTTAACTGGTATTCATATTTTTTTTATTAATTATGTATGCTCCTTTGTACGCCACCTAGGGCTTTGGCAATGACAAGTTACAAATAAAAAAATAAAATAAAATGAATAAGACTACTAAGATGGTACATCTATGCTAGGGCAGGTAGGCATGTGGCAGCAAGAACCCTGAGTGATATATCAGGAGTATGGCAGGTAGGCACAGCAATAGCAGAAAGACACCTAACATGGTACATCAGAGGCATGGCAGAGTGGCAGCAAGGCCTTCAAGGTGCTTTCCATCATCTTGCCACTGACATGAAAATTCTGGAAACTCAAGCAAAGATATGTTTATTTTTAAAAAGATCAGCATTTTCATTAACTCTGGCACCAGCGATGAAGGCTCACAATGTCCTTGCCATAGAGAAGACACATTCACTGGACATACTGTTGATAAGAAGGAAAGATTTTGATGATCCACCTTTTCTAGGTCTGACCAGTGTGCCAGTATGCCAGTGCATCTCTCCCCAAGTCTTTGATGAGCTCTGTGAGATGGTGTTTCACTTTGCTGGGGTGTGCCAAGAGTCTCTCT
Source organism: Rhinatrema bivittatum (assembly GCF_901001135.1). NCBI lineage: Eukaryota > Metazoa > Chordata > Amphibia > Gymnophiona > Rhinatrematidae > Rhinatrema > Rhinatrema bivittatum. The sequence continues at coordinate 116,544,076 of NC_042616.1, read as the reverse complement.
TAGCAGATCTTTTAGCTAAGGCCTGTTTCAGGAGAGATGGATCTTTGCAGGCAACATGGCTTTGATTATATTGAGGTAGGGGAGGAAGTATGAGCTCCTTCTTGCACTACTGTCTGAGATGGCAGCTCTTTCCTACACTGCATCCCCATTCTGCCTCTACCGCCGTCGATCCCTTTCATACACCCTAGCTCCCAGCATCTCCTTCATGAATGCTGAGTCTGTAGTGTAAAACTCCCTTTCACATGTGGATCACAAAGTGTAGCAAGCATGTATGTATGGTTTACTGTAAAAATGTTCAGTCTCTGTTGCACCTGCTGCTGCAAGGAGTCCAGAAACTGCAATGTTTGTTTCCTTTTCTTCTTGCTCATTGAAGCTTTCTAACGTTTCCATCAGCATATTTACTAGAGGGATGACTCCAAACATGGTGGCACTTCTGGAACACAGATCCTCCATGGAATCCTTGAAGGGATTCAGGATGTATACCAGCTACATCATCACTACCCAATCATGATGCCCCAAGTAGCAACGCACACCTATCTCTCTTTACAGAGACATAACACGAAGGGTGTCTGCTGCTCCACTAATCTCTTTAGCATCTTACAGATGGAATTCCAGCAGGTACCAACATCTGAATCAGATGCTTGAGAGGCATCTCAAATTCTTCCTGCTTCTCACAGAGAAGCTGCCCCACTTTCATGCTTCAATGGAAATGCCCTACAGTATTCCTGAAACTATCAGGTTCTTCGGGAATAGATTCCCATGGTACTTTGAGTCCCATCCCCAGGAGCTACCACACTCCCAGGTGCAGAACATAAGAACATAAGATTTTCCATTCTGGGCAGACCAAATGTCCATCAAGCCAGTATACTGTTTCCAACAGTGGTCAATCCAGGCCACAAATACCTGGAAGCAATTTAAAGATTACTAGACTTCATGCTTCTTATCCCAGGGATAAGCAATGGATTTAGACAACTGCACCTTAATATATTTTGGGGACTTTTCTTCCAGGAACTTGTCCAAACTATTTTTAAATCCAGCTACACTAACAACTTTTACTACATCCTCTGGCAACAAATTCCAGAGTTTAATTATATTGAGTAAAAAATATTTTCTACTATTTGTCTTAAAAATATGACTTAGAAACTTCATTACATGTCCCTATCACATTTCGCCTGCTATGTAGTCTCCTCTTGCTAAAGGTCTGCCTGCTGTGCAATCTTCCTTCCACCAGGGATCCTTAGCTACCTTTGATCCTAGCTCTGCCAGTTACCTCCTCACTGATCCTACCATACCCAAGCCTCAGCTCTACTTAACCCAACCTGCTCAATGCCTAAGTGCATCTTCATTGAGTCACCACAGATCTCTGAACTGGCCACTCTTAACTCACTATCCTGCCTTGCCTAGGCTTGCAGCCTCCAGGCCTTCTGCCTTGCCTAGCCTTTTGCTTCTGAGCCTTTTGCTTTGCCCTGTGGCCTAACCAGGAATTCTGCCTTGCCTTGTGGCCTCTCTTGCCCTCTCAGATTGCTCTGAGCCCTACTAGGCCTTTTGGCTTTGCTCTGCAGCCTCTCAGGCCTCCCTGCCATGCTCTGTGCCCTCCTGGGATTTTCTGTCTTATATTATGGCCTCCAGGCCTACTAGGATTACCATGCCCAGTCTGTGACCCTGTTGGGTTGTCTTGATCCTTGTTATCTGTCTAGTCATGTCCTTGACTAGTCCAGTCCTGTTCTTGTCCACTCCTGACCTTGTTCAGTCCTATCCTTGTCCAGTCCTTGTCCTGCTCAGATTAGTTCAGTCCCTTGTCCTTTGCCTTAGATACAGCCCCATCTTGTGCTCTTTACCCATCCCCAAACAGCACCTGCATCCAGCCCTTAGTCATTACTTGTATCCAACCCTCAACCAGTCCTGTATCCAGCTCCCAACCAGTACCTATACCAAGTTCTCAGCCTGTGCCTTCCCTCAGATTCCAGCCTGCCTTGTCTTGTTCAGCTTGCCATGCTTTGTCCAGCAGTCTTGCCTCATCCAGCCTGCTCTTCCTCGTTCAACCTATGCCTGCCCTCAGCTCTCAGCCTCTACTCAGCTCCCAGTTCATGCCCTGATATACCACAGAAGACAAGTCCTACCGACCCCCAGAACCTAAGGGCTCAACCTGTGGGGATGGGGTTGGTTATGTTGCGATCCCGGGGCGCCCCCGGGACCGACACTCACCCCGCGGCGGTAGCGTCGCTGGCTCCGGCCTCCCAGGCCTGCAGGGACCGCGGGCGCTGCGCCTCCGGCCTGTCCCGACCTCACTCGGGCCTGCAGGGCCCTCTGGCATCGCGTCCCGGCCTCTCCCGATCCGTCGGCGTTCCTCGGCGGCTGGCCCCGCCCCCTAGACGCACGCGCGCGTCTCTCAGCTGGCTTTAAAGGGCCAGCACAGGAAATTGGCAGGGGAAGCTCCCGGGTGACGTCAGACGCTGCAGGGTATAAAAACCCTGCAGTACAGCCAAGCCATTGCCTTGCAACGAGGTTCCCAGGTTCGTCCTGCTCCCAGTTGCTGTGTTCCTGCTCGTCACTTTGATCTTCTGGTTTTCGACTTCGGATTGGCTTGTGGTTCTTCTTGGCTTCTGACCCTGGTTCGGCTTCGGTGTCTTCTGGCTCTCGACTCGGCTTGGCTTACGATACTTCTCTGGATCTCGACTTGGACTGGCTGACAACGACTTCTCTGGCTCTAGACGCGGACCGGCTGACAGCGATTCTCCGACACCTGACCCGGGCTTGGTGAGCTACTACTCCATCGATAGGGATCTCCTAAGTCCCAGCGGCCGGGTTCCTACGGGCTCCTCCCGGGGGGACACCGGCTTCCAGGGTGAACCGCCTAAGTCCCAGCGGCCGGACTCCTACGAGCTCCTCTCGGGGGAGTACCGGCTTCCAGGGCGAAGCACCTCTCCCACCGGGTCAGCTTCATCTCCTGGTCCTTGGTCGCATAGGGCCCTTCGTGTCTTTCTCCCGGTAGTCCGCGAGCCTGCTTTCGCCGCCTCCCGTTTGGAACCGGTGCCCCTACCTCTCTAAGGTATTCCATCTCCTGGTTCCGATCGGCCCAAGGGTCCACGAAGCTAACAGATTGCAAGGCCATGGACCCGGCGGACCTTGCTGGACTCAAAGCCATCCCGGGCATAGCCCAGAAGCTACAGCAGCAACAGAACTGCCTCGAAACCTTGATGTCAACAGTTCAACGCCTGGCGGATCGCGTGGAGGGGGCCTCCGCAGCAGCTCCTGTGGCATCTTCCTCTCAGGCTAGTATGGGTTCCATCACTCCTGTACAGATGCCCGCACCAGCCCGGTACTCAGGGGATCCTAAGACATGCAGAGGATTCCTCAATCAATGTTATATCCGTTTTGACCTGCTGCCCGCACAATTTCCCACGGATCGAGTCAAGACGACGTACATCATTTCCCTCCTGGATGGGAAACCATTGGTCTGGGCTTCTTCCCTTTGGGAACGCCAGGACTTCAGACTGAACAACCTAGTGCAGTTCGTCAAGTCGTTTCGAAGAGTCTTCGATGAACCATCCCGTGCCTCCACAGCCGCCTCCGAATTGCTCCAGCTGAGACAGGGGAATCGGCCTCTGGAAGAATACGCGATGGAATTCCAGACCCTCGCCTCTGAGCTGGCTTGGGGCGAAGACAGCTTGCATGGCATTTTCCTGGAGGGACTTTCACCACGGCTCCAGGACGAACTGGCAGCCCGGGACCTGCCTGACGATCTTCAAGATTTGATTGAGCTGGCCGGGCGAGTGGATCGACGCATCCAGCGCCGCTTCCGGGACCGAAGACCCACGTCGGGACAGACCAGTCGCAGGGTCACTCCGCCTCGTACCGACCTTCCCAGCCTGCTGCCGCGACCACCTCGGCAGAGGAGCCTATGCAATTGGGGAGAGGGCCCCTATCTTCTGAAGAGCGGAGGCGCCGTCGCGCCCAAGGACTGTGTCTTTACTGTGGGAGCAACGGACATTTCCTAGCCCGCTGTACCGAGCGCCCGGAAAACGCCCGAACCTAGAGTCTAGCGGGGAGTTAACTCTAGGCAATGTTTCACCCAACTCCCCATGTACCGTACCGGTACGCCTTTGTCTGCCTGAGGGTGGATTCGACACCTTAGCCCTGCTAGACTCTGGGTCCGGGGGGAATTTTATCCTCCAAGAACTGGTGCAACAGCTCCAGCTCAAGGTCCTGCCTCAGGAACCACCCGTGCGAGTCTCCTCTATCCAGGGGGTCCCCCTCCCGGGTGTCATCGCTACTCGCACTACCCCGCTGAAGCTTCAAGTCGGAGCCCTGCATAGGGAGGAGATGTCCTTCCTCATTCTTGAAAAATCTATTCACCCCGTGGTCCTGGGCCTGCCCTGGCTCAGGGAACATTCGCCTACGATCGATTGGGTCACGCTTCAGATTACGTCTTGGGGTTCAGCGTGTTTCCATCGCTGCCTCCCCGCTCGTCCTTTGCAGACACTACCTCTCCTCACGACCCCCTTGACGGTTCCGCCTCAGTATCACGACTTCCGCGACGTCTTTTCCAAAGAAAAAGCCGAATTACTCCCGGAACACCGACCCTTTGATTGCGCAATCACTCTGCTACCAGGGACTACGCCACCCTGTGGGAGGGTCTATCCACTATCCCTGCCAGAGACTCAGGCTATGTCGGCCTACATAAAGGAGAACCTAGAACGGGGTTTCATCAGACCATCCAACTCCCCCGCCGGGGCCGGGTTCTTTTTTGTAGGGAAGAAGGACGGGTCCCTTCGCCCCTGTATCGATTACCGGGGCCTGAACCTAATCACCCGTCGGGATCGTTATCCATTGCCTTTGATTCCGGAACTCTTAGACCGCCTTCAAGGGGCTCGCTTTTTCACCAAGCTTGACCTCCGAGGGGCGTATAACCTAGTGCGGATCCGCCCGGGGGACGAATGGAAGACCGCCTTTAACACCAGAGACGGTCACTACGAATATCTCGTCATGCCATTCGGTCTCTGCAACGCCCCAGCTGTGTTTCAAAACCTGATGAACGAGGTTCTTCGCGAGCTACTGCACACCACGGTTATCGTGTATTTGGATGATGTCCTAATTTACTCCCAGGATCTTGCCTCTCATCGCCAACATGTTCGCCAAGTACTCCAGAAACTAAGAGAGAACCGGCTATACGCCAAATTGGAAAAATGCCAATTCGAACAAGACTCGCTGCCTTTCCTGGGATACATTGTTTCTTCAACGGGCTTCCAGATGGACCCGGATAAGGTCGCAGCCATTGAGAAATGGCCTCAGCCCCATGGGGTGAAAGCGCTCCAGCGCTTTTTAGGCTTCGCCAACTTCTATCGCCACTTCATTCCACACTACTCCAGCCTGGTGGCGCCTCTAACGGCCCTCACCCGTAGAGGAGCTGATGCCCACAAATGGACCCCCAACGCAACACAAGCCTTCCAGGAACTTAAAAAGGCCTTTCTACGGGAGACCTGCCTCCGACACCCTGATCCCTTGCGCCAATTTGTGGTAGAAGTGGACGCCTCCGACGTGGCGGTAGGGGCTGTGTTGGCTCAACTCGCCAAGAATGGGAAAACCTGGCCCTGCTCCTATTTCTCTCGTAAGTTCTCTCCCGCCGAAAGAAACTATGGTATCGGCGACAAGGAGCTACTCGCAGTCAAGCTAGCCTTTGAGGAGTGGCGCCAGTGGCTGGAGGGGGCCCAACACCCCATCATAGTCTACACCGACCATAAAAATTTGGAATACCTGTGCCGTGCCCAAAGACTCAACCCTCGGCAGGCACGCTGGTCCCTCTTTTTCATCCGCTTCAACTTTACTCTCCATTACCGACCGGCGGCCAAGAACGTAAGGGCAGATGCTCTCTCTCGTGCTACTGAGACGGAGGACACCCCAGAACCACTTCGCTACATTCTGGATCCAGCTAAGGTGTGTCTAGCCGCCTCTGACGTCAGACCCGCGGGCAAGACAGTAGTCCCGGCCCGCTCCAGGAGGAGGGTCTTAGCATGGGCACACGATTCCCTCACGGCCGGGCACCCAGGGATTGCCCGAACTTTGGAGCTCTTGACGGAGTTCTATTGGTGGCCACGGATGAAGGAGGATGTCCGGCTTTATGTGCAGTCGTGTCCTACTTGTGCCCAGCAAAAACCATTACCAGGTCGACCATGGGGACTCCTGCAGCCGCTTCCCATTCCTACGGAACCGTGGACGCACATTTCCACGGATTTCATTGTGGAGTTGCCGCCCTCTGAGGGGAAGACCGTCATTTGGGTCACCATTGACCGATTCTCAAAGATGGCCCACTTTGTGCCATTGGCCAAACTGCCTTCGGCTCCTGAACTGGCCACATTGTTTGTCCACCATATCTTTCGGCTACATGGCTTGCCCTTGCACCTTACCTCAGACCGAGGTCCCCAGTTCACAGCAAAGTACTGGAGGGCTCTTTGCAGGAAGTTCGGGGTACAGCTGGACCTAACTACAGCGTTTCATCCGCAGAGTAACGGCCAGGTCGAACGGACAAATCGTACTCTCAAGGCCTTTCTCCGAGCCTTCGTGGGGGACCTCCAAGACAACTGGGTCTCGCTTCTTCCCTGGGCCGAGTTTTCTTATAACCGACACAAACACTCGGCCACCTTACAGTCCCCCTTCCAACTGGTTTACGGGAAAGTACCCAAACCTCCTTTGCCCTTACCTGCGACGGTCTCTTCCCCGGCAGCACAGCTGACAGCGGAGCAGATCCATCAGCTCTGGCTCTCCACCCAGGAGAGACTTCACAAGACCACGGCCCGGTTCAAAAAGTATGCAGACCGGTCTCGACGCCCCGCACCTGTCTTCTTACCCGGGACAAAGGTCTGGCTGAGCACCAGACACATTCAGCTGCGGACTCCCTCCATGAGACTGGCGCCTCGCTACATCGGCCCCTTCCCGGTAGCTGAACGCATAGGAGCAGTGTCCTATCGGTTACGCCTCCCATCCACGCTGAAGATTCATGATGTTTTCCACGTCTCTCTTCTCAAACCAGTGGTCCACTCCCACTTGCGACCTCAGCCTCCGGAGCCCACTCCTGTTGCGACTGACCCTGGAGCCACGTACACGGTTAAGGAGGTCCTGGATGTTCGGTTCCGTCGTCGACACTGGGAGTATCTCCTTTCCTGGGAGGGGTACGGTCCTGAAGAGAACTCTTGGGAGCCCTCCTCGCACATTCTCGACAAAGACCTTCTCCTCCAGTTTCATAGGGCGCACCCGGACAAGCCGCGTCCTCCTGGGGGGGGCCGTAGGAGGAGGGGTACTGTTGCGATCCCGGGGCGCCCCCGGGACCGACACTCACCCCGCGGCGGTAGCGTCGCTGGCTCCGGCCTCCCAGGCCTGCAGGGACCGCGGGCGCTGCGCCTCCGGCCTGTCCCGACCTCACTCGGGCCTGCAGGGCCCTCTGGCATCGCGTCCCGGCCTCTCCCGATCCGTCGGCGTTCCTCGGCGGCTGGCCCCGCCCCCTAGACGCACGCGCGCGTCTCTCAGCTGGCTTTAAAGGGCCAGCACAGGAAATTGGCAGGGGAAGCTCCCGGGTGACGTCAGACGCTGCAGGGTATAAAAACCCTGCAGTACAGCCAAGCCATTGCCTTGCAACGAGGTTCCCAGGTTCGTCCTGCTCCCAGTTGCTGTGTTCCTGCTCGTCACTTTGATCTTCTGGTTTTCGACTTCGGATTGGCTTGTGGTTCTTCTTGGCTTCTGACCCTGGTTCGGCTTCGGTGTCTTCTGGCTCTCGACTCGGCTTGGCTTACGATACTTCTCTGGATCTCGACTTGGACTGGCTGACAACGACTTCTCTGGCTCTAGACGCGGACCGGCTGACAGCGATTCTCCGACACCTGACCCGGGCTTGGTGAGCTACTACTCCATCGATAGGGATCTCCTAAGTCCCAGCGGCCGGGTTCCTACGGGCTCCTCCCGGGGGGACACCGGCTTCCAGGGTGAACCGCCTAAGTCCCAGCGGCCGGACTCCTACGAGCTCCTCTCGGGGGAGTACCGGCTTCCAGGGCGAAGCACCTCTCCCACCGGGTCAGCTTCATCTCCTGGTCCTTGGTCGCATAGGGCCCTTCGTGTCTTTCTCCCGGTAGTCCGCGAGCCTGCTTTCGCCGCCTCCCGTTTGGAACCGGTGCCCCTACCTCTCTAAGGTATTCCATCTCCTGGTTCCGATCGGCCCAAGGGTCCACGAAGCTAACAGGTTAGGCAGAAGACCAGATCCAGTCCTGTTCTGCAGTACTGTACTGCCTTTATGGAGGTGCTTCCTGACTCCAGCCTGCTAGTCCATGACAGTTCCCTTGCCTTTGTACTTTTTGAAACAACCAATTCATGCGTACCCATTCCACTCCACTCATTATTTTATAGACATCTATCAAATAACCCCTCAGCCATCTCTTCTCCAAGCTAAAGAGCCCTAAACTCTTTAGCCTTTCCTCATAGGGGAATCATTCCATCCCCTATATTATTTTGATTATCTTCTCTATACATTCAATATTCAGCTATATTTTTTTGAGATGTGGTGACCAGGAATACAATACTTAAAGTGTAATCACACTGCAGAGTGATATAGAGGCATTATGATATTCTCTGTTTTATTGTCCATTCCATTCCTAATAATTCCTAGCATTCTATCTGCTGTCTTGCCCATTGCCACACACTGAACAGAGGATTTCAACTTATTAAAAAGAGATCACATCTCCCTCATCCTTTATAACCTCCACTGGCTTCCGATCAAATACAGAATTCTCTATAAAGTCCTGTCTATAATCCACAAAGCCTTACACAACCTCTCGCTTATCGAGCTTACCATCCAGCCACATTTTCATAACTCTATTAGCCCAATTAGAGGAGCCTATCAAGGCATTTTATCCGTTCCCCCAGCAAAAACCTCCTTCAGGAAAAGAGCTCTCTCCATAGCAGGCCCTTCTCAATGGAATGCACGCCCTCCTGACCTCCGACAAGATCCATGTCCTCTATTAGGGATGTGAATCGTTTTAGGACGATTAAAATTATCGTCCGATAATTTTAATATCGTCTTAAACCGTTATGGAACACAATACAATAGAGATTCTAACGATTTATCGTTATAAATCGTTAGAATCGTGAGCCGGCACACTAAAACCCCCTAAAACCCACCCCGACCCTTTAAATTAAATCCCCCACCCCCCCAAACCCCCCCCCCCAAATGACTTAAATAACCTGCGGGTCCAGCGGCGGTCTGGAACGGCAGCGGTCCGGAACGGGCTCCTGCTCCTGAATCTTGTTGTCTTCAGCCGGTGCCATTTTCCAAAATGGCGCCGAAAAATGGCGATGGCCATAGACGAACACGATTGGACGGCAGGAGGTCCTTCCGGACCCCCGCTGGACTTTTGGCAAGTCTCGTGGGGGTCAGGAGGTCCCCCACAAGCTGGCCAAAAGTTCCTGGAGGTCCAGCGGGGGTCAGGGAGCGATTTCCCGCCGCGAATCGTTTTCGTACGGAAAATGGCGCCGGCAGGAGATCGACTGCAGGAGGTTGTTCAGCGAGGCGCCGGAACCCTCGCTGAACGACCTCCTGCAGTCGATCTCCTGCCGGCGCCATTTTCCGTACGAAAACGATTTGCGGCGGGAAATCGCTCCCTGACCCCCGCTGGACCTCCAGGAACTTTTGGCCAGCTTGTGGGGGGCCTCCTGACCCCCACGAGACTTGCCAAAAGTCCAGCGGGGGTCCGGAAGGACCTCCTGCCGTCCAATCGTGTTCGTCTATGGCCGCCGCCATTTTTCGGCGCCATTTTGGAAAATGGCGCCGGCTGAAGACAACAAGATTCAGGAGCAGGAGCCCGTTCCGGACCGCTGCCATTCCGGACCGCCGCTGGACCCGCAGGTTATTTAAGTCATTTGGGGGGGGTTCGGGAGGGTGGGGGATTTAATTTAAAGGGTCGGGGGTGGGTTTTAGGGGGTTTTAATGTGCCGGTTTTGCGATTTTTCGATTTTTTCGATTTTTCACGATTTTTCACGATATTTTACCCCCCCAAACGGCAACAATACGATTCCCTCCCCCTCCCAGCCGAAATCGATCGTTAAGACGATCGAGGACACGATTCACATCCCTATCCTCTATCATTTAAGAAAAAACTCAAAACGTGGCTCTTCAAACTTGCATTCCCAGAATAAGGACTCCTGCCCATTTTTCCCAGAATTGATGACTTCCGCTCTTACCTTGACCATTCTGACCAACAAAACCACCTGGTCTTTATAGTTGTCCCTCATTTTCGGGGTCCTTTGATCCAATTCCAATGCTCGAACTTTTATCTCCTATAGATCATGATGCACCCCTGTAGCTAGACTCCATAGGCAAGACTCCATACCCCGTCTAATTCCACCTTAAGATGCATACCTTGTTATCTAATATCTTGTTAATTCTGAAACTTGTTAATTTCAGATTTATTAAGTATTTATCATTTCCCATTTGAAAGGATTATTTATATATTTAACTATGTTGAATATTGCCTTTTTGTTATTGTTTGCACCGGGCAAGTTCTTAGCCTTGGTTTTGGTTTGGCACCGGGCAAGTTCTTAGCCTTGGTTCCTTAAGCAGTTTCTTGTCTCTCACATTGTTCCATGTAACGCTCTTACACAAAGTTTTGTTCTCTTTAAACCGGTGTGATTTGTAGTTTTGTACAGGAATATCGGTATATAAAAGTAAAAAATATATAAATAAATACATTATATCCAATGAGGCCTAGATTATTTTCTTGGGTTGCTCTTGTTGCTCTTCCCTTTATGCAACACTTTCCACTTGTCCACATTAAAAATCATCTGCCATTTGGATGCCCAGTCTCCCAGAGTCACAAAGTCATCTTGTAATTTCTCCGAATCCTCTTGTGATTTAACAACTTTGAATAATTTTGTATCATTAGCAAATCCCATCACCTCATTTGTTGTTCCCATCGCTGGATCATTTATAAATATGCTAAAAAGCAATAGTCCTAGTACAGATCCTTGGGGCACTCCACTATTCACTGGTGCCAGTACAAGGGTCTGCTGCCACCCTAGACAGTGACATCACCATGTCATCTCTCTCTCTCTCTCACCCTGAACCTGCCAAATCACACAACTCCATCATTGCCACCAGATATTTCCTTCTCTCCCGCTTAACGTGCCGCTACTGCTACCATCCCTCCTGCACACATTTGAAAAATGGCACCCTTGCATCCCCCTAAGCTGCATCACCTACTACCGGTGCCTTAGGTGATCACCTAGTCCAGGGGTCGGGAACCTTTTTGGCTGAGAGAGCCATGAACGCCACATATTTTAAAATGTAATTCCGTGAGAGCCATACAAGACCTACCAAATTAATTTACTACAACCCCCCACCCTCCTGACCCCCCCCACCCAAGACCTGCCAAAAGTCCCTGGTGGTCCAGCGGGGGACCAGGAGCGATCCGGGAGCGATCTCCTGGACTTGAGCTGTCGGCTGCCAGTAGTCAAAATGGCGCAGACGGCCCTTTGCCCTCACTATGTCACTGGGGTCGACCAATGGCGGTGGTAGCCCCTGTGACATAGTGAGGGCAAAGGGCAGTCGACGCCATTTTGATTACTGGCAGCCGACGGCCCTTTGCCCTTACTATGTCACAGGGGCTACCGCCGCCATTGGTCGACCCCAGTGACATAGTGAGGGCAAAGGGCCGTCGGCGCCATTTTGACTACTGGCAGCCGACAGCCCAAGTCCAGGAGATCGCTCCCGGACCGCTCCTGGACCCCCGCTGGACCTCCAGGGACTTTTGGCAGGCCTTGGGGGGGGTTCAGGAGGGAGGGGGTTGTAGTAAATTAATTTTGGAGGTCTTGGGGGGCGTCAGGAGGGTGGGGGGTTTTGTTAAGATTTTTACTTTTTTATTAAAGATTTGTCTGCGAGCCAGATGCAGCCATCAAAAGAGCCACATCTGGCTCGCGAGCCATAGGTTCCCTACCCCTGACCTAGTCCTACCAAATACTCATGTTAGGCTTGCTATTCATCTTTCTTTATTGAGAAAATTTACCATTTAGCTCTAATCTCTGTTTTCTAGCTTTTAACCAGTTCTCAATCCAGACTAGTACATTGCCCCCTATTCCATGACTTTTTAATTGCCTAAGAAGTCTATCATGAGAGATTTTGCCAAATATACTATATCAACTGGCTCACCTTTATCCACCTGTTTATGTATGCCTTCAAAAAAATGTAGCAGGTTGGTGAGGCAAGACTTCCCTTCAAAAAAACCATGTTGGGTTTCTCCCATTAAACTATATCTATCTATATGTTCAGTAATTTTGTTCTTTATGATAGTTTCTACCATTTTTCCTGGCACAGATATCAGATTTACTAGTCTATAGATTACTGAATCAGCCCTGGATCCCTTTTTAAAAATTGGTGTTATATTGGCAACGCTCTAGTCTTCAGTTATCATAGACAATTTTAATGATAGTTTGTAAATAACCAATAGAAGGTTTGTAATTTCATTTTTCAGTTTCTTTCTGCATTCTGGGATGTATACCATCTGGTCCAGGTGATTTGCTACTCATTTGTTTTTAAATTTACCCTATTACATCTTCCAGGTACACTGTGATTTGTTTCAGTTCCTCTGGATCATTTCCATTGTATATCATTTCTGGCATGTTCTTGCACCTTCCTCGATGAAGATCAAAGCAGATAATTAATTTAGTATCTTTGCTAAAGCCTTGTCATCGCTAATCACCCCTTTCACCCCTTGAACATTTAATGGTCCTATTGATTCCCTCACAGGACTTTTAGTTTTAATGTATCTGAATATGTTTTTATTATGAGTTTTTATTTACATGGCAAACTTCTATTCAATTTCTCTTGCTGCCATCATTATCAATGCTTTGCATCTAACTTACCAGTACCTATGCTGTTTTCTGTTTTCTTCATTTGGATCCCTTTTCCCTTTTTTTGAAAGATGATCTTTTAGCTATTATAGCCTTTCTCATCTCACCTTTTAACCATGCCAGTAGTGTTTAACCTTCCTTCCACCTTTTCTAATGCATGGAATACATTAGGGATGTGAATCATTTTTTGACGATTTAAAACAATCGTCAGATATATTTTAAATCATCAAAAATCGTTAGAGCCGCGATACAATAGCAATTCCCCCGATTTATCGTCAAAAATTGTAAATCGGGGGGGGGGGGAAGGGCGGGAAAAACGGCACACCAAAACAACCCTAAAACCCACCCCGACCCTTTAAAACAAATCCCCCACCCTCCCAAACCCCCCCCAAATGTTTTAAATTACCTGGGGTCCAGTGGGGGGGGGGGGTGTCCCGGCGCGATCTCCCGCTCTCGGGCCATGGCTGCGTTAATAGAAATGGCACCAGTGGCCCTTTGCCCTTACCATATGACAGGGCAAAGGTAGCGCCGGTGCCATTTTGAATATTGGCAATACGGCCCTAGAGCAGGAGGTTACTCCCGGACCCCCGCTGGACTTTTGGCAAGTCTTGTGGGGGTCAGGAGGCCCCCCAAGCTGGCCTAAAGTCCCTGGGGGTCCAGAGGGGGTCCGGGAGCGATCTCCTGCACTCGTGACGTCGGGTAACAGGAACCAAAATGGCGCCGGCGCTACCTTTGCCCTGTCATATGGTAAGGGCAAAGGGCCACCGGCGCCATTTCTATTAACGCAGCCGTGGCCCGAGAGCAGGAGATCGCGCCGGGACCCCCCCCCCCACTGGACCCCAGGTAATTTAAAACATTTTGGGGGGTTCAGGAGGGTGGGGGAGGGTTTTAGGGTTGTTTTGGTATGCCGGTTTTCCCACGGATTTACGATTTGACGATTTTTTAACAAAAAAAACCATGACGATCAGATTTCCCTCCCCCCACAGCCAAAATTGATCGTTAAGATGATCGATCACACGATTCACATCCCTAGATTACATGCACTTCAAAATGGTATTTTTAAACAACGTCCATGTCTGATGTAAACTCTAAACCTTTTGTATCTGCCCCTTTCAGGTTTTCCAAACCATTTTCCTCAATTTATCAATGTCACCCTTTTGAAAATTAAATGGTGCTGCAGTAGATATCTTTATTGTTCTCCCTCCAGGTATTAAGTCAAATTTGAAATGTTGTGATCACTATTGCCAAAAGGCTCTAACACTGTTAACTCTCTCACGAAATCCTGTGTTCTACTAAGGACTAGGTGTAAAATAGTTTCCCCTCTTGTTGGTTCTTATACCAGCTGCTTCATGAAGCAATCATTTATTTCATCTAAGAACGGCACCTCTCTAGCATGTCCTGATGTGACCTTAATGCAGTGAATACTGAATAATTGAAATCACCCATTATTACTGTGCTGCTGATTTTGTTAGTTTCCCTAACGTCTTTTAGCATTTTATTGTCTGTTTTTTCATTCTGGCCAGGTGGACTGTTATCTTATTCTCCTTTTCACCTGGAATTTCTATCCATAAAGATTCAACATTGCATTTTATTTTCTGTAGAACAATTTATCCGTTTGACTCAATAACCTGTTTAATATATAGTTCCATGCTTCCACCAATTCAATCCATCCAAACATTTCAATATAATTTGTACTTTAGTATCTCAGTTTCCCATTGGTTATATTCCTTCTACCAGGTCTCTGAGATACCAATTACATCTACCTTTCCATTTAATGCTATTACACTCTAACTATTCACTCATATGTTTTGACTTCTAGCATTCTAGCATTGAAGCCCAAATTATGGGGCTTGTTGTTGGGGGGGGGGGGGGGGGAGTTGTCACAGCCTCGAAAAGTAGCGGATGCAGGGTCCTCACCGATGCATAAGGAGATTTGTTGCTGCATAGGAGGGAAGTTTTGGTGTCGGGGGAAGGGGAGGAGTGGAGCACCAAGGACTTTGCATAGGGGGAAAGCATGGGGATGGATATATGCTAAGCATGGGGGGTGGCCCAATGAAGGCCTGGCATAAGCAATAACCTGGCCTGCAAGGCCAGGGGTGGGAGGAGGCAGCAGAACACTGCACGGAGCGGCAGTAGCCACTAGAGATGTGCTTTGTTTTTTTCTACCGGGTCGTTTTTTGACTCGGATACTTCGTGGTAAAATTCGGGTTTTCTTGTTTAGTTTTTTTGAAAAACGAAACAAGGAAACCCGAAACCGGCCCAAAAAATGAAGCGGGAAACGAAGCTAAAAAAAACCCCACCCCAAGCATTTAAATTCATTTTAATACATTACATACAACCCCCTCCCACCATCCCGATCCCTCCCCAAGACTTACTAACATCCCTGGGGGTCCAGCGGGGTCCTGGGTTCCATTTGTCCCTCCGTGCCCGGTGTGCTACTGCAAGCCGTGCTCCTCAAAATGGTGCCGAATAGCCTCTGAACTACTATGTCACAGGGGCTACCGGCGCCATTGGTCAGCCCCTGTCACATGGCCATCTGCGCCATCTTGTGCTCATACCATGTGACAGGGGCTGACCAATGGTGCCGGTAGCCCCTGTGACATAGTAGTTGAGAGGCTATTCGGCACCATTTTGAGGAGCACGGCTTGCAGTAGCACACCGGGCACGGAGGGATAAATGGAACCCGGGACCCCGCTGGACCCCCAGGGATGTTAGTAAGTCTTGGGGAGGGATCGGGATGGGGAGGGTGGTTGTATTATACTTAATCTTAATGTTTGGGGTGGTTTTTAATTTAAAAAAAAATGTGCCCCTCTCCCCACACAAACCTGAAAAACGAAGTTTCCCCGAAGTTCGGGGAAAATCCTTTTCGGGTTTCAGGGCCCCCGAACCACGACAAATTAGGCAATTTTGTTGCAATTGCCTAATTCGTGATAAATGATTGCACATCTCTAGTAGCCACAGAGGCATTCACAGAGTGGGATGCCAGTGGTCAGGGTTCCACCTTCACGGAGCGGAAGGCTGGAGTGGCATTCACAGAGCGGGATGCTAATGGTATACCACCTTCATGGAGCGGAAGGATGGAGGGCTGCCGTCTCCAAAAAAACCCAAAAAAACAGAGGGGTGGGTAAGAGTATGTAAATATACGGGTTAGGACATAGGCTATAGGTATTGCCAATTATTAGGCTTGTTCAATATTTGTTGATAGTTAATGTGGCTCACGAGAATGAGGGCTACTACCTGGAGATAATGCCCTTGTTCGATGTACCTGCCCATGGTTGGTGAGACTCCAGCGTTGCTCTGGGCTTCCACAGCAAGAGGAAGTGTGGAAGAAAAAAAAGAAAAAAAGGTTTTGCATTCACAAAAAGCGAGATGTAGCTTGCTTGTTACTGCAGTTACTTCTCCAAAACCAAATAAGCCGATATTTGCTTTCAATACATATCCAGCATAGCACTCTGCTTCAATGGCAGGGGAGAAAGTCTAACACTTCTCTTTCAACGCATAGCTCTCTGATACAATGGCAGGGGAATGTAGAATAGAGGATCTGTATATGGACAACAACCAACAAGGTCCGAATTGCATAGTCTGGGTGGACAGAGGCATGGGTGTAGCTTGCTTATTGCGCGGTTACTACCCCTATTTAAGCTAGATATTCACTTGGATGCAGTTCCAGCAATGCTGTCTGCATTAATGGTGGGGTGGAAGGGAAATAGAACTAAAAGGTATTAAAAGCCAAGAGTAACAAGTATGTGAAAAAAAAAAAAGAGTACATAGCTTGCTGGGCAGACTGGATGGGCCATTTGGTCTTCTTCTGCCGTCATTTCTATGTTTCTATGTTTCTATTCATATACAGACATTCCAAAGTATGATTTTTGTTTGTATTAACTGCTTAACAATTGATGGGGTGTTGATATTTTCTGATGTCTCTGATCTGTACTTAAAGACACCTGAGGCACTTTAGCATTTATTGCAACCTATTTATCGGAATACTCTAACTTCCCTGTTCTGCTAGTATCCATCAAAAATACATCATTCCAAGCCATGCAGTTCTAAGCAACCTTTGGCTTTCTCCCATCATCTAGTTTAAAAGTTCCCTGGACTCCTTTTTAAAGGTTAGTGCCAGCAGTCTGGTTTCACTCTGGTTAAGGTGGAGCCCATCCTTTCAGAAAATGTCTTCCTTCATTAAAATGATGTCCAACAAATTTTAAACCCTTTTCCTTGCACTATTGTCTCATCCACGCATTCAGACCCTGGAGCTCTGCCTGTCTTTGGAGATTTGTGCCTCCCATCCTCTCAACCAGACTCTAATCCATCCCTGTCACTCATTGCCTCCCTGGTCTCCAGCCTGTTCTTATGACTCTTAGCCCCCTAACCAGTTTCCTATTATCCTTCTTTCACCACCTCTCAAATCCCATTCCCACCCCTCTCACCCTTTCAGAAACCAATCCCTTTCCTCTCACACACCTCCACTGCACCCTAATCCCTATCCACTGCCTTTCACCTTCTCTCTAATCTTCCAGGCCATTTACACTTCCTCTCAATCCCTCCCTACCCTTTAACCAGCTTCTCTTACCCATCTCATATCCTCACTCATACTCCCCCCCACAACCAATCTAATATCCCCCACTAATAGTCACCCAACTGTTAAGTCCCCACTGCCCCTCAAGTCCCGACTCAGGTTCCTGCTCTTCAGCATTCACATTTCCCAACTTTATCCACCAACTCTATGCCAGAGTTCCTGCTCTTCCCCTGTCTCCAATTCCCAAGTCCTTGTTCTTCCCCCCTACTCACCAGTCTACTACCTGCTCTCCTCAACTCCAGGAATCTCATTCTTCCCTTGTTCTCCCACAATTTACAGCATCCCATTCTTCCTATAGCTTCCCCTTATCCTTGCCTAATATTTTTCTCCTTATCTTCCCACAGCCCATTCTTCCCTGCACTATACTCCCAGTCCCTGCTTCTCATTCCTCTGTTCCATGCCCTAGGCACCTGCTTCTCATTTTCCTCCTGCTTTCCCACTCAGAAATATTCATACATGCATTATGCTCTCAGTCCAATGGGAACACTGGGAGGAGAGGATCATCTTGCTGTTGGCTGAAGAGGATTAGTAAATATTGCTTTGGAAAATTTTATAACTAAAACATTTTGGAGAGAGGTAAACTATTAGCTTTATTCTTTTGTTTGTTTGTTAAAAGAAAAACAAAAAGCTAGCCTAAAGTTAGAAAAGCTTAGAGTTTTTGTGTGTTTGTCTTTCCCTCCCACCCACTCCAACTCATCCTTTGATTTATAGGCAGGAGAAAATTTCACATTAAAAATCAGCCTTTTATCTAAAACACAGGATTGCCTCTGGCCTTAAAAAGAATATAATTATCCCACTGCAAGTTAATTCCAGAATAATAGTGAATATGCTAATAAATTTAAAGGACCCTTATTTACACATTCCTATTCCCTTAGCAAGCTACATTTATCTGAGAGTGCAACAAAATTAAGACGAAGGCAGCAAGCCAGAAGCAAGAGGGGACCTCCCAGTCTTCTGCATCTAATGTCACATGTATAATTTTTTACCTTCCGGTGAGAGGTCATATGTGTACATCTGGTGCAAAGAGCTCCTGGCTTTTAGAGAAAGAGTCCAATCTCTAGGGATGTATAGCAGGGACGGATTTGTCCCATTCAGTATTCGTATTCATGGGGAGCCAAATCCGTTGCATCTGTTCTGGGAGGACCCCGATCCGTTCATTAGTTACGTACGTATTCGTTTCCCAAATCCCCCCCCCCATCCCAACCCTTTAAATTTAATTAACTACAACCCCCCCCCTCACCCTCCTGAGCCCCCAAGACTTACAAAAAGTCCCTGGTGGTCCAGCAGGGGTCCTGGCGCGATCTCCTGCACTCGGGCTGTTGGCTGCCGGTATTCAAAATGGCGCCGATAGCCTTTGCCCTCACTATGTCACAGGGGCTACCGGTGCCATTGGTTGGCCCCTATCACATGGTAGGAGCAATAGACGGCCGGCCCCATCTTGTGCTCCTACCATGTGACAGGGGCCGACCAATGGCACCGGTAGTCCCTGTGACATAGTGAGGGCAAAGGCTATCGACACCATTTTGAATACCGGCAGCCGACAGCCTGAGTGCAGGAGATCACTCCAGGACCCTGCTGGACCACCAGGGACTTTTGGTAAGTCTTGGGGGGGGGGGTCAGGAGGGTGGGGGGTTTATTCGTTAGATACGTTGCATTCGTGGGGGTTCACCATATGTTTCGTGACCCCCACAAATACAACGAATAGGGACATATACGTTGTGGATTGCCAATAAGTCGAAAACGAATGCACACCCCTACCAATCTCTGGAGGCTAGAGCAACAGATCTAGAGGAGCAGAGACAGACAGAGAGGTTTATAGATGGAACCTTCTAGGACATACTATCCAAGGCCCAACTCCAGTCTGGCAGCTCTGGTGCTTCCTTGGAGGAGGATGGTCTCCTGGTCACAGAGTATCAACCTGGTGCAGCAGAAAGTGATCCTGTAGCATGGACCTGCTCTCCAGTTGATGCATTGTCCTCTTGCACTGAGGATGTGTCTCCCAGAGATATTACCCAGGAGGAAAGAATTAAGTCAACTGTTATAATTTGTTGCTCGATTATTAGGAATGCAAATAGCTGGGTGTCTTGTGGTTGCAAGGATCACTGAGTAATATACCTGCCTATATGAAGGTGGAAGACCTCATGCATCACCAAATTAAGATTTTAGACAATGCTGGGGAGGAGTCAGCTGTCATGGTACATGTGGACATCAATGACACAGAAAATGTGGGAGGGAGGTTCTGGAAGCCAAATTTAGCCTCTAAGGTAGAAAGCTGAAATCCAGAACTTCCAGGGTAGCATTCTATGACATTGTCCTTGATCCACACACAGGATTCCAGAGGCAGGCAGAGCATGAATCTCCATGTATGGATGAGACAATGGTATAAGGAATATGGATTCAGTTTTGTGAGGAAGGGGAAATCTTTTCCAAAGGGACAGGCTCCACCTTAACCAGGTTGGAACCAGGCTCCTTGAACTAACTTTTAAAAAGGAGATCAAGCAGCTTTTAAACTAGAACAAAGGGGAAAGCTAACAATAGCTCAGCAGTGAATGGTTCAGAGGGAGGTATCTTTGAAGAATTGTAATGAAGCAGGAGAGTTAGGGCATCCCACTAGAGAGATTTCAATAAAAGCAAAAGTAGTCCAAGTGCCTATAAGTATCACCTGAACTAAAAGATTCCAAATTATCCCTGTCAACTGAAAAGCAGTCTGTTAATGCAAACAGAAAACACATTTTGAAGTGTCTGTATGCAAATGCTAGAATTGTAAGGTGGTAGGATGGGAGAGTTAGAATGTATAGCAGTGCCAGTGAATGATGAGATAGACTTAATTGGCATCTCTGAGACATGGTGGAAGGAGGATAACCACTGGCATAGTGTCATATCAGGGTATAAATTATATTGCAATGATAAGAGAGGAGCAACTTGGTAGGGAGATGGCACTTTATGTCTGGGATGGAGTAGAGTCCAAAAGGATAAGAATCCGGCAAGAGACTAAATGTATACTTGAAGCTTTATGGATAGAAATCCCTTATGTGTTGGAGAAGACTATAACAATAAGCCAAAATGATGAGATAGACAGTGAAATGCTAAGAAAAATTAGGGAAGCTAACCACATTGGTAGTGCAGTAATAATGGGAGATTTCAATTACCCCAATATTGACTGGATAAATATAACATCAGGAAATGCTACAGATTTAAAGTTCCTGGATGGAATAAATGACAGTTTTATGGAGCAATTGGTTTAGGAACCAAGGAGAGAGGGAGAAAGTTTAAATCTAATTCTTAGTGGAGCACAGGATTTGCTGAGAGAGGTAAAGGTGGTGGGGCTACTTGGCACCAGTGATCATAATATGATCACATTTGAATGAATGATTGGAAGGGGGACAATAAGTAAATCCATGGCACTATCACTACATTTTCAAAAGGGAAGTTTTGATAAAATGAGAAAAATAGAAAAAAACTGAAAGGTGCAGATACAAAGGTTAAGAGTGTACAACACGCTGGAAGCTCTCTCTGCCCTTCGGGGTATTTCTCTAACCTGGGACCCGCTCCTCGGGGGTCCTTTGCTTTCTTTCAGGTGCCTATCTGGGATACCAGGTACTCGCTCCTCGAGGGCCTGCTCTCCCTGCCTCGGTGCCTGTAATCCAACTACTTCTGCCTGCTGGGATCTCCATCAATACAGCTACCAACTTAGTGAGTAATCTAACCTTGTCAGTCTGTCTCATCTACAGCTCAGCACTGGGAACCTGCATCCGGAACTCCCTATACTATCGTGTGCTGCTAACATCTACCATTGTGAGACGAGTTTCCTCTGCTGAGGGCCCCTGGACTGCTACTACTAGATCACCTCACTACTGCTACCTCTGGTGGTATCATTCAGATGTATAATAAAATACAAATCTCTGTGTTT
The DNA here is from genome assembly GCF_901001135.1 of Rhinatrema bivittatum. Taxonomy (NCBI): domain Eukaryota; kingdom Metazoa; phylum Chordata; class Amphibia; order Gymnophiona; family Rhinatrematidae; genus Rhinatrema; species Rhinatrema bivittatum. The sequence continues at coordinate 116,522,705 of NC_042616.1, read as the reverse complement.
GCGTGTCTCGAGTCTAGCCTAGTACTGTGGTTCCTCCCCGTGGGAGTGGCCATCATTACAGTACCCAAGAATCCACTCCAACACCTCAAAACCATAACAGATTGCTAACTCCATGGATTCGGCTCAGCTCACCGCATTGCAGGCCATTCCAGGCCTGGCCCAGCGAATCTCCGAACAACAGAACTCGCTGGATAACTTGACTATTACCTTGAACCAGTTGCACGCACAGATGAATATGCAGACCACCACAGGTAAAGAAGTTACACCACCAGAAGTGACACTCAGGACAACTATACCTCTATCTGCTCCAACATGCTTCTCAGGGGAAGTTTGGAAATGTAGAGGATTTATCAATCAATGTTGCATGCACTTTTCTCTGCAACCTAATCATTTCCATACAGCTTATGCCAAGACCACCTATATCTTGTCTTATCTGGACATAAGAGCATTAGCTTGGGCCTCTCCGCTGTGGGAGCGCAATGACCCTATCCTGAATGATATTTCCGGGTTCCTTGAACTGTTCAGATCAGTATTCGATGACTCTGCTCAGTACACGACAGCAGGATCTACGTTGGTTCATCTGAAACAAGGTAATAAACCTTTGCCAGACTTCGCCATAGAATTCAAGACATTGGCATCAGAATTACATTGGGCCTTAGATGCCTGAAGACCCTCTTCTTTGAAGGCCTGAACTCCCGGTTGAAAGATGAGCTGGCACCTCGAGAGATGCCTGAGACCTTATCAGAGCTAATGATGTTGGCAACAAGGATTGATCACTGACTTTATGACAAGGTTCAAGAGGCCAAGAGTCCCAGAAGACCACTTCAGGGACAGACTCGAGTCAAGTCTGCACCCAGGCCTATTCCCTCAGGTCCTGTTGCTGGTGAAGAAGAACCAATGCAATTAGGCTGCAGACATTTGACTTCAAAAAGAGAAGAACGTGAAAGAGGTTGTGGACAAGCTGGTCATGCTGTACAAACATGCCCTATATGTCTGGGAAACTAGCAGACCTAAGTCCTGTGGGAGGACTCTTCTTAGGTCTAACTGCACCTTCTCCTCCACTCTCTCTTCCTGTATACTTAATCTGCTGACATCTAGAATACCAGACCCTTGCCTTAGTGGACTCTGGGGCAGGGAGAAATTTCATTTTGAAATGTCTAGTGGAACATTTGTGGATCCCCACCACTACCATAACGCCTCCACTACTCCTATCTTCTATTCATGGGGAGCCCTTACTGGGTGAAGTAACCCTGTTCAATGAACCAGTGAGCTTACGTACCGGTGCTCTTCATACAGAGACTATTTCCTTCTTTGATGAACTGAAGAGTGGTAAATCACCTGGACCAGATAGTATACACCCTAGGGTTCTGAAGGAACTAAAAAATGAAATTTCAGACCTATTAGTAAAAATTTGTAACCTATCATTAAAATCATCCATTGTACCTTAAGACTGGAGGATAGCTAATGTAACCCCAATATTTAAAAAGGGCTCCAGGGGCGATCCAGGAAACTACAGAACAGTTAGCCTGACTTCAGTGAAAGGAAAAATAGTGGAAAGTGTTCTAAGCATCAAAATCACAGACATATAGAAAGACATGGTTTAATGGAACAAAGTCAGCATGGCTTTACCCAAGGCAAATCTTGCCTCACAAATCTGCTTCATTTATTTGAAGGAGTTAATAAATATGTGGATAAAGGTGAACCGGTAGATGTAGTGTACTTGGATTTTCAGAAGGTGTTTAATAAAGTTCCTCATGAGAGGCTTCTAGGAAAAGTAAAAAGACATGGTATAGTGGTGATGTCCTTTCGTGGATTACAAACTGGCTAAAAGACAAGAAACAGAGAGTAGGATTAAATGGACAATTTTCTCAGTGGAAGGGAGTGGGCAGTGGAGTGCCTCAGGGATCTGTATTGGGACCCTTACTTTTCAATATATTTATAATCTGGAAAGAAATACAACGAGTGAGGTAATCAAATCTGCAGATGATACAAAATTGTTCAGAGTAGTTAAATCACAAGCAGATTGTGATAAATTGCAGGAAGACCTTGTGAGACTGGAAAATTGGGCATCAAAATGGCAGATGAAATTTAATGTGGATAAGTACAAGGTGATGCATATAGGGAAAAATAACCCATGCTATAGTTACACAATGTTAGGTTCCATATTAGGTGCTACCACCCAAGAAAGAGATCTAGGCATCATAGTGGATAACATATTGAAATTGTCGGTTCAGTGTGCTGCAGCAGTCAAAAAAGCAAAAAGAATGTTGGGAATTATTAGGAAGGGAATGGTGAATAAAATGGAAAATGTCATAATGCTTTTGTATCACTCCATGGTGAGACCCCACCTTGAATACTGTGTACAATTCTGGTCGCCGCATCTCAAAAAAGATATAATTGCGATGGAGAAGGTACAGAGAAGGGTGACCAAAATGATAAGGGGAATGGAACAGCTCCCCTATGAGGAAAGACTAAAGAGGTTAGGACTTTTCAGCTTGGAGAAGAGACGGTTGAGGGGGGGATATGATAGAGGTGTTTAAAATCATGAGAGATCTAGAATGGGTAGATGTGAATCGGTTATTTAGTTTTTCAGATAATAGATAGACTAGGGGGCACTCCATGAAGTTAGCATGCGGCACATTTAAAACTAATTATAGAAAGTTCTTCTTCTCTCAACACATAATTAAACTCTGGAATTTGTTGCCAGAGGACATGGTTAGTTCAGTTAGTATAGCTGAGGAGAAGTCCATTACCTGCTATTAATTAAGTTGACTTAGAAAATAGCCACTGACATTACTAGCAACGGTAACATGAAATAGACTTAGTTTTTGGGTACTTGCCAGGTTCTTATGGCCTGGATTGGCCACTGTTGGAAACAGGATGCTGGGCTTGATGGACCCTTGGTCTGACCCAGTATGGCATGTTCTTATGTTCTTATGTTCTTAGAGATGGCCATGCACCCTTTAGTACTTGGGCTACCGTGGCTGCAGAAACATATGCCACAATTCAACTGGGTCACTTTGGAGCTTTCACGTTGGGGCCCCGATTGCCATGGTAAATGTCGGATGGAAGTTTCTCCAATAATCTGCATGCCAACTATCCTATTGTTGCCTGGGTTGCCGCCTCAATATGCATCTTTTTAAGATGTATTTTCAAAAGAAGCTGCTGATATATTGCCTCCACACAGATCATATGACTGCACCATCAATTTGAAGCTTAATACAGAACCACCCAAAGTAAGGGTTTACCTTCTCCCCGTAGTAGAAAATAAAGCTATGTCAGAGTACATACATAAGAATCTTCAGAAAGGCTTCATAAGACCCTCCAAGTCTCCTGCCGGCGCAGGTTTCTTCTTCGTGGGGAAGAAGGATGGAACATTATGTCCATGCATTGACTACAGAGGTCTAAACGATATCACTGTAAAGGACCTCTATCTCTTACCACTCATCTCGGAGCTATTTGATAGACTACAGGGAGCCAAGATATTCTCCAAGATTGATCTCAAAGGAGCCTATAATCTAGTTCGCATCTGCTCTGACGATGAATGGAAGACGGCTTTTAATACTAGGCATGGGCACTTTGAATACCTGGTGATGCCCTTCAGCCTGTGCAATGCCCCAGCTGTCTTCCAAAACATGATGAATGACATTCTGCGTGATCTATTCTACCAATGTGTCGTGTACTTAAATGACATCTTGATATTTTCCCAGGACCTGAATACCCATCTGGAAGATGTCAAAAGAGTGTTGCAGAGACTTCACGAGAACCGCTTATATGCCAAGTTGTCTAAATCTAAATGCGAATTCCACAAGGAATCTGTGCCCTTCTTAGGGTACATTGTTTCAAACAAAGGCTTCCAGATGGACCCTCAGAAGATTGAGAGTATTCAAAAATGGACACAACCCACTGGTCTAAGAGCTCTTAGACGATTTCTGGGATTTACCAACTATTACAGAACATTCATCAAGAATTATTCTTCACTGATTGTTCCATTAACAACAATGACTAAGAAAGGTGCCAATGTCGCCATTTGGTCTACGGAAGCTGTGACAGTATTTCAGAAGCTGAAAGACGACTTCTCCGGACCCAACACGGCCTTTCATTGTGGAAGTCGATGCCTCAGATGTAGGCATAGGGGCCGTGCTAAGCCAGACCAGTGACTCTAAAATCTTGCATCCATGTTCTTTCTTCTCCCAACACTTCTCACCAGCAGAGAAGAACTACGGCATTGGAGATAAAGAACTACTGGCAATAAAGATGGCATTTGAAGAGTGGCACCCTTGGCTTGAAGGTGCACAACATCAGATCACTGTTTACACTGATCACAAAAATCTGGAGTACCTCCATCACACCCAGTACCTAAACCATAGACAGGCGAAGTGGTCCCTGCTCTTCAATAGATTTGACTTTGTACTGAAATACCGCCCTGGAGATAAGAACATCAGAGCATATCATCGAAACAAAGAGAGTTATTCTGTCAGCTACACATCCGGTACCTCCAGGTAAGACCATTTTACCCTGCAACCTAAGAAAGAAATTGTTAGCATGGGCTCACGATTCGAAACTGGCTGGACATCCTGGTCAACGAAGAACTCTGGCTAAGCTACAGAAGTACTATTGGTGGCCCACCATGAAGGAAGATTTGTTCGCCTATGTAGCTTCCTATTCCAATTGTGCCAGACAGAATCCTCCACCTGGATGTCCTTGGGGCCTGCTCATCCTTTGCCAGTACCAGATGAGCCCTGGACTCACATTGCTACAGACATTGTGGTAGACTTACCACTTTCTGGAGATAACAATACCATCTGGGTTACAGTGGATCGATTCTCGAAGATGGCTCACTTCGTAGCTCTCCCTGGCTTGCCCTCAGCCATGGAGCTTGCTAAACTATCCCATCACCCACATCTTTCGCCTACATGGCATGCCAAAACACATTGTCTCTGACAGCGGAGCTCAATTTACAGCAAAGTTCTGGAAAGCTTTGTGTAAGAAGTTCAACATCACTCTTGACTTCACCTCTGCATACCATCCTCAGTCGAATGGCAAAACTGAGAGAATGAATAGAACACTCAAGCAGTTCCTTCGTGCCTATGTTGGTTCACGTCAGAATGACTGAGCTGAACTGTTACCCTGGGCTGAATTCACCATCAACTCTCACCCAGCATCATCTACTGGATCAACACCATTTGAAATGGTCTACGGACGACAAACCTTACCACCTTTATCACTTCCACTTTTAGTGTCGTCCCCGGCAGCTCAATCTACTGCCAAAGATATTCAACTACTCTGGAGAAAGACTAAAGAGATGCTCCAAAAAGCAGGACAAAGAACAAAGAAAGACTATGAAACTCACTATAGCACAGCTCCTGAATTCCAGCCTGGTGACAAGGTCTGACTGTCTAACAAACATCTGAGAGTCAAGCTACCATCAGCTCGATTTGCTCCACCCTTTGTCGGACCCTTTCCCATCCTCCGACGATTGGGTACTCTCACGTATAGTTTGAAACTTCCTCAAGCAATGAAGATTCATAATGCATTCCATGTCTCGCTACTGAAACCACTTATCCTTAGTGAATTTTCCACCAAGACACCTAAACCTACACCTGTTGATACAGAAGAAGACATCGAGTACAAGGTTGATGCCATCCTAGATGTAAGAAAGAGAGGCAGAGTTTGGGAATACCTCCTGTCATGGAGGGTTACGGACCTGAAGAAAATTCTTGGGAACCTTTGGTTAATATCATGGACAAAGAGATGCTTCATCAATACCACCGAATGCATCCTCAAAAACCAAGACCAGGTAGGGGGTCTGGAGGGGGCCCTTTGAATGGGGTACTGTTGCATCCATTGGTCTCAGACAGCTTTAACCTCTGTGCCTCATCTTTCTTTCTGCTCTCCCCGCTAGCCTTGGGAAGATGGCTACTGCCACATCTGCATGCCGTGCTCTCCAGCGTCCCCGAACGGCAATGGAAATGCTATCCACCATGTTTCTCCTGAGAGCCTCCTAGGGTGCGCCCGCACACGTCACCCACATTTTTATCCTCTTTATGTTGGGAACCTCGGTGGCGTCCCCCTTGAGTGACGTCACGCTATCCAGGTATTTAGCCTGCCCTTCATTTGCTTACAAATCGAGTTAGCAAGGATTGGATACGCATCCAGTCTGAGCTACTCTGCTGCTTCCGTGCTGCCGCTGGAAGCTCTCACTGCCCTTCGGGGTATTTCTCTAACCTGGGTACCCGCTCCTCGGGGGCCCTTTGCTTTCTTTCAGGTGCCTATCTGGGATACAAGGTACTTGTTCCTCGAGGGCCTGCTCTCCCTGCCTCAGTGCCTGTAATCCAACTACTTCTGCCTGCTGGGATCTCCATCAATACAGCTACCAACTTAGTGAGTAATCTAACCTTGTCAGTCTGTCTCATCTACAGCTCAGCACTGGGAACCTGCATCCGGAACTCCCTATACTATCGTGTGCTGCTAACATCTACCATTGTGAGACGGGTATCCTCTGCTGAGGGCTCCTGGACTGCTAGTACTGGATTACCTCACTACTGCCACCTAGGGTGGTATCATTCAGCTGTATAATAAAAGACAAATCTCTGTGTTTGCATGTCTCGAGTCTAGCCTAGTACTGTGGTTCCTCACAGGGCTCCTCCCCATGGAAGTGGCCATCACTACAGTACCCAAGAGTCCACTCCAACACCTCAAAACCATAACAGGACATTGTATAAAAAAATACTATCTTAGAATTGCAGTCCAAATGTATTCCATGCATTAAGAAAAGTGGAAGGAAGACCAAACAATTACCAATATGGTTAAAAGGTGAGGTGAAAGAGGCTATTTTAGCAAAACATCTTCCTTCAAAAATTGGAAGAAGGATACATCTGAAGAAAATAGGAAAAAGTATAAGCATTGGCAAGTTAGAAGGTAAATATTAAGACCCGCGCACGGGTGCACATGTGCATGCATTTGCCAGCATGCGCACATGGACGTGGTGATTTTATAAAATAAGCAATTATATGTACGTATACGTGTCTATGCTATAAAATCGGCTATACACACATACATGTATACATGACTTTATATTCATTTGAAATCAACAATAACTCACGTGAATCCCAATTATAACAGGTTGAAGTACAGTGGCAGATGACTAATATAACCAACCAAAATGCCAATAGTACTATACAATATTAATAAAGACGCTTAAGGTATTATTGGTCATAATAGGCTTCAGTTTATGAGCAGGATCGCTGGATGATAAGCCTTATATTTAATCATCGGTCAAAGTCCCATTTTTTATTATTTTTCATTTGCAATGTGAAAATCATGCAGTATATATAATTCCAAAAACTTAACTTGAAAACATCACTGAAGCCATAGATTGTCAACACGCCCAACTTGAAAACATCGCTGAAGCCATACAGTCTGGCGCCCCCTCCCCATACACAATTTTAAATTATGATTTATAACATATTTTACATGAAAAATGACATTCTGAGCTAAAATTAATATACAAGTTGTTGTGATAATTTCATGCACTGTTGTGATGCCAACAAGAAAACATTTCATCTTGGAATTCATATGGCATCATACCTATTATGATATATTTTGGCATGGTCTTCCTGTATCAACACAGTACTATCTGCCAACACTCAAAGAATAACAACCCTAACTATGAAAAAGAATACCAAAAACATTACACCAGAATCTAAAATATCAATACACCTCCTATCAGGAAAACAGAACAGGCCAAGCTACTACAGATCCCTACAGAGAAACCACATGCTAAAAGAATACTTCATCTCAGTCTTTGCATGCAGAACACAAACCCTCACCAAATACAGAATAAAGCCACATTAAGTATAAATAGAAATGTGCAGACAAAAACTGAACTGTAAAACGCATCACTCCAGACTCTATACAGTGTAACATAGAAAAACAAAAATTTCACCATTCCTCGTGAAACAAATCAATAAAATAAAGATATAAATCATTAATCATAATTATAAAATCATACAAATAAAATAATTTCAAAACAGCTGATGAATAGAATATCCAATAAAGACTCATGTAAATTTTGAAAGCTTTACCAAACACCAATAAAATATTTCAAACAGCAGACACATCACATACTACCCAATAATTAAAATGATAGTCAAACAAGAAAAATTAACTTAAAAAGCCACCTTTACTTACCCTCTCCAGCAGTTCTCCTACTTCTTTCCCTTGCAGGCCATACCAGAAGCAGCAGTAGCTGCTGAAGCTGTCCTCACAGTCCTCTTCCTTAGGGACCACAACCAGTCTCCTCTCTCTCATACACACACACACCAGTCAGACCCTCAGGACCAGTTTCTGTCTCTTACACACCAATCATCTCCTCAACCAGTCTCTCTCTCTCTCTCACACACACACACACACACACACACACACATACACACTAGTCATCTCCCTGATCAGCCTTTCTCGCACATAAACATGTCACCTCTCTGGCCAGTCTCTCTCAATCACACAATGCTCTCACTCTCTCTTACTTACACACAGGCTTTCAATCACACACATGCTCTATTTCACTTACACACAAGCTCTCAATCACACACATGTTCTATCTCACTTATAAACAGGCTCAATCACACACATGCCCTCTCTCACAGCCACAAGCCAGCCAAAAACATGCTCCATCTCTCTTGTACACACACATTGATGCACATAAGCACCCCCCCTGACTCACATATACGCCCACACATACAGAAGCACCCTCCCTGTCTCACATACACATTACACTCTCACAGAAGCACCTTGGTTTCAGACTTGCAGCATTTTTCACTTTTACTAAAAGTGAAAGTGATGCTCCCAACCGTTAAATAAGAAAACCACATTCCTATCAAAAAGGCGAAATGACACCCTTCCTTCAGGTTCTGTCCTCCCAAGTGACAGCCACCCGCGCAGTACAGCTTCTCTTGTTTTACGCTTTCAGGCAGTAAAGCAAGTGTCTTTCTTCAAACTATCAGTCGTATGATTATTCATGTGGGATATATGGAACAGAAAGACATCCTTAGTTGGCTTCCTATTTAAATGGGAAGATTCCAGTCTTAGTCATTTAAAAATATACATTTTCTAAAGGCAAAAAAAAAAAAGCAAAACTGTTTCAGATTCTATTCTAGTCTTCATGCTTAAATTATGCTAAAACAACAACAAAAAACAAACAAACCTCACCTGGCATCAGTATCTTAAATTTGTGATTTTGCTGAGATGAACATTTTAAATACTTTATTTTTTTTTGCTTTAGTATTTGTCTCTAACCACTTTAAGTTAAATTTTATTTTCCAGAAGAGGGATGCTTAAAATTCAGTAATTTTATCTTTCATCCAACTTTTCAAAAGTTCAGGTATATATAATATCATATTTCATTTTTTTAAACTGGCAGATTCCTTTCTCACATACACACACACTCACAGAAAGAAGATCGGCACTGAGACTTAGGGGGTGCTGTGGCAGCCAGCCAGCTCCCAACTCGCCCTGCCTCCCCCCGAGTGCCACCCTCCTGACACCTCCCTAGTGGTCCAGCAGAGGTCCCGGGAGCGATCTGCTGCTCCCAGGGCCTCGGCTGCCACTAAGCAAAATGGTGCTGATTACCTTCAGCCCCTACCATATGACAGGGGTCAACCAATGGCACCAGTAGCCCCTGTCACATGGTAGGGGCTGAAGGCCACCGGCACCATTTTGCTTAGTGGCAGCCGAGGCCCTGGGAGCGGCAGATTGCTCCGGGACCTCTGCTGTACCACTAGGGGGGTGTCAGGAGGGTGGCACTGGTAGGAGGCAGGGCGAGTCGGGAGCTGGCTGCCTGCCATGGCGCCCCCTAAGTCTCGGCGCCATGGCAGGCAAGTCTAGGTATCCACCTAGGCGAGTCGGAGGCTGGCAGAATTTTGAAAGGGCACTTTTTGCCCTTTCAAAATTCTGCTGCCTGCCACGGCACCCCCTAAGTCTCGGCACCCTAGGCACAGGCCTAGCTCACCTAGTGGTTCCTCCGGCCCTGTGTACTATTAGATGATCGAGGAGTTAAAAGGGCAATTAGAAAACTTAAGACCATTGCAGAAAGACTAAATAAATTGTTTGCTATGGTGTTTACTGAGAAGGATATTGGGGAGATATCCATTCTAGAGATGGTTTTCAAGGATGATAATTCAGATGAACTGACCCAAATCATGGGTAGACAAACTGAAGAGTAGAAATCACCTGGATCAGATGGTATATGTCTCAGGGATCTGAAAGAATTAAAAAATGAATTTTCAGACTTATTTGAAATAATTTGTAACCTATCATTAAAATCATCCATTGTACCTAAAGACTGGCAGGTGGCCAGTGTAATCCCAATATATAAAAGGGGCTCCAGAGATGATCCTGGAAACTATAAACTAGTGAACCTGATTTCAGAGCTGGGAAAAATAGTGGGAACTGTTATAAAGAATAAAATCAGAGAGCATACAGAAAGAGATGGTTTAATGGGACAGAGCCAGCATGGCTTTACCCAATGGAAGTCTTGCCTCACAAATCTGCTACATTTTTTTAAGGGGTGAATAAGCATGAGGAAAAAGGTAAAACAGTAGATGTGATATATTTGATTTTCAGAAGGCCTTTGACAAAGTTGCTCATGAGAGTCTTCTAAGAAAACTAAAATGTCATGGGATAGGAGGAGATGTCCTTTTGTGGATTGCAAACTGGTTAAAAAAAACAGGAAACACAGAGTAGGATTAAATGGTCTGTTTTCACAGTGGAAAAAGGTAAAAAGTGAAGAGTCTCAGGGATCTGTACTTTGACTGGTATTTTTTAGTATATTTATAAATGATCTGGAAAGTGGGACGATGAGTGAGGTGATCAAATTTGCAGATGACACAAAATTATTCAGAGTAATTAAATCATAAGCAGATTGTGATAAATTGCAGGAGGACCTTGCAAGACTGGAAGATTGGGCGTTCATATAGCAGATGAAATATAATGTGGATAAATGCAAGGTGATTCATATAGGGAAAAGTAATCCATGCTGTAGCTATACGATGTTAGGTCCATTTTAGGAATTATAACCCAGGAAAAAGATCTGGGCAACATACTCAATATTACATTGAAATCATTGTCTGAGTGTGCTATGGAAATCAAAAAAGCAAACATAATGTTAGGAATTATTAGGCAGGGAATGGCAAATGAAATGGGGGATGTCAAAATGCCTCTGTATCACTCAATGGATAGACCACATCATGAATACTGTGTACAGTTCTGGTCACCACATCGCAAAACAGATATAGTTGCGCTGGAGAAAGCACAGTGAAGGGTACTCAAAATGATAAATGGTGTGGAATGACTCCCCTGTGAGGAAAGGTTAAAGAGGCTAGGGCTGTTCAGCTAGAAGAAAATATGGCTGAGGGGGGAATGATAGAAGTCTACAAAATCATGAAAGTACTTGAACGGGTATATGTAAACTGGTTATTTACTCCTTTGAATAATATAAAGACTAGGGGGCTCTCAATGAAGTTAGAAAATTGCACATTTAAAACACATTGGGGAAAATTCTTTTTCACTCAATGCACAATTCAGCTCTGGAATTCTTTGCCAGTGGATTTGGTTAAGGTAAATAGTGCAGCTAGGTTTAAAAATGATTTGGATATGATCTTGGAGAAGTCCATAAACTGCTATTAATCAATTGGTGATAGACACTGCTTGTTGCTGGCATTAGTAACATGGGATCTATTTAACAGAGATGTGCTTCGGGTAAAAATTTTGTGACGGGCTTAGTTTCATGGCCCCGCCCCCATGGGAATTTCATTTTTCCCGTGGTTTGGGTTTTTTTTTTTCGGGGGCCCCGATTTTCGGGTTAGTGCAGACTATTGGGAGTTAGTGAGCGCTAACTTCCGATAGTGCACACTAACCTGGCAGAGTTAGCGCACTAACTCCCTTTAGTGAGGGCTAACTCAAAAATGATGTTTTCTGAAATTTCAGAAAAAACTATCGTTTTTCGTTAATTTAATATTTAAGCATTTTCTAGGTACTTGTGATATGGATTGGCCAATGTTGGAGACAGGATAGTGGGCTTGATGGACCCTTGGTCTGACCCAGCATGGCAATTTCTTATGTTCTTATATTGTATGTTCAATCCCCGCTTCCCATTCTTCGGTTCCACCTCCCCAGTCCCTACCTCCTATTTTTTCCTGCTTTCCCTCTCAGAGCCATTCTTGCCTGCACTATACCCTCAGTCCCTGCTTCTCATTCTTCTATTCCACACACACCCCCAGAGCCTACCTCCCTTTTTCTCCTGCTCTCCATCTCAGATCCATTCTTCCCCGGCTCTACACCCCTCCCCCAACCAATTTATGCATTCCTTCTATGCTTATGCCCCAACCAGCACCTTTAAGCCAGTCAGGCTACAGTTTAAATGCAAGTGCCTCCTTCCTCTTGCAACCTAGCAGTGAAACATTCCCTGTTTGTACCATGGGGCTCTGTTAGCTGTGTGCATTTGTTCCCTACGAATTGGTAATCCACAACATATGGGGCCATATTCGTTGTATTTGTGGGGAAGCGAAATGTATCGCAATTCCCCACGAATACAACACATCTTTGCCAAATTATTTGGCTGCCTAAAGGAGCCAATTTAAACAAACTCCTCACCCTCCTGACCCCCCAAGACTTATGAAAACTCCCTGGTGGTCCAGCGGGGGGTCCAGGAGCCAACTCCTGCACTCATATCCTTGGCTGCCCATATTCAAAATGGCACCGATAGGCTTTGACCTACTATGTCACGGGCTACCGGTTCCATTGGTCAGCCTCTGTCACATGGTAGGAGCAATGGATGGCCGGTGCCATCTTGTGCTATCGGTGCTATTTTGATTACTGGCCTCCGACAGCCCGAGTGCAGGAGATCGCTTCCGGACCCCCGCTGGACCACCAGGGACTTTTGGCAAGTCTTGGGGGACTCTCCTTACCCCCACAAGACTTGCCAAAAGTCCAGCTGGGGTCCAGGAGTGACCTTCTGCACTCGGGCCGTCGGCTGCCAGTATTCAAAATGGTGCCAATAGCCTTTGCCTTTACTATGTCACAGGGGCACTGGCCATCCATTGCTCCTATCATGTGACAGGGGTTGATCAATGGCACCAGTAGCCCCTGTGACATAGTAGGTCAAAGGCTATCGATGCCATTTTGAATACCGGCAGCCGAGGGTGTGAGTGCAGGTGATGGCTCCCGGACCCCCCGCTAGACCACCAGGGAGTTTTGGTAAGTCTTGGGGGGGTCAGGATGGTGGGGGTTTGTAGTTAATTTAATTTTAGCCGGGAAACAAATAAGAATTAATGTATAAACGTATCAGGGGGCCCCCTTGCCGAATGCAACGTATCTGCCCCCCGACGAATACGAATCCCAAATGCAACGTATGGCATCCCTCTGCACATCCCTAGGCTCTGTATCTCTGGAGCCCCACATGGTTCAAATATCTAGTGTTAGAACTGCATGGGACTATACAGTTCTAAAAGCTGATGTTTGAGCCATGCGGAGCTCCATAGATACAGCGCCCCAGAGTTCAAACAGGGGAATTTTTCACCACAAGACTGCAGGATGCACTGTTATTTGAAATGCAGATTGACCAGCTTTGAGTTGCCAGCTGTCTCATGTTCGAGTGGCAAAGAAGTGGCAAGTCATTTTTTGGGGAGATACTTGCCACCCCTTGCCACCCCATACCGACGCCCCTGACCATACTCCTCTGTGACACAGTGGCATGTTCAATTCTATCTATGATACTGTTTCTACAACTAAGGTTTGTCATGATTCTGGTCTCACAACAAAGCTCTGTCACTACAAACCGATTAGTTTCAGTATCCTGACTGAAGTCATTATACAGAAGACATTAAGTACACTGAAAATCTGATAGATACAGCACTGAAAAATCTCCATTTCATTTCTTACTGTAAGGCCCCATTTATCTTACTGCTGATAGCAAATATCTGTGCAAGATTTTGGAGGCATTTAATGAATTGATGTTTGGGTTAAAGAATGATAAAGCTGATTTTTCAAACACTTTTTTTTTTATCCTAGCTGATGGAAATTCATAGGTTTACTACACAGATGAAGGGAAAAGTTTATCTGAAGAATCTTCCAGAAGCTGAATCATTTGGATGCCTGGAAGCAGAATCATATAGTCAGCTTCTGCCAGACCATCATCCATGCATCCTTCTGTAACAAAGGCCAAGATTAATGTTATCCTAAAGAAAGGATGTGATTAATATAATACGACTTTCTGTACACTGCTAAAATTATTTATGGGAAGGGAACTAGATGCATCACTTATTTGTATATATGCAGTTTATTTGGTAAGATTTGATTTATTTTAAAACTATTAAGTTTATTACTTTTTAGCAGGTTGGAAAGATTCTGATCTTTTTGTTTTACTTGAATTTTTGTTCTTTGCCTGGATAATTTAAGCTTAAAATGTAAGTATGACTAATCAATTTCATTAAAATACAGGTTGAAAATTGATAGCTCTTTACAGTATGTTTTGTATTTCAATTAAAATTTACCATTCCATCTTACAACAAGAAGTATGGGGCCTATTTATCAAAACATGCTTATTTTCATTAGCATGCATTACTGGTTAATAGACCCCATTGAAATTAATGAGACCTATCTATTAACAATGTGTGTTAATATGCAACAATGCATGCTAACGTATTTTTGAAAATAGGCTCTGATGTGTTTTTTTCATAGATCTGGTTAATACAATTGTTTTTCTAGCTTCCGGGGATGGTAACTTTGAAATAGCCATGTAGGTGCACATGTAAGCGCAAAAGGTGGCTCGCACGTTTATATGCACATGGTATAAAATAGGCTGTTCACGCATAGACATGCGTACAATTTTATATGATACGCGCATGTGCGCGCAAATGTCTCCTCTATTGTGTAAGTGGGGGGATTTTAGCAGACGTGTGTTGACTCAATCACCAGTTTCCCCAGTTCATCCCCAATTTGCCCAGGTAAAGGATAGGACTTTCTAACTCCCCCCTAGTTAACTAGCCTACCTTTTACCCTGTTAGCCCTAACCCTTAAAACCCTGCTAACGTCTTTAGTCTTTTTTGTTTCAGGACTTATACGCCATCCATAGCAGAAGTAAAATAGGGAACCCTGGCGCATGCTTGTGCGCATAAACACACCGATTTCATTGAGAAATCTAGGAATGCCCATTCCCTGCCCTTATCATGCCCACCCTTTTTCCAAAAAAAAAAGTTGTATGGGTACTGGGAGATACGCGCATACACACGTGCTTTTTAAAATACGCATGGTGCGCACCAGCCCAACTTCTGCATGCATCTCCCAGCTTTGATGTGCATAGGGCTTTTAAAATTTGCCTTTAAGTATGTATTTTATGACAGGCTAAAATTCTTATTTCATGGAATTTTGTTTTCTTATACTGTATTCACAAGTCATATCAAAGGTGGACAAAAATTATTGATCAATTTTCAATAAGTCATTGATTGGAGAAGGTAACTAGCTCATTTTAGCCATTCATCTTTAGAATAGTTTTCATCTGAGCGGAACCAGTTAAACTTTCAACTGAAAATCTCTTTATTTATTTATATTTATTTAGGGCTTTTTTATACCGACACTCATGATACCAATCATATCGTATCGGTTTACAATAAACAGCGGTGCAATAACATTAATATCAACGTGAACAATAGGCGAAGAGAGAAAAAGTGAATGAAAGTTACAATAAAACAGGGGCACTTGAACTGGGAGGAGGAAAAGCCAGAGTCATGGCTAACATAGAAATAAATAATATTTAGTCTCAGAAATAAATAATATCTAGACATATACTTAGGACTATAATAGTCATTTGTACTCAGGACTGAATATTATCAAATATATACATGATATCCTATACTTAGGGCTGTGGAATATTTTTCTACATTTTAGATTAAAGAGTAAGGAATCGGATTGCTATTTGTGTGGCTGGGGTTTCCTGCCTAAGCTTAGCCTTTTAATGTTAACCAGTTACTTCTTAAGCCCACCATGTGAATACCAGTAGAGCAAAGGAAATGTCATGAGTCAGAAAAAAGGTCTATCAAGCCCAGCAACTTGTCTCTGACAGTGATCATTCCAGGTCACATGTACCTGAAGGATCACAAAGAATATATCTAATCCTTCTTGCTCATAACAAAAAAGATATAGTTGCACCAATGTACAGAGAAGGGCGACCAAAATGATAAAGGGCATGGAATGGCTCCCCTATGAGGAAAGGCTAAAAAGGTTAGGGCTGTTCAGCTTGGAGAAGAGATGATTGAGGGAGGATATGATAGAGGTCTATTAAGTCATGAATAGACTTGAACGGGCAAATGTGAAATAGTTGTTTACTCTTTCTGATAATACAACCTGAAAGTGGACAAAGCCATGGGGCCTGATGGGATTCATCCAAGGATATTGAGGGAGCTCAGAGATGTTCTGGCGGGTCCGCTGTGTGACCTGTTCAATAGATCCCTAGAAACAGGAGTGGTGCCGAGTGATTGGAGAAGAGCGGTGGTGGTCCCGCTTCACAAGAGTGGGAACAGGGAGGAGGCTGGCAACTACAGACCAGTCAGCCTCACTTCGGAGGTGGGAAAAGTAATGGAGTCACTGCTGAAAGAGAGAATAGTGAACTATCTACAGTCTGGAGAATTGATGGACCAGAGGCAACATGGATTCACCAGGGGAAGATCCTGTCAGACAAATCTGATTGACTTTTTTGACTGGGTAACCAAGGAATTGGATCAAGGGAGAGCGCTCGATATCATATACTTGGATTTCAGCAAAGCTTTTGATACGGTTCTGCACAGGAGACTGGTGAATAAAATGAGAAGCTTAGGAGTGAGTGCCGAGGTGGTGACCTGGATTGCAAATTGGTTGACGGACAGAATACAATGTGTGATGGTAAATGGAACCTTCTCTGAAGAGAGAGCGGTTTTAAGTGGTGTACCGCAAGGATCGGTGTTGGGACCGGTCCTGTTCAATATCTTTGTGAGCGACATTGCGGACGGGATAGAAGGTAAGGTTTGTCTTTTTGCGGATGACACTAAGATCTGCAACAGAGTGGACATGCCGGAAGGAGTGGAGAGAATGAGACGGGATCTAAGGAAACTGGAAGAGTGGTCGAAGATATGGCAGCTGAGATTCAATGCCAAGAAGTGCAAAGTCATGCATATGGGGAGTGGAAATCTGAATGAACTGTATTCGATGGGGGGGGGGAAAGGCTGATGTGCATGGAGCAGGAGAGGAACCTTGGGGTGATAGTGTCTAATGATATGAAGTCTGCGAAACAATGCGACAAGGCGATAGCAAAAGCCAGAAGAATGCTGGGCTGCATAGAGAGAGGAATATCAAGCAAGAAAAGGGAAGTGATTATTCCCTTGAACAGGTCCTTGGTGAGGCCTCACCTGGAGTACTGTGTTCAGTTCTGGAGACCGTATCTACAAAAAGACAAAGACAAGATGGAAGCGGTACAGAGAAGGGCGACCTGGAAGGTGGAGGATCTTCATCGGTTGACATACGAAGAGAGATTGAAGAATCTAAATATGTACACCCTGGAGGAAAGGAGGAACAGGGGTGATATGATACAGACTTTCAGATACTTGAAAGGTTTTTTTTTTTTTTTTAATTCTTTATTTATAACTTTTCTAATACAATTTGTATCATAAAGTGAACAGGAAACACATTACATACATTAGGAAGAAATAATATATTCATTCATTGAATTAATACTTAATAATACAAATAATTATACCTAATGTAGCAACCAATTCTCAAATAATATTCAGATGAGAGACAAACTTTTAAGGAGGATTATAGGAAATTATACATAATATACTTAGTGCTTAACCTGAATATGGGAGCAGTATAATTTACTATTCCCCTGAAAATATGGTATGCTCTGGAGAGCTATACGAATCTATATAAAACTTTAATTGCTCAGGTGAAAAGAAAATATAAGTGTCTGCTCCTTTTTTAATGATACACTTACATGGATATCTTAGGACAAAAGTTGCTCCTAAAGATATCACACTTTGTCTCATACTCAGAAACCCTTTCCTTCTTTCCTGAGTTATTTTGGAAATATCAGGAAACATACGAACTTTACTACCATGGAACAAAGTGTTTAAATTTTTGAAATATGCAATCATTAGCCTACTAATATCTTGTTCAACAATCAAAGATACATGTAATGTTGAAAAATCAATTATTTCTATAGCGGAAGATTCCAGGAAATTCGTCAAGTTTTGAAAATCTACAGGAGGTACTGCCTGCTCATTTGTACGATTTTGGCCTAAGAGGAAATATGCTTTATTAATTAATGGATATTGTGACTCAGAAAGTAAAAGAACTTCAGCAAAGTATCTTTTCAATGTTGTAATAGGCATTTCTCCCATGATTCTTGGAAACTTAATTAATCTTAAATTTAAACGATGGTTCCAGTTTTCCAAAAGTTCAATTCTTCTAGATAAAGCAGCTCTGTCACGTATAGTAGCGGAATTAAATTCTTTAAGATGTGTTATTTCCGATTCGACCTTCCCCACTGATGTCTGAAGTTGGGAAAGAGTGTCATTTTGAGTATGAATTTTGCTATTAACTTGAGAAGCAAAAGAGTCTAACTTAGTGTTACAGTCACGAACAGCAAGAGTTAGCCCAGCAGAGAGTTCCCATAAAGATTCAAGGGTGACGACCGCGAGCCTTACCAGAGGTTCAGGTCGATCACCCGATGTTGAGGGGGTCGATTCCGTGGTCGCAGATGAAATTGCAGGTTCAGCGTGGGCTGGTAACCCTTCCCACGGTGAATCCTCTCCACTGCCTTCTTCCTCGAGACTCGCCATCGCTTCTCCCAGCAGCCCTTCCGCTATGACCTCATCGGTCTGCGCTGGTTGCTGGGCATCCGGGGTCGAGGTTCCTCTGGCTGCCGGCGGGCGTACTTCAGGGGGGCTGAGAGAAACCTCTGTCCCTGGTGAAACAGCCTCTCCTCCCGGCGTGTTCACAATGGGATTCACCCCCTCGATCTGTGCTGCTCCCTGGGCGAGGAACGATGTTATGAGGGCCTGCTCCGATAACTGGGTTGGTATAGAGGGGAATACCCTCACCTTCCCCTTTCTCTTAGGCGGCATCGTTGAAATTTTTCTGAGGAACTGGAGCGGCTCTGATCCATACACCCTTCAGGACGCCATCTTGTCTACTTGAAAGGTTTTAATGATCCAAAGACAACAACAAACCTTTTCCGTAGGAAAAAAATCAGCAGAACCAGGGATCACGATTTGAGGCTCCAGGGAGGAAGATTCAGAACCAATGTCAGGAAGTATTTCTTCACGGAGAGGGTGGTGGATGCCTGGAATGCCCTTCCGGAGGAAGTGGTGAAGACCAGAACTGTGAAGGACTTCAAAGGGGCGTGGGATAAACACTGTGGATCCATAAAGTCAAGAGGCCGCCAATGAAGAGTGGGTGACTCGCCAGAATGATGGCTACTGCCTGGACACAATACCCTTATTCAATAAACATACACATGCTTACTGTGACTCCAACATCGCTCTAAGCTTCAACAGCAAGAGGAAATGTGGAAAAAAGGATTTGCACTCACAAAGAGGGGAGTAGCTGGCTTGTTACGGTGGTTACTACCCCAAACCAAATAAGCCTGATACTTCACTTTCAATGCATGTACAGCACAGCTCTCTGCTTCAACGGCAGGGGAGAAGAATAACTGATACTTCACACATCCAGCAGAGCTCTCTGCTTCAACGGCAGGGGAGAAGAAAAAAAAAGGGTTCGCACTCACAAAGAGGGGAGTAGCTGGCTTGTTACGGCGGTTACTACCCCAAACCAAATGTGCCTGATACTTCACTTTCGATGCATATCCAGCATGGCTCTCTGCTTCAGCAGCATGGGAGAAAGACTGATACATCACGCATTTCCAGCATAGCTCTCTGCTTCAACAGCAGGGGAAAAGAAAAACTGATGCGTCACGCATTTCCAGCATAGCTTCAATGGCAGCAGAGAAGAAAAAAGGATTCGCAATCACAAAGTGGGGAGTAGCTGGCTTGTTACGGCGGTTACTACCCCAAACCAAATGTGCCTGATACTTCACTTTCAATGCATATCCAGCATGGCTCTCTGCTTCAACGGCATGGGAGAAAGACTGATACTTCACGCATATCCAGCATAACTCTCTGCTTCAACGGCAGGAGAGAAGAAAAACTGATACTTCACGCATATCCAGCATAGCTCCCTGCTTCAACGGCAGGGGAGAAGAAAAAACAACCAATAAGGGCTGTATAACATAGTCTGGGTACAACAAATAATCATGGGTGTAGCTTGCTTATTGCGGCGGTTACTACCCCTACTGCCCCTAACTAATCAAGCTAGATATTTCACTTGGATGCAGCTCCATCACTGCTCTCTACATTAATGGTGGGGGTGGAAGGGAAATAGAACCAAGCTAAGAGAAAGAGATAAGTATGAGAGAAAAAATGTGTGAAGCTTGCTGGGCAGACTGGATGGGCCGTTTGGTCTTCTTCTGCCGTCATTTCTATGTTTCTATGTTTCTATGTTACAAGGCTAGGGGGCACGCCATGAAGTTAGCAAGTAGCACATTTAAAACAAAGCAGAGAAAATTATTTTTTCACTCAATGCACAATTAAGCTCTGGAATTTGTTGCCAGAAGATTTAGTTAAGGCAGCTAGTATAGCTGGATTTAAAAAAGGTTTGGATAAATTTCCAGAGAAGTCCATAAACTGCTATTAATCAATAGGGAATAGCCATTGATTTTTGCCGGCATTAGTAGCTTGGGAACTATTGAATGTTTGGGTACTTGCCAAGTTCTTGTGGCTTGGATTGGCAATTGTTGAAGACAGAATACTGGGCTTGATAGATCCTTGGTCTGACCCAGTATGGCATATCTTATGTTCTTATGTTCTAACAAGGATCAAGCTGTAGTTTTCCCAAGTGTACAAGACAAATAATTATTTATGAACTTTTCCTCCAGGGAATTGTCCAAATCCTTTTTAAACCCAACTATGCTAACTGCTTTTACAACATTCTCTGGGCAGCAAATTCCAAAGTTTAATTTTGCACCGAATGAAAAAATATTGTATCTAATTTTTTGGAGTGTCCCCTTGTACTGTGTGAAAGAGTAAATAACCATTCCCTGATACTCATTCTACCCCAGTCAATATTTTAGAGATTTCTATTATACCTCCTCTCAGCTACCTCCTCTATGCTGAAAAACCCTAACCTCAGTAGCTTCCTTTAGTAAGGGAAATGTAAAAAAAAAAAAACAACAGATGTTTAAGTGGCTAATTCCAAAAATCTGCAGTTAACCTTTTGAAAATCCATCACTATTTATTTATTTATTTATATGTTATTTTGTTTATTTCAAAGACCTGCAGATGTCCAGAATTTAAGGTGAGGAACAATAGTAAAACATACATAAAAAGCAAATGACAATTTTAAAAAAATCACAAACAGATAGAAAAAAAGTGTTGCGAGAGCACTAGGGAGCGATCCCAATTCCGGAGAGGTTAGTGTGCCCTTGGACCACGGCGTAACTGCAGAGAGGAGCTCCATGGAAGTGTCGAAGCAGGCAAGACATTTCCTAGCACAGGCGAGTAGATCAACGACCAGGAACACTGACCTCTGCTGAACCTGAATGCACCAGAAGAGACCCAACAACACAATGCTGGTCTCTGGGGTATCCCTCCAGCCACTCGATAGCCCTTTTGGACCTGCTGCCTGGGAACGGCAGATGTGTCAGGATGGACAGAAGTTGAGGACAGGCGATGGTACTGGAACAAGATGAAGATACTTGAAGACATGGCCAGACGAAGGTACTTGAAGACATGGTCATTTGAAGACTGAGACATGCTCGAGATGAAGACACTTGGTAGGACTGAAGCAAGGCTGAGGCAAAGCTGAAACAAGACTGAGACAAGGCTGAAGCAAGGCACATCAGGAACATCATCGAGGATACTTGATGAGTGAACAGAAGACAGCAAGGTTAAAACTCAACATGAAGTGGAATCTGGGCAGTACTCAAAGGGACCTCTGACCTAGACTATGGACTCCAGAGACCCAGCGTGATGGACACATCTCCAGTGTGGAAGGTCATCTTGAAGTGAAACAGAGGGGGGCAGGCTGCTAGGAGTTGAATCCGGAACCAGGACATCCGAGGACAAGGCTTCCATAAGACGAGCCAGAAAAGGTGAATGCCTGAAGGTTGGACATCTGAAGACTAGACATCGAGACCACCTGGAGACAAGGACATCAGAGACATTTAAGAACAAAGACATCTGAAGGCAGATTCATCTGGGGCATCCAAGACAAGGACATCAGGACTTCGAACCCCCAAGGCACTCAATCAAGAGCAATAAGGAGGCGCTAGAAGACAGAACATGCAAACGCCAGACCTTCTGGACTTCAGACCTGTAGGGCACTCAATCATGAACATCACGAAGGCACCTAGGAACAGAACAACTGGACATCTAGTGGCGAGGACGTCTTCAGATGAAGACATCTGCGGACAGGGGCATCTGTAGACTAAGACATCAGGAGAGACAGGACATCAGAAGGCAAGAACATCAGGGAGATCTGTAGACGAGGACATCTGAAAACGTAGACATCTGAGGATGGAGACATCTGAAGATGGAGACTACTGAAGACGGAGACACAGGGTCCGACGAGAGACCAGGAACCATAGAACCATAGACAAAGTCAGGGAATTTTCACGAAGAACAGAGTGTCATGCAGAAGCAGAAAAGGACTTTGGAGTCCCCTGGACTAAAGAGCAGGAACAATAAGGAGTCCTGGAGCAAGCAGATTCTTGTGAAGAAAAAGATGAACTGAAGGCAGATCCCTTTTCTAGGGCTGAAGAGGAAATACCTTGATGACATCATCAGGAGGGGCCATGGGGCTACTCCCACCACGGGCCCTTTAAAAGGCTGAAGGAAGCACGGCCGCATACCTAAAAAAGGAAGGAGGCAGGACCTTGGAGAGCGGTGTCCATGCCACGAGGGAAGGAGCAGGCCCCGACGTCAGTGGCTCCCTGCTGTGAAGTAAGGAAGAAGATGGTGGCTTCCTGTTGCAGGAAACGAAGCTGGGAGCAGTTCCACACTGCGTGGACTGAGGAAAACATCAGTGACCTCTGGGCCACAAAAGAGGAACAGTGACAGCGGCTGGCCTGCCGCAGAGCATGGCAGCGGCAGTCCTGACTGCCACAGGAGGGCGGACGATGTCAGCAGCCTCCAGGCAGCATGGGAGGTGAAGAACAGCAGCCTTCCAGCACGTGGGAGCACAGCGGCATGGCCCGCCGTGCAGGAGAAGGGCATGGGAGGTTTCCTGGCCATGAAGGCAGAACAGTGGCAGCTCCGACTGCCGCGAAACACAGTGGCAGGCACGCTGGCAGCAAAAAGGTGAGAGGTTGCTTGTGGACCTAGCCACGAGCAGAATCATAACAAAACGACTACATAAAATAAAAAATAATGAAAACATCTACATCACCTAAATGAGCTGTATTCCGTAGGACCAGAGAGAAAGCCATATATGCCATAACTGTCTAGTGAGGCTCTGGTAAGAAAGCCTGCTTCAATAAAAATGTTTTCAGGGCATTTTTAAAGCACAGAATATTGGTAAGGGTTTGAATAGAATCAGGAAGGGTCATTCCAGAAGTCAGGACTTGCAATTGAGAAGGCCCTTTCACAGGTCTCAACAAGCCTAGTGAGAAAGAGAGATGGTACTTTCAAGAGCCCACACAGCATAGACCTTAGTGTTCTTGAGGGTTTATATATCCACAGCATACAGTTTGCCCAACAGGAGGTATTTAGACTCAAAACTATGAGATTGATTCCTCCCACATGATTTTTGGGTTCTGGATATTAAAGGGCAGATTTTTAAAGCCCTGTGTATGTAAATCCCAGCCTTTACGCGTGTGGCCAGGCCTTACACGCACTGGGCGAATCCTCCAAGAGGCCCGGCCATGTGAGTAAAGGCCGGGACGCACTCAAGTGCTGGGCCTCTTGGAAGAGGCGGGCCGGAGAGTGTGTTTTGGGAGGGGAGGAGCAGGATGGGGACGGGCCGGGACAGCGTCATTGTTCTGGCCCTGAAGTAACTTGAAAAATAGAAGGTAAAATTTTTTTTAAATTGTTTTAGAGGGTGGGGAGGAGAGGGGAAGAGGAAGGGAGGTTAGGGTAGGGGGTAGGAAAATTCCCTCCCATTCTGCTTCTAAATTGGAGCGGACTGGGAAGGAACTGGGGAAAGCCCCAATGCGTCACCACGCGAATATAGACAAAATTGACCCTCCCCTTTGTGCACGCCGCCGCTGATTTTATAACAAGCACTAACTGGCGTGTGCATGTTATAAAATCACGCGTCCATGTGTGCACACCAGGTAGCACGGCGTGAACATGGACCTGTGCGTGCATCTTTTGAAAATATACCCCTAAATAGAGATATGCTTCGGGTAAAAATGTTGTGTCGGGCTTCATTTCCCGATAGCGCGCGCTAACTCAAAAATTAATTTTTTCTGAAATTTCGTAAAAATTTCAATTGTTTTCGGTTCTCCCAAACCATTCCGAATTAGGCAATTTCGTTGACATTGCCTAATTCAGAAAAAATGATTACATATCCCTACCCCTAAATATCTCAAGATATTCTGCATTCCTTAAATACTAAATCTCATTAAATGGGATATCTGGAAAATATTCATGGTAGTCGGAGAGATAGCTTTTGTGACTAAAAAAAAAAAAAATCTCATGAAGGAGAAAGAGTCAGCATAGATGCTGGATTAATGTATTCCACCTTGCCCACAGATCTGTCCAGAATTATTTGTCCACATGCATGCACACCTTTTATTTGTCTCCTGGGGCTCTTAGACTCAAATATATTTACTACAGCTCTGACTGGAATATTTGTGGGAATATTTGCTGCTGCCGTGCAGCTCTCAGTGTAATCAATGGAAATGATTTTACCATTGTTTTTTCTGCTCCTTCATGACAAAAATAGGAAAACTACATACAACTACCCCTGTCATTTTACTCTATCACATGCTGCCAGAAATAATTTGAAAGAACCTTCTGCTATGTACAAGCAATAACTATTTTTCCCAAAACAAAGATGCACTTAAAGGAATTGTGACACTGTTACATCTGAAGATCACGGGGATCAAGAAATCGGCTATCTGGGCACTCATTAAGTTTCTACAAAACTCATGGTGTCATGTTGCTAGTCTTTACAGTCAGAAAATGATTTCACAGTTGCAGGCAGACA
Organism: Rhinatrema bivittatum; assembly: GCF_901001135.1. Classification (NCBI taxonomy): domain Eukaryota; kingdom Metazoa; phylum Chordata; class Amphibia; order Gymnophiona; family Rhinatrematidae; genus Rhinatrema; species Rhinatrema bivittatum. The sequence goes on along the minus strand of NC_042616.1, from coordinate 116,497,412 downwards.
CAGTCAACAAAAGCCATGCAAGAATTCATGCAGCTGAAAGAACTATACTGAGAAAGCAGCTATCTACATATGCAATTATGGCTATCCTTTCCCCCAATAACAGACTGGGGCCAACCCGATGATACTGTAACAGTGCTGTGCATTGCCATGCTGCAGGACCTGGGCTCAGGTCCTGCCCACTACCCGACAATCCCAGCCCCCTGGAACAAATCAGTTCTCTGCTTCCCAGTGGTTTGAATTTAATCCACTAGCCCTAGACTTACTAACTGGAAAATTCCAGTCACCACCAACCCCCTTCCCCCACCAAGCCAGACCTGTTCATAAAGCGAGCCTGGCATCATATTACTATGGGCAGACAGGTATCAGACCTGCCTGCCCATCCAGACTATGTGGTACTAGGAGGTCTCTTAAATACTATGGTCCATCTCCATTCAAAACTTTATATACAAGCGTCACCAATCTAAAACTTAGAAGGTGAAATTTAAAAGCCCAATGCATGCATCAATCAGAGGATGCACAAATAAGTCGGGCTGGCACACTCCAAGCAGATTTTTAAAACATCTGATTCATGCATTTCTCTCGCTATGCATACAAATGAAAATTTTCCAAAAAGGGGTGACATGGGTGTGGTCTGGGTTGGGCATGGGCGGAACAAGGGCATATCAGGATTTTAACCTGAAATTTGTCCATAAATACATATGCAAACCAGTGCACACTGGGGTCCCCTGTAGCATTACTTTACATCTGCTATGGATGATGTGAAAGTAATAAAACCAAAAGTTCTAGGCAGATCAGCAGGGTTTTAAGAGTCAAGGTTAACAGAGAGCAAGGAAGGTTATTAAACTAGGAGGGTTTCAAAGACCGATTCCTTAACTGGGCGAACTGGAAACAAACTGTAAAAACTGGCAATGGTAGCAGAGCACGTCCCTATTAAAATCCCCCTTACTTACACAGTAGAAGCAGGGTTTACATGAACAGACGCATGCGTCCACTTAAAATTAAGCACACATGTGCATGCAGCCAAGCATTTTATAAATGCGCATATATGCACGTACAATATAAAATGGCCAAGCCCCTGGGTGCAGGTTGATGAACGCACACATATGGACGCCCGCATGCCGGAATAAAAGTTACTGTCCATCTCAGGGGTAGCCAGTGTAGCTCAATTAGCTGTACTGTAATATCTCCATTCTTGGTTTCCCAATGATTAATCTTGTAACTGCATTCTGTAAAATTTGGAAGGCTTGGAGCTAATATTTTGGCAGACCAACATACAAACTTTATAATAGTCTAAGCCACTCAGCACAATAGACTGAACAACCATTTGAAAATCTATGGTGGTAAAATATATCTTAAACTATGTAAATTTTATTGAATTATAAAAACATCTATAATAGTTTCCATGAATTTTTTTTCATGGTTTGAATTTGGGATGTCTATAGAGATAAATTGTGTTTTAGATGTAGCATTGAAAAAAATTAATAACTTATGTATTAAGTGCTGTTAGTGTAGCTGGGTTCAAAAAAGGTTTGGATAAGTTCTAGGAGGAGAAGTCCATTAACGGCTATTAATCAAGTTTACTTAGGGAATAGCCACTGCTATTAATTGCATCAGTAGCATGGGATCTTCTTAGTGTTTGGGTACTTGCCAGGTTCTTGTGGCCTGGTTTGGCCTCAGTTGGAAACAGGATGCTGGGCTTGATGGACCCTTGGTCTGACCCACCATGGGAATTTCTTATGTTCTTATGTTATTTTTATTTTATGCACATTGATTTTATAAACTGCGTGATTATACCTCAGCTTGATGGTATATAAATGAATGAAAAAAAAAAAGTTCTTAATTTGTAAAAGGAGTGCTTTAGTACTGCCTGAATCTTAGGTTTCATTGAAAGCTGAATGAAAAAATGGTATGCTAATTTTGCACTTCTATAATTATTTTGACATCAATATCCTTAAACCCTACCAATGGGATGTCCTTAAAATAATTCCCTTGATTAATCCATAGAATCTCTTTTTTCATAACATTAATGGTGAGATTATTTGTTGTCTCTGTGGACCCTTGGGCTATGATGATATTGGCTCTACTACCTGCAAGGAGGAGCCCTGCAGGTTCTCACTGTCATCAGGCAGACCCAAACAGAGCAGAGACCAGTCAGTAGCTTCACATTTAACAGCCCATGTCCTCCTTTGGGTTCTGGGGCCAGCAGGGCTTAGGCAGTGGTCTCTGTTGTAGGAAGATGTAATTGAAGGCTGGGCTAGGCTCATGGGCAGGTAGTGAACAGGCATATCCAGAGTCCAGGCAAGGGTCAAAGGCAGGCAGCAAGCATGCATAACCAGAGTCTAGACAAGGATCAAAACAGATATCTGTCCTAGGCAGGAACAAGCTGGGCAGACAAGGACTGAAACAGGCAGAGTAGCAATACACACTATGTAAAGTAACTGTGCAACTATTTATCTCTCTATAGGAGGGACATCTAATAGGACAAAGAGAGGTGTTGGTAGTGGTTTAAGGGCAAGTTTCTCATATAGAGTGAGATGTACGAACAGCACAGTACACCTTGGTGAAGATTTGATGTCATTTGGAGTGAGGAAAATCTCACAAAGATGAAATTTTGTACTATGTTATCTCACCCTAGTTTGATGGTGCCTTCTTATAGAGTCCATCAAGCTAGGGTAAGAGCACATAGTAGAAATTTCATCTTTGTGAGACTTTCCTCACTCCAAAAGACGTTAAATCTTCACCAAGGTATACTGTGTTGTTCGTATGTCTCCCTCTACATGAGGAACTGGCCCCTAAACCCTAAAGCACCACCAACACCTCACCTTGACCTATTAGATGGCCCTCCTATAGAGATATAAATAGTTGCTCATGGTGAGCCCCTACCAAGGGGTTATATCTCTCTCTCTCACACACATAAATGGCTAAAATGCATTTTGATGACCCTTCATTAATCCTCATAAAGTATTACAACTCAAAGAAAGAAGCACTTATATTTCTTATATCCCACTATAATTTCCCTCCTGTGTTTCCTTTTCAAAGTTTCACCCATGGGTAGAAATGCAAATGGGATAGTGCAAATCACATGGCAGAATTTTTGCTATGTCTATGAGTTTCATACTCAACCTTAACTGCTAGTCATCTCTTCTGTCCCTATTGGGAGTCCAAAGCTCCACTGTTGCTCCAGTGTTTGGTAGGGATGTGCAGGCAAAAAGTTTTCATTGCATACGTGATACGTATTCGTGGGGGGTCAATTCCGTTTCATGCGGAAGTATGGAGAATTCAATAAGTTGTCAATCTGTAAATATGTTACTACTAAATTAACTACAACCCCCCACCCTCCTGACCCCCCCAAGACTTACCAAAACTCCCTGGTGGTCCAGCGGTGGGGTCCGGGAACTCACTCACACCCTCAGTGCTAGTTTCATCATGGCGCCGATAGCCTTTGTCACAGGGGCTACCGGTGCCATTGGTCAGCCCCTGTCACATGGCCATCGGCGCCATCTTGTGCTCCTACCATGTGACAGGGGCTGACCAATGGCACCGGTAGTTCCTGTGACATAGTATGGGCAAAGGCTATCGGCGCCATTTTGAGTCCTGGCATCGGACGGCAGGTCACTCCGGGACCCCCGTTGGACCCACAGGGACTTTTGGCCAGCTTGGGGGGCCTCCTGACCCCCACAAGACTTGCCAAAAGTCCAGCGGGGGTCCGGGAGCTACTCCTTTCATGCCGGCCATCCGATCCCAATACTCAAAATGGCGCCGATCGCCTTTGCCCTCACTATGACGGCGATCGGCGCCATTTTGAGTATTGGCATCGGACGGCGATTTTGAGTCTCAAAATGGCGCCGATCGCCGTCATAGTGAGGGCAAAGGCAATCGGTGCCATTTTGAGTATTGGGATCGGACGGCCGGCGTGAAAGGAGGTCACTCCCGGACCCCCGCTGGACTTTTGGCAAGTCTTGTGGGGGTCAGGAGGCCCCCCCAAGCTGGCCAAAAGTCCCTGTAGGTCCAACGGGGGTCCCGGAGCGACCTGCCGTCCGACGCCAGGACTCAAAATGGCGCCAATAGCCTTTGCCCATACTATGTCACAGGGGCTACCGGTGCCATTGGTCAGCCCCTGTCACATGGTAGGAGCACAAGATGGCGCCGATGGCCATGTGACAGGGGCTGACCAATGGTACCGGTAGCCCCTGTGACAAAGGCTATGGGCGCCATGATGAAACTAGCACCGAGGGTGTGAGTGAGTTCCCGGACCCCACCGCTGGACCACCAGGGAGTTTTGGTAAGTCTTGGGGGGGTCAGGAGGGTGGGGGGTTTAAATTTTTATTTAGGCCGAATAAAACAGAAATCTGTTTAATATGTGGGGAGTCGCGATGCGTTTCGCCTCCCCACGTATTTAACAGATAGCAAAAAATAAGTTGCGGATTACAAATACGAGAAAACGGATGCACACCTCTAGTGTTCGGTTCATCTCCTTCCTAGGGGGCCCAAAGCTACGTGAGCCCTCTACTGCTGGATCTACATCCCTTCTGCAGGAATTAAACTTCACCACTTCTCTAATGCTGGGTCCACTCCCTCCTGGAGAAACAAAACTTTGCCGATGTTCTGCTGGTGTGCCCTCGCCCCTGCTCAGGGGACCATAGCTTCACCTAGGATTACAGCCTGCCTTTCAGTCCTCTCTGGGTGTAAGGAGTTCCTTTGTCCAATGATTACAGATTTACTAGTGTCATGGCTAACATTTAGTCTGTCCTGGCTAGAAGGGGTTCCTTCATATGACTCCGTTTCTCTTTCCACATGGCAGTAGGTGCAAACCAGGTAGTCAGAAAGAAGAATGCCCTCTAGGCAGTGTAGTTTACAATGTTAGGCAAAGTGAGCCAGCATGAGTTCACTCCATGGCTGCAGTTGGTCTTAGCCAAAAGGTCAAGAACAAATCAAGATGGTACAGAAAGATTATATGCTTTCCCACTGGACTCTTTTTTTTTTTATTTTCTTTCATTATATGAACTCTAGTTGTCTAGTTTGTCAGCCACACACTACATTCTTAAGCTTGGAATTTGTCTGTTTGGCAAAAGTGTTTATAAATGCCTTGCCTCATATTTTCCAGCAAAGATTAGTGAAAGAAGGAAGAGGAAGAGATGGGGGAAATTATGCCCCTCCAGCAACTGCTCTAGCACCACCTCTCCCATCGACCCCCATCAGCCAGCTGGAGCCAGCCCCACCACCAGGGCAGGAGGCCACAACTGGACAGTAAACAGTACCAATTTAGGATCCAGAGGTCATCCAGCCAACACCCCTTCTCTTCCCCCCCTTCCCCCCCCCCTTCTTTATGACTTTACCCTCTAGGGCTAAATTTTGTTTTACCTTCAGGCACTGAGGACAAAGACTCTTATATGCCCCTTTCTTTGGAGCAGGTCCTCCTGCCTAATAGCACACATCAGGCCACATCTGCTCTGGAGTTGGCCCAGTTTCACAGGTTGGGTCTCCTGAAGTAGCTTTGGCTTTTTCAGCTGCTCCCAGCTATGAAGGAACTATGGATGAAACTCTGAAATAGTTAAAGCAGATGATGGCCAGCATGCAGGGGGAACTAGGAGGGGGAGGTGGTTAAGTTAATGTAGCTGGCCAACATGCAGGAGCAGATGCTGAAAATCCTGCAAATTTTGTTAGCCTCTCTTGGGATTATTGTCCAGCTGCTATATATCCTTAACCTGTTTCTTTATACAGTGCAGAAGACCTTCTTTCCAACAATATACATCACAAATGACCAAAGGGGAAAATAAGGACATATTCTAAAAGAAGCTCAGTGCAGTGTACATGTTAGCTAAAGAAGCAAGTGAGCAGCTGTATTATGAATAAGCCGTGAACAGTACAGGTGTTTCTTAGACAATCCAATATTTAATGAATCCTGGTAATCTGATTCATTACAAAGGGACGTACGACAGTAGCCAAAATTTCCTGTGATAGTTAAAGCCTTAAATTTCAATTTGTACGAAGATTCAAAAAAGAGGTTTTTGCTACCATTTAGATTTGTAATTGCATTGTAAATTGAGAGCCTAAAAGTATATCCAGAATTTTGAACTCTTTGCTAATAGGAATAATTTTTACTTCAATCACTACATCAAGAACAATAGGCTTGACTGAAGTCTTTGTAATCCAAATTAGTTCAGTTGCAGAGGTATTGGATTTTAATTTATTAGTTCTCATCCAATTACTGATCTCATCTAGACATGATTCCAGTACATGTAACCTTTCATAACTAGGGATGTGCATTCTTTTAAAGTAAAATAGACAATGAAATATTCTATTTTGTTATTTCATTGGAACCATGAAACAAAAAAAAAATTTGTATTAGTGCACACTAAGTTCTGTTAGTGCACACTAACTGGATTTAGTGCTCAGTAACTGGATGTTTTGTGCATTAACCACAAAATTAGGGAAACATAAAAAAAAAACCCCAATAAAACTTTTTAAAAATGAAAATCAAGCAAACAAAATGAAAAAATGTACACCACAAATGGTTGAAATCCAAATTACATATTTACACCCTTTGTAGAAAAACAAAGATGATGATATACTAGGTATTCATCTATCCTTTCCCTAGCATCAGTGATTATCACCTCTAAAGGAAATACATTATGGAGCCACTGACTTGAGAAAGTATTTTTGGTCTTAAATAATTCAACTTCTTTACACTCAAGTACTTTCAAACATAAGTGCTTCCTCCCAAACAATAAATGTCAGTGACTAGCATCTCATTTTATGGAATAGTGAAGAAGCATGAAGAGACAATGCAAACAAACAGGAGATCAGAACTCAACATCAGAAGCATCATGGAAGCTGCTTCAAAAATAAATGCTTCTGATTTGATTGTTAGTTCTGTTTATTCCATCATAAAACTTGAGGCAAGCCTGGCAGACCCATTAGCAATACTCATGAAACATATACTTATAGGTGATGTATTTCAAGGAGATGCATCCCGCTGCAGTCATGTACACTGATCATGTGAGCCTATATACTTCTCAACAGTATAAAATATGCCAGCGGCAGAGTGGGTGTTATCTGGCTAAATGGCTTTGATTATTGACCACCCAATGTTTTATTGCTCTATATTGTTTAATTGTTTTTTGTTTTGAACAATGTTATGTTGCTCCATGCCTTGAGCATCTTTAGGAGATTGTGTGTTATAAATTAAAATTTGATTTCATTTGGTTTGAACTCATAGCTCAGTTCCAACACTTAAATCTTAGTCAAAAGGATTAGAAGATTATCTGTAAATTTCAAATTGTAAAATTTTCTTTAATTTTTAGTAACTATATTGGCCCTGAAGAAAACTGGAGCCATAGAATGCCAAATGATCAACAGAAATATGTTTTAGTGCATCATTGTTTGCTACCACATAAGTCCCTTCTTCACATGTGACTGTAGTAATCTGAGAAGGAAGCTTGTCTATCTAGAGAATGTTGAGGTGTAGGGATTCAATAGAAGGTGTCCAATAGCGATCAGTAGTACAACAGCGTTCTAATATTTTTCTGTTTTATTGTCCTGTATTTTATTGTCAACTGATATCAGTTTAAAGGGAACTATATAGATAATGGAATAATATTTACTGAACTAAGCGCCTTCTAGCAGCTATAATTCGGAGACATCCTGAGAAAGAAGCTTAGCTTCTACTACCACTGGCAAGTTTTTAGAACTTTTTGCTAGTTCACCAAGCTCAGAATTTATGAAACAGCACATGTTTTTCTTTGAGTTCTTTCCCATGTTTTAATGTGGATAATAATGGAACATCCACATCCACATTTTTGCTGACAAAATAAGTTTTGTTAAGTTAAATTTAGAACTAGTTGAAAAGATTTATAGTATAATGCAAGAACAGAGGTATGGAATAATGTGTGACTTTATAAAGACCATTAGGGGTCAGTACAGAGCAATTAAGGGCTACCTCATTTTTTTTCTTGATTGTCAGAAGCAGGATTAAATTCATGACTACTGAATTCAGAAGGTAAGCCTGCTTCTAGCTGGCACGGCAATCAGTCACACTGCCAGAAGATGTAAAATTCCTTTCACTACTATGAATAACAAATTGTTCATTCCATCTTATTGTCATCATGAATCGTCTCACAATTGTAGAAACCTTAAAACCAAATCCTTAAAACCAAATTTTTCTGTTGCTTTGTTAATCATCTTTTTTACTCTTACATATATCACATTAAAAATATTGTGTTATGTTTTGGAGGTAATTCTCAAAGAATTACGCAGGGGTTGTGCATTTAGAACGAGCATATAAACTTTGAGAGTATGTGTGTAATTGCATGCTGTGCATAGATATGAACAGTGAAAAAAGGGATGTTTTAGAGGCACAAGTTGCTATTTCATGAGTGGTATGTGAGCATACCTTACCAAACTTGTTCATACAAATTCACACCTGCTAACTGGTGTATGCAACTAAAACCACACTTGTTTTTGTCTGCAGATTTTAAGTGTGAAGTCTGGGTGAACTGGTGGGAATGAAGAAGGAAGTGCTTGAGAGTCTAAGTGAAGGTATGGGTGAAAAGATGGAGGTATCGATGAACTGGTGATTCTAAGTATTTGCACAAGTAAGCATTTGAAGAAATGGAATACACACATATTTCACAAAATGCCTTCCTCCACATTTAATTCTGGGTTATTATGTGTAAATGGATACAATTAATATGCGCATATTGTTATAAAATAGGTGGATAAGGTATGTATGTTCCTGAATTACAAAAATACATGTGTCCTGAAACATGTATTAGTGGAATAATCAAATAAATATAGAAATAAATATTTTGGGGGCAGAAATACAGTTATTTTTTATAAACTGTATATCTCCCACCACATCACTTATAAAATGTAAGTGTGCTACATTTGTGCTTAAAAGATTTAGAAAGTCGGGCTCCCTAATTCTTTTTACCTTCAAAATCTCTGTCACCTCTGTATTTCACCTGTTGTCATATTTTAATACAAATAATTATTTAAAATCAGAAGGTTTTCTTTGGAATTATATTCCATCAAATGCATACTTTTAGGCCAGGATTTAACAAATTTGGTGGTGTATGAATAGTCTTTTCTTGCAGGTAGAACATGTTTGTTTGTGCAGGTACTGTCTTGTGTGCAGTGGAGTGGAATGTTTCTGAATGCTGCTGAAGAAAACTGATGTTAGATGGAATTTAGAGATGGATTTCAAAATTTGGAGGTAGTCTTTAAAAGTGTTGCTCACGCCAAAATGTCCACATATGCACGCACGTATGGGGACGATGCACGTGCAACCCAAACTTTAAAAAGCCACAAAGTATGCGTGTACACCTGTGCACATGCCAAAAGTAAGAGGTTAGAAAATGGATGGGGCATGGGTGGAGAATGGGTGTGCTGGGGAGGGGCCAACACTTAAGCGCGTATCTCCATATTTTAAAACCAGAGTCTGCGGTGCACGTTAGCGTGTTAGCCATGCAACATTACTGCTCTTCCTCATGAGCAGCAAGTCAGTAGATATCGAGTTTTAAGGCTTACAGGGCAGGGTGAGGGCTCTGGGTCAACTGGAGAGTATTCAGGATGAAGAATCAGAGGGGTCTTGAAGACCATGATCTTAACTGCGCAAACTGGTGGACTAACTGGAAAAACTAGTATGACCCTCGTGAGAACATGTTTTAAAATCCACTTGCATACATGCAAAAAGCCCAGCAAAGTCCTATGGAAGATGCATGAAGTACATTTGCTCGAGCTATCTCTTAAACTAGGTGCATACTTATACATGGCAGGTGTATTTTACAACATAAACATGCAAGTACATGCACAATTTAAAATTGTGGCGTATCTCCACTCGTGCGCTGATGTATACGTGTATGGGCACATGTGTGCTTGTTTTAAAATTAGCCTGATAATTTTTGAGGAGGAAAATATGTTTGTGGAAATTTAAAGGGTAATACTTAGGGGGGGGGGAGTTGAAGGGGTACGACAGGAACTTAGAAGTAGTATAGAAATAAAAAATAGCAGTAAGGACTAAAAGCGAACTGGTTAAGGGAAAACGAAAAAGGAAGCAATGGGGATAAAGGAGAGAACAAAGGAAACTGTGAGAAACTGAAGATATATGTTCCTTAGAAAATATAGTAGGGATTTGCATTTGTTTCTGTTTTAATGGCAAAATGAAATGAATGAGTTAATTTTTGGTTTGATTCTTGTCAATTGAATACAATGTCTGCAGTCCCTGAAGAAATCTACACCCTTTTCAGATCATTCAATTTTTTTACATTAAAGTCTAAAACAATGCATTTTTTGGACTTTAAGCCAGACAGAACAGAGCATGTTGGGGATGGGATAAGGAAAGAGCATGATCAATCATGTTTCAGCCCTTTTTCAACCATTCTATTATGGTGAATTTCTGGATTTCAGGCTACAAATCCCAGTTAGATTATACTAACTGCCTTCATAAGATTTGAACTGCACTTTTAGGCCTAGTTAGTAACAGCTTAAGGCTGAAATACAGAAAATGACGTAGCTAGCGCATGCTAGGATTTATATATTTACTAGCCGTTAAGCCTGTAATGGGCCTCACTTAAAAAAAATGTTTCGATCCATTTACTTCCCACTCATTCTCCTTCCCACCTCTATTCTCCCTCCCTCCCTCTCACCTCCCCCCTCTAGTCTCCCTCCCTCTCACCTTCCTCCCTCCCCCTCCCTCCCCCTCCCATCACTCTCTCCTTCCTCCCCCTTCCCTCCCCTCACTCTCACCTCCCTCCCCCTCCTCTCACTCTCTCCTCCCCCCCACTCTCTCCTCCCTCCCCCCTCTAGTCTCCCTCCCTCTCACCTTCCCCCTCTAGTCTCCCTCCCTCTCACCTTCTTCCCTCCCCCCTCCCCCCACTCTCTCCTCCCTCCCCAACTCTCTCCTCCCTCCCTTCACTCTCTCCTCCCCCCACTGTCTCCTCCCTCCCCCTCCCCCTCTAGTTTCCCTCCCTCTCACTTTCCTCCTTCCTCCTTCCTCCCTCCCCTCCCCCACTCTCTCCTCCCTCCCCCTCCCCCCTCTAGTCTCCCTCCCTCTCACCTTCCTCCCTCCCCCTCCCCTCACTATCTCCTCCCTCCCCCCTTCCCTCCCCCCACTCTCTTCTCCCTCCCCCACTCCCTCCCCCCTTCCCCTCACTCTCTCCTCCATCCCCCTCAGACACTCCCCCTCTCAGCTCATCCACAACCAGCAGACAGAAGATCTACGGGGGGGGGGGGGGTGTCCCTCGCACACGCTGCCGCTGCTACTGCTCCTCCCGCTACTGCTCCTCGCTGCCGCTCTCCTGCTCATTGCCGCTGCTCCTCCTCCCTATCGTTAAAATTATCCATTGTACCTGAAGACTAGAGGGTGGCCAATGTAACCCCAATATTTAAAAAGAACTCCAGGGATGATCCAGAAAACTAGACTAGTGAGCCTGACTTCAGTGCTGGAAAAATAATGGAAACTATTCTAAAGATCAAAATCACAGACCATATAGAAAGACATGGTTTAATGGAACAGTCAGCATGGATGTATCCAAGGGAAGTCTTGCTTCACAAATCTGTTTTATTTTTTGAAGAGATTAATAAACATGTGGACAAAAGTGAACCAGTAGATATAGGGGCGGATTTTAAAAGGAGCGCAAATAGGCCTACTTTTGTTTGCGCTCCAGGCGCAAACAAAAGTACGCTGGATTTTAGTAGATACGCGTGGAGCCGCGCGTATCTACTAAAAAACCTGGATCGGCGCGCGCAAGGCTATCGATTTTGTATACCCGGCGCGCGCCGAGCCGCACAGCCTACCCCCGTTCCCTCCGAGGCCGCTCCGAAATCGGAGCGGCCTCGGAGGGAATCCTCTAACACCCTCCCCTCACCTTCCCCTCCCTTCCTCTACCTAACCCACCCGCCCGGCCCTGTCTATACCCCCCCCCTTACCTTTGTTGGGGGATTTACGCCTCCCGGAGGGAGGCGTAAATCCCCGCGCGCCAGCGGGCCTCCTGCATGCCAGGCCGCGACCTGGGGGCGGGTACAGAGGGTGCGGCCACGCCCCCGGACCGCCCCGGGCCGTAGCCACGCCCCCGGACCCGCCCCCAAAACGCTGCCAACACGCCCCGAAAACGCCGCGATGACCGGGACCATCCCCGACACGCCCCCGACACGACCCCCCTCAGAGAACCCCGGGACTTACGCGAGTCCCGGGGCTCTGCGCGCGCCGGTAGGCCTATGTAAAATAGGCTTACCGGCGCGCAGGGCCCTGCTCGCCTAAATCCGCCCAGTTTTGGGCAGATTTAGGCGAGCAGGGCTCTGAAAATCCGCCCCATAGTGTATTTGAATTTTCAGATGGTGTTAAGAACATAAGAACATAAGAAAATGCCATACTGGGTCAGACCAAGGGTCCATCAAGCCCAGCATCCTGTTTCCAACAGTGGCCAATCCAGGCCATAAGAACCTGGCAAGTACCCAAAAACTAAGTCTATTCCATGTAACCATTGCTAATGGCAGTGGCTATTCTCTAAGTGAACTTAATAGCAGGTAATGGACTTCTCCTCCAAGAACTTATCCAATCCTTTTTTAAACACAGCTATACTTACTGCACGAACCACATTCTCTGGCAACAAATTCCAGAGTTTAATTGTGCGTTGAGTAAAAAAGAACTTTCTCCGATTAGTTTTAAATGTGCCCCATGCTAACTTCATGGAGTGTCCCCTAGTCTTTCTACTATCCGAAAAAGTAAATAACCGATTCACATCTACCCGTTCTAGACCTCTCATGATTTTAAACACCTCTATCATATCCCCCCTCAGTCGTCTCTTCTCCAAGCTGAAAAGTCCTAACCTCTTTAGTCTTTCCTCATAGGGGAGTTGTTCCATTCCCCTTATCATTTTGGTAGCCCTTCTCTGTACCTTCTCCATCGCAATTATATCTTTTTTGAGATGCGGCGACCAGAATTGTACACAGTATTCAAGGTGCGGTCTCACCATGGAGCGATACTGAGGCATTATGACATTTTCCGTTTTATTCATCATTCCTTTTCTAATAATTCCCAACATTCTGTTTGCTTTTTTGACTGCCGCAGCACACTGAACCGACAATTTCAATGTGTTATCCACTATGACACCTAGATCTCTTTCTTGGGTTGTAGCACCTAATATGGAACCCAACATCGTGTAATTATAGCATGGGTTATTTTTCCCTATATGCATCACCTTGCACTTATCCACATTAAATTTCATCTGCCATTTGGATGCCCAATTTTCCAGTCTCACAAGGTCTTCCTGCAATTTATCACAATCTGCTTGTGATTTAACTACTCTGAACAATTTCGTGTCATCTGCAAATTTGATTATCTCACTCGTCGTATTTCTTTCCAGATCATTTATAAATATATTGAACAGTAAGGGTCCCAATACAGATCCCTGAGGCACTCCACTGTCCACTCCATTCCACTGAGAAAATTGCCCATTTAATCCTACTCTCTGTTTCCTGTCTTTTAGCCAGTTTGCAATCCACGAAAGGACATCGCCACCTATCCCATGACTTTTTACTTTTCCTAGAAGCCTCTCATGAGGAACTTTGTCAAACGCCTTCTGAAAATCCAAGTATACTATATCTACCGGTTCACCTTTATCCACATGTTTATTAACTCCTTCAAAAAAGTGAAGCAGATTTGTGAGGCAAGACTTGCCCTGGGTAAAGCCATGCTGACTTTGTTCCATTAAACCATGTCTTTCTATATGTTCTGTGATTTTGATGTTAGACAAAGTCCCTCATGAGAGGCTTCTAAGAAAACTAAAAATGTCATGGGATAGGAGGCAATGTCCTTTCGTGGATTACGAAGTGATTAAACAATAGGAAACAGAGAGTAGGACTAAACGGTCAATTTTCACAGTGTAAATGTAAACAATGGAGTGCCTCGGGGATCTGTACTTGGACCAGTGCTTTTCAATATATTTATAAATGATCTTAAAAGGAATACGATGAGTGAGGTAATCAAATTTGCAGATGATACAAAATTATTCAGACTAGTTAAAACAAAAGTGGATTGTGATAATTTGCAGGAGGACTTTGCGAGACTGGAAGATTGAGCAACCAAATAGCAGATGAAATTTAATGTGGACAAGTGCAAGGTGATGCATATAGGGAAAAATAACCCATGCTGTCTTTACGCAATGTTAGTTTCCATATTAGGAGCCACCACCCAGGAAAAAGATCTAGGAATCATGGTGGATTCCTAGATCTTGAAATTATCAGCTCAATGTGCTGCAGCAGTTAAAAAAGCAAACAGAATGTTTAGAATTATTGGAAAGGGAATGGTGAATAAAACAGAAAATGTCATAATGGCATTGTATCGCTCTATGGTGAGACCGAACCTTGAGTACTGTGTACAATTCTGGTCGCCGCATCTCAGAAAAGATATAGTTGCAGTGGAGAAGGTACAGAGAAGGGCAACCAAAATGAAAAAGGGGATGTAACAGCTCCCCTTTGAGGAAAGGCTAAAGAGGTTAGGGCAGTTCAGCTTGGAGAAGATAGGAAAGAGGAGGTATATGATAGAAGTCTTTAAAAATCATGAGAGCTCTAGAACAGGTAAATGTGAATCAGTTATTTACGATAACAGAAGTACTAAGGGGCACTCCATGAAGTTAGCAAGTAGAATATTTAAAACTAATTAGAGAAAAAGCTTTTTCACTTAATGTACATCTAAGCTCTGGAATTTGCTGCCAGGGAATGTGGTTAGTGCAGTTAGTGTACTTGGCTTTAAAAAAGATTTGGATAAGTTCTTGGAGGAGAAGTCCATTAACTGCTGTTAATCAATTTGACTTAGGTAATAGCCACTGTTATTAGGGATGTGCAGAGGGATGCCATACGTTGCATTCAGGATTTGGATTCGTCGGGGGGCAGATATGTTGCATTCGGCCGTATGGCGCCCCGATACGTTAATACGTCAATTTCTATTCATTTCCCCACTAAAATTAAAACTACAACTCCCCACCCTCCTGACCGCCCCAAGACTTACCAAAACTACCTGGTGGGCCAGCGGGAGGTCCGGGAGTCCCTGTGACATAGTGCGGGCAAAGGTTATCGGCGCCATTTTGAATACTGGCAGTCGATAGCCTTTGCCCTTACAGGGGCTGATGGTCGGCCCTGTGACATAGTGTGAGCAAAGGCTATCGGCGCCATTTTGAATAATGGCACGCGATGGCCCGAGTGCAGGAGTTCGCTCCTGGACCCCCGCTGGACTTTTGGAAAGTCTTGTGGGGGTCAGCAGGGTCCCTCAAGACTTGCCAAAAGTCCCTGGAGGTCCAGCGGGGGTCTGGGAGCGATCTCCTGCACTCGGGCTGTCAGCTGCCAGTAATCAAAATGGCGCCAATAGTCTTTGCCCTTACTATGTCACGGGGCTACCGTGCTATTGGTCAGCCCCTGTCACATGGTAGGAGCACAAGATGGCGCTGGCCATCCATGTGATAGGGGTTGACCAATGGTACCGGTAGCCCCTGTGACATGGTAGGTCAAAGGCTATCGGTGCCATTTTGAAAGTGGCAGCCCAGGGTGTGAGTGCAGGAGATGGCTCCTGGACCCCCCCGCTGGACCACCAGGGAGTTTTGGTAAGTCTTGGGGGGTCAGGAGGGTGGGGGAGGGTTTGTTTAAATTGGCTTCTTTAGGCAGCCGAATAATTCGGTGAAGATTCGTGTATTCGTGGGGAATCGTGATACGTTTCGCTTCCCCACGAATATAACGAATATGGCCACATCCGTTGCGGATTGCCAATACGTAGGGACCAAAAGCACACCCCTAACTGTTATTACTGGCATCAGTAGCGTGGGATGTAGTTAGTTTTTGGGTACTTGGCAGGTACTTGTAACCTGGATTGGCCACTGTTGGAAACAGGATGCGGGGCTTGATGGACCCAGCATGGCAATTTCTTATGATTTATTTTCTTATTTTCAGGGGAGGCTGAAAATGAAACAAATGGTACTAGTGTGGGGACCAAGTTAGCAATCAAAGCAGCAGGGGCAGGAATGACACCACAAAAGGGAAGTTCACCATCCAAGTAGAGTTAACCCCCCCCCCCCCCCCACCCCCACATAGCAAGCAAATCAGCCCCCACACATGCATCAACATCAGAACAATATAAAGCATAATGGGGTGATGGCCTTCATCACCCCATTAGGCAAGAGTCAGGAAGTATTGAAGACAGTGACGTGGATCATTGACTTGAGTAAATGAACAAATGATTGCCCTAGATGAGTAGGCCCTGAAGGTGGTTCAGAACCTGGGATTGAAGTGCTTGCTGAATGTCTTAGCCTCAATTGAAAAAGTTCCCTCCAGAAAAACTAAGTGGGTGATCCTTATCTATACATCCAGTGCCATGCAGGCACTGTGGACCAAGGTGGGAGAGAATAGTAACATCTATTTCACCAACAACATTTGGACTGTCCAGATCATTTCATACACCTCCTGCTCGCTGAAGGCACATTGCTGGCAGCCAGATGAAGCAGATGCTCCAGAAGAAGTGCTCTAGCAGGTGTTCCTCAAGGATCATCTCTTTCAGCCATACCTTTCAATCTTTACTAGGGATGTGAATCGTTTTTGAACGATTAAAATTATCGTCCGATAATTTTAAAATCGTTCTAAACCGTTAGAGTACACGATACAATACAAATGCCCACAATTTATCATCAGGAGCATTTATTAGGGGTGTGCATTCATTTTGAACTTAAATGTAAAACGCAACTTTTTTTTTTTTTTAACTGAAAAAAGTGATGAGGCGAAAACGATCGGATTTCCAACTTATTCAAAAGTGGCCAGCTTGGGGGGGCCTCCTGACCCCCCCAAGCTGGCCAAAAGTTCCTTTTGGGCCCAACGAGGGTCCCGGAGCGAACCCGCGGGGAATCACATGACGCCGCGTCACTCCGACGTGGCGCCGACGTCACGTGCTCCTCGCAAAGGAGTTCAGAAATGGCGTCCTGACTCCCCGCTGGATCACCAGGGAGTTGTGGTAAGTCTTGGGGGGGGGGGGATTAAGGAGGGTGAGGGGTTTAAATTTTTATTTGCACGTATGGACATAGACTCAACTTATGGAATTCTCCATATGTCCATATTGACCGCAAATGGGACCCCCTTTCGACTTATGGACTTATGAACATAAACTTTTGCTCTGCACATCCCTAGCATTTATATTGTATCGTTAAATAGGGCACGGGAATTATTTGGGGGAGGGCAGGGAAACCGGCACACCAAAACAACCCCTAAACCCACCCCGACCTTTTAAAAGAAATTCCTTACCCTCCCCCACCCTCCCGAACCCCCCCAAAATGTTAAGTTACCCGGTGGCCGAGTGGGGGGGGGGGGGTTCCCCGGCGCGATCTCACGCTCTTGGGAATTATTTGGGGGAGGGCGGGAAAACCGGCACACCAAAACAACCCCTAAACCCACCCCGACCTTTTAAAAGAAATTCCTTACCCTCCCCGACCCTCCCGAACCCCCCCAAAAACCTTTTACATATACCTGGTGGTCTAGCGGGGGGTCCGGGAGCCATCCATTCAATCGTGCCGTGAGGGTGCTGCGCTGGAGGTTTCATAATGGCGCCCTTAACTTGTCACAGGGAGCGACTGTCGCTCCCTGTGACAAGTTAAGGGCAAAGGCGATCGACTGCCAGGATGGCGCCGATCCTCTTTGCCCTTAACTTGTCACAGGGAGCGACCTGCACTCGAATCGTGTTGCCATACGGCCGGCGCCATTTTGAAAATGGCGCCGGCCATATTGCCGTACGGCAACACGATTCGAGTGCAGGAGGTCGTTCCCGGACCCCCGCTGGACCCCCAGGGACTTTTGGCCAGCTTGGGGGGCCTCCTGACCCCCACAAGACTTGCCAAAAGTCCAGCGGGGGTCCGGGAACGACCTCCTGCATTCGAATCGTGTTGCCATACGGCAATATGGCCATATGGCCGGTGCCATTTTCAAAATGGCGCCGGCCGTACGGCAACACGATTTGAGTGCAGGAGGTCGTTCCCGGACCCCCGCTGGACTTTTGGCAAGTCTTGTGGGGGACAGGAGGCCCCCCCAAGCTGGCCAAAAGTCCCTGGGGGTCCAGCGGGGGTCCGGGAGCAATCTCCTATGCTCGCAACGTCTGGGGACAGGAACCAAAATGACGCCGGCGCTACCTTTGACCTGTCATATGACAGGGCAAAGGTAGCGCCGGCGCCATTTCTATCAAATGCACCCGTGGCCCGAGAGTGGAACATCACACCGGGACCCACCCACTGGACCCCAGGTAATTTAAGACATTTTGGGGGGGTTCGGGAGGGTGGGGGATTTATTTTAAAGGGTCGGGGTGGGTTTTAGGGTTTTTTTAGTGTGCCCGAGAGTGGAAGATCACACCGGGACCCCCCCCCCCACTGGACCCCAGGTAATTTAAGACATTTTGGGGGGGTTCGGGAGGGTGGGGGATTTATTTTAAAGGGTCGGGGTGGGTTTTAGGGTTGTTTTAGTGTGCCGGTTTTCCCGCCCTCCCCCGATTTACGATTTACACGATATTTAACAAAACAAAACTGCGACGATCCGATTCCCTCCCCCCCCAGCCGAAATCAATCGTTAAGACGATCGATCACACGATTCACATCTCTAATCTTTACCTAGCCACAATCTGTAAGTTACTAAGAGGGCTGGGTTTAAATTTCCCTATTTATACAGATGATATCCAATTTTTCTTTTCCCATTTGTAGCTCATTTTCAACCACATTCAAACAACTGGAAATCTATCTAGCTGCTATATAGACATGACAGTTTCACAATCGCTTGTCACTGAACATCGTAGCAATTTCTTATGTGGCTCCAATGTGTTGGAATGATTTACCATTGCTTTTGAGAAAAGAAACATATATGAAAGTGTTTAGGAAAAGTGTAAAGGCATTACTTTTCCAAGAGGCATTTGGGTAAAAACAGTTCTATAGATCTTTTATTACTGTTTTGTATATGTGATATCAGTTTTATGTTTATATGCTTATTATGTATGTTTTTATGTACACCGTACTGAACCTTAATAGTATTTATTTTATTTATTTATTTATTTAATGTTTCTTATAGAACGATGTCCGTTTGCACATCACATCGGTTCACAGTAAAACATGAAATTTATGGGCGAAGCCCTTACAAAGAACAGATAAATACAGTTAACTTTAGGGCGTAGTTTGTGGTATATAAGTTTTAATAAACAAACATAAATAAATCAAAATATGTATTATTAATCTACAAAAGCATGTTTGGAAGAGTTGCCCCAATTTGAGTTTGGTGGGCCAAAAAATAACTGTTGTTTCACATGTGTGCTTCTTTAAACTAGGCTGTCAATGAAGGTGCATTTCAGAAGTTTGATAGGATATTTTAAACTGTACATGCTTAGAAGGCTAAAGCCACTCTTAGAACCTTACAATTTTCAAACAGTTCTTAAAAACATTCTGTTTTCAGGTATGCTTTTACTTTGTTAACACTCTGTTCTCACTAACATTATTACAAATTTCTGCTGATTGCATTCTCACTGGAAATATTATTTATAATCACATTACACCCATGTTAGCTGCTTTATACTGATTACCATTTCAATTCAGAATTAAATATGATACTTTTCTAAAGCCTTTGAAATTGCTACAATATATGCTGTTGAATGGTCAATAGGTTTTACCTGCAATAGGTGCACTTAGTGCCAGATTTTAAAACCCCGGTGAGCATAAATCCTGGGGTTTACGAGCATGACCGGGCCTTATGTGCACTGGGCCAATTTTCAAACGGGCCCGGCCATAGCGTAAACCCCAGTAAGCGAGCAAGTGCCGGGGCCTAAAAAGGGGGTGGTCTGGGGGGGACAGAGAGGGGCAATCTGGGGGGGGGAAGGGTACAGAGGCCATTTGCCACTGTGCTGGGGGTGCATGCGCCGACAATCAGCCAGCACGCGCAGGTTGTTTCTGCTCCAGAGGAGCAGCATCATAAAAAACAAAAAAAAAAAGTAAGGCAGATTAAGTTTAGGGGGTGGGGAGGAGCGTGGAAGGGGAAGTGAGGCTAGGGTAGGGGATAGGGAAGTTCCCTCCCAGTCCACTCCTTAATTGGAGCTGACTGGGAGGGAACTGGGGAAGGCTGCGATGTGTCGCTACGCAAAGGTTGCCAAATTCAACCCCCCCCTCTAGGGCGCCGCCCCCGATTTTATAGCATACATGTACCAGCGCGCATGTATTAAAATCCATGAGTGCTCACCGGGCAGCGTGCACCCATGGACACACACGCGTATTTTTAAAAAATCTACCCCTTAATGCGGGTAAATGGGTGTTTGAAAATTGCTATAAATATGTTACATTTACATTATCCTTTGAAATTTGCTCTGTAAGGGTACAGCAATGGAAGCCTCAAAGGCTTCAGTATTGCTAAACTAGATGTAGGGACTTTTGAACAGCCGTTTTTCACAGATTGCATTTATCAAAAATACATCATGTTATGGAGACGTTATATTGATGTCGTTTTTATGCTGTGGTTGGGGGACTGTCATTTTCTTGAAACATTTTTTACTGGGTTGAATCAATGTGCTACCAAGAAATCTGTTTTTGTAGAGTACAAGTATAAGGACTTCAAGATACCTAGTGTTCAGTTAAAACAGGGGATGGATGTGAAACACAGATCTTCAGAAGTGGTAATTGGAGTGTCAAGCTAGTGACTGAGTGATGGCGTAGGTGTGACCAGAGACAGCTGCACACATTCAGCTTGCCAGCTCAGCAAGGAGGGCGAGGCTGCTGCTGCTGCTGCTGCTAGGAACGTGCAGGGAAAAATATTTTTTGTTTCATTTAATTTTTTGTTTGTTTTGTATAGCATGAGCTAAATGGTTTCAGCGCATGATAAATGTTTAAATGCACCCAAGGAGGATAACTTTCAAACAATTCCACACAGTCTCATATATGTGAGTATATAGCCATGTGGAATGCTATTAGAGTATTTAATATCCTGCATGTATCAGGTACAAACAGATTATAAAATACGTGCATGTCTACCCCTCAACATGTTCGCATATATATGCTTACACATGAATACCTACAATGCACTGAAAGAGTGTATTTCAATGTATTGAACGTGCATACTTTTCCTGCCTATTTTAAAAATATAGTTGTGTAAGGTTTATGCATTAAAAAAAAAATACAACTTGCTCACGTAAAACTCTGATTTATGCACATAACCATGAACTTACCAATTTTCAGATTCCACCACCAGTTTTCCCAGTCCTCCTAGTTCTTCAGCCTCAGCTCCTCCCAGTTCACTCAAATATTTCACTCAGTCAGCAACTGACAACAAACCCATCTGATATCAACTGCATGAGGTAATTAGCAGGAGTAAAAATGTACAAATAAATTATCACATGTACACATGTAAGTCTCTTCTAAAATAGCAACTTAATCATATAACTCTTGGCCTTGCCCCAGAGCACCTGTAAATCACCCCTTTTATACATGTGTAGATGTGCACACAAAAGTGAAAATACATGCGTATGTTTGATGTTTATAAAATAGCTTGTATGTGAGTGCACACTACTTACATGCTTATATGCTAATTTTTACATGTATAACTCTTTGAAAATTAACCTCTAATTGTTTCAATGTGTACTAATTGAAGCAAAACAAACAAAAGCATATCGCTAGCAGCCGCCACCATACCCCATGTCGCCGGCATCCCTCCACCATTACCCCTTTTTTCCCCCTTTTACCCTAATGAACATATTTATGTATACATCATCCATTAGCAAAGAAAGACCAGAACCGTTATTGGTATAGTAAGACCGCAGCTTTATTTAACACATTATTAAAACCTAATAATTGGTACCCGAGCTGGTATGTGTCTCCGCTGCTGGCCACTTGAGGGACCAAGCAGGGCAGCCTTGCTCCATGGGCCCCCCCGCCTTGTCACCAAGCAAGGGAGCCCCGACCATCGGCGCATGCCACGTCCCTTCTTTTTGTGCCACCCAAGGCACTGATTGGCTGCCACATCATCCTATGATGCCACCGGCACCACTTGCAAGATGCCCCACAATCCCAGGTAACCGCCAAGAACATGAGGTAGGGTGGACTCTTGCCTCATGTCCCCCCACTAGCCAACCAGCTATAGCCTGTGTCTTTTTTTTATAAATCCATACCTCTATGGCATCTTGGAGAGCATTATCAAAGATATCGTAACCAATGTCAGACAGGTGTACTCTATCTGGTCTGAACAGCCCTTGGCAAAGATCATCTGATCACTGGTGCCTTATTTGTTGACTGCCCAGCTTCTGTATCCAGATACCGATCTTCCGGTTAACTTTCTTCCAATCCCTACTCCATATTCTGGAGTCTTTCCACTTAGGCCGTGGGATAATGTCCGACCAGAAAAGGGAGGCATTCGGGTACAAGCCGGATATCTTGGCAAAGTCTCTTTTTACCCTTTTTTATCAGCTACTTGCAAGTTGATGGGCACAGGTAAATGCCCCCAGATGTCTTATTATTATACCCTGAGCAGCCCTCGAGTCTCTCAGGTGCCATTGAAGGGGCAATGACTGGTTCCATCGTATGCCCTGTTTTTTCCATCGATGTGATGACCCACCCGTGAGGTGCCAATCCTAAATGTTGTCCATAGGGTTGTTTCTGTGGTCTCCTAGCTGCCCAATGTAAGAGTGAACAATGATCCATGCTACAAGTTGGGCCTGAGGTAGATCTGCAAGATAGAAGAATTAAGACTTTTGGTTAGAGGTGCTCACTCTGTCCAATCGGACGTATTCATTCACTGCACCAGATCACCACCATACAATTCTCTCCATCGTGGCTGCCCGCAGTCCCGCCTGTGTGCTGCGCCTGCAGCCGCACTGACTCTGAATGAGTGTGCAGTGAATTCTCCTGTGTCCAGATCAATCCTTTCAATTGCCGCTCCAAGCACTGTGACAAATTGACATCTGGTTAGAGGGGTCCTGTTGGCACGCACCAACAGGTGCACCCCCCACCTGGCCACACTGCCAGGTACTTCCCCGCACCGTGCATCAGGCAAGAATCACATGCGTCAACATGCCCCAGCAACAAAATGGCCCCCCTCCTGGACTGGTCTGTCCTGGACCCCTGTATCATGATGGTCAACCCATCGGTAGTCCACAACACACTCTGCAGAAGTATGCCACCACTGCCTGCTTCGCTCTTGTTGGTGGCAACCAACTCACTCACTCGAAAAGCCCCAAAGAATGCGAGCAAAAATGCAAGTCGAAACAAGTATGCCTCAAACTTGGATGAGAAGATTGATGCCAAAAGTGTCCAAATAGTCCTTAGCAGGCTGTGAGCGATGGGGTGTTTTCCGTCGATGGTTGGCCCCACCTTCCTCAACCATCCTGTCACCATATTCCCCAGAATGAAGGACTTGGTGGGCTCTCCCCAACCGCACACCCCTAGAAAGAATGACAGGCCCGCCAAGAATGAAGGACTTGGTGGGCTCTCCCCAACCGCATACCCCTAGAAAGAATGACAGGCCCACCAAGCCCTTGATCACAGAACTTCTGTATGCTCCCCTCTCTTTAGCCTTGGAGACTAATCCGAAGACTAGGTTGACAGCGACCGGGCCTTGACTCCATCCACCTCCTCTCAGGAATTCCGTCACATGATCGCAGCCTCGACAGCATGACTTCCATGTAAACGGTGTGACGTATCGCTGGACCAAATCAAAGGTGGTTGCAGACCAATCCTCCATAGGTGTGCTGGCATGCATGTTCCCTCCTCATCTGCTGCAGGCACCTGCCTACGAACCAAATCTCATTTAGCATGAGATAGGGCATCAGCAATGCTACCACATTCCCCTGGAACATGCCCAGCTTGCAAATTTGTATTGCTGTGCAAGGCAACTAGTACTACCTCCCTAAGGAGATTGACAACCTACGGGCACTTGGCCGACTGTGAGTTCAATACCTGAACTATCGCTTGATTGTTGCACCAAATTATTATGTGCTTGTTTTTGAGTCTGTCCCTCCATAATACTAGTGCCACCCATATAGGGAATAGTTCCATGAAGGTTATTTATTTATTTATTTTTGGCTTTTCTATACCAACGTTCATGTAAAAAATACATATCACAACTGTTTACAATACAACAAGAACATTCGCTCAGGGCAATACAAAGAACAGAGATGGTTTTTAACATTAAAATGGATCATAACATAACATAAACCTTATAAAATGTTATATATAAAATGTATAAAATTTATAAAATGTTATGTTATAAAAGGTTATGTTCTTTGTGAGTTCGATGTGAACCCATTCTGCTAGCCATGACTCTGCACACCATGCACCTTGGCAGAATGCCCCAAAACCCCAACCTCCTGATGCATCTGTATGAATATCCAGGTCTTTGCTGGAAAACGGTGGTCCCTGTATGACGGATATGCCATTGCAGTTGCTAAGAAATGCTGGGAGACCTAGAAGGAGTGAGTTGCAGTAGTCGTTTTTTGAAAAAATGATTGATTGTAGAACCGTGCGGTAGTCATGGAAGTAGAGAAGGGGTTTCAATCTTTTTAGAACTTGTAGTTTGAAGAAACAGACTTTTGTAGTAGTATTGATGAATTTTTTTATGTTGAACTGGTTATCAAGAATAACGCCAAGGTCTCTGACCTGGGGGGAAATATTTATTTGAGAAGTGTTAGGAAGTTTGTTTATACCATGGATTCCGTCATGGGAGATGAAAAGGATCTCCATCTTATTGGTGTTTAGGACTAGGTTAAGGCTGGTAAGCAGGTGATTGATTGATTGAAGGCAGACTTTCCAGAAGCATAGAGTTTTGGAGAAGGAGTCCTTGATGGGGATTAGTATCTGCACGTCATCCGCGTAGATGTAGTGGGTTAATTTGAGATTAGAGAGGAGTTGACATAGCGGAAGGAGGTAAATGTTGAAGAGCGTTGGTGAGAGAAAGGAGCCCTGTGGTACTCCCAAGGAGGAACTAACGGGATGTGATTTTTTGTTGTTGATTTTAACCTTATAGCATCTATTATTAAGGAAAGACTTGAACCATCTGTGAGCCCTACCAGTAATACCAATGTCTGAGAGCCGATCTAACAGTATAGCGTGGTTCACTGTGTCGAAAGCTGCGGATAAATCAAGGAGGGCGAGAAGGTATGATTGTTTATTTTCAAGGCTGAGGATGATAGAGTCGGAGAGTGAGATTAGAAGCGATTCTGTGTTTAGAGAATTTCGGAATCTGAATTGAGCTGGAGCAAGAATCCTGTGAAATTCCAGGTATTCTGATAGTTGCTTGTTGACTATTTTTTCTAGTAGTTTTGCAATGAACAGAAGATTGGCTATCGGACGGTAGTTAGCAGAATCCACTGGTGACAAATTTGTTTTTTTAGCAGTGGTTTGAGGATCGCAATCTTAAGTGTGTCCGGAACTAGCCCTTGTTCAAGAGAACAATTGATGATATTTGAAATAGACTTCCAATGATTTTAGGGATGGAGATAAGAAGATTTGATGGTATTGGGTCCAAAGGATGAGATGAAGGCTTGACCTTCTTGAGCAGGCTTTCAATCTTCAGTGCGAAGGTGGGTTTGAATGTTTCGAGTCTAGAATTTTGTTGAATCGTTGAGATATAAGGGAGATGTGGTTGGACATTATTAGACTTAAGTGGTGCTACCAGGTTGGAGATTTTTTTCAAATTAAATTGCTAATTCTGTAGCTTTAGATGAGGCTTGGTCATCAGGAATAGTTGGTGGGGCTGATTTTGTGAGAGATGAGGCGTATGAGAATAGGGCTTTAGAGTCAAAGATGAAGTGATGATTTTTTTGGGCAAAGAAATCTCTGTTCGGAGAATCAAGTTCCTGTAACGGTGCATGGTGTCTTTGTAGGCGGCCTGGGTCTCTGAGGAAGGGTTTTTGCGCCATCTGTGTTCTTTTCTTCTTAGCTATTGTTTGAGGGATTTCAGTTCGGGTGTGAACCAGGGTTTTCTGTTATCAGTGTTGGAGTGTATTACTTTGGTGATAATAGGGCAGGTCAGAGCTGCAACTTTTTTGGTTATATTGAACCAGGATATGGTGGCTGCCTCTGCGTCTGAGAGAATAAGATGATCTAATTCTGTAGAGAGGTGTGAGCTGAGGATGTCTAAGGGGCACGTTTTCCTGAATTAGATAGTAGACTTAGTGGGTGGTTTGGACGAGGTTCCGGTGATGTCTAGTGTTGTGGTAACCACTTGGTGGTCTGACCAAGGGACAGGTGTACAGATAGGTTTGGAAGCTAAGGACAAACCTTCATTAAGCAAAATTAGATCCAGTGTGTGTCCAGCTTTATGAGTGGGGCTGTCTATTATTTGTTTGAAGCCCATGTATTTGAGATACGAAAGTAGAGATTCACAGTTGGGGGATTGAGGAGCCGTCTCAACGTGTAGGTTAAAGTCTCTCAATAATATGGCTGGAATATCGTAATTAATATGTTTAGCAATGCGTTTGATAAGAGGAGAGGGGTCTGCTTCTAAGAGGCCTGGGGGGGCATAAATAAAGTATACTTGCAGCTGAGGGGATTTGAAAACTGTGAATTCCAGAGAGGCTACTGAGTCTGAGAATTGGAGAGTGAACCTTAGATCCTTTTTAGATATTAACATTAAGCCACCGCCTCTTTTTTTGGATCTTGGGATTGAAAAAATGTCGTACAACTGAGTGGGAAGTTGATTGGTTAGAACTGTGTCTGTAGGTTTCATCCAGATTTCAGTGATTGTGCATAAATCGGGTTTTGCATCCAGAAGGTAGTCGTTGATGATGTGTGTTTTTTTGGTGAGGGATTGGGCATCGATATCGCGTGCATTAATGCCATAATGTATTTTGATGAATGACCCTATTAATTAAGAACACAACCATATTAAGATGTAGACAGAAATTCAGCAACAAGATAATAACATAAGATATGCCATACTGGTTCAGACCAAGGGCCCATCAAGCCCAACAGTGGCCAATCCAAGTCACAAATACCTGGCAAGCCAAGTACCCAAACATTAAATAGATACCAAGCTACTATTCCTTAATGATTAATAGCAGTTTATGGTCTTCACCTTTAGGAACTTATCCTAAACCCAGTTATACTAACTGTTGTAACCACATCATCTGGCAATGAATTCCAGAGCTTAACTATGCACTGAGTGATTTCTTTTAAATTAACTACTTGCTAACTTCATGGAGTGCCCCCTAGTCCTTCTATTATCTGAAAGAGTAAATAACCAATACATTAACCTGTTCAAGTTATTTCATGATTTTGTAGACCTCTAGTATATTCCCCCTAAGCCGACTCTTCCCCAAGCTGAACAGGCCTAACTTCATTAGCCTTTCCTCATAGGAGACCCATTCTATGCCCCTTATCATTTGAGGACCTTCCAGTCTTTTGCAGTGAGTGCCACAAATATGATTATCTACTAGTTGGTAAGAGGTTGTATGTATATATGCCCAGTGCAATGAGATCCTGAATCTGATATCTGGAGGCTAGAGTGGCAGACCTGAAGGAGCTAAGGCAGACAGCGATGTATATAGAGGCCTTCAGGGAAATAGTAGCCAAGTCCCAAATCCATTATGGTAGCTCCTAAGCTTCAATGGAGAAGCAAGGTCACCTGGATGGCCAGCATCATCTTGGTGCAGTAGGAAGTGATCCTGTAGCTTGGTCCTTCTCTCCAAGTATTGCATTATCCTCTTGCTCTGAGGATGGGTCTCTAATGGCTTGTGCCCAGGAGGGAAAGGTTAGGTAGGCCTTCATAATTAGTGATTTGTTCATTATGAATGTAGATAGCTGGGTGGCTAGTGAACATTAGGATTGCTTGGTAACTTGCCTGTCTGGAGCAAAGGTGGGATAGGATCCATCAAATGGATAGGATTTTAGGAAGTTCTGGTGATAAATCAGCTGTCATGGAACATGTAGGCAGCAATGACATAGGAAGATTTGGGAAGGAAGTTCTGGAAGCCAAATTTAGCCTTTTAGGTAGAAAGTTGAAATCCAGAACCTCCAGGGTAGTAATCTCTGAAATGCTTCTTATTCCATGCACAGGGCCCCAGAGTCAGGCAGAGCTCCAGTCTCAATGTGAGGATGACATGATGATACAGGAAGGAGGGTTTCAGTTGTTTTAGTAACTGAGCAAGATTTTGGGGAAGGGGGAACCTATTCTAAAAGGATGAGCTCCACCTTAACCAGGGTGAAACTAGGCTGCTGGTGTTAACCTTTAAAAAGGACATAGAGCAACTTTTAAACTAGAACATGGGGAAAGCTGACAGTAGCTCAGCAGTATACGGTTCAGAGAGAGGTATCTTGAAAGGATATCAAAATAACATTGGAAGCACAACCCAATAAAAGTTCCAATAAAAGAGAAAGTAGCTGTTGCAGTCTGATACTGCAAGCGAAGTAGTGGACCCTTGGGCAGGCCTACCTTGAGTGATAGGGTAGGCCGGGAGGCGGAGCCAGAGGCTCGAGGTGTTCACCCGGGAACTAGGAACCCCCCAGGAGGAGCCCGTAGGGTTCTGGCTCCTTGGGACTTGGGCAATACGGAGAGTCCAGTGACAGGGGTGAGAGCAAGGAAGTCCAAAGGTACTTGGTAGGCAGGAGAGCGGATACTGAGGCAGGCGGAGGAAAGCAACAGAGTCACTGTGGCCAGCGGGAAACAGGAGCAGGCGTATGCTGTAAACTGGAACGGGTTCCGTAGCAAGCAGGAACTGGAGCAAGCTGAAGGCTGAAGCAGGACCTGGGACGAGCCGAGATCAGTGGCAGGCAGCAGGCTGGGCAAACAGGAACAGGCCAAGATCAGGGCAGGCAGCAGGCAAGGCGTAGTCAGGAACAAACCAGGGTCAGAGGCAGGCAGCAGGCAAAGCGTAGTCAGGAACGAACCAGGGTCAGAGGCAGGCAGCAGGCAAAGCGTAGTCAAGGCAATCCAAGGTCAGCGACAGGAACTCTGTGAAGACGATGCGCAACTCAGAACTACAAGGCAGTAGTGAACCTTGTTGCAAGGCGATGAGACGGTGTCTGGGCGCCGGTTAAATCGCCCTGAGTGCTTGACATCATCATTGCAGGCGGGGCTCGACCTCCGGGTGCTGGACGCACAAAGTGAGTGCACTCGCGTGCGCGCGAGGCCGCGGCGAAACTGGCAGGAAATGGCGGATGCCATGTGGAACCATCGGCGTCTTGGGATCCTGGGGTCGCGAAGTGCGGCGTCTCCAGCCGCGAAGGTAGGCAATGGTCAGGCACAAGGGAGAGGAAGCGGTGCAGACCACAACAGTACCCCCCCCCCCCCTTTTATGGCCCCTCTTGAGAGGCCCAGGTTTCTCCGGATGGTCCCGATGGAATTGCTGTAATAAACTCTTGTCGAGGATATTACGACTGGGCTCCCATGTATTGTCCTCGTCACCGCAGCCCTCCCATGCTAGGAGGTACTCCCATCTACGATTGTGGAAGCAGATGTCCACAACCTCACGCACTTGATAAGTGGGGTCATCATCGGGCACTGAAGCAGGATCTGGAGGTGTGCAGTGATAGCGAGAAAGGACCACGGGTTTAAGCAGGGACACATGGAAGACATCGTGGATTCTGAGCGTGGACGGCAGTCTCAGCCGATAAGATACCAGGCCCACTCTTTCAGCGACCCAGAATGGACTGCAGAACTTGGGTGCAAACCTCCGTGAGGGGAGACAGAGGTGGATGTTTTTGGTGCTGAGCCACACCCGATCTCCTGGCTGGTAGACAGGAGCTGGTCGTCGGTGGCGGTCGGCCACTTGTTTGGCAGCGGAGGCAGCGTGGCGCATTTTGCGCTGGGTTCTGTGCCACAGTGTCTGTAGTTGCTGTGAGGTACCTTGGGCGGCAGGTGAAGCACTGGAGGTGACGAGAGGGAGTGGTGGTCTCAATGCTTTTCCGTACACAATCTGGAACGGGGACATGCCGGTGGCTGTATGAGCCTGGTTGTTGTAGGCGAACTCGGCCCAAGGCAGGAGCTCCGACCAATTATCCTGCCTTTCGTTCATGAAGGATCGGAAATAGGCCTTCAGCGTCCGATTCATCCTCTCAGTCTGCCCGTTGCTCTGCGGGTGAAAGGCCGTGGAGAAGCTGAGCTTTAACTTAAAGCACTTGCAGAGGGCCCTCCAATAGCGTGCTACAAACGGAGGGCCTCGGTCGGAGACTACATCTTTTGGGAGACCATGTAGCCTAAAAATGTGTTGAGCAAAGAGAAGAGCCAGTTCAGGCGCTGATGGCAGCTTAGGTAGCGGAACCAGGTGTACCATCTTGGAAAAGCGGTCTACGGTAACCCAGATGACCGTATGACCGCTGGAAGAAGGCAGGTCCACCACGAAATCCGTGGCCAGGTGTGTCCAGGGTTCGGTGGGAACCGGCAGGGGCTGCAGTTGACCACATGGGGATCCAGGACTGGGCTTTTGACGGGCGCAGGTAGGGCAGGAACTCACGTAAGTACCAACATCACGCCGGATGTTGGGCCACCAATAAAAACGGTTAAGGAGTTCCAGTGTTCTTTAACGGCCTGCGTGCCCTCCGACGAGGGAGTCGTGAGCCCAGCGTAACGCCGTGAGGCGATCTCTGCGAGGGACTATGGTCCTTTACTGGGAGAGGACCGTCAAAGCGGACAAGCGGACTTTACTTGGGTCCAGGATGAACTGCGGTGGTTCCTGATCCTCCTCGACACACGACGTCCGGGAGAGGGCATCCGCACGGATGTTCTTGGCCGCCGGTCGATATTGTAATATGAAATCGAACCGACTAAAAAACTAAGCCCAACGAGCTTGGCGGGGGTTTAACCGCTGGGCCTGGGACAGGAACTCCAGGTTTTTATGGTCAGTGTATACAGTGGTAGTATGTAACGCCCCTTCGAGCCACTGCCTCCACTCTTCAAAGGCAAGCTGGATTGCCAATAGCTCCTTGTCCCCGATGGAGTAGTTGCTTTCGGCTGGGGAAAACCTCCTAGAGAAATAGGAGCAGGGTAGGAGTTGTCCGGAATTCGAGTGTTGGCTGAGTACGGCTCCTACGGCGATACTGGAGGCGTCAACCTCCACAATGAAGGGTTTGGAAGGATCAGGATGTTGGAGGCAGACGTCCGATAGAAAAGCCTCTTTCTAATCGGAGAAGGCTGCAACTGCGGCGTCAGGCCAGTTCTTGGCATCGGCTCCCTTACGGGTCAGGGCTGTGAGTGGAGCAACCCGGTGTGAGTAACGTGGGATGAAATGTCTATAGAAGTTTGCGAAACCCAGAAATCGCTGGAGGGCTTTGAGCCCCGTGGGTTGAGGCCACTTGGTGTTGGCCGCCACTTTATCTGGGTCCAAGCGTAGTCAAGGCAATCCAAGGTCAGCGACAGGAACTCTATGAAGACGATGCACAACTCAGAACTACAAGGCAGTAGTGAACCTCGTTGCAAGGTGATGAGACGGTGTCCGGGCGCCGGTTAAATCGCCCTGGGTGCGTGACGTCATCATTGCAGGCGGGGCTTGACCTCCGGGTGCTGGACGCACAAAGTGAGCGCACTCGCGCACATGTGAGACCACGGCGAAACTGACAGGAAATGGCGGACGCCATGTGGAACCATCGGCGTCTTGGGATTCTGGGGTCACGAAGTGCGGCGTCTCCAGCCGCGAAGGTAGGCACTGGTCAGGCACAAGGGAGAGGAAGCGGTGCAGACCGCAACAGTAGCCCATTGGCCTATAGGTAAAAAACAGATTGAGTTAAAAGTTCCCAAATTATTCCTGTTAAGTGCTAGGAAAGTTGTATATACACGTAAAATTGTACCTTGAAATGTCTGTTTACTAATGCCAGAAGTCTAAAAAATAAGGCAGAAGAGTTACAGTGGGGCTTATTTTGGTTTGTTTTCTTTTTAGTGTGTACTAAATCAAGTTAGTGTATACTAAATTGAGTCAGTGAATGCTAAATCCCATTAGTGTGCACTAAATCAATTTAGTGCACTAAATCAATTTAGTGCACACTAAAATGGAAAAAAAAAAAAAAAGAATGCACATCCCTAATGTTTAGCACTGAATGAAGAAATAGACATTATTGGCATCATAGAGATCTGGTAGAAGGAGGATAATCAAAGCCTTCTTTCTGAGCAGAAAATTAAAAAATGAGCAAAACATTATTTTTTTAAAATCTTTTAAGAATCTTAAATGAGATACAGATTGTGCTTCGACAACTGGGCACATATTGTTCTTGATTGTCTGTAAATTTTCTTTCTATTTCAAAAAACTGTGGATTTTTCACTTCAGCATTTTGTCACTTTTAAAGAGATGGAGGATGAAATTAAAACTACAGGCAGATTAATAGCTGGGCCTGCGATTTTACCTTTTTTTTTTATAACTCGTAGTGGAATTTTCACAGGATAAGCTTAGCTGGACATCTTGAAAAATTATTTCATATCCTGAGTGCAAATGATTGATAAATATTTGATTCTTCACCATAAATCATGGGCTTATCAGGGAACCTGAACAGTCTTTATGCTGTAATCTAAAACTGTATCAGTAAAAGATTTTATATGTTTCCATTCTCTGCAGGCATTGAACATTTTATTAAAGTTCAAAAGAAATGTAATAGATTTATGTCTCTTGCTAAACCCTTTGTTTTTCAAAATAATAAATACTATCATGTCCTTGAAAGTCTTGCAAAAGAAAAAACATTAGGGCTCCATTTTTAAAAAAAGGGATCAAGATAAGTAATGAAGCAGTTGGCTGCGCTATTCACTTCTCTTCATCATTTGCATACTTATTTTTTGATATGTGCTCAATTTTATTAGGGTTTATGCTTGTCTGAATTTTAGAAGTTGCACACTTAGCAAAAAATAAGTAGACTAGTGACCAAGATAAATGTGTGCTTGACCAATTGCTCAAGCATTTGTATTATTCACATTTTGAAAGTCCTTGTCAGAATATAGCAATTTTTTTTTTACCTCTTTGTCAGAAACATCCCATCAACTCTAGAAGGCATATTGTTGCAAGTTTCCTACATATAGCGGGTTTTGCTTTCAGATTGAAGAGCCCCTCTATTAACCCTACATATGGTTGTCTCTCAGTCTGCATCATCTATAAGAGACCTGTATAATCATTGTTCTCATTATTAAATATAGTAATTTCCCTAAAGTAAATGTTGTACCTTTAGCTTTTGCTTGATTTAATATTGTGCTAAACTTTTGAGTAAGAAATGGTTCATGCAGAAGATATATACTACATTATATTCTATATCACTGAATGAATTTGTGTTTTTCTTTTTTGCAATAGAGAAATACGAGGTAAAGCTTAACTGAAAAATGTTTCCTCTTACATCCTTTCTAAATGCGATCTCCAACAGAGGACGTGCACCTATGATCATCACTCTATCTGTCAATCTATATGCACATTCCAGGTGTGCATGCATGTGGATGAATGTGACTGTGCACAGTAAGAGTGATCAAGCAATGAGAGCAACAGTAGTAAGGCTGTATTTGGTTAGCAGCAGCAACACAGAAGCATGCAGTGCAGCTCTGATCCTGGTGTCTGAGCTGTCACACCTCTCCTGCTGTGGGGTAGCCAGCCATATCGATCCCAGAGGGGGAAGGGTGTCACAGCTCAATCTCCAGACAATACAACCAATCAATGTGCAGGGATTAGACTCAGAGGTAAGGTCAGAAAATATTTCTTCACAAAAAGGGTTGGTGAAAGCATGGAATGACCTACTAGGCTAAGTAATGCAGGCAACAGCACTAGTGCATTTCAAGAAAGATTGAGATAAGCACAAAGCATCTCTAATTGTGAAGAAGTGAGGGTAAAGCGAAAGATCACCTGGATTCTGAGGCATTACATCAGGTATTAAATTTGGCAGACTAGATGGGTTAATGCTAATGGTACTTATCTGCTGACATGTTCTTTTATTTATAATTTATTTTTTTTTACATTTTTATATCAACATATTAATGATATAAAGAAGGAAAATCAACTATATCAAGAAATAAGCAGTAGGGGTGTGAAGTCATTAGAAATGAAATAAGAAATATCAACAATATTTTTTATATCATTTCTTTTCATGGGGCTAAAAAATTGTTAGAAAAAAAACACAAATGTTTGTGGGTTTTTTTCCTTTTATTTTTGAAGGGGGCCACAAAAAAATCCCTTTTAATAAAATTCTGAGTGCCCTCCCCCACCAGCTTACTACCCTGGCCCATCGCCCTTATCATGTGACAGGGTCTGCCCAATGGCACCGGTAGCCCCTGTCACAAGATAAGGATAAAGGGTGACTGGCATCATTTTGATTGAGAGCAGCCACCGGCCGAGGAATAGGAAAACATTCCTGGGCCCCCTGTGAGACTACCAGAGCATTACTGGTGAGTCCTGTGGGGGGCGTGAGGTTGGTAAGCATGATGGGGGAGTTCAGAAATTTACTAAAAGGAAAGAGTTGCGGTGGATTTATTTTTTAAACAAAAAAAAACAAAAAACCACTAAATAATAAATACCAATTCGGGAGTGGACCTGAAATGGCCCACCCCTGAAATGACACTAAACCCGATAAGAAAATTTTGGAGCTACCAACCCTAATAAACAATTCCCATAGTATAGACAGAAAAAAAGAATTGAACAAGTCCTCATTACAAGGGAACAGCTTATTAAGAAAACCAAAGAGAATAAAATAATCAAGGAAAATAGCCCTGGATTCTACCTATGCCTCCATATCTCAAGCATATAATTAAGTCTTATCCACTAAGAATGCTTCAAGATGTGCAGGGTGAATAAAAATACATCTTTTACCCTGAAAACTTATCACAGGAGAACTTTAGATAGAAAGAAGCCCCAGCCAAAACCTGAGATTTCAATTGGAGAAACTGTTTCATTCTTAACTGCATCTCTCTAGAAACATCTGGCAATACTTGAATCATTTATCCACAAAATAGACTCACCTTATATTTAAAATATTGAGAAATCTGAATCTAATGCAAATGGAGAAACAAAAGTAGCTCTCATTGCTGTATTATCCAATAAAGATTGAAGAAAATGTGAGAGATCGCTCCTGGAGAAGAGAGCTAAAAAATCTGAAGCCCTTTCCTCTAAGTTTACAACCCTCTTCTTAGCAGGCAAATAGAAGCAATTAGACAAAAGAAAATTCCTACCTGAAGAGAATGTTATGGCCGCCGGTCGCGGCGGTCCACGACCGGGACCAGCTCCTCACCAGAGGCAATGGAACACCTCAGACACAACTACGGTCATGGCCGCTGGCCGCAGCGGTCCGCAACCGGGGCCAGGTATTGGCAGGCTGCTTCGGTCCTCCTCCGAGGCTCCTGCTGGTGCAGGCAGCCCTCTCAGATGCTACTTGTGTGGCTACTGCCGCTGCTAAGCCCGGCCGCATGGATCCTGCTCGGCCGGGCTGACTCCTCCCCCTTCAAGATGTTAGAGCCACGTGCGTGGCTGAAGATTTAATTTAAAGGGGCCACGGCAGGAAGTTGTCGTGGCTCCTTCCTGTAGACTCCTCCCTCGACTTGGGTATTTAAGGTAAGGTCTGCTCCTCAGACCTTGCCTTGGTATTGAGGCACTTTGATGGCTTTTTCCTGAGCTCCGTGTTCCTGGTCTTGTTTCTGCTCTTCTTCCTGCTTCTTCTCTACTCCCTCGTTGGATTGATTCTTGGCGTTGGACCTTTGGACCGGCTTCCATGCTTCTCTTGGCTTAACCCTGACTGGTTCCTGACCCTTCTCCTGGTTTGCTCCTGGACTGGATTCAGACCACTCTCCTGACTTGCTCCTGGACCGGCTTATGACCCTTCTCCTGGATTCTACCCTTGGACCGGCTCTTGACCATTCTTCAACTTCCACTCCTGGACTGACTACAACCTGCTGGAGGTGCCAGCTGTCTGGAATCCATGACCTGCAGGAGGAGCCTGCATCCAGACCTATCTTCAGTCTTCAGTGAGTCTCCTAGGTCCCAGTGGCCGGGTCCCTACGGGCTCCTCCTGGGGGGACCACAAGCTTCCGGGGTGAAGTCTTCATTCAACTGCTGAATCATCCTGCCTTGCCCTCTGACAGTAGGGACCTAAGAGGGTTGACTCTCTCTTGGGTAGCACTAAATCTACTTAGGAACAGAAGTCCACCTCCTGATTCGTAACAGAGAACTGAAGAACCTCAGTTACATATTCCTTAAAAAATGTATTACCTGAAAAAAAAAAAAAACAAGTTTGGGGGAAATTCAGTAACCAAAGGTCACATTTCATTCTTTTTTTTTTTTTTAATCTTTATTATTTTCTTGATACTTTTACAAAGAAACAAACTTTGCAAATTAAATAATATAGGATTAGACTTGTTATGATCTATTATTATTAAAGGGTAACATATAACAAATAAATTCTGTTACTTTTATAACATGCAGGAGATTTATAAATGAAAAAGAGGACCAATTATTAAGGAAAATAACTTAGAAACTTACTACATCGGTAAAATGTGAAGGCTCCTACACACTTTCTAAACATCTCTACTTACATTTTCATTAATGGAAACTTGTCTTCTAGCACTCAGGAATTCCTGTAATTGATTTACTTCAAAGAAAATATATAAAGTTCCATGCAATTTTAATACACATTTACACGGGTATTTAATAATCATAGAAGCGCCCAGTGCCGTAGCATCAGGCTTTAACACAAGAAATGCTCTATGACGAGTTTGTGTATTCCTGGGGAGGTCAGGATAAACCCTTACTGTTCCTCCCAGGAATAAGATACCCATGTTTTTAAAATAAGCCTGCATCACAGAATTCAGATCTTGTTGGGTTTGAAAAGTTACCAATATTGTAATTCGGAATCCTTCCACAATTTCAACATGGGATTCCTCTAGGTACTGAGTTAAATTCTGAAAATCAATAGGATCCCTTGAGACATTACTTTTCCTTGTGGAGCTTTGTTTATATGGCAACTGAATTATTTTTTTTTATTTCAGGAATATTATCTGGTCGAATTTCTAAGTTTTCCACTAGATATTTTTTGAAAGTAATCAACAACTTCTCCTCTTTTATTTTAGGAAAATTAAGTATTTAGATATTGAGATGTTTGATTGTGTTATCAAGGAATTCTATTTTCCTAGTTGTAGCCAATCTCTCACGAGTTATCACGTTAGTTAATTCTTTATTCTTTTAACCCCTTTAATTCCCCTTCTAAGGAGTGAATTTGCGTGCATTGATCTGTGAGAATTCGCTGATGATCCTGGGTTACTGAATCTAGCTTCATGGAAATATTCTGCAATAAGTTAGATTGTTCCTGAATGCTATGTGCAAGTCTCTTCATTAAGTCCGCTAGGGACTCTAATGCTACAGCTGTCGTTTGTTCTTCAAATCCAGCTAGAATGATATTCCCCACCCCAGAATTTTGTTTGTGATCTCCACTGCCTGGGGTAAATTCAAACTTAGATCTGGGGTAGAAGTCCTAGCTATCTCCAATAAATCTTCACAGTTTCCAGCTGGCTGAGGTAGTATGGTAGGAATAAATACCTCCATCTCCACCAGCAACTGAAGAGAGATTTGGAGGGATAGCTATAGCCAACTGGCGAGGTTCAGGGGGGCTTTAGGATATTTCCCCAGGTGAAAGCTGTGCTCCTCCCACAGCTCCACCAATGGGCGTTGCCAACCCCTGCATTATTGTCAGAACAGCAAACTCAGGAATAAGATGTTGTTGAAGAGAAAAGCTGGGTTCAGCTGGAAAAACCCTCACCTTAGCTTTCCTTTTATGAGGCATAATTCCAACCAAAATAGAAATATAACTAGCAATGTCGCTTTCCCTAGGACTGCCATCCTTCACAAATCCAATATTTAAAATTTCCACCTCCTGCGAGACAGCTCCAAGATTACTTAAAGGATTATTAATATAGTAAATAAATACCAGAAAAAACCAGGCAGTCAGTCAAATTCAGTCAAATCCGGGCTAAGCCGGGCAAAGCTGCACACCCCTTAGACGCATGTGGCTTTGGCGACTCACTGGTGGCAGTGAAGCGCTGCTAAGGTGCTGATCTTATGGGCACTTTCCAGCCCCTCCCACTGATTTCAGAGTCACAGCGTTCGAAAGTCTGTAAGTTAGAAACTCACAAATCAGGAAATAATCCTTCCAGCTGCCCAGAGGGTTTTTTTTCGAGGTAATGTATCTCTCCAGCTGCCCCCACATTTCATTCTTTAATACTTCATATTTGTGGTAGATAATCAAGTTATACCTGCAGCCAAGGAATAAGCATGCCACACAATAAGCATTAACATTAGTCTCTAGATCTAGTAATTTTGAAGTCACTCCAGCTGAGTACTCGCATAGCTGGTTCACAATATTAGATAGAATGGACTCTATCCTAGAAATCACTCTCCAAATGTTGCTTAGGGAGATCTCCAGCTGGCTCAGTGGAGGAACCTATCTCAGCTCTCTCCAATGACAAACCGACTTGGACAGAATTCAGAATGACACATACAGTTCTAACCAGAGCACTTTTATTCTATGGCACAGTTGAAATTTTGGGCCACACAAATGAAACAAAAGGCACCAATTCATTTCAGATTTAACATTCATTTTAAACAAATCCACATCCCTAATGCCCACTGGCATTCATTCCACTATCCTCCTCCATGGGCAAGCATACACCTTTGAGTTTGGTTCATTGGGAAGGGAGTCTTTTTTTTGCCTGTACAGCTCCCTCCCTCATTGCTGAATCACATCTTGCCAAGTTCTCAATGTTCTCCCTGGTTTAAGGTTCTGGTGTCTCCTGATATTGGGCCATTTTTTGAGTGTCTGTAAGCCAGTATGT
Organism: Rhinatrema bivittatum; assembly: GCF_901001135.1. NCBI lineage: Eukaryota > Metazoa > Chordata > Amphibia > Gymnophiona > Rhinatrematidae > Rhinatrema > Rhinatrema bivittatum. The sequence goes on along the minus strand of NC_042616.1, from coordinate 116,458,670 downwards.
CACTTACTTTGTTGTCCAGTAGACCATCAGAATATGGCCTTCTCTTTAAGCCCCCTCTGCGCTTTAAAGTTTTCCATTGCCTTTGCTTTATTCATTTGCTCCATAGTCTCATCTAGATCCACGTTGGCACCAGTCTTTTATTGATTACATTCTGTTACAGAGCTTGTAGAAGTAATGATGTTTTGACAATGGTGTCTTATCAAAGTACATGCTCTGGCTTAGAAACTTTGTGGTTTCTGTATCTCTGGTCTTGTGTGCTGTACCACAACAGCATGTTCTGTGCCCAATTCTGTATCCTAAAGTACTCCTCACATGGTACAAACATGCAAGCCCTCAGATGACTTAAGTAAGGTATTCTACTGGGCAAAATCCATGCAGCATCACTTCATGTGCCCTCATTGTTAGCATGTTCTTCATATAATTCAGTTATCATTGTCCAGGAGTTTGACATTCTTCTGCAGGCTCTTTTCCTATCTCAAGTGCATCCTATTAGGAACACCAAACTATGGGCTAGATTCATCAAACTATCAGATGTGATAGGAAGAGGGGCATGTTTTATGGTAATAGCTTATTTATCGCAAAGTGTGCTATTGTAGTGCTTTAGAGAGAGAGAGAGAGAGAGAGAGAGAGAGACCATCTAGCTATAAGACCCTTCTAGTAGTTAGGTATTTATACTTTTATATGAGGTCCACCTAGTTACTCGAGATGAGGTTTAGGTATTAGTATAGGGGTTAGGAGCCACTTTGACATTCAGAGTGAGACGTACGAACAGAACAGTACACTCTTGTGAAGATTTGATGTCCTTTGGAATGAGGAAACTCACTCCAAGATGATATTTGTACAATGTTCTCTCAACCTAGCTTGATGTTACCCAATTAGAGAGTCTATCAAGCTAGGTTGAGAGAACATTGCACAAATCTCAACTTTGGGTGAGTTTCCTGTGCCATATGGCCTTGCAAAGCCAGCCCACTTGGCCAGAACTCCCCCCCTTTTCTAAATTAACATCACACCATGCATTATGGTGCTTTTCACATGTGAAAAGCCCATAACGAAGCTTGGAAATAACTCCCTAAGCTGAATATCGGCATTTATTCAATTCAAGCAAGTTAGACAAGTGGCCCTACTCCAGGATGTGTCCCCTTACTTAGTCAAGCAGCATTTTAGCCTGATAAAACATTAGTTGGCTAAGTGCAGGCACTGAATGTGCCCAGATATTTAAACAGTGCCACTTGACTGGCTAAGTCCGAACTTAACCGGCAAATGGCACTAAATATTGGGCCCAAATTAGTTTTCTTGGCCCCAGATAATGTCATACTGATTTTCTTTTTTTTTTTTTTTTGCCGGGGAGGGGGGGGGGGGGGGGAAATCGCTGTAGTTTTCTCCTGCTCCTTTGGCTTCTAGCTCATTCTAAATGGGACCTAGGATTTGGTGCCATGAACCTTCATTTGCAACTACCTGGGGATTTCACCCCCATTTTATAACTCCTTCCATTTCACTTATCTCAGTCACTGTAGTGGCAGTCCTTAGCCAGAGGCAATGAACCATGTCTCCTTCCAAAATCCTAAAAAACGGATCCTTAAATCCAGCTGCTAGGTGTGGGTAATGTGCAATGATTAGGAATCCCTGTCTCCAAGGGCTATGGATGCTGCCTCTGCAGCATCCCTAAATCCAGCCAGCCCAGGGAGCAGAAGAACCCAGGTCTTCTGCATGGCACTGTGCTGCACTGCCACCGAGTCTTTGAACTAGCCTCTGATTTTCTTTTCAAAAATCCAGATTCATAAGCATTAGTTTAAATTTATGTAAACATTTGCCAATGAATGCTATTCATATTAGTTCAGGACTGTGTGCATTTTTTAACCCTTTACATAGTAGTACAAATATGTGAACCTTTGTATCTCCAATTGGGTCAAACAATCCAAACCCGAAGAATATGTAGATTTTAATTGAGTTACAAATGACCGATTCATCTAATTCAATTTGCAGCCTGTCAGGTTTGGACTTATTATTTCTTTCTTCGGTTATTATAATTATCCAAACCTCTCACTTCAGATGGGATCTGGAATGAATCTAAATTTAACTGACAAACCCAGCTATAGGAAAATACAGCTAAAGGCATGCATAAAGAATTTATTTTATTTTATCTACTGTAAAGAAACTGTGTTCCTTATACATCTTTGTTGTGTTCATATTTCTAGCCGAGAGGCAAGGATACAATTCTGTAGCTAATCTGCCAATTCCAATTCACTTCTGAGGTTGAATTTGAGGTAAGAGATAAAGCCACATAAAACATGACTCTGTGTGCATTAACAGCTCTACTAAATTAGCCTGGGGCTCAATTCATGCAAAAGTACACATGTAACCTGATTTTGTATGTACTTCTATTTCATTTCATGGCAAACAGCTCCTTTCAAATGACAGTAGGAGTCATGGGGGGAATGTCCCAACAGCTGTCTCTGATCACATTAATCCCTAAATAGCATTTCCTCAGGACAGGTAGGACTTGATGGACTTGAAGAAAGCTTTTATGCCTTCGCAAACTTTCCCAATGTTCTTGGAGCTAACGACTGCACTCACAAAGGGCCGCCATCAGGAATTTTGAGGCCCCATACAGCAAGCAGACAGCGACGGCCCGCGCGCTTTGCCGGCGCATACTGTCTGACGCGGCGGTGACGTCATAGCCGCGTCAGACAGTGAACGCTGGCAGGACAGAGCGCGCGGAACTAATACATCCCCCAAGCGCACCTGCCGCCTGGCGGCTGCGGCGGGCCCCCATATGTGGCAGTAGATCCTGGGGCCCCATACTGCAGGCCCAAGAATACTGCCCTGATGGCGGCCCTGCACTCACATAGCCATCATCCCACCCCGTGACAGGGAGGAGATGTACCGCAACAAAAAGCTCTTCCACTCCATCAAAGTGCAAGAGGTCTGTGATGCTCAAATGTGCATCCTCGACGTGGTGGCCAGGTACCTGTAAGCCGCGAATGAATCAATTATACTTAGGCAATCGGGCCTGTGTGAAAATTTTGAGGACGGCCTCTACGGTGACGGTTGGCTCATAGGTAAGAGAGACGCTTCTTTCTATATTCCATCTCTGGCTATGTGTTTGTGGCAAATGGCAAGAATATGGGGGGGGGGGGGGGGGGGGGGGCTTTGGGGGATGTAGCAGTATCACTGTCATGACAAGTGGCTTGTACACTTACATCTGCGGTCCATTGCCTCTGGGCTTGTCTTTTTCTCGCCATGCTGCAGAGGCCTGCTGATCTTGTGTGGGCAAACAATGCATTTGCCATAATGCTGGGTGTGTGAGCAGGCACTATACACTTTCTAAATGTTCACTTTCAAAAGAAGCCTGTTCCTTTCCTCACATTGGGAGCAGTCGAAATATCACTACTTAATCACATGCTTGAAGTGTCCACACTGCTGGTACTGTCAGATCACGTGTGGCCTGTTAGTGATGCGTCAGCCAGTATGTCGGCCACAGTTTGTCTGGACCATCACACAGCTAAACCAGAAGCAGTGGCCTGGATATTTAGGGTATCAGGCATGTTCCCTGTATTAGGACTCACAAATTTGTATCTCTGGAGGACCTACTGCAGAGCAGGCAGAGACTTGCCCAATCATACTATGAGGTAGTGTTTTTTCTGCTAGGACAGGTGTGGCACATCTTATGTATTGCTTCAAGGTTGGCTGACTTTTCCACACCAGTAGCCTTAGCTCAATTGTGAAGCCCTGGCACATGATTTTTGGAATCCCCAGATATTTAATAGTCTGGAAGATCTGAGCTACATTCAACTACTGCTATCCTGGACATATATTGTTCCAGAATAATGTGGCATGCACTTAGGATAGGGAAAGTAGCCTTTAAGGCTCAGGCTAAGCTGCAGGCTAGCTTTTTCTGTCTTATAGCATGCTGTGGTTTGCCAGCCAGATCTGCAAGTGACAATGCTATGATTGATGCTCTAAATCTGTCGCCACAGGAGATTCTGGGATCAGTTGCAGGACATGGCTTCTCACCCCCTGTTGCCATTTCCAACTTGCTGGCAGTGATGAGGTACAATGAGGCCTTACCTTCTACCCCCTGTGTCACTGAATGCACCTTCAAAGTTCTCAAATGTTGCTTTCACTGTTTGAACAAAATGGATGGAGTTTTAATGCATGTGCCCCACCCAAAGTTGGAGATATAGTGCTGCTTTACTGTGTCTTGCTTAATCTCACTCTATGCCATGGACTGTCAATGGACATACTTCCAGATCCCCCCCATCCCCCCCCCCGATCCCCCAATGACCCCGCACAAGCCAAGGACACCAAACTGAGTTCCAGCCAGCTTCAGCAAAACCTTATACAATGCTACTTTGCCTGATAGGCCTCACCTACCCCATCTCCTTCCAGGGAAGAAAGGCCAGTAGAGTGTTTTCTGCTGCTCTCCTCTATCATCTTTATTTTTCTCACTGCTTCTCTGTCTGGATCAGTGTGTAACAGAAAACACGTATGTCTACTTAGGATTCCTCTTATCAATGGAGCAGTAGACTGTACTTGAAAATCAGTAATCAAAGTAAAGATGACTTCAAATACATGTAGCTGGCATTATGTGTTCTGCCTGATAGTGAGACTAAAAGAGGCATGTGTGGCAGGAGAGTTTGTGTACAACTACCAACACAGTGCATAATGCTTGGCCTAGTTAGTGGCGTTTGACTTGGTGGTCCATCCTAGCCCTTACATGTGGGTGAGATAGTACTCTAGGTGTGATGGGACCCCAACTGGGCCTCAAGCATGGAAAGCAACACCTCTAGAAATGCTCTACATCTAAATTAGCTCTGAAGCTTAAAGACACAGTCACATGGTAAGGGCAAAGGGCCATCGGCAGCCGATGGCCCGAGAACGGGAGATCGCTCCCGGGACCACCACTAGAGTACCAGATAATTAAAAAATGTTTTGGGGGGATCGGGAGGGTGGGAGAAGTGAAGGGGTCATCTTTAAAGGGTCGGGTGGAGTTTTTTTTAATCGGGCCATTGGCGCCATTTTTGAGTGGCAGTCAAAATGGCGCTGATGGCCCGGGAGCGGGAGATCGGTCCCCGCACCCCCACTGGACCACCAAGTACTCGTAAAATGTTTTGGGAGGGTTCGGGGGGGGGGGGGAAGGTAAGGGGTCAATTTTAAAGGGTCGGGCCTCACTAAAAAATAATTAACGATGTGAATTGGAACCGATTCCAATTCACATCTCCAGCGATCAGATTTTTTTCTCCCTCCAGCCGAACCCGATAGTTAAGACGATTGGGTACACGATTCACATCTCTAGTTTACAATCTGTTTTACCACCATAATCTAAGAATGTCTCCATATATTGGATGCATCCACTTATCCCCATATATGGTTTGGCCACAAAATAATAATTCTCTGTATTCACCATAATCAGGAAACTCTGACAAAGTAATTGCAGGTTTAAGTAGCAATAACAATCATACTACCCTCTCTTGGAAGTTATGTCCAGAAGTAAAAGCCACAGATGCTTGTTCTGTTCATCAGAAAATAAGTTTAAAGCTAACACATGTCAGTCTTTGTAGATTGTAGCTTCTATAGCTGCCAATTTGTCTGTTTGTCTCATTATGGTGTCTTGACAGAGCACTAGAGGGTTGTTTAAAATTCAATAATATCTCCCGATTAGCTCCCTTTTAATAGCAGTTTTGACTGCTGCAATTGGATATCATCTGGTCAAAAATATTCATCCAAGTTTTAGTGCCTGTGTTTTTTTTATAACTTTATATTTACTAGAATTTTCAAAATTAACACAAGAAAGACTTGTTACGGCAAATTAAGAGTACATCCAGAAAAGTTTAACAAATGAAAATGAATAAACTCATAATACAATGTTCCCTGTCTCTTCCCATAGACCACAAAATCCAAGCACTAGTACCAAAAGAAAAGGGAAAAAGAAAACTAGAATGAGAAATTGTTATACCCACCCTCAGAACATTTACTTCTTAGAAAAACTAACTATAAAAGATAAATAAAAAGGAACCTAACTTTGTGTAATTTCAGAATACATTTACAAGGAAAAGAGAGTAGGAATGATACTCCAAAAGCCAAGGCCCGTTGTTGCGACATATGACATATATTTTTTCTATGCTTCTAGGTATATTGGGAATCATTAGGAAATAATCATATTTTTTGGCTGAAAAAGAAAATTGATCTGTAATGGAAAAACAGTCTCAAAATAAACTCCTTGTTTTGTAGCAATACAAAGGTGACCAATAATGTTCCTCTGACAGTCTGTTCTTCAATATATCTCTTCAACAACCCAGTAAGATCAGACTGATCAGTTGATATTTGACCATTAATCCTGGGAACCCCCTGTCTCCCATCACCTCCTCCCAATGGCAAAATATAGGGCTTATAATGCCTCAGCTGGAACGTTAAGGACATTTATCAAATATTTCTTAAATGTCTCCAACAGTGAGCTAGTGTGAAGTATAGGAAATTCAAAATACTGTGCCTGTGTTTTGAAATCATGTCGATCTGAACATAAATGCTAAATCCTTAGAAACGGGTTCATTGACAGACTCATATGGGGATGATGACTTTCAAATGCAGAAAATTGTTATGATGTATGGGTTTGCAATTCAATGAGGTATTCAAAAATGTCTTTTTCCTTAGTAAATTTAATTTAAGGATGAAAGCTGTTCAAAATCATATTCCATAGAAAACATAAAAATGGTGTCCAAAGAATTCAACTACTTCAAATACTTCTGTAATTGTGACAATGAGAATTTCCAAATAATAAAGATACCATCTATATATCTATGCCAGGATCCTATTTGATGATACCAATCAAAATCATATAGAAAGGTCTTCTCAAATTGAACAACTTGAACCATTGTTGCTGCTATAGCTGTTTCATGTATTTGAAGGCAAAATTCCTGCTCAAAATAAAAATATTTATTACAAAAAGCTATTTCAGTGATGAAAGCTGTGGAGATACCACGGGATCTTTTTCTATCTGTAAGCTGAAAAGTGATCACTTGTAAAACTGTGTCCAACAGAATATTACTATATAGAACTTATATGTCAAAGGAAAACAAGATCATATTGGAAGAATATCCCATATGCTATTCAACAACTTCAACATATGGGATGAATTATTTAGAAAGCGCCATGTTTGGGAGACAAATGTCTTCAAAAAGTGATCCACAAAAATGGTTAATTGTTCCAAGACTGAAACAATGGCCAATTAATTTGGCCTGCCTGGAAGTGATTGTAATGGTCCTTGTACCTTTGAGACAATATATATGTTACGCACCCCGCCCGCAGCCATCCCGTGCATGGGACCACTCATCTGCATAGTTCCTTGGTGAGTCCCGGGATGACCTCCCTCGCGGTAGTTGCCAGCCCAGCTAGGCCCCAGCGTCCCGCGGCGGTGGTTGCCGGGCCTTCCACTGCGCACCAGGCCTCACGCTGAGGTTCAGTGTCTCCCTCCATGCTAGCCATGCCCATACTCATGCGTGGCCTGCCCCGACACTTGTAGGGCCGAGGGCGGGTCTGGATTCTGCGGCATACCCTGATTGATCTACAATATAAGGAAGTTCCTGATTTCACTTCCTTGCCTTGGCAATCAGGTCGGCTTGTATGCTAGATTGTCTCCGTGCCTATTCCTGTTTGTTCCTAGTCTTGTTCCAGGATCCTTCTGTTCCAGTTCTGTTCCTGACTTGTTCCTGCATCCTCGTTCCTGAGTCCTGCCTCTTCCTGTGTTCGTCTATCTGCCTTCCCAGGTAGTACCCCCGGACTGACTTCTGGTACTGACCTCAGCTTGATCCTGACTTGCCTGCCTGTCTGCCGCCTGTCTACGACCCCAGCTAGTTCCTGACTCATCTGTCTGTCTGCTGCCTGCCTCAAAGACCCCATCCTGTTTCAGTTCTGCTCGTCTGCCTGCCGCCTGCCTCAAGGACCTCAGCCTGTTCCTGACCTGTTCGCCTGTCTGTCACCTGCCTCAAGGACCGCAGCCTGTTCCAAACCTGCTCGCCTGTCTGCCGCCTGCCTCTAGACCTCTGCTTGCCTCTGACTACATCTGACCTCCTGTATCTGACCCTTGCTTCGGTGACCACTCTTTGGACTGACCTTTGGACATTGACCTTTCACCTGCCTGACCTCGCCTCCAGATTCTGGCTCTGTTCCTCTCCTTGTCATCACCAACTCTGTTCTGGTTCTCCCTGCTCCAGCTCGAACCTGACCACGCTCCTTCTGTGTCTGTGGGCACGTCGGACTTCCTTTCTCCCAGGAGACCCTGCGAGGCCCACCTAAGTCCAGGCAGCCCAGGTCCCTATGGGCTCCTTCCGGGGAGACCTCGGGCTTCCAATGGTGAAGCTCTACCTAGCCTCTGTCTCCTTCAGTGCTCCGCCCCCTGGGGCCAGTTACCTCCTGTTCCCTTTCAGGAGCCATTCCATCCTTGCCCCAGGACAAAGGTCCACCCCCGAGCGCAACAATATATCACTGAGAATCATGTATATATGCATGTGCATTAGTTTAATATGAAAAAAAAAACCGAATAGGGACCAATTTGTTTTTTTTTTTTTTGTGGGGCCCCTAACAAATTGAGATGGCCCCATAAATTAAACAAATTCAAATTGTTTCATTTGTTTGAAATAGCGTGATTTTTGTAAGCCATTATAATCAATGGACTCAAATAAATCATAGGAAAGCAACAGGTGCACGTATACAGTTAGAAAGTGATAGCAGAGAAGAATAGGATGGGCATGTTGGCAAGGACCCAAGAAGAATGACATATTACAGTGAAGGAATTTACCAATCTGACCTATTACTGTGGACCGGGTACATTGACACTGATCTTGAAGACTGAGCGTGTCAGAGATTTGTTTGTATTCCTTCTTAAGACAATGGGGTTGATGTAATAAACTTTGCAATTGTGTGGATTTTCCCATGCTGGTTTTATGCATGTATGTAATAACACAAGGACAGGTTTGCATGAAAGCGGCCACATATGTGCGTATGTGGGCAGCACATGAGAAAAGCAAATTTTAAGAAGCCGGGAAGTACATAGGTACATACCTGTGCACCCATCAAGAATATGGAGGTGGAAAAGGGGTGAGGCCAAGGCTAATATGCGTAACCCCAAATTTTGCAAAGGCTGATCATGGCACTTCTTGGAACCTTATCTGTATAACTTTACTGCTGGTCCTGATGAGGATCAATTCTGGAGATTTTGAATTTAAGACTTTCAGCACAGAAGAGGGTTTGGGCTTACAGGATGAAGAACCAGAAGAGTCCTGAAAATTAGACAGAGAGAGAGAGAGAGAGAGAGAGAGAATATGACACTGTATATCTTCCACTGTAAGAGGGGCACTTTCAACTCAGGGTTTGTTGCCCCTTGTAACACTGCCCCCCTCCCCCATTAATGGCTGCCATAGTCACAGCAACAATTTGGAAAGAGGACATCCCTTGGAAGCATGCATCCATGTGTAGCTTGGCCATTCCTTTCTTTATAACCCACAAAACTAGTATTTGGAAAGATGGAGCTTATTCTAATGGAGCAAAAGAACTGGGCTCACTGTGGACCTAATTCAAAGGACTGGGCAAGAAGCGGTGCCCTCTCAAATACCCAAGGAAAATTAATGCCTTGGCTGCCTTCTGGTTAGTGTTAGATTTATGTGCAAATGACGGTGACTAAAACATACTTCTTCCTATATCAAACTGATTATCATGGGGAGGGTAATGCAGGTACCAAAATCTTTCCCACTCATAAGGCCCTAAAGAAGGCTAGGGAGAAGGTACAGCAGAATAGCAGGACCTCAAAATGGTCTCTACATGGCAAGCCATATGGCGGATCCACCTCATCTCACCTTCTGCCAGTAGGTTAACGGACTTGTGCAACAACTTCTGAGGAATCATTTATTTGAAGGCTTCTAAGAGGGCCTACATTTAGGCATAGCAGAACCAGCAAAGAGAACATTTTCCAAATAGTTGATTCTATCTGGCATGCCCATACACTAGTCCAGTACCCAATGCAAAAATGACCTCAACTTTTCAAAATACAGATATGGAGCAGCTCATGGGCATCTACTTATTGAAGAAAAAAAATCACTTTCAAAAGTAACATAGTAAAATAGTATTGATGGCAGAAAAAGACGAAATGGTCCATCCAGTCTGCCCAGCAAGTTTCTTAGGGTAGTAACCACAGCTCTGTACAGGTTTCCCCGAAGTCTTACTTATTAACATAACAACATTTTTACCGGGTGAGGAGCCTTCTTGATAATTCAGACAATGCTGCTTGATGTGCATTGCTTTTGGATGATCATAGAAGCAGTCCTGTGTTTTTTCCCTTATGTCTGCATATTAGTACCCCATACTGTAAAAATCAGGGCCCAAGTTGGCTGTCTTTTGAATCCAATTCCCCTCCACTCACCATTAAATCAGAGAGCAATGTTACAGTTGCGTCAAAAACATCAAGGCTTATTGGATAAGGGGAGTTATCCACATGCAGACTGTTAATGGTAATAATGCCACCATGTACCCTTTTCTTCATTTCCATCCTCCAGCCTTTAAGGATTCAGTGTTTATCCTATGCTCCTTTGAATTCTTTGACTGATTTTGTGTTCACCATTTCCTCTGGAAGGGCATTCCAGACACCCACCACCCTTTCCATGAAGAAATACTTCCTGATGTTTCATTTTGTGACTCCTGGTTCTACTGTTTCCTTTCTAAGAGCAAAGTTTGAAATTTGTTCACCTTTAAAACCTTTCAGGGATCTGAAGGTCTGTATTATATCTCCACTGCACTTCAACTTTTCCGGGGTATACATATTCAGATCCTTAAGCCTCTCCTCTTGAGTCTTCTGATAGAGACCTCACACCTTTTTGGTTGTCCTTCTTGATCTTCCTCCATCCTGTCTCTATCTTTTCAGATACAGGTTCCAGTACTGAACTCACTACTCCAAGTGAGGCCTCACCAAGAACCTGAACAAGGGCGTCACCACCTCCTTTTTCTTACTGGTTATTCCTCTTTCTAAACAACTCAGCATTTTTCTAGCTTTAGCTTTCACTTTGTCACATTGCCTTGCTGCCTTCAGATCACCAGTCACTATCACCCCAAAGATCCTCTCCCAGTCTGTGCACATCAGTCTTTCACCACCCATTACATACAGGTCTTATGGATTACTCCATCCAGATGCATGACTCTGCACTTCTTGGCATTGAATCCCACTTGTCAAATCCTCACCCAGTCTTCAAACTTTCTTAAATCATTTTTCATCTTCTTTAGTCCTTCAGGTGTGTCCACCCTGCTGCACACCTTAGTATTATCCATACATAGACAAAATATGACCTCTATCCCTTCCACAATGTTGCTCACAAAGATATTGATTAGAACTGGTCCTAAAACCGATCCCTGTGGCAATCCGCTTAACATGATTCTTTCTTCAGATTAGGTTCCATTTACCATATGATGTCTCCTCTCAGTGAACCAGTTTATAATCCATGCCATTATCTTGGCACCTACTCCCAAGCTTCTCATTTTGTTCAGGAGTCTCCTATGCAGTACTGTATCAAACGTTTTACTGAAATCCAAGTAAATCACATTGAGCGCTCTTCCGTGATCCAATTCTCTAGTCACCCAATTAAAAAATGTAATTAGATTTGTCTGACAGGATTTTCCCCTGGTGAATCCATGCTGCCTTGTGTCCAGAAACCCCCCAGATTGTAGATAGTTGCTATCTTTTCCTTTAGCAGAGTCTCCATTGATTTTCCTACCACTGAGGTGAGGTTAACTGGCATGTAGTTTCCAGTTTCCTCTCTGCTACACGATTGTGGAGCAGGACCACCACAGCTCTTCTCCAATCTCGCAGCACCATTCCTGTTTCCAGGGATCTATTGAACAGGTCTTTCAGTGGACCCAACAGCATATCTCAGAACTCCCTCAGTATCCTGGGATATAGCTCATCCAACCCCATGGTCTTCTCCACTTTCAGTTTTCCTAGCTCTTCCCATACATTCTCTTCTGTAAATGGAGTTTTGTCTGCTCAACCCACATCTACGGTCTTGTCAACCAGTGATGGTCCTTCTCCAGGGACTTCTATAGTGAACATCAAACTGAAATAATTGTTTAATATTTCTGCCATTTCTTCATCTCTCTCCACACATTGATCATTATCACCTTTCAATTTCACTATACCAATTTGGGCCTTTTTCTTTTCTCTGATATACCTGACAAATGTTTTGTCACCTCGCTTTACCTCTTTGGCAATCCTTTCTTCTGCCTAACCTTTTGCTTTCCTGATTTCTTTCTTCGTCACCCTCACTTTCACCAGATATTCTTCCCTGTGTTCCTCTTTCTGGGATTCTTTATACTTCTTAAACACTGTTCTTCTTGCCTTTATTTTTTCAGCCAACTCCTTTGAGAACCTTATCAATTTCTTATTACTCTTACTTTTGTTTATTTTTCTAACATACAGATTTGTTGCCTTTGTAATTTCTCCTTTTAGTTTGGCCCACTATTGCTCCACCTCCCCCATTTTCTCTCAGTCTTCAACTCTTCCTCCAGGTATTTCCCCATTTTGTCAAATTCTGTATAATTGAAATTCAAAACTCAGGTCTTTGTATGACCTCTCTGTATCCTATTTGTGATATCAAACCACACCATAAAAATATAAGAACATAAGAAAATGCCATACTGGGTCAGACCAAGGGTCTGTCAAGCCCAGCATCCTGTTTCAAACAGTGGCTAATCCAGGTTACAAGTACCTGGCAAGTACCCAAAAACTTAGGGGTGGATTTTAAGAGCCCTGCTCGCGTAAATCCGCCCGGATTTACGCAAGCAGGGCCCTGCGCGCCAGTGCGCCTATTTTACATAGGCCTACCGGCGCGCACAGAGCCCCGGGACTCGTGTAAGTCCCGGAGTTTTCCGAGGGGGGCATGTCGGGGGCGTGTCGGGGGCGGGCCCGATTCGCGCGGCGTTTTCGGGGCGGGACGGAGCGTTTCGGGGGTGGGTCCGGGGGCGTGGTTACGGCCCGGGGTGGTCCGGGGGCGTGGCCACACCCTCCGGACCTGCCCCCAGGCCGCGTCCCGGCGTGCTAGCGGCCCGCTGGCATGCGGGGATTTACGTCTCCCTCCGGGAGGCGTAAATCCCCCGACAAAGGTAAGGGGGGGTTTAGACAGGGCCGGGGGGAGGGGTGGGTTAGGTAGGGGAAGGGAGGGGAAGGTGAGGGGAGGGCAAAAGAAAGTTCCCTTCGAGGCCGCTCCGATTTTGGAGCGGCCTCGGAGGGAATGGAGGTAGGCTGCACGGCTCGGCGTGCGCCGGCTATACGGAATCGGTAGCCTTGCGCGTGCTGATCCAGGATTTTAGCGGATACGCGTGGCTACGCGCGTATCCACTAAAATCCAGCGTACTTTTGTTGGCGCCTGATGCGCCAACAAAAGTACGCCAAATCGCGCTTTTTGAAAATCTACCCCTTAGTATATCCCATGCTACTGATGTTAGTAATACCAGTAGTATTGGCTATTTTCTAAGTCAAAATGATTAATAGCAGGTATTGGACTTCTCCTCCAAGAACTTATCCAAACCCATCTACACTAATTGCACTAACCATATCCCCTGGCAACAAATTCCATTATACATTGAGTGCAAAATAACTTTCTCTGATTTGTTTTAAATGTGCTACATGCTAACTTCATGGAGTGCCCTCTAATCCTTCTATTATCCGAAATAATAAATAACTGATTCACATTTACCCATTCTAGACCTCTCATGATTGTATCGTATCCCCCCTCAGCCAATTCTTCTCCAAGCTGAACAGTCCTAAACTCTTCAGCCTTTCCTCATAGGGGAACTGTTCCATCCCATTTATAATTTTGGTTGCCCTTCTCTATATCTTCTCCATCGTAACTATATCTTTTTTGAATGGTGCTCAGGTGGACACCCATTCAGACAGTAGAGACATTATCCCCATTAGTGAGCACTAATTCGACTATAACTCCCTCTCTTGAGTATTCCATTTCCATTTGAGTAGAGCCCCTTGAAGGGCATTCACTATCTGTCTACTTGTAGATTCCACAGAAGGGATTCTCCAGTCTACATCCAGCAGATTAAATCCAATGAACAACATTTTTCCATTTCTCCTACCTTTGGGATGCCTTCTACCTTATCTCTGTCCAGTTCTTCTGTTTGAGTCAGAGGCCTGCAGACCTCACCAGTAAAATTGGATGCATCATCTTCTTTTTTTAGGATTGTCCACAATGCTTCTTCTTTACCCGATGTCCATTGCAGTTCAGTTGCTTGAATATTGTTTTTGATATAAAGAGCTACTCCTCCCTCTTTTCTGTCCTCTCTGTCCTTCCCTTACATGTTATATTCTGGGATTTCCATATCCCAGTCATGAGAATGTATGAGCCATGTCTCAGAAAGAGCAACAATTTATGTCTGCCTCCGCTATTTGGGCCAGCAGGTCTGGGATTTTAAAGCCCAAACTACGACATTTGTGGTCATAGTTTTCCAACTTTTTTCCCTTGATTTGCTGCTCTTCCTAGTTACCTTTTCTATTCTGATCTGATTAATTTGGTTATTTTCTCCTGCCACTTCCTGTATCTCTAGATTAAATGCCTGCTAATATATGATCTGAATTTCTCACTTAGCATCTTTTTTTCTGCTATAGACAAATGAAGGCCATCCTTATCATATAATCTTTTATTTCTCCATACATGGCCCCAACCTCCAATGTATCCAAAACTACTTTCTGTACACCACATGTTGAACCAGAAATTGAATTTATCTATATCACATAGCCTTTCCTTTCCCTTTCCAAGTAAAATCTAAGAGAGGAAAACCAGAGGAGTGAAGAGTGAGGAGGTGAAATCAGACTTTATATTTGCTTTTACTAGGATGACCTAAATGCCACGTTGTTGTACTACATCAATGACCTGATCAAAAGAATCCTCTTGTATGAAGCAGATGTTAGGATCAATAAAATAATGCACTGCCATAATCTGAAAGTAGGAAAGATTATGAATGAGCTGGAACATTCCAGTTTCCTTATTAAAGAGACAATGCCTAATGGGAAAATCACCATGTCCTGGAAGGATTTATCTGGAAGGGACTGGTTACCCTGCCCAAAGAGATATCCTCAGCAATTTTCTTCTTTGTCATGCTAAAAAAATAATAATCATATTTTCCTTATCTCAATAGGAAAGGATTGAAAAAAACAATGTATATACTCCCTATAAGAAATGTTTTAACACCCTGATTAGGGTATCAAGCCAACCAGGTGCCACAGCATTATAGATAATAAGGGAATGGATCTTAGCTGACAGTAAGCCTGTAGGAAGGGCAAAGCTGAGATCTCTGATTTCTAACAGGTCTAAAAGTGTAGGGGCATGGGTTTGGAGCAGGCATGTTGAATTTTACTGGGATTTCACATGCACTGGTCAGAATTAAACATCTGGGAGATTCACTTCCCCTCATCCTCTACCAAGAAGTTAACAGACGTATGCCACAACTTCTGAAGACTCATCTCAATGAGACATCAGACAAGAATCCTATGCATCCAGGAGATATACCTATCATCCATTCCACATATGAGCAATCATGATTATATCTAGCTATTTCAAAAGATGTGGACTTTGATCTAGCTCCTTTTCCACAATCACAATATCAAATACGTGGAAGGCTGATCCCCTAGTTGTGAATGTTTTTTGACTCCTTGGATTTATTTTTCCACATATTATCACCTTTGAGATTCACTTCCCCTCATCCTCTACCAAGAGAATTATCAAAGGTGATAATATATCAATAAATGTGTTTCTCCAAGTTTTATTTTAATCAAGTGAAGGATGCGTTGCTCCTGCATGTTCATAATCCTTTTGTAATCTGTCTTATACAGTGTTATTGGATTTCTGTGGAACAGAAATATGTTAAACAAATATAAATAAATAAATACATACATAGAACATTGTCACAACAATTATTAATGTGGTTACTCATACTTCCTCCTATGTCACAACCTGAAGTGACCTCAAGGAGTTACCCTGCCTTCTGCCCGCCATGTGGAGATTTAGCCTTCCTTACTCAGAGGAAGGCCTGGCTCCTTTAATTAAAAAATATATGTTCAGATATTCGTTTTCAATGTGTCTAATGAGACACAAAAAGAAATGTTTAGTGGATCCATGGTAATCAGTTATCTAGTAAATTATATTGTTAAATAATATTACTAATGTTTATTCTGGGAAAATTCAATTAAACTAAAAAGATTATCCAGAAAAAAATGAATTTAATTTTGATGTTTCTCATTTGCTTTTTCTAAATCTATTTTAAAATTGAGATGTAGTGTATGAGAGAGGTCTGGAATTCAAATCAAGTTCTGTAGTTCCCTGTTTTATATTGTTATGGATGACTCACTCCTGGGAAAACAAAAGAAATACTTCCTTTAAAAAACAAAAGGTAAAATGTAATTTCCTTAACTGAGCACAACATTTCAGTTTACCAACCACTTGTTAAATGGTGTAAGGAAGCAGCTGAATCAGTCCTCAGTCAGTTAACTGTAATGATGCCTCTGGTGTACTGATGTGCTCCTCTCAGAAAAGGCATATACATATCAACAAACATCTGTTTCCTTTTTCTCACACATGTTTACCAATGTTCTCACTGAGATGTTTCCCAGTCAAGGAACATTTTTACTTTCTCATTCATTCATGATATACTTATACCTCCCAGCTGCAATCATTTTAACTCAATTTTGAAGCCTGGCTTACAAATTATTGCAACTAAGATCTTCTGTTATTTTTTTAAGTACAATTAATAAGGAACAATATATTTTTTGCACTGCTACATTTTTTGGCACAAGTCATATTAAAAAGATTGCTTTTCTATTTGTGGCTTAAAACTGCACACATTTGAAAACAAGTCACTAAAATCCCAAATGTATACAGTTTTAAAAGCCTTTAAAATGTGCTTACTGTACATGTTAAAAGACAGGTAAAATAGACATATTAGTACTGTAAAGAATACAAACACTTTCTTAGTAGCTTCCATATCTAGCCGTCAAATGTTAGTCTCCTCTGTATATAATAGATGGTTAGTACTGCCGTAATTTTGCTAAGTTAAATTACAATAAAGCACATTTTCATTATGTTATTCAGCTTCAGAGGAAGCTAGTTAAATAAATGCCTATTAAACATAGACCTTCCACAAATGTAAAACCACCATCACAATTTGGCACTAATTGGTAGGGATGTGAATCGTTTTAGGACGATTAAAATTATCGTCCGATAATTTTAATATCGTCTTAAACCATTATGGAACACAATACAATAGAGATTCTAACGATTTATCGTTATAAATCGTTAGAATCGTGAGCCGGCACACTAAAACCCCCTAAAACCCACTCCGACCCTTTAAATTAAATCCCCCACCCTCCCGAACCCCCCCCAAATGAGTTAAATAACCTGCGGGTCCAGCGGCGGTCCGGAACGGCAGCGGTCCGGAACGGGCTCCTGCTCCTGAATCTTGTTGTCTTCAGCCGGCGCCATTTTCCAAAATGGCGCCGAAAAATGGCGGCGGCCATAGACGAACACGATTGGACGGCAGGAGGTCCTTCCGGACCCCCGCTGGACTTTTGGCAAGTCTCGTGGGGGTCAGGAGGCCCCCCACAAGCTGGCCAAAAGTTCCTGGAGGTCCAGCGGGGGTCAGGGAGCGATTTCCCGCCGCGAATCGTTTTCGTACGGAAAATGGCGCCGGCAGGAGATCGACTGCAGGAGGTTGTTCAGCTGAACGACCTCCTGCAGTCGATCTCCTGCCGGCGCCATTTTCCGTACGAAAACGATTTGCGGCGGGAAATCGCTCCCTGACCCCCGCTGGACCTCCAGGAACTTTTGGCCAGCTTGTGGGGGGCCTCCTGACCCCCACGAGACTTGCCAAAAGTCCAGCGGGGGTCCGGAAGGACCTCCTGCCGTCCAATCGTGTTCGTCTATGGCCGCCGCCATTTTTCGGCGCCATTTTGGAAAATGGCGCCGGCTGAAGACAACAAGATTCAGGAGCAGGAGCCCGTTCCGGACCGCTGCCGTTCCGGACCGCTGCTGGACCCGCAGGTTATTTAACTCATTTGGGGGGGGTTCGGGAGGGTGGGGGATTTAATTTAAAGGGTCGGGGGTGGGTTTTAGGGGGTTTTAATGTGCCGGTTTTGCGATTTTTAGATTTTTAGATTTTTCACGATTTTTCACGATTTTTCACGATATTTTACCCCCCCAAACGGCAACAATACGATTCCCTCCCCCTCCCAGCCGAAATCGATCGTTAAGACGATCGAGGACACGATTCACATCCCTACTAATTGGTTCCATTACCGGCAGAAAATCCAAAGACTGCAGAGGCATAGAACTGAAGATGGTCCCTCCCAAGCAAGCTTCAATACAATGGCAGGCTAGTATGGGAGAACTTGCACTGCCATGGTCCTTGCTGTAGGTATTCTATGGCTAAATGGAGGACGTTAATTTCCAGAACTGCCAATCTATCTTCATTTACAAGCACAAACATTAACTAAAACATTTTTATAGGATGCATTTCCCCTGCAGAAAACTAGAACGCCAATTAAGCCCGTAAAACAGATACTGTATATACCAAAAAGTAGATGATTAAGTGCATCTAAGCATGCTTGGAAAAAGTTATTTTTAAAGACTGCAATCTTGCTTGCAGTTGTAGAAGCAAATTGCATAAAACATAAACCCATGGGAGCAGAGGTTGAACTGAATGGGGATTGGCCACTTTATCGACAGCGCAATGAACAAATGAACATTAAATGCTATCAGCAACACTACTAGCACCAAGTATTCAGCTGAGACAGAAGGAAGTAAGACCCTCCCTCCACCCAATTGACTTGGGAAAAACATTTGGGGTTCAGGAAGATTTGTCACCCCAATTTTATTTTTTAGGCAGGGAAGGTGTATGAGACATGTCAGGGTCCCTCGGCCTGCTACAAATTTGTGTTTTCTGGATTAGGAAGGGGGTGTTGGGGTGACATCTGCTCTTACAAAATTTTGTTTTAAGAGTGGAAGGAGGGAGGTGGGTCAAGGGGGCAATTTTAAAATCTATTGAATTGTCCATTAAAGGTTTGTCGGCACTAACTATAGAAACCAGGAATCAAACTATTTTGAATAACAACCTTATTTCCAACTATGGGAAAAGGGTTGAAGAATTGGATAAAAAAGTGTCTATGGTTGAAAATGTTCAGCAAAAATTGATAATATTGGATAATATTACCAACAGAAGATTAGAGAATGTTGAAAATGCTCTCAGGGCCCATAATTTAAGGGTCCTGAATTTTCCTGTTATTACTATGCTCTCTCCAATCGATTTATTTCAAAATTATATGAAACAAGTCCTTAAAATACCAGAGACTGCTCTACCTGTGATCACCAAGATCTTTTATTTGCAACAGCGGACACCAACTGAAGGACCAGAAATAACACCAGAAATAACACGGACTCAGATATCTTCAATAGATTTATCAAACATACTAGAAATCACTATGGATACTGAAATAACTCAAAGGAAACCTTTACTAATATCCTTTGCCTTTCTGTCTGATCACAACTATGTACTGAAATTATTCTTTAGAAATAGGCAAAGTAAGGTATATGGTTATCCAATTTGGATATATCCAGATGTGGTTAAAATGACTCAAACTAGACGAAGGGATTTTCTAAATATGTGTTCGTCAGTTCTTCAGTTGGGTGCTATTTTCACCCTAAAATATACATGTAAATGCTGTGTGAAACATTCTGGTTTAAACTATAATTTCTTTGAGCCCACACAACTTAGGGCCTTCATAGAGGCCAGATCCCAAGAGGCATCCCCTCAAGCCTCGGCTAGTTAATGTTTTTGTAATGGCATCACTTGGTCGTACATAATGTTGCGGTTCTGGCCGCGAGCGACGTGACCAGACCCTTACCTCCGTGTTCCTGGACCTATTCCCACTCTCGTTGTCCTAGTTCCTGGCCTGTTCGGCGGCATCCCTGCGAGGGCCGCACAGCCAGGAAGCCTACTGTGCATGCCCTGTCTCTAGGCGCGCGCGAGCGCCACTTGGGTGCTTTTCTAGGCCATTTCCCGCCAGTGGTGACTCCGCCCAATCCCTGACGTCAGACGCCGCAGCCTTGATAAGCCGGCCGCGGCCACCCAGTCTTTGCCTTGCAACGGGCTTATCTACCGGATCCCTGTTGTGCTGTGCCCTGAAGCGACATGCCTTGCTTATCGCTCCGTTCCTGCTTGCATGCTACAGTACCTGCTTGGTTCCTGCTTGCCTGCTACAGTACCTGCCTGGTTCCTGCTTGCCTGCTACAGTACCTGCTTGGTTCCTGCCTGTCTGCTACAGTGCCTGCTTGGTTCCTGCCTGCCCGCTACAGTTCCTGCCTGGTTCCTGTTTACCTGCTACAGTTCCTGCCTGGTTCCAGTACCTGAGACCTGCTACAGTTCCTGCCTGGTTCCAGTACCCGAGTCTTGCTACAGTTCCTGCCTGGTTCCAGAACCCGTTCCCTGTTACAGTACTGACCTACTGTCCTAGTCTGGTTCCAGTTCCCAGTCCTGATCCACTACTGCCTAAGTCCCAGCGGCCGGGCCCCTACGGGCTCCTGCCAGGGGGGCTTCGGCTTCCAAGGGTAAAACCACCTAAGTCCCAGAGGTTGGGCTCCTTCGGGCTTCTCCCGGGGGAGTACCAGCTTCCAGGGTGAAGAGCATCTCTACGTCCAGCTAGAACATCTGCCTCCCAGCCTGCCATATACTAGAGACATTGACTATCTTTTCCCAGTCTCCCGCAGGTCGGCCTAAGGGTCCACTAAACAGAGACTCCCATAACAGATTGCAAGGCCATGGACTCAGCAGATGTGTCCGCTCCCTCTGATCTGCCCGGGATGGCCTGGCAGATGCTTCAGCACCAGAGCTGCATCGATACACTGGCAGCCACGGTGGAACGGCTATCCTCGTGCTTGGCGTCCCTGCCTCCTGCTGGCAGGGTTCCCGATGGACACAGCTCTTCTGTTACTCAGCTACCGGCACCCTCTCGCTACGCTGGAGATTTAAGGACCTGCTGCAGCTTTCTGAACCAATGTTTTGTTCGGTTCTCTCTGTTGCCTCGGCAGTTCCCCTCAGATGCGGTGAAAGTGGTGTACATCCTGTCCCTGCTTGATGGGAAAGCCTTAATATGGGCTTCTCCCCTTTGGGAAAACAATGACCCTTCGCTAAAGAACTTACAACAGTTCATCTTAAACTTTCATCAGGCCTTTGATGAGCCCGCCCGAGTAGCCACTGCTATGTCTGATCTCCTGCAGCTCCGACAGGGGGCTCGCTCCTTGGCAGATTATGCTATGGAGTTTCGGACTTTAGCCCAAGAAGTAGGTTGGCAGGATGGTAGTCTTAAGGCCATCTTCTTGGAGGGTCTGTCCAGACGCATAAAGGATGAGATTGCCGCTCAAGATGTGCCGGAGGACCTCAACGCCTTGATAGAGATGGCTGCCCGCATTGACCGCTGCCTACAACAAAGGGCCAAGGAGCAGCGCTCCTCTCATCATAGTCCTGCCCGTGGGCCAGCAAGACCTGTATCTTCTCTCAAGATTTCTCGTCCAGATATTCCCACCTGCGAACATATGCAGCTGGGATGGGCCCCGCTTTCTGCTGAAGAAAGGCAACATCGCCGTTCGTTGAAGTTGTGTTTATATTGTGGTCAGAAGGGCCACTTCTTGGCATGCTGCCAGGAGCGTGCCGAAAATGCCAAAGCCTAGGAGGTTGGGAGGAGCTTCTCCTAGGCTGTGCTACAGCTCCTCAATGTACCGTCCCTGTTACCCTGGAATATCCTGGAGGTTCATTTGATACGATGGTGTTCCTGGATTCGGGAGCCGGAGGTAATTTCATCCTGCAGGACCTGGTCTCCCAGTTGTGTATCCCTACGCACAGACGGGAAGTCCCGTTATGAATTACCTCTATCCAGGGGACGCTCATTCCAGGACCTGTCTTGATGTCCACGGCACCCATTACTGTGCGCACCGGGGCGATCCATTCGGAGGAGATAGCCTTCCTAGTGCTGGATAAGGCTGTCCACCCTGTGGTGCTAGGGTTGCCATGGTTACAGAAGCACTCACCCACGATCCAGTGGGATATGTTACAGATTGTCAAGTGGAGTCCTTTCTGCTTAACTAATTGTATGAAAGTGCCCAGGAGTCCCGCACTTCCGTTGATGCACTCTGCCTTAGGTCCTCCTGTACCTTATGAGGACTTTATGGATGTATTTTCCAAGACCAAGGCAGAAATCCTTCCGCAGCAATGTCCGTATGACTGCGCTATAAACTTGTTACCTGGTACTATGCCTCCCGAGGGAGGGTTTATCCCTTATCATTACCTGAGACCCGGGCCATGTCCGAGTACATTTCAGAGAATTTGGCCAAGGGCTTCATTCGCCCGTCCAAGTCACCTACAGGGGCAGGCTTCTTCTTTGTTAGCAAGAAGGACGGCTCGCTGAGACCATGCATAGACTATCGAGGCCTAAATTCCATTACTAAGCGAGACTGTTACTCGCTCCCGCTAATCCCGGAGCTCCTCAATCGGCTCCAGGAAGCGAAGATTTTCACAAAGTTGGACTTACGAGGAGCATACAATTTAGTCAGAATCTGTTCCGGAGATGAGTGGAAGACCACATTTAATATCAGAGACGGGCATTACGAGTATCTCGTGATGCCTTTTGGCTTATGTAATGCCCCATCGGTGTTCCAGCACCTTATGAATGAGGTGTTACGGGACTTTCTGGACACCTGCGTAATCGTCTACCTCGACCATATGTTAATCTACTCCCAGGACCTGCCTTCACACCGTCAGCATGTCCGTCAAGTGCTCCAAATACTTAGGGAGCATGGCCTGTATGCGAAATTGGAAAAATGCAGCCTTGAGACGATGTCCCTGCCATTCCTGGGCAACATAGTCTCTGCAACAGGCTTTCAAATGGATCCTGAGAAAATGGCGGCAATTAAGAATTGGCCCCTACCTAAGGGCCTTAAAGCATTGCAACGCTTCCTTGGCTTTTCCAATTTCTCCCGTCACTTTATTCCTAACTACTCCTATATCATGGCCCCATTGACTGCTCTCACCCGAAAGGGGGCCAACGTGGTGGAGTGCCCTGTTCCCGCCTGCCAAGCTTTTGAGGCTCTTAAGGAAGCCTTCTTGTTAGACACCTGCCTTCGTCATCCGGATCCCAGCCGGCCCTTTGTGGTGGAAGTGGATGCCTCCAATGTGGCCATGGGGGGGCCATACTGAGCCAGTACTCAGATTCTGGACAATTGCTACCCTGTTCATATTTCTCGAAGAAATTCTCTCCAACAGAGAGCAACTACTGTGTTACAGATAAGGAGTTACTAGCTGTGAAATTTGCCCTGGAGGAATGGAGACAGTGGTTGGAAGGAGCCAACCATCCGGTTACGATTTACACCGACCACAAAAACCTAGCATTCTTAAAGCAAGCCCAATGCCTGAACCCAAGGCAAGTCCGGTGGTCGCTGTTTTTTGACCGGTTTGACTTTACCTTATGCTATCGACCTGGCTATCGACCTGGGTTTTGAGCTTGGATGCAGCTGCTTATTACATAGGCTCTTCCCATGCTTAGGTATGCACATTTTTCCGTACGTGTGCAGATTTCTGCATGCAAATCATTTGCATAATTTATTTTTTTACATCCCACAGATGTGGCATCTTCAGCCGCACGCAGTGATCAAAACCCGTGCTCATAATGATCGCCTGTTTTGCCATGGATCTTATTACATAGGCCCTATATAGAGCAACTATCATAGGCATCCAAGCATAATTAACTGCATCAACAGACCTAAATATTTAAAACGTGCAGAAATATGAAAGAAATGATTTCAGACAATCTCCATCATTAAGCTTGGTCAAGTGTTTTGAAGAATAGAAGGAATGCATGATAACTCACCAACACAGAGAAAGATCAACAGAAATTCAAAACAAGGGAAATGCTCTTTAAAGAGTTGGACTGGCAAATAAGAAAAAACAAATGACAAATGCACAAATGTAGCAGGAAATATAATGTTATTTCAATAATTGCATCTAGAGTTAAACCTGCACCAGGAAGGTAAAGAAGTTGTGAACTTAAACCTAAAGATGAGAGATTGATAATGTCTGCATAGGACAGTGGACAAGATGGTTTATAGCCAGCACTAAGAAAAATGGTAAAACTAATTGATGCAGATTCTGTAAAACAGAACTAGAATCAGTTACACATTTTGTTGCTGGGAGTGACATGCTGATATCAGAAGGCCTGAACACAGAAAGGCACAACGAACAAGGTGACATAACTTATCCTCTGGAAGCTAAGTAAACACTATAACACTGCTGTACCAGAAAATCCCTTGGATCATGGCCATGACAGATATGCAGAGAAGGAAGAACTTGTGATCACCTGGGTCATTCCCATTCCAACCAATAAAAAAGCTCAATGTTAGAAAACTGGACACAGTGATAAAAGAGAAAACTACAAGAATGGCATTGCTAATAGAAGTATCAGTATTAAGAGATTAAGAGACTATTCTAAATTTACCATGGAAAGGCAGAAAGAGCCAGATTTTAGTACCTACGTGCAGGCGTAGATTTGTGCACGCAACCCGGCGTGCACAGATCTATGCCCAATTTTATAACATGCGCATACAGCCATGCGCATGTTATAAAATCCGGGGTCGTCACGCACAAGTGGGTGCACACTTGTGCACCTTGCGCGTGCCGAGCCCCAGGGGAGCCCCGATGGCTTTCCCTGTTCCCTCCGAGGCTGCTCCAATTTCAGGGAACTTTCCTTCTGTCCCCCACCTTCCCCTCCTTTCCCCTACCTAACCCACCCCCAGGCCCTACCTAAACCCCCCCCCATACCTTTGCTATGCAAGTTGCACCTGCCTCCGGGCAGGCGTAGGTTGCGTACGCCAGCCGAGTGCCAGCGTGCAATTCCCCGTCCTAGAGGCCCTATGGAGGCCTTTTGCCATGCCCCCACCCTGCCACGCCCCCACCCTGCCGTGTCCCGGGGCTTGTGCGCATCACTGGGCCTATGCAAAATAGGCTTAGTGTGCGTAACCCCCCTACACGTAAATCCAGCTGGATTTACGCATGTAGGGCTTTTAAAGTCTGCCCCATAATGTGGTAGCAAGATACACATAGTCCCAATTGTCTTGGGTGTAACTGGCCTGATTTAAAAAAACCTTCTATGCATATCTTGATATGTTGTCTGCATCTATTATAGCATACAAGTACCAGAAGGAAGCTCTCTTTTATATAATGCAGTAAATTTATGAGATTATATTAATTTATTTCTGAATTTATTAACCACTTCTCCCACTTAGGCTATAAAAGTGGTGTATAGAATAAATATAAATGCAATTATAAAATAAAAATTGCTTAGCACATACATAAACAATGGAAATCATTTAAAATTTACAAGAACAAACTATATAACTTCCAAAAGACTGAGATCACAAATATAATTAATAAAATAAAATTGCTTAGCTCACATATGTATCAGAGCAGGACAATCATCCAAAGCTTTTAGCAAAAAAATAAGTTTTGCACACATTTCCAAAAGGAAATCAGAAATAGATCTAATTGTTAGAGGTAAGGTATTCCAGAGTAGGGGGCCTGCACAGGAGAAATCTGTTTACTTAAATAAGAAATTCATAGTCCACCTGCCTACATTCCTAAAAAGTAGACAATTCTATAAACTCAACCTAAAACTCTGCTAATGTTATTTACATTAAGCTCAACAGATGCAGAAGAGGATGTTTGAGTCAATATGGACTTTTTTTTGTCTTGGACTAAATTCCTCAAAGATCAGCAGATTCAGGGCCAAATACTTGTGCACATTTTACCATCTTTAATTTCTTTCTTGAAAATTTCTATCGAATGCTCAGCTTTTAATTCTTCGGAGAGGTTGTTTCACCACACAGGACCATCCACAGAAAACATTCAACTAACCAAAATGTCTTTGATGAAGGAATGTCTAAAAGATTTTGTCCTGCAGATTTCATTAATTGAGTAGGCTTATAAGGTTTAAATTTCATATTTAGACAATCAGGTGATCATTACTGAAAGCCTTATGGAAAGATAAATTCTTAAATTTTATCCTTGCTGCCATTGGAAGAAAATATAGTATAACCAACACAAAGGTAATATGTTCCCTCAAAGGAATACCTATCGAGATTTGAGCAGATGTATTTTGGACTACCTGCAGAGCTTTTAGCATCAATGCAGGGAGCCCAATATAGAGCAGATTATAATAATCTAAACCTGTCAAAATGAAATCTTGAAGGACAGTACAAAAATCTTCTCTTAGAATAAAAAGATTTCATTTTTCATAATAAATGTTACTTGAAAAACAATGCTTTACCATTGATCTAATTGGTAGGTGACAAGATAGAGTACAGTCAATAATTATTAATCTCAGATTCTTAGGGCTGGATTTATCAAACTGCACTAATTATCACATGTGATAGAAAAAGGGGCATGTTTTATGGTATTAAGCAGTTTATTGCAATTTGTACTAATACCTATGCAAAGTGCTAAGTTACTGCAAATTGTGATAACTATTTTGCACTTTGAGATAAGTTCCAGAATTGTAGTATTTCTTACATACAACCACTGTGGGGGACAATGTTTACTATCAGGGTTGAGAGAGAGATTGAAAGAGAGAAAGAGAGAGAGGGAGAATACAAGCCCAGCCATAATACTCTACCACTAGATAGCTATTTATATCTCTATGGGAGGCCCACCTAGTAACTCGAGGTGAGGTTTAGGTATTGGTGTTGGGGATAGGGGCCACTTTGACATTCAAAGTGAGACGTACAAACAGAACAGTGCTATCTTGTAAAGATTTGATGACCTTCGGAGTGAGGAAATTCACTCAAAGATGAGATTTGTGCAATGTTCTCTCAACATGTTGTGGTACATGTGAGCACCAACGACATAGGAAAATGTGGGAGGGAGGTTCTGGAAGCCAAATTTAGGCTCTTAGGTAGAAAGCTTAAATCCAGAACCTCCAGGGTAGCATTTTCTGAAATGCTCCCTTTTCCACGTGCAGGTCACCAGAGGTAGGCAGAGCTCCAGAGTCTCAATGCGTAGATGAGACGATGGTGCAAGGAAGAGGGATTCAGTTTTGTTAGGAACTGGGGAACCTTTTGGGGAAGGGGGAGTCTCTTCCGAAAGGAAGGCTCCACCTTAACCAGGGTGGAACCAGACTGCTGGCGCTAACCTTCAAAAAGGAGATAAAGCAGCTTTTAAACTAGAACAAAGGAGAAAGCTAGCATTCACTCAGCAGCGCATGGTTCGGAGAGAGGTATCTTCAATGGATACTAATGATGCATTAGAATTAGGGCATCCCGACAGTGAGGTGCCAATAATAAGAAAAGTAGTCCAAGTGCCTGTAACTAAAAACTCACCTGAGCTAAAAAATTCTAACTTATCCCTATCAATTAAAAAGCAGAATGAAAATACAAACAAAAAACAAACTTTGAAATGTTTGTATGCTAATGCCAGAAGTCTAAGAAGTAAGATGGGAGAATTAGAATGTATAGCAGTGAATGATGACATAGACTTAATTGGCATCTCAGAGACATGGTGGAAGGAAGACAACCAATGGGACAGTGCTATACCGGGGTACAAATTATATCGCAATGACAGAGAGGAGCACCCGGGAGGCGGTGTGACGCTTTATGTCTGGGATAGCATAGAGTCCAACAGGATAAACATCCTGCATGAGACTAAATGCACAATTGAATCTTTATGGATAGAAATCTCTTGTGTGTTGGTGAAGACTATAGTGATAGGAGTATACTACTGTCCACCTGGTCAAGATGGTGAGACTGACAGTGAAATGCTAAGAGAAATTAGGGAAGCTAACCAAATTGGTAGTGCGGTAATAATGGGAGACTTCAATTACCCCAATATTGACTGGGTAAATTGAGGATAGGGAAATACCTACAGTACCTGAATGTAAACCGGTGTGATATCTCAATTGAGATCGAATGTCGGTATATAAAAATAATAAATAAATAAATAAATAAATAAATCATCGGGACATGCTAGAGAGATACAGTTCCTGGCTGGAATAAATGATAGCTTTATGGAGCAATTGGTTCAGGAACTGACGAGAGAGGGAGCAATTTTAGATCTAATTCTCAGCGGCACACAGGATTTGTTGAGAGAGGTAACGGTGGTGGGGCTGCTTGGCAATAGTGATCATAATATGATCAAATTTGAATTGACTGGAAGGGGGACAGTAAGCAATTCCACGGCTCTCGTGCTAAACTTTCAAAAAGGAAACTTTGATAAAATGAGAAAAATAGTTAGAAAAAAACTGAAAGGAGCAGCTACAAAAGTAAAAAGTGTGCAAGAGGTGTGGTCATTGTTAAAAAATACCATCCTAGAAGCACAGTCCAGATGTATTCCACACATTAATAAAGGTTGAAAGCAGGCAAAACGATTACCGGCATGGTTAAAAAGGGAGGTGAAAGAAGCTATTTTAGCCAAAAGATCTTCTTTCAAAAATTGGAAGAAGGATCCAACAAAAGAAAATAGGATAATGCATAAACGTTGGCAAGTTAAATGTAAGACATTGATAAGACAGGCTAAGAGAGAATTTGAAAAGAAGTTGGCCATAGAGGCAAAAACCCACAGTAAAATCTTTTTAAAATATATCCGAAGCAGAAAGCTTGTGAGGGAGTCAGTTGGACTGTTAGATGATTGAGGGGTTAAAGGGGCCTATAGAGAAGATAAGGTCATCGTGGAAAGATTAAATGATTTCTTTGCTTTGGTGTTTACTGAAGAGGATGTTGGGGAGGTAACCGTACTGGAGAAGGTTTTAATGGGTAATGATTCAGATGGACTGGAGCAAATCACGGTGAACCTAGATGTGGTAGACCTGATTGACAAACTGAAGAGTAGTAAATCACCTGGACTGGATGGTATACACCCCAGAGTTCTGAAGGAACTAAAAAATGAAATTTCAGACCTAGTAGTAAAAATTTGTAACCGATCATTAAAATCATCCATTGTACCTGAAGACTGAAGGATAGCTAATGTAACCCCAATATTTAAAAAGGGCTCCAGGGGATCCTAGATGGCCACTGGATGAGTGTTGGTGTGCAGAGCGTCCCCATGCAAACCGAAAAAACTCTTTTCTTGCGATTTCTTTTTCCTTTAATAATGGGAAGGAAGCGCAAACCAAGGATTTCTTACCCCGCAGAGCCTTTGGTGAGTGCTCCGAGTGGCCCGATGGACGCCCATGTCACACGCAGTGTTAGAACAGCGGGAGACCAGCCGTTGCAGAGTGGGGGAGGGGAAGTTGAGCTCCCTTATTTGCCAGGCTCGTTATCACCTCTGAGTCCCGCGGAGAGGACCCCTCCGCTTAATCCTGCCACCGGGAGAGGTGTACTGTATCCAGGGGAAGGAGATTTCACCAGCGAGGCCTGGAGAAGTCCCAATGGCGGCATCTAGCCCCATTGAAGTACTGGGGCAAGGCGGTGAAGAAAATGGAGCACGGGAGGAGAAGCTTCAGCTGCTGCTGTCTTTACCCCCGTAATAGAATTTGATCATTGGTAAGACCGCTTGTGTTTTCTTTCAAAACTTTGTGGGAAGCCATAAACGAAATGAGAACTAATGTATTACAACAACTTATGCCAGTAAGGGAACAAATTAAAGGGCATGAAAAGAAGTTGGAAGTGCTTGAAAAGGCAAATTTGGAATTGGATCAACAAACTGCAACTATTCGGACTGAGATAAAAATGATTCAACAAACAATCAATGTTGATGAGAGATAACAAGACTATTGTTTCAAAGATAGAAAACTTAGAAAATTATGCAAAGAGTCGAAATTTAAGGTATATAAATTTCCCTCAGTTGCCAATGAGATCTCCAAGGGAAGTTTTAAATAAATACATGTTGGAAATTTTGAAAATTTCAGAGGACCAAATTCCATCGGTCATAAAAATATTCTATTTATCAAAACCTAAAGTAGAAGCAGTAAATCAAGAAGGAGAAGTTGAGACTCTGGCACCTGTAGATAATCAACCTCTTAATATAACAGCACTTTTAGAAACATCTGATATGGAGATGGTGGTTCCTGCAACTTTAATTGTGACTTTTTCCTCAGAGACAGACAGGGAAAGGATATTAAGACTGAGTATAAAATACAGAAATGTAAGATTTCTTGGGCTTTTGGTTAGAGCCTTCCCTGATCTCTCTCGAGAGACACAGAAGAGGAGGAAAGCATTCTTACTCTTGAGACCTCATGTTTTGATAATTGGGGCGAGATATTTCCTTAAATATCCTTGCAAATGCGTGGTAAAGTATTTACAAAATACATATGTTTTCTTTGATCCACCCCAGTTAACCCAATTTCTAGTGGGTAAGACTCTAGGAACAGCTGATGCACCTCGTGAAGAGGCCCCAAGTCCTCTATGAAAATATATGGCACTGTTTTCATCTGGTAATTGTTATATTTAGTTTAGATACTATTTTTCCTTGGGTTTGGCAGATCCTCCCCCCTCCTATAGTGGATCTCTAGAAGAGGAACTGTAAAAAGGTGTTTCTGGTTTAATTTTGAAATATTGTATAAATACAGTTTTCTGTATGATTGAATGGTTTTCTCTTTTTCTGTACAAGATTTTTATTCTTGAAATAATGTAAAATTGCACAAATATAAAATAAAAATTTAAAAAAAAAGGGCTCCAGTGGCAATCCGGGAAACTACAGATTGGTTAGCATGACTTCAGTGCCAGGAAAAATAGTGGAAAGTGTTCTAAACATCACAATCACAGAACATATAGAAAGACATGATTTTAATCAAAGTCAGCATTGCTTTACCCAAGGCAAGTCTTGCCTCACAAATCTGCTTCACGTTTTTGAAGGAGTTAATAAAGATGTGGATAAAGGTGAACCGGTAGATGTAGTGTACTTGGATTTTCAGAAAGCGTTTGACAAAGTTCCTCATGAGAGGCTTCTAGGAAAAGTAAAAAGTCATGGGATAGGTGGCGATCTCCTTTCGTGGATTAAAAACTGGCTAAAAAACAGGAAATAGAGAGTAGGATTAAATGGACAATTTTCTCAGTGGGAGAGAGTGGGCAGTGGAGTGCCTCAGGGATCTGTATTGGGACCCTTACTTTTAATGTATTTATAAATGATCTGGAAAGAAATATGATGAGTGAGGTAATCAAATTTGCAGATGATACAAAATTGTTCAGAGTAGTTAAATCACAAACAGATTGTGATATATTGCAGGAAAACCTTGTGAGACTGGAAAATTAGGTATCAAAATGGCAGATGAAATTTAATGTGGACAAGTGCAAGGTGATGCATATAAGGAAAAATAACCCATGCCATAGTTACACAATGTTAGGTTCCATATTAGGTGCTACTACCCAAGAGGATAACACATTGAAATCACATTGATAACACATTGAAATCATCGGTACAGTGTGCTGCGGCATTCAAAAAAGCAAACAGAATGTTGGGAATTATTAGAAAGGGAATGGTGAATAAAATGGAAATTGTCATAATGCCTCTGTATCACTCCATGGTGAGACCGCACCTTGAATACTGTGTACAATTCTGGTCGCCACATCTCAAAAAAGATATAATTGCGATGGAGAAGGTACAGAGAAAGGTTACCAAAATGATAAGGGGAATGGAACAGCTCCCCTATGAGGAAAGACTAAAGAGGTTAGGACTTTTCAGCTTGGAGAAGAGATGGCTGAGGGGGGATATGATAGAGGTTTTTAAAATCATGAGAGGTCTAGATGTGAATCGGTTATTTACGCTTTTGGATAATAGAAAGTCTAGTGGGCACTCCATGAAGTTAGCATGGGGCACATTTAAAATGAATCGGAGAAAGTTCTTTTTCACTCAACGCACAATTAAACTCTGGAATTTGTTGCCAGAGGATGTGGTTAGTGCAGTTAGTGTAGCTGTGTTTAAAAAAGGATTGGATAGGTTCTTGGAGGAGAATTCCATTACCTGCTATTAATTGTTGACTTAGAAATTAGCCACTGCTATTACTAGCAACGGTAACATGGAATAGACTTAGTTTTTGGGTACTTGCCAGGTTCTTAAGGCCTGGATTGGCCACTGTTGGAAACAGGATGCTGGGCTTGATGGACCCTTGGTCTGACCCAGTATCGCATGTTCTTATGTTCGTAACCTAGCTTTAGTTAAAGCCCGCCCCTTCCTCCTCTTTTTCTGATTTGCATCACACCATATGTTATGGTGTTATTGCATGCGTTAAAGGCGTTTTTGCATGCATTAAAGGTGCTTAACGCATGCAAAAATGCCATAACGCTATTTGATAAATGACCCTGTTAGTTTGATAAAATATAAGTGTAACCCGACCATCTTGTCAGGTTTCCAGTAAGCCCTGGGACATGACATGGTAGTGCAGTTAGTGAGGGAATAATTAGGGGAGGATCCATTCAAGTGCAGCCCCCTCTTTTTGAAGTGTCTGGAATGGACTTCCTACATGAGAGGTTTTATAGCAGCTCTCTGTCAAGAGTTCTGGGGGCAGTATAAATTTGCAGTTCAGGAGGAGGGTTGGTTGATTTTGAGCCTGCTTTTCAGATTCTGACCATCCTGGCTGGCAGTCTGTGAGTAAGGTTGGGGATTTCCCTGCCTATCCACTCTCTGGTGGGTACAGGTTTCCTCATGGGAATTTTTTTTCCAATTTTGGATTTTTATTTTGTAGGAGCCTTGCTGCTCTCCTGGGCTTTTCTTGGATTCAGAGAATGGGGAGCCCTCTGTTTGAGACACCTAAGGATATGGAAGACCTGCCCATCGGTGACCCACTCCAAGGAACAACTCCAGTATTAGTGGAGAAGAAAGACTCTTGGTTAATTGCCCAGCAGGAAGATTTTTGCCCCCCTTCCTGCCTGGAGCAGAGAAACAGCCCAAACTACTGTTTGGACATTGGATCCCATCCCATTGGGATCCTGAAAGGAAAATAACTAGAGTAAAGATCGTGAAGATCTACTAACTGTGAGATACTATCTACATCTTTGAGAACACCCATCTGACGTATTCAATCCCTGGGGAGAGAGAGAATTTACTTTTTGTGCATGGATAGGACTTTGGCCATCTTTGAAAGAGGTGTATCTGACCATCTTAGAGTTGCCCTGCCTACTGGGACCATCACTTTACCTAATCCAGGAGGGTGGATGGATCATTTGCCTGTTTAAAAGATTCCTGCACAGAGGATACAGACTGCATCCAAAGAATGAAAGTCTGTGGTACTGGATTCATATTTATTGTGCCATTACTCACCTAACTTCTGAACAGTAAAGTTTTATTTTCATTAGGGATGTGAATCGGGCTTCAAAATCATCAGAAATCGGGGGCTCCCCCAAAACGATAGGAAAACCCCACGATATTGTTCGGGGGGGGGGGTTCTCTTATCGTTTTGGGGGAGGGCGGGAAAAACGGCACACAAAAATAACCCCTAAACCCACTCGACCCTTTAAAACGAATCCCTTAGCTTCCCCCACCCTCCCGACCCCCCAAAAAATCTTTTACAGGTACCTGGTGGTCCAGTGGGGGTCCCGGGAGCGATCTCCTGCTCCCGGGCCGTCGGCTGCCACTAGTCAAAATGGTGCCGATGGCCCTTTGCCCTTACCATGTGACAGGGTATCCGTGCCATTGGCCGGCCCCTGTCAAATGGAGGGAGCACTGGATGGCTGGTGCCATCTTTAAAAATGGCAGCCGACGGCCCGAGAGCAGGAGATCGCTCCCGGGACCCCCACTGGATCACCAGGTACCTGTAAAATGTTTTTTGGGGGGTTGGGAGGGTGGGGGAAGCTAAGGGATTCGTTTTAAAGGGTCAGGTGGGTTTTTTGTTTATCGGCTCGGGCGCAGCCGATAAACAAAACCGCGATGGGCCGGACGAAAAAAAAAACACGATGTGAATCGGAACCGGAATACGAACCGATTCTGGTTCCGATTCACATCTCTAATTTTCATCACTAACCTAGGGCATCGTATAGTTTTTGTCACATAACAGAGTGAAGAGATTACCCTTCTTCCCAGGGAAATATCTGTAGAGAGGAAGACCCAGGTCCCTGACAGATTACCATTACTCTAAACAAAAAGGATCCACACCCTGGGAAAAGGGGAAGAAAGAGCACCTAAACAGGGTCCCTACCCCAAAGAGTTATAAACTCATATATAGCCCTACCCATGCAGGATAGGCACACCAGGGCGGGGTTACATAAAAAGGTGCCCAGAAATGTTTATGGCCCCACTCGTGTCGGACGGAAACCCCCTAGTGTGGGGTTACAAGAGTAGCTTAACATCATTCACTTTCAAAAAAGATGGCAAGATATAGTAATTCACTTTTGTCCATTTTCAAGGCCAATTTATTTGCAGTCATCCAGGAATTGAGAGCGAGAAGACTTGCACTCACATTTTTCAATGAATTGTTGACCAAAGATGTAATTAGAACAAAAAACTGGATATCATCAGCATAAAGCCGATAACCAACTTCCAGTTTGGACAACAAGTGACAAATAGGGTGAAGATATGTATTAAAAAGCATGGCTCCCAAGGTTGAGCATTACAGAACCCCAGTTTGGAAAGGAAACTTGGATGACACCTTGCCAACAAAGAAAACCTTGTTTTAATTTACCACGGTCCTGATTGAAATATTTAAAAATTTTATAACATCTGGGTTGTTGAGACTGCTTTTTCCAAGAAGGTCATAATGAGTAATGACAGCTATTTGCAATAAAGTGGCTCTATGCAGAGCCCAAAACGTACTTATATAGATTTTATATAGAACCAATTCCAAACTCCCAAATGAAAAAACTCAATTGCAGTTTTTATGATTTAATATCTTGCAAGTACTAGGTCTCCATCGATAACGTTAGCACTTGCAAGGCATGACCAGAAATGCATGAAGTAAAATTTAAGACCCACGTGCGGGCACACATATGCACTCATTTGCCAGTGTGAGCACAGGGACACAGCGGTTTTATAACTTACGCGCATATATGCACGTATATACGTGCGTGTTATAAAATTGGCTATAAGTGCGTACATGTACACACAATTTTATACTGATGCATGCATTTGCGTGCATATGGTGACCTGAGCATGTAAATGGGGGGAATTTTAGCATCTATGCATGCCGACACAATTACCTGTTTCCCCAGATTGTTCCCAGTTCTGAGTAAAGGAGAGGACTCCCTAAAACTCAACTAAACTGTCTCCCCTTTACCCTATTAGCCCCAAGCCTTAAAACCCCTCTGACTAGCCTAGATTTTTTTGTTACATGACTTACACGGTAGGGGACCCCAGCATGCCTGTCTGCGTAAACACTTATGCGTAGATTTCATGGTGCAGTTCCAGTCTGCCCATGTCCTGCCCATGCCCCACCTAGGCAACGTCCATACCACACCTCTTTTAGGCCTGGATTCTCTCTAAGGTCGCAGACCTTTGAGAATCTGGCAGTAACGGGGGGCGGGAGCGAAATGGGGGGCAGTCCTGCAATAGCCGGCAGCGATCGCACCTCCGCGGTGCGATCGCTGCCAGCTTTTTTACCGAATAAGTACACCATAAAAGGTGTAGTTATTTGGCGCGAAACTGGCGGCGATAAGGAATCTTACCTTTCGCCGCCAGCGATGTATCCACAGTGTCGGCCCTGGTGCCGCCTCGACTCCTCCTCTTCCGGGGCCGTATCCGCCCCGAGCTAGCTATCGCACGTTAGAGAATGACCCCCTTAGTGAGAAAAAATTGTATACACATACCAGGAGTTACGCGCATACCTTTGCAGGTTTTAAAATCCATGTGGTGTGCGACGGGCTGAGTCACGTGCATATCTCCCGGCTTTAGCACACGTAGGACTTTTAAAATTGACCAGTATGCCCTTTAGAATGCCAGCCTCATAGAATTCTATCAAATACACAATTTAAACTGTAAAAATAAATTCTATTCCTTTAAAAATGTTTTCTGTGGCACTGGTAGCGTACACACTGATCTATAGGAGATAATTTTCAAAGTTATTTACGTGCATAAAGCCCAATTTTATGCATGTAAATGGCCTTTCTAAAATTGCACTGGGGATTTATGTATGTAAAAAAACACGCAAAAGTGATTTTGCATAATCTTTCATGTGCATTACAAAGAGACATTCCGAGGGATATTAAAGGCGGTGAAATGATTTATGCGCACAGTTTAGACTTTTAAAAGTATGAGTGTAAATTTACAAGCACAGAATTAGGCCTGCTGCAAAGCAGGTGTAACTGTAAGTATATGTTGACACTGTTTCTGCGCACACCTGGGAAGTGTACTAATTAATACGCATTAGTCTACTTTGAAAATTTGAGCTAAAATTTGTGTGAGCAGTTGTATGCAGGCCACTGAGAATTCTTCTCTGTTCCCTTCTCCTCTACTGCCAATTCCTGACTCCATGCTTTCCACCTGACAGCGCCGTGTACTTGGAATATTCTTCCTGAACAGGTGTGTCACGCTCCCTCTTTTGCATGTGTAAATCCCAAATAAAGACCCACTTTTTTGAAACCACTTTTTAATCTTATTTCTGATTGTCTGATTTTAGTCTTGTTAACTAACTTTTATTTCTTTTCTTTTTAACCATTTTCTTGCTTTATGAATACCCCACATTTCTTTTTTTAGATTGTAAGCTCTATAGAGCAGGGACCAATGTTACCTCTAAGGATTGGGCTGCTGTATGCAAACTTTTTTGTTCATGAGCAAAGATTTTTGGTGTCATTACACTGTGAGCATTACTTTCTTTGATGCAATTTTATGCTCACAGTAACCCATTCCTTAAAGAGACTATTGTAGAAGCATGCAAACAAGCTTTCTCACATTCACACACAACTAATAGACTTGCATATTCACCCTCATACTTTTTCACACGCATATAAAATATGCTTATTCTCACAAACACACATATACTCTCTCATTCCTCTCATTCACTCCCCAGACTCTCATACACATGCATACTCATTCAGTTCTCCTTTTCCACACACTCACTCATCTCAGTAACTGCAAACCTTTCACTACCAAACACTAAGAAGTAACACAAACCCCTCAGGACTCAAACAGCAGCAGCCTTATCTATGACATGGTAGCAATGCAAATAATATACAATGCCCTAGAACACTAATACACCATCTACTGGTGTTAACAGAACAAAGCCCTACAGAAAAACTACATGCCAGCAGAAATAGTGCATCTCAGTTACACATGCAGAAAACAGACAGACTTTTATCTAATGCAGAATAAGGGACTACACATTAGAAACACAAATGTGCAGACAAAAATAAAATGGAAGCCCGAGAAACCAGACTCCGAATAGTGGAATATTGAAACAACAAAATACAAATATGTAATGCACGTTCCTAAAGATAACATATGCCAAACACTAAAAATTCAAAATATTTATATATTTTTTACCTTTGTTGTCTGATCTTATTTTTCTAATCGGTTGGTCTCAGGCAGTTTTTTCCTCATTCCCTTTCTCGGTCTCTTATTTTCTTTCTCCACTTGTCTTCTTCAATTCCTCCCTCCAACCACAACCACAACCACACACTGGTAGTCACAAACATACACATCCCCACATACAGGCTCTTCCCCAGCCACCCACTCCCCCTCCCCCTCCCCACACACAGGATTTCAAACCCCACCTCATACATATAAAGGTAGATTTTCAAACTAACGCGTGTGCGACCATGTGCACACGGTTCCTGGCGTGAGCATATGAATGTGCAGATGTTATAACATGTGTGCGTCTGCAGCAGGAGATGATGTCAGGATAAGCATGACACCTGCTGCCCAGGAGGACGTGTAGGGAGGGGTGATGCAAATGATTGGATCAGGCAGGGGTTTGATTTATCCCTGCCTGATCCGAAACTCGAGCAGGGGGCTTAAAGCTGTGCGCGGCTGCAAAAAAGTTGTGCATGGCAGTGGCAGGGACTGTTTTCTTGTTTTTTGTACAGAGCTGTGTACGTCATGTAGCGCTAAATATTAGTAGGAGCAGTAGAAACATAGATAATTCAATACTGGGTTACAATTGCACAAGTTTTACTCTCTTACTGGCTAAGGGAGCTTATTTTCTGATGGCCTTACAATCTAATTTAATTGGCAAGCATATCTATTTGTCCATCTTATTTCTGACATTTTTAAATAAATATCAAATTATAGATATCTCATACAGTCTTTCTTGCAATAAACATTAATAAGGGAAATGAATGAATTCCATTCCATCACCTGAAACTATCAGACAGCAGAGGCATTGAGTACCACCTCCAAATGCTTCAGATTCTGAGGGAGAAGAAGGGAGTTAAATGAAAATCCTAAAATATTAGATATTCATAAATGCAGTATATGCTTCCCATCATATACATTATTGAAACAGGATAATTCACTAATTATATTTAAATCCTAGGTAAGGGAAACCAGTGTATATTTTAAGATTTTAATATTTAGATAACATTTCTGTATTAATAAAAAATGATTCTGAATATCGCCAAATGAAAAAATCCAGAGAAAAAAATTATATAAATTATTGAGGATTTAATGAATTAAATTCAAGGACATCTGGCGAAGAAACTTAAACAAACA
This sequence comes from Rhinatrema bivittatum, assembly GCF_901001135.1. Lineage (NCBI taxonomy): Eukaryota > Metazoa > Chordata > Amphibia > Gymnophiona > Rhinatrematidae > Rhinatrema > Rhinatrema bivittatum. The sequence continues at coordinate 116,420,036 of NC_042616.1, read as the reverse complement.
AAGGCAGACCATGAGCGCATCAACTTTTCTATTTTTATTTTTTTTAATGTCTTGTAGTTTTGAGTGATAGACGTTTTAACCTTTACAGAAAGATTTAACAATTTTTGTCAACGTAACATAACCTAGGTTATGTGCCTTTTTTATCCAACTCCTCTGCTACTGGGAAGGACCATTTTCAAAGTCCTTTGCATGGGTAAATAATGATTTATGTAGGTGTATTAGCTGCCTGAACAATGCCCTCGCTCAGTGTGGCTAAAAGGTGTGTGCTTCCACCACAGGCATGAGTTTAGCTGCTTTTAGAGGAGATGTTTCCAGAGGTGTGCTGCAGTTGGGAGAGGAAAATGAGACACATAGATTTCGTTTTCAGAATCATGTACATCTGCAGGGACTTGGTGCCCACGGGAAGTTTCAAAGCAAACATTTTTTGCATACTATCGCTTTGAAACATGTGGAAAATATTCATCAATAAAATGTAACTGTGGATTTTCCGATTTTGTCCCTATCTGTAGAGTTTGAAAATTGCCAACATAAAGGAAAATTGGTTCTTACCTTCTAATTTTTGTTCCTGTAATACCACAGATCAGTCCAGACAAGCGGGTTTTATTCATCCCTACTAGATGGAGATAGAGAACAAAACTTTGGGCACTGCCACATATACGAGAGTGCCACCTGTAGTCCATTAGTATTAATCGATACCCAAGCCAAGATAAGAAAAATAAAGAGCGAACGAGGCTCCCAACAGGGATACCCCTGGCCAACTAGATAACCATGCAGAAAACACTAAACCTAGAAATTGAAGCCAAAAAATGGCAAATCTACTTTGCAAATAAATACAGTAGTAGATCAAGCAGTCTTTCTGCAGAGATCCTCAGAGCGGGCCTCTGGACTGATCTGTGGTATTACAGGAACGAAAATTAGCAGGTAAGAATCAATTTTCCTTTCTTGAACATATCCAGATCAGTCCAGACAAGTGGGATGTACCAAAGCCCTCTTACACTGGGCAGGAACCCGAAAGACCCGCTCGAAGAACACTCTCTTCAAAAGGGGCCGCCTCAGGGGCCCGCACATCCAAAAGGTAATGCTTGGTAAAAGTGTGCAATGAAGACCACACTGCGGCTCTACAGATCTCTTGGGGAGACACCAGCTGACACTCAGCCCAAGATGGCGCCTGAGCTCGAGTTGAATGTGCTCTAAGACCCACTGGAACCAGTCTTCCTTTTGATACATAAGCTGCAGAGATCATCTCTTTCACCGAATGAGACAAAGAAGCCTTAGATGCCTTTTCACCCTTTTTTGCTCCCCCAAACAGGACAAACAAATGATCAGAATGACAAAAAGCGTTAGAGACTTTCAAGTAACGTAATACCATCTGTATCACATCCAAAAGGTGAAGTTCTCATCCCATCGAGGGATCCCAAGCCCAATCCGGAAACCCGGGCAACTCCACTGATTGGTTTACATGAAAGAACCGACACCACCTTAGGAAGAAACGAAGGTACATACGCAAGGACACCATATCGGATGATATCTGTAGAAACGGATCACGGCACGAAAGCACCTGCAATTCTGAAATACTTCTAGCCGAACAAATAGCTACCAAAAAGACCATCTTCAGAGTCAGGAACTTCAAAGATACCTGATTCAGAGGCTCGAATGGCTCCTCACAAAGGACCCATAGCACGAGATTAAGATTCCATTCCGGACAAATGTGACACAGAGGTGGACGGAGATGTTTGACTCCTCATAGAAAATGCACCACATCCGGATGGGATACCAAGGCCTTCCCTTGGACTCTCCCTCCCTCCCTGCAACCCAAAGCAGAAACTTGGACCCAAAGGGAACTATGGGCTAATCCTTTGGATAAACCCACCTGCAAAAGAGACAAAATATGGGACAACGACACCTGAAGAGGGTCTCAAACACCTTCCATACCCTGGAATAGGCTAAAGAGGTAGCAGGGCATCTTGCTTGGAGCAGCATGGTAATTACTGGTTCTGAATACCCCCTCACAAGCAGCTCCTCCTCTCAAAAGCCAGGCAGCGAGACAAAAGCGATCCTCCCAATTGGAAATATAGGACCCTAACGCAGGAGATTCGGTAAATGGGTCAGGCGTAGCAGTCCGTCCACTGCCAGCTGCATTAGATCTGTGAACCACAGATGGCGAGGCCATTCTGGAGCCACCAGAATCACTGACCTGTGTGGCCCTCTACATGCCTGAGTACCTTTGCTATCAGCAGCCTCGGAGGAAAGATGTACAGGATGACTCCGGTCAGCCACGGACATATGAGGGCATCAAGCCCCACTGCCCCGGACTCCCTCCAGTGGCTGAAGAACCTTTGCGTCTTGGTATTGAGACTCGTTGCCATGAGATTGAACTGCGGGGTTCCCCACCATTCGCAGAGAAGCTCCTGTGCTACCGTGGGACTCTTGGTTCCCCCTTGGCAGTTGATGAAGCCACCATGGTTGAATTGTTCGAGAAAACTCGCACCATCCGATTGCGGACCAAGGGTGGAAACTGCTCCAGAACTCGGCGCACCACTCTCGTCTCCAGGCGATTGATGGACCATGTCTGTTCCAACATCGACCAAAGGCCCTGAGCAGACCTGCCCAGGCAAACTCTCCCCCAGCCCTGAAGACTTGCATCCATGATGACCATCACCCACTCCGGGACCTCAAGAGGCATCCCCTTCTCCAGATTGTTCCACGTCATCCACCAGGCCAGATTGGCACTGGTCGAACCCATCAGAGCCAGGGGCCGGAAATATTGTTGCGACAGAGGATTCCAATGGGACAACAAGGCTCTCTGCAGAGGCCTCAAACCAGGGCACCAGTTCCAATGTGGACACCATCGAGCCCAGGACCTGTAAGTAATCCCAGACCTTCGGCATCTGTGCTATCTGCTCCTGAATTTTGTTCACCCTGTCATCTGTAAGAAACACTCTTCTCGGCTCGGTGTCGAAATGGGCTCCCAAGTATTCGAGGGAATGGGAGGGGACCAGATGGCTCTTCTGCACATTGATAACTCAGCCTAGAGATTCCAGGAGCAACTGAACTCTGTCCACGGACTGCACACATTCCTCAAGTGACTTCACCCATATCAGCCAATCGTCCACGTACGGGTACACCAGCAATCCCTCCTGTCGCAGTGCTGCCACTACCACCATCACCTTTTTAAGGTCCATGGGGCAGTGGCCAGCCCAAAAGGCAGCACTTGAAACTGATAGTGCTGTCCCAGAACCATGAATCTGAGAAACTTCTGATGCTCCTGATGGATGGGGATATGCAGATAAGCCTCGGTGAGATCCAGAGACGCCAAAAACTCTCCTCCTTGTACCACCGCAATTATGATGCACAATGTCTCCATCCGAAAACGTGGTACCTTCAAACTCTGGTTGACTTTCTTCAGGTCTAGGATAGGTCAGAAGTAACATTTAAATAGAAATTTGTGAGTGCTTTTAGTCTGCTTTCAAGGGCCAGCCATCAATTCAGATCAGACCCTTCCTCCTCAACCAGTGTTTGTGGGGGAGGCACTAATTGGATTTGGATTGCTAGAGTCTCATGTGCTTTGGTAACTGAATCATTTTGGAGCTGGGATCTTCATGAACCAGAGCCTTGCCTGCTAAAGTTAAGTGCAAATTTGTTTGGTTATTATCTGTGCTTAGAACTAGGGCATTATATTTGCTAAAACTTGTGCACTGTCTGTTAAAAAGAAGCAAAATTGAAATAGAAACTTGTGAGTGCTTTTAGTCTGCTTTCAAGGGCCAGCCATTAGTTCAGATCAGACCCTTCCTCCTCAGCCAGTGTTTGTGGGGGGTGGGACTGCTTTCTAGCTAAACTGCTTTTGGCAGCAGACTCAGTGTTTTGCAGTGGGCATTCAAGTCCCCAGTCTGATTTGAACTGAAGGAGACAGCCAGAAGCACAAACTCTTGAGGAGAGATAAGGAAAAAGCTTAAATTAGTTAGCCAAATTTGCGGGAGTGTCTGTTCAAAATCAATAGCAGATAGTGTCTAGTGAACAACCTTGACCAAGGGTTAACTGTTTACCTCCTTCCCACCCTGCCCCTCTACCCACCCACCCCTAGGTTTGTTTTTCTGATATACTATGCCTGAATACATAATTAACAACTATATAAATTAGTAATTTGGTAATCCCTGAGGTGTAATCCATCAAATAAATTTACCAAAATGAGGACTATCCAATGTAACTATTGCGGAGCCTTCATTCTGAGAGAAAGCATCTGGAAACTTAGGGCTTGTCCCATTTGCTCAGAACTCTTGAAAAAGGAGTTGGCTGAAGTTAAAGCTGAATTAGCTTCAATGAAGAAAGTCTCACCCACTTTACATTATTTAGTAATTAATTCCCCATTACCACAAAAAAAAACAAATGCAAGGAAAAAGAGATTTACAGTGGGCTCAGGTAGGATAAGACCTGTGACCCACAAACACCCATTCTTGACAGCTGTGCAGCACACAAGTCTATGCCCCCACTCACACAGGGCATTAAGGAACTCACAAAACACCAGGAGTACAGTGGGCTCTGGTAGAATTAGACCCTCGATGCAGAGACACACACTGTATCAAGTGCAACAAGTACAAAACACCTTCTCTGTATAAAATACTGAAGACGTTTTTGAGAAAAAGATTGAAGTGTTGTCTGAAAAGAGAGAAGAAACCCAATGCATACAGAAATTCCAGATCAGTAACAAAAGAAAAAAAACTCATTGTGCTGGATGAATCCAACATCAGAGGCACTAATCCTGCAAAGGGAAAGGTTGAAATGGATAACAAAACTCAACTAAAGTCACAAAAGGAGTCCAGGAACAACAGTAACCGGAATGATGAAAGCTGGAAAGCTATGTACACAAATGCTCATAGTTTGGGCAATAAAATCCAGATCTGCAAGCCCTAATGGAGGAGGCAGACTTGGACGTTGTTGCTGTCACAGACATGGTTCACTGAATCACATCATTGGGATACAGCAATTCCAGGCTATAACTTGTTAAGGAAGGACAGAGAGGATAGGAAAGGGGGAGGAGTGGCTCTTTATGTCAGAAAAAATATCCAAGCATCTGAGCTGCAAGGAAGATGGGGCAATGAAGAAGCTTATGGGCCAACCTAAAAAAAGATGGGGCATCCATTTTTATTGGAGTGGTTTACAGGCCTCCAAACAAAAGGAAGAGCTGGACAAAGATCTGGTTGAAGACATCCAAAAGATGGGAAAGAAGGGGAAGTGGTGATCGTGGGAGACTTTACTTTGCCAGATGTAGACTGGAGAATCCCATCTGCAGAATCTAACAATAGTAGAAATAGTGGATGCCCTGCAATGAGCTTTGTTCAAACAAATGATAATGGAACCCACAAGAGAGTGGGCTATACTCAATTTAGTGCTCACTAATGGAGATAATGTTTCTGATGTCCAGGTGGGCGCCCACCTCAGCACCAGTGATCATCATACAGTATGGTTTAATATCACAAAAAAGATACGGAAAAGAAGCACAGGCTTTTCAGTTCAAAAACACAGACTTTGATGAAATGGGGAAGTACCTGGAGGAAGAACTAGTAGGCTGGGAGAACGAGAGAGATGTGGAATAACAGTGGACCAAACTAAAAGGAGCAATTACCAAGGCAACTAATCTATATGTTAGAAAAGTAAAGAAAAGCAAAAGAAAAATGAAACCTATCTGGTTCTCAAAGGAGGTGGCTGACAAAATAAAGGCTAAAAGAAAAGCGTTCAAGAAATATAATAGATCCCAAAGGGAGGAGCACAAGGAACAATATCTAGTAGAACTGAGGGGAGACAAAGAAAGTAATCAAGACGGCAAAAAGTCAAGCGGAAGAAAAGATTGCCAAAGAGGTAAAGAGAGGTGAAAAACATTTTTAAGATACATCAGTGAAAGGAGAAAAGTCCAAAGCGGTATAGTAAAATTGAAAGATGAAAAGGATCAATGGGTGGAGAGAGATGAAGAAATGGCAGAAATATTAAACAAATACATCAGTTCAGTGTTCACTAAAGTGGACCCTGGAGAAGGACTATCGCTAGTTAACAAGAAACTGGAGGGGAATGGAGTAGATGTAACTCCATTTACAGTAGAGAATGAATGGGAAGAGCTGGGGAAACTGAAAGTGGACAAAGCCATGGGGCTTGATGAGGTTCATCCCAGGATACTGAGGGAGCTCAGAGATGTGCTTGCGGGTCCGCTGTGTGACCTGTTCAATAGATCCTTAGAAACAGGAGTGGTGCCAAGTGATTGGAGAAAAGCGGTGGTGGTCCCCCTTCACAAAAGTGGGAACAGAGAAGAGGCTGATAACTACAGACTGGTCAGCCTCACCTCGGTGGTGGGAAAAGTAATGGAGTCACTGCTGAAAGAAAGAATAGTGAACTATCTACAGCCGGGAGAATTGCTGGACCAGAGGCAGCATGGATTCACCAGGGGAAGATCCTGTCAGACAAATCTGACTTTTTTGACTGGGTAACCAAGGAATTGGAGCAAGGAAGAGTGCTCGATGTCATCTACTTGGATTTCAGCAAGGCTTTTGATATGGTCCCACACAGGAGACTAGTGAATAAAATGAGAAGCTTAGGAGTGAGTGCCGAGGTGGTGGCCTGGATTGCAAACTGGTTGACGGACAGAAGACAATGTGTGATAGTAAATGTAACTTACTCTGAAGAGTGAGCGGTGTTAGGCGGAGTGCCGCAGGGATCGGTGTTGGGACCAGTCCTGTTCAATATCTTTGTGAGCGACATTGCGGATGGGATAGAAGGTAATGTTTGTCTTTTTGTGGATGACACTAAGATCTGCAACAGAGTGGACACGCCAGAAGGAGTAGAGAGAATGAGACGGGATTTAAGGAAGATGGAAGAGTGGTCGAAGATATGGCAGCTGAGATTCAATGCCAAGAAGTGCAGAGTCATGCATATGGGGTGTGGAAATCCAAAAGAACTGTTTTTGATGGGGGAGAAGGGCTGATACATACGGAGCAGGAGAGAGACCTTGGGGTGATAGTCTCTAATGATCTGAAGTCGTTGAAACAATGTGACAAGGCGATAGCTAAAGTCAGAAGAATGCTGGGCTGCATAGAGAGAGGAATATTGAGTAAGAAAAGGGAGGTGATAATCCCCTTATGCAGGTCCTTGGTGAGGCCTCACCTGGAGTACTGTTTTCAGTTCTGGAGACTGTATCTCCGAAGGGACAGAAACAGGATGGAGGCAGTCCAGAGAAGGGCGACCAAAAAGGTGGAGAGTCTTCATCGAATGACTTATGAGGAGAGATTGAAGAATCTAAATATGTAGACCCTGGAGGAAAGGAGGAGCAGGGGTGATATAATTCAAACTTTCAGATACTTGAAAGGTTTTAATGATCCAAAGACAACGACAAACCTTTTCCGTTGCAAAAAAATCAGCAGAACCAGGGGTCATGATTTAAAACTCCAGGGAGGACGACAGAACCAATGTCAGGAAGTATTTCTTCATGGAGAGGGTGGTGGATGCCTGGAACACCCTTCCGGAGGAAGTGGTAAAGACCAAAACTGTGAAGGATTTCAAAGGGGCGTGGGATAAACACTGTGGATCCATAAAGTCTAGAGGATGTGAATGAAGAGAAGAGGCTTGGGGGTGGCTTGCTTGCGGGAATGACGGCTACTACTTGGAGATTAATATTCAATAAACATACACATAGTTAATGCAACTCCAACATTGCTCTATGCTTCAACGGCAAGAGGAAATGTGGAAAAAAGGATTTGCATCCTCAAAAAAGCAGGGGAGTAGCTTGCTTGTTATGGCGGTTACTACCCCAAACCAAATAAGCCTGATACTTCACTTTCAATGCATATCCAGCATAGCTCTCTACTACAACGGCAGGGAGAATGGAGAATGAAGAAAAGACAATTTATATTCAGACAACAACCAACAAGGAATGAAATACATAGTCTGGGTAAACAAATAAGCATGGGTGTAGCTTGCTTATTACGGTGGTTACTACCCCGAATCAATTAAGCCTGATACTTCACTTGGAATACATATCCAGCGCCGGTTACTGCTTCAATGGCGGGGGGAATGAAGAAAAGAGGATTTACATTCCGACAACCAACAAGGACTGAATTGCACAGGCAGGGTAAACAAGCATGGGAGTAGCTTGCTTATTGCGGCGGTTACTACCCCAAACCACTTAGATGCAGCTCCAGCACTGCTCTCTACATCAATGGTGGGGGTGGAAGGGAATTGGAACCAAAAAGTTACCAATAAGAGCCCTGATTTCAGCGGTCAGAGTAACAGATAAGTATGAAAACAATTAGGTCTGAAAGCTTGCTGGGCAGACTGAATGGGCCGTTTGGTCTTCTTCTGCCATCACTTCTATGTTTCTATATGTCAGAACGTGCCTTCCTTCTTGGGCACCATGAAATAGATGGAATATCTGCCTTGTCCCTGCTTGGACAGTGGCACCGGTACAACCGCCTCCAGATTTAACAACCACTGAAGTGTTTCATGGACCTCTGCCCACTTGCTTCGGGAAAGACAACGCAATTCCAGAAAGACCGACCGCAGTGGGCGAGAAAATTCTAAGGCATAGCCGTTTCTCACCACGCTCAACAGTCGGAAGTGATCTTGGTCCACTCCCCGTAGAACCGGGCCAACCTGCCCCCGATTACCAGAGACAAGGAGTGGACCTGCCGGATCTCATTGTGAGGACTTATTGCCACCCACACCCTGGGTGGATCCACCTCTAGATGACCTTCCAGCCCCTCGAAAGGACTGTTGCCTATGCGAGGACTGTCTTGGGGTCGAGACCGCTGAGGGCCTCACCTGACAAAAACGTCTGGACTCCCGAAAGTAAGGCCAAGAAAAGAGAGGTTTCCGGCCAGACTTTCGATCCTCTGGCAGCCTATTGCCCTTTGTCGCTCCCAGCGACTTCACCAAAGGATCGAGGTCCTCACCAAACAGCAGTTTCCCCTGAAAGGGTAGATTACAGAGCTGCAAATTTGATGACAGATCCACTGACCAGTTGCGTAGCCACAAGTGTCACCTGGATGCCACCACTGACATCATAGCACGGGCCGTGGTTCTCACCAGGTCATACAAGATATCTGTGCCATAGGCAACTCCTGCCTCTAGGCAGGCCGCCTGGACTGGGGAAAGAATCCCGGAGGCAGACTGTTCCTGCTTCTGGATCCAACATAAATAGGCCTGCTGCATCAGACTTGCACATACCGATGCCTACAGGCTGAGCCCCAGGACCTCAAAAGCTCACTTGAGATGCACTTCCAACTTCCGTTCCTGAACATCCTTCAGAGCAGAAGCTGCAGCCACCGGAATAGTGGTCTTCTTAGTGACTGCCGAAACTGCTGCATCCACCTTCTGGACCTAGAGAACATCCAAATGGTCCTGCAGAAGCGATTAAAGCTTGGACATCACTCTGCCAACTTGCAGACCTGAGTCGGGGGAATCCCACTCTAGGTTGATCAATTTCTGGATTTTCTTGGGAATTGGGAAAGCACTGGGGGTTCTCAGTAGGCTATCCAGAACTGGATTAACCCCTTCAGCATCTGAATCATCCAGGGTGAGCTTAATTCCCAGCTCCTCCAACACATGAGGTATAAGCAGGCGAAGCTTCTCTCTCTTGAAAAGCTGGATCACCCGCGGATCATTGCCTTCAGCCTACAGACCCTCCAAAGTCCCCTGTTCAGTTTTAGAGTCTCCTGGGTCCAGAGGGGGACCCCCAATCAGGACCCCATCCTGATCGGCCGCCAAGGAGACCTCATTCTTCTGCTTAGACTCGTCTGAATCTTCCGATTCCAATCGCTCTAGCCGTCCCTCAGGAGGCAGAGTTCACTGGGGGACCTTCCCCAGCTTTGCCGAACCCATTGGGTCTTCTGTGACACTGCACTTACCTGCCTGCCTAGCCAGGAATGCCTTGTGCAGTAAAAGTACGAATTCGGGTGAAAGCACTCCCGGGGCCCCCAAAGGGCGCTTGGGGCTGCTAGAGCCCGAGACATCCGTACCTTTTTCCCCAAGTCGAACCATGAGAGACAGGAGCGGCGGGGACCCCCCTGGACCCCCGGGGAGATGTCTCCCTATCCAGCTTCACTTCTATGGCCATAACCACTCCCTCCTGTGATCCCAGCACCACCGCCGCGGTCCGAGAATGCCTCCACGGCTTTGCTTGCCGTTCAGACCCTCCCTTCCCCCCTCCAGCACACTCCGTGCAGAGGAGGAGGTCATTCAGGTCGACCGGGCTACCACAGGTCCTGCAGGTCTCTCTGAGCTGCTTGTCTGTTATAACAAGCACCAAGAAATAAAGTAAGGCAAAATAAAATTCCAAACAGGCAATCCTATGCTTGCTGCACTTCCACGCGGCCCAGATCGCAAGGGGGAGGGGCGCACCACGCAGCAGTCGTCAAACCCTGAAGAGGACGCACTGCCCCAAGAATTTCCTGCCGGCGCGGTGAACAGGCCGCTGCCGCGATTGAAAACCATACTGCTCATTCGGGAGTACAACCAGCCCACACCGGAGTGAATATGCCCCGACTGGGATCACCCCCTCCAAATGATTCCCCGATCTGCCCACTTACTGCCCCGGCCTGCACCCTTCGATCTCTCCGAGGATTTCAGCCTGCTAGGCCGCACAGCCTGCCATATGCTTCTGCTGTTGCAAAAGCAGACAGCTGCTGGTGACTTTTTTTTTTTTTTTTTACAACAAAGATTTAAAGGCCCAGACACACAGGAAAGCACAAAAATAAAAGTAACGGTACTTTCCTGTCCTGGGCAGGCGGAGGGGCTTCGGGCCCACCAAGGGAACCAGACCACTGGCTGTCAGGGATCCTGGAGTCGCGGGCTGAAGCTGGCCAGGGGCATCCAACCCCCCGTTCACCCGGCTCAACCCGAGTGATGACCCTTCTGCAGAAACTTGTCACCTCGGGGAGCAATTTTCCTTAAAATATCCAGTCAGTCAGTACTGCAGGGTTAGCACTTCCACCATCTGCTGGAGGTAGAGAAATACTAAGGGACTGCAGGTGGCACTCTCGTATATGTGGCAGTGCCCAAAGTTTTGTACTCTTCCATCTGCTGGGGGGATGAATAAAACCCACTTGTCTGGACTGATCTGGGTATGTTCAGGAATAAGTAATTAACTCTTTGCATACTACACTGATTAAAAAAAATCAGTGAATTAAGAAAATATCTGCATACCTGTACAATTCTTTTTTGTCTTGTTCCTTTTTTTAAATTTATTTTCTCTGGCATTTTCATTTATTTCCATTAGCTCAGATTCTCTGAAAGCTGAAGTTCCTGGGAAATAACCACATTTTTTTTTCCTTTTCACCTTTTCCCTGCATTGGCATTGATAGCAATGCTTGCTTGTTGTAGGTCAAGCATGACATTTAAAAGAATGCCTTGGAGGACAAGACATAAGGTAAGAATGCATCTCTTTGATTTTATTAGAGAATAAAGCACAAAATGTTTTAGATTAGTCTGCATTTATTTTTCCCACTAAACAGTTAAACCCTGACAGAGATTAAAAAAAAAAAAAGCAAAATCGTAATACAATATAGGGGCAGACATCAATTTCTTTGTGCTATATGGGAAAAAAAGCATACTTCTGTGTTCTTCCATATAAATATGTTCTGACTCAGGTATGCAGTACTATCACACACAATCATAATGGCATGAAAAATATGAGGCTTAATGGAATGTTTGCATTATATATTTCAAGTTTACATTCACTAGAAATTGTAGCAGACAATAGATAACAAAATAACCTAGTCTGCGTAAGGGTAGAAATATTTGGAACATCATAGTGAAACTCAAATTCCTTGAGTTCAAATATCCTGAAGTGAATATTTGTCTTGTCTTTGCTTTTCTTCCTCTTAAATGTCATCGTTTCTCTAGGCTAGGGGGTTTCTTTTCAAGGAGCATAGATACAAAGGTGCACCTTGTTCTGAGGCTGCACATACTTCAAAGAGGCAAAACCTCAAATCAACCGAAATACAGTTCGATTTTGCTATAAATTCAAACTAAACTATTTGTTATTAAAATTCATTGTTTTCATTTAATTTGAAAGTTTTTGACATTTGATTCATTAGAGCAGAGGTGGCCAACTCTGGTCACTGGGAGTCACAATCTAACCTGGTTTTCAGAAAATCTACAATGAATATGTTTAAGATAGACTTTTATACAATGCCTCCATTGTGGATATCCTGAAAACTTGGCTCTTAAGGACTGGAGCTGGCATTAGAGCACTGGTATACATGTTTATGAAATTTTACATGCTGATGTATTTACACATGATCAGAAATGTCATAGTATCTGAGACAATGAATAAAAAAACAAAGTAATATCATGGACACAAAATGTCAGTCAACATATGTAATAAATATAATGGGATCAATATTCAAAGCTATTTAGCTGGATAATACATATAGGGGCACATTTTAAAAGCTTTACGGTTGTAAATCCAGCTGGATTTCCGCGTGTAGGGGGGTTATGCACGCCAAGCCTATTTTGCATAGGACCAGCGATGCACGCAAGCACCGGGATGCGCGTATATCCTTGGGCTTGAAAAAAGGGGCGGGGAATGGGGGGTCCGGGGCGGGGCGTGGGCATGGCCAGAGGCCTCCGAAGGCTCCAAATGGAACAAGAGACAGACAGTAGGTGCCCGAGTAAGAACAGGCCAAAGCCTGAGAGGCCAAGTCCAGAATAAGTATAGCAGAGGCGTCATTGAAAGGGCTGGAGTCAGGGCAGGCGATAGGCAAGGAGGAATGGCAAGGCACTGGTCAGGTCCAGGAGACAAAGTATAGCTTAGTCGAGCAAGGCAGAGGTCAGGTCCAGGAGATGATCAGTCGCATGGTCAGACAAAGCAGAGTTTGGGTCCAGGAGATGATCAGTAGCGTGGTCAGACAAAGCAGTAGCATGGTCAGGCAAAGCAGAGGTCGGGTCCAGGAGAAGATCAGTAACGTGGTCAGGCAAAGCAGAGGTCGGGTCCAGGAGTCAGTCCTTAGAACAAGTAGAGTAAATACAGGACACAGGAACAAGGAAGAGTAATACAACCAGGATCAGGAACACGGACAGGAAAGGAACCAGGAACATGAAGGATTCACCTGAGGAGGCAACGAAGTACACGACCAGCATGGAAACCTGTTGCAAAGGCAACTAACTGAGGCTGAGCCCGGCCTTATATACCAAGGCCCAGTGATGTCATCATCCGGGGCCGCGGGTTGGTTTCCCACTGCGGCCCTTTAAAAGGAAAGGAGATGCGTGCACACCTATGGAGGAGCACGGCGCAGGATGGCGGCATCTCCCTGTGGACCACGCAGGGATGCCTGCCACAGAGCATGGACGTCTGTCACGGAGACAGGAGCACCGGGGGTGGCCCGAGGTCAAAGGCGCCGACCCATGGCCATGAGGGAAGTGGAGCCAGACGCTGGAACAGGAAGATGAGGGTAAGAGGGCCTGGCCGCGGGCCTACCGCAGCCAGCACATGCAACACACTCCTGTGCACATTTTCTGTTGTGCCTGCATATCTTCCTTCTAATGAAGGGTTTTGCTATAGACTAAGTATATTGTCTGTCTTCAGTATCAGATTTCTCAAGGGCTGGTGCTCTGCTGATGAGGCCACAGAATGGTTTAAAATGAGGCAGTTTCATACCAGTTGTTAGCCTAGAACACAACCATTCTTCCAAGGATCCAGTTTGGTCCTCGTGAATCTTAAAAGTCATATCTGGGAAGAGCCCTGTGTGCAGGCAATGAGATGATTGAGAGCTGCAGGTGAAAGCAAGACTCCCAAGGTGGTACATCTGGGGTATGTCAGGTAGGCAGAGTGTCATAAAGACCCCCAAGGAGTTAGATCCTGCATCTACCAGTTGTTTGCTCAGCACAGCCTTCAATTGAATTGAAAACATAAACAAATGAGATAATTTTTTTTTCATTCATGAGAACCCTCCATTTGTTTTGGGGGTTGACAAATGAAACAAAAATGGACTAATTCTATGTATTTTACCCATTTGTTTCAAACAAATGCACATACCTACAAAACAATTATTAGGCCAGTGTTGAAAAAGTCGCACCTGGAATCTAGCAATTTTACTAAATACTACCAGCATCAAATTCACTATTTAAAATGAAAACAATTGAGCAGGTAATTTTGAAACAACTTTGTTTTTTTTACAAGAAGTTTATATTGAATATTCATTTCAATATGGACTTATGAACTATCACAGTACAAATTCATTACTATTGGCAAATACTAACATTATTTGTCAAGGACTGAGTAAGGTGAATGAATTTCTAATGGTATTTCTCAATATTTCTACAACTTTTGAAACCATTTCCCACTTGATTTCACTTAGACATCTTAGCGATTTGGGCTTAGGTTAGATTGGGCTCTTCTTCTTATTGGAAATCTATGAGGTATATATTCAAAAGCTATTTAGATGGATAGCTTAAAGTTATCCATGTAAATGGCAAATTTTGGAATATTCCACCTTTTATCTGGTTAGATTTTAGCCAGATTAAAAAAAAGAGGCATTCTGGGAACATAACTGAGAAGAGCTACTTATCTGGCTTAGTTAATTACTAAGATTCAAACATATCCAGCTAAGGTTTCCACCTAACCTTAGACCTGTTATTGAGCAAGTCTAATGTCATCTCATCCAGCTAACTTTAAAATTATCCAGGTATGTTCAGTATCACTGAATATCCCACCTAACAGGCAAATTTTAAAATTTATTTATTTATTTAATTTATTTAAAAGTTCTTATATACCGCACAAAGTGACATTTACATGTCCATCTAGGCAGTTTACAGGCACACATACATAATTTAAAAAACAAAAATAATACAGTATAAAATAAGTTCATACAAAGTGGTAGGCCTTAATGCAATATGACCGAAGATGTTACTTATGATATTCTGTAAGCATCATTAAACAGTGTGATGTAGCGCAGCCCAGCCGCAGGCAGGAGCTGACAAGCTACTATAAGAGCAATAAGAATACCAGAGCCAGACAGCAGGGGCCTATTTCAGACCGTACGAAAGTGCCCGGGAGAGGGGCACCAGCCCGCTCTCCCACCGAAAGAGACAAAGTAACTGTGCCCTGCATCCCGCAGGGAGCACAGAAGAGAAGGCCTGAAGAAAAATCACACGAATGTGATGCAGCTGACAAGGAAGGTACACTCCTGCGCAGAGGCTAGGGAGAAAGACGAGGGGACCACTGCCAGGCATGCACCTGTGCACTGATGGGAAAGAGGGAAGGAGGGAGGGGAAACCGTAACCCTGGCGGGGGGCCAGACAGCAGGGGGCGCAGGGGAAGAGAAGGACTACGAATCCCAGCTTCCCTGAAACACCACCAGACAAGGGAGGAAAGCCTGAAGGTGAACAGGTGGCAGGCATAGAGCTTAATGAGGCAGACACCAATGAGTCCATGGAGGTGGAGGAAGAGGGCGTGCCCCCTTGGTGGGACTGGCCACAAAAACCCAGCTCTTCGGAGTCAGAGGAGGAGGAGATGGAGGTAGGTTCGGGGATAGAGGAGTCCTCCTGTTCAGGCATGGATACAGAGTAATCCAGGTGGAGGGGAGAAGTATAAGCTTTACCCTAAAGGGGTCTGTGGAGTTGGGGTTGGTAATAGTGCTGAACAGAGGAGGTAAATGAGTGCTCTGCACTAGCACTGCTTGTAAGGGAATCAGAGGGCTGGAGGGGGAGGGGACAAACTCCATGTAATGCAGCCAGATGTTACTGATTAAACTGCTTTGAAGGAACTATCCCTCTCTCTGTGTTGTCTCTGGGGCTTGGGGGGGCTGTTTACCCCCAACCCTGCCCGAATAGAACCCCGAAGCCCAGCAAAACTGGGGCCAGCAGAGGCACAGGGAGTTTCGTGAACCCATCGAACGCCAGGGACCGGGGCAACTGCTGGCGGCTCCGAACTGGAGACGAAAGAGCGGCGTTTGAGGCTTCACGGACGGTGAGCCATCACAACAGATAAGTTTTTAACAAGTGTACATGCGCCCATACGTGAGTGGAGATACACTGGAATTTTAAATCATGAGCTCACTTGTGCGTATGATTTAAAATGCTCCTAATTTTAAGAGGTTACTCAAGCAAACTTACTTCACATATCTCCCATAGTGCTTTGCTGGCTTTAACGTGCGCATATAAATGGATTTTAAATCATGCTCGAGTGAGAGACATTCCAAGCTTTTCCAACTAGTCCACCAGTTTGCTCTGTGAATATCCAGGTCTTCCAGACCCTTCCGATTCTTCACCCTGCACATCCCACAGTAGATCCGTACCCCTCACCTGTTCTGTAAGCCTGAAAACATGAGATTTACAGCTAACAAGCCAACATGTACAGTGGCCTCCGGTTTTAAAATTCGGAGTTACGTGCCTAAGGTGTTGGTCCCACCCTGCCCCGAAACACCTTTTTTTAGATCCCGGGAAATGCTCAACATGCCCTTTCTTCTTTTGCTCCCTCCTTTTCCCTCTGTGAACCTTTAGCAGCTGAAAAATATCAATATGCCTGTGATGCCAAATTTTCTTCTTAAGAGACATGGGCACATCCTCCCACAATTCATAAAAAGTCACCAATGCAGGAGTTCCCCTATCAGCACCTTTATCCTTTGTCCCAGCACTGGCCGAAGATGAGGCACATGAAGAATCCGAAGAGGAAGATGAGGAGGAAGACAACAACGAATTGGAAGAACTGGATCTATCTCACTTCTTTTTATGCTTGGACCTGTCACTCCTCTTAGCCCTCGAAGAATCCCCAGACTTGTCCACAACAGCAAAAGATGCTCCCTCAACAGTCACACCCACCAACTGATTCACTGCTAAAGAAGCAGAAACATTCTGAATAGTAGGGATGTGCAGCCAAAAAGTTTTTGTTGCATTCGTGATATGTATTCGTGGGGGGTCAATTCCGTTTCATGCGGAAGTATGGAGAATTCCATAAGTTGTCGATCTGTAAATACGTTACTATGGCGAGTTAAATTAGTGTCCCAGTTAAAATTAAAATTAACTACAACCCCCCACCCTCTGACCCCCCCAAGACTTACCAAAACTCCCTGGTGGTCCAGCGGGGAATCAGGAAGCCATCCCTGCACTCGTTTGCCGGTTTCATCACGGCGTGTCACAGGGGCTACCAGTGCCATTGGTCAGCCCCTGTCACATGGTCACAGGCGCCATCTTGTGCTCCTCCCATGTGACAGGGGCTGACCAATGGCACCGGTAGCCCCTGTGACATAGTATGGGCAAAGGCTATCGGCGCCATTTTGAGTCCTGGCATCGGACGGCAGGTCGCTCCGGGACCCCCGTTGGACCCACAGGGACTTTTGGTCAGCTTGGGCGGGCCTCCTGACCCCCACAAGACTTGCCAAAAGTCCAGTGGGGGTCCGGGAGTGACCTCCTTCATGCCGGCCGTCCGATGCCAATACTCAAAATAGCACCGATCGCCATCATAGTGAGGGCAAAGGCAATCGGCGCCATTTTGAGACTCAAAATCGCCGTCCGATGCCAATATTCAAAATGGCGCCGATCGCCTTTGCCCTCACTATGACGGTGATCGGCGCCATTTTGAGTATTGGCATCAGATGGCGATTTTGAGTCTCAAAATAGCGCCGATTGCCTTTGCCCTCACTATGACGGCGATCGGCGCCATTTTGAGTATTGGCATCGGACGGCGATTTTGTGTCTCAAAATGGCGCCGATCGCCTTTGCCCTCACTATGTGTGTCATAATGAGGGGTTTAAATTTTTATTTAGGAGGCCGAATAAAACAGATATCTGTTAAATACGCGGGGGGTCGTGATGCGTTTCACTTCCCCACGTATTTAACAGATAGGACAAAATAAGTTGCAGATTACAAATACGTGGAAAACGGATGCACATCCCTACTGAATAGCCGCATCCCCCACCCCAGATGAAGCAGCAACTGTCAACTCACCCTGCTGCGTCAAGCTCTCCAGAATCCTGGTTCAGTGGGCCAGGTGCATTGTCATCAAGGGCAAACATTTCCCCAATGATTCTGGTCACAACATTTGAGGCTGCCTACCTCCTTCCCCTGGGATAGTGTTACCGAACAGCACCCCATTTCCTCCATGGTGGGTTGTTGCTTCTGACACATGGCAGGGGGCTGCTGGCCTGCCACCTGACTGATAGAAGGGGCTGAGGGTGTGGGGTTACTCTGCTTCTTTTCAGCCACTTTATGCTGCCTGGAAAAATGGGGCCCCTGACTGGTACTGCCACCATCTCCAGATGGCTGTACTGTTGGGTGTTGCATATGCATATGATGTATCATGCCAAAATTAGTTAGATGTCCCATTTGCTTGCCTCTGCTAATAGCCCTGGCACAGTAATTACACTGAGCAAAATGTGGGTCCTCTGTCACTTTAAAGTGGCTCCAGATTGCAGATTGCTTTCATGATCCCTTCTCTATAGCCTTCGGGGTGGATGTTGGCACTGAAATAGTGGGTGCACCCCAAAAAGCAATGCCAGGGGCATCAGTCACACTCTGTGCCTGCGCTGACTGCTCTTCCTCATCATCCTCATCAGTTTCATCTCTCCCCTGCAGCACTGAAGTGGAGGCTAAGACAGAACTAACTAATCCTCCTAAACTTTCTTCAGCTATTACGTCTTCCATTTCTGATGATGATAATTCCACACAAGATGATTCTTCATCGGAATCAGAAGAAAACAGTGCCTGCACTACATTTTTTACACTAAGTCGAGTCTGCTGTCACACTGCTGCTTTTAGGTCTCTCCCTTTTATAAGAACATAAGAAATTGCCATGCTGGGTCAGACTAAGGGTCCATCAAGCCAAGCATCCTGCTTCCAATAGAGGCCAAACCATGCCACAAGAACCTGGCAATTACCCAAACACTAAGAAGATCCCAAGTTACTGATGCAATTAATAGCAGTGGCTATTCCCTAAGTAAACTTGATTAATAGCCGTTAATGGACTTCTCCTCCAAGAACTTATCCAAACCTTTTTTGAACCCAGCTACATTAATTGCACTAACCATATCCTCTGGCAAAAAATTCCAGAGCTTTATTGTGCATTGAGTGAAAAATAATTTTCTCCGATTAGTCTTAAATGTGCTTCTTGCTAACTTCATGGAATGCCCCCTAGTCCTTCTATTATTCGAAAGTGTAAATAACTGATTCACTTCTACTCATTCAAGACCTCTCATGATCTTAAAGACCTCTATCATATCCCCCCTCAGCTGTCTCTTCTCCAAGCTGAACAGCCCTATCCTCTTCAGCCTTTCCTCATAGGGGAGCTGTTTCATCCCCTTTATCATTTTGGTTGCCCTTCTCTGTACCTTCTCCATCGCAATTAAATCTTTTTTGAGATGCCTCAACCCGAATTGTACACAGTATTCAAGGTATAGTCTCACCATGGAGCGATATAGAGGCTTTATGACATTTTTCATTTTATTTACTATTCCCTTCCTAATAATTCCTAACATTGCTTTTTTTGACTGCTGCAGCACACTGAGCCGATGATTTTAAAGTATTATCCACTATGATGCCTAGATCTTTTTCCTGGGTGGTAGCTCCTAATATGGAACCTAACACCTTTCACTTGTCCACATTAAATTTCATCTGCCATTTGGATGCCCAGTCTTCAAGTCTTGCAAGGTCCTCCTGTAATGTATCACAATCCACTTCTGATTTAACTAGTCTGAATAATTTTGTATCATCCGCAAATTTGATAACCTCACTCATCATATTCCTTTCCAGATCATGTATATATATATTGAAAAGCACTGGTCCAAGTACAGATCCCTGAAGCACTCCACTGTTTACACTTTTCCACTGAGAAAATTGACCATTTAATCTTACTCTCTATTTCCTGTCTTTTAACCAGTTTGTAATTCACGAAAGGACATTGCCACCTATCCTATGACTTTTTAGTTTTCTTAGAAGCCTCTCATGAGGGACTTTGTCAAATGTCTTCTGAAAATCCAAATACACTACATCTATCAGTTCACCTTTATCCACATTTTCAATACTTTAAATTTACAGTTGAATTTAGTAATTAATCAGCTAGTTTCCTACAAGGGGATGATTAAACTTTCAATAAGGGCTGGTACAATAATATGATTTAGATAAGACCCTGATTGATTTTTAATGAGAAAGTGTCTCGTGCCTAAAAATCAAGGGTTGAGTGGGTGGGAAAGACAGACACTAGAATTAACAATGACAATGTTATCTAGGAGAGTAAATATTAAAGACGTAATGTTAAGAAGGGTAACCAAAATTTAATTACAGTAATAAATAACTAGAAGGGAGCTTTTCTAGGGGAAGGGGGGTAAGGGAGGGAGAGGGAGACTGGGGGAGGTTGTGATAGTGACGTAAATGGATTGTATGGGTCCCAGTCAGTTAATGATAGGCTTTTTTGAACAGCAAGGTTTTTAGGTTTTGTTTAAATTTTTTGTGGCAAGGTTCCTGGCGCAGTTCAGAGGGCATACTAGCTAGATATTGAATATATCTCCCACCCAAAACACCCAAATCCTGCTTGCAACCTATCCCAGGGGGGTAAAATAAGCAGCAAAATGCCACTGCTAGCAACTTCTCTCAGTGAGAGAGAGACAGTCTGGAGTTCAATTAAAAAAAAAAGTGCAGTTAAAAAAAAGCCTGGCTGACACAGCAGCACAAATGAAGAAATATCTTTTTCAATGGAAAATTCTATCAAAGTAGCTAGCAATTGAATACAGATTTGAGACACTCAGACTAGCTCTGAGTAAAGCCACGTCCCCGGACCACCCCCGCAAAGAAAGAGCGTGGCATGCTGCATGCTTGGTATAAATATTATAGTGTCACAGAGCACTGAGTGAGAGCTGTGATTGGTTGCATTAGAAAAATGCTTAGCTCTGATAGGTTGCATTCTCGTCTACTTGCCAACCTGTCTCACCCACTCTATGACAGGGCTGTGAGATCACTTATGACTCACAGGGAAGGGCTGATTTTTGCTATGGATACTCCCACATGGCCTTCTCCTATTTCAAACGGCCGCTAAGAAATCACTGCAAACCAAAAGAATGAAACTAATATGATATGTTTCATTCATGGGGGATCGCCATGCTTTTTGCGAACCCACAAATACAACGAATAGGGACTTATGCATTGCAGATTGCACATTCGTTGAAAACGAATGCACATCCCTAGTGGTTGATAAAACAGATAAGTATGGGAAAATAGGTGTGGAAGCTTTCTGGGCAGA
This sequence comes from Rhinatrema bivittatum, assembly GCF_901001135.1. Lineage (NCBI taxonomy): Eukaryota > Metazoa > Chordata > Amphibia > Gymnophiona > Rhinatrematidae > Rhinatrema > Rhinatrema bivittatum. The sequence goes on along the minus strand of NC_042616.1, from coordinate 116,398,831 downwards.
TTGGATGGGCTGATTGGTCTTTTTCTGCCGCCATTTCTATGTTTCTGTGAGAGAAAGAATCAGTTGGAGAGGGTGGAAGTTGGGAGAGAGAATCAGCTGGATTGCATGTTGGGAGAGAATGGAGTGATTGTTGAAGAGGGATCACATCCCTTCTAATTTGTTTTGGCCATCCTCTGGGTCATATGAATTTTCAATCTGAAGGTCTGGAGTTGCCTCTTCTGAGTTGTTGCCAATACTGAAAATTAGAAGGAATAACCTTCTCATTGCAGGCAACAGTCCATGTTGTTTCTGCTACCATGTTCTCTCCAGACCTTCCGGTCCTGCTGTCATCTTACAGTGCAGGAGGAAGCTGTTGGATCTCCAGACTAAGCAAACTTTGTCAAGGGTGTCTGTTCCACTGCCAAGCCCTTCTATAGTGGATAGTCTAGTAGCAGCAGCAGTAGAGGTAGTAGCAAAACAGTCAATAGTCACCTGCATCAGATGGAAAATAGCTTCTTTCTGAGTATCATTTCTTTCTCTGCTTTAAAGCACTGGTGCTAAACTTTATAAATGTTGATAAAATGAACTAGAATAAATTAAAATTTTGCAAGACATGACAAACGTATCCTGTGTAAATATTTAAGTTAAATAACGGGTATGTTAAACACACAAATATACATACACTCCAACACACACAACACACACTATATTTCATGTGGCTTTCTCTGATTGTTTAAGGAGGCTGCTTCATTCAATAGATGAAAACAAAAGCAATGTGTTTTATATCAATTTACTGTGGAAATTTATTTAGGATTTGTTTTCTATATCTAGTATGAAAAATACTCTTTTATAAATTGGATTCATGATCTCTTTGAAAGATAACTTGAACTAGAGAAGATTTTAACAAATAGACTGACCTGTCTTTATATTTTTGTTCAGCTACTGTGACCAGTTGAAGTGATGTATGGTAAGATTTATTGTACTTACTTCTTTGGAGTCTAACAATCTCCCTTTTCATGAATATAAGAACAAGAAAAAAGAAATTATTCAGTCCAGTCACTTCTGGCTATAGTTGATGAGATCCCTGCAACCTTACAAAGAACATAAACAAAAAATCCCTGTAACCTATAACAACCCTAAAGTCATTGTAAAAGGTCAGAGTCATGGAAGTTTAAATTGTCACAATTAGATGCCCAAAGCTATTTGTAAAATTTCATGGATGTCAGACCTTTACAAACCACTACAACAAATCTAATCATTTAACCGAGTATAACTTGCCTTGAGTATCACCAATGGATTGTTCTTGTAGCAGTTTAAATCAAACCTACATTAAAGATAAGAAGTGGATTAAATTCCAAGGTAGAAAACTTGGAATGAAAGGGAAAATACATAAAACAAATTTATTAATTTACTATTAACCTTTCTGAAGCCATATAAACTACAGACTCTAATCAAACCTTTGGTATTACCTATTTTTCTTTCATTTTATTGTATGTGAACTATCTGGGAGATAAATTGGTCTGGAAGAGCATTGACTATGAATTATATGTACTGTCACTACATAGATGACTACTCAAAATCTACCTCACCTTAACTATTTGTACTACTACAGCCTAGAAGACTATTCAAGTGTTCCTCACTTCTTAAGCTTATCTGTATACGCACATCCTATCTTTATATTCAGTGTTCTTTGTTCCAACAGTAAGTTGTAATGCTGCTATAATTGTAATTTCATTTACATTTGATTGTAACACACCTTGAGACTATCTGAGGAGAAAGCAGAATATCAGATATTTATAAATAAATACTTTGTTACTATGTTACATGCCGCTTTAGGAAAAGAATGCTAATGGAACCAAAGCAGAAAATAAAGTTCAAACAACAGAATAAAGCAAAGTGCATTATATGTTTTATGAGCAGCCAGATGAGAGGGAGGAGCCAGCATCTGCAGCAGGTGGTAGGGCAGGCAAAAATGAGTAGTGTGCATGGAAAAAAAATCTTTTTTAAAATTCATTTCTTTGACGTTTATTTTGGTTCATTTGGTTTGTTAGAAACAAAATAAACACCAAAGCAAAAGGAAAAAAAATGAAAAAGAAAAAATAAAAGAAAGGAAGGACCCTTCTTCTGCTGGAAAACCTCTAGCACAACCAACATTTAAAAATGTAAACCCCCCCTCCCTTGGGCTGTCCCCTCTTCTACTCCCCTTCCAGAATGTCTCTTATCCCTTCTGTGTGATCTCTAAAACTGAAATGGAGAAGGAGTGATCTCCAATCACTCTTGTCCTGCCAGGTCACATTTTCACAATGGCGTCAGTCAGCTCAGAGACCATTGCCATTTTGTTGTACAGCCCTATACCAAAATTGTGCCAGCCTTAGGGCCAGAAAGCAACATTATGAAAATTGGACTCAGTGGTCCAGAAGCAATGGAAGAGGTTCAAGTTTTACATATTAGCAGTGCTGTGATTTTCTTTTTTTTTTTGCAAGGTTTCTAGATGGAAGCTCACAGGGTGCAATGTTTGAAACGCTTTTCCCAAGTAGGTCTCCTGTAAAGAAATGGGGTCCAGCACCCACCCAGCAAAGTCTCCGGGGGGGGGGGGGGGGCGGGAGCAATCTCCCACTCTCGGGCCATCGGCTGCCACTAATAAAAATGGTGCCAATGGCCCTTTGCCCTTACCGTGTGACAGGGTAACCGTACCATTGGCCGGCCCCTGTCACATGGTAGGAGCACTGGACGGCCGGCGCCATCTTTAAAAATGGCGTGGGCCATCCAGTGGACAGCTGATGCCATCTTTAAAAATGGCATGGTTACCCTGTCACATGGTGAGGGCAAAGGGCCATCGGCATCATTTTTATTAGTTGCAGTCGAAGGCCCGAGAGCGGGAGATTGCTCCCGGGGCCCACTGGACCACCAGGTAATTTTAAAACGGTTTTGGGGGGGTCGGGAGGGTGGTGGAGGCTAAAGGAGCGGTTTTAAAGGGTCAGGGTGGTTTTTTTGTTTATCGGCCGACAGCCCGAGCACGAGAGAATGCTCCCAGGACCCCCGCTGGACCACCAGGTAATTTTAAAATGTTTTGGGGGGGGGGGTCGGGAGGGTGGTGGAGGCTAAGGGAGCAGTTTTAAAGGGTCGGGGTGGATTTTTAGGTTGTGTCCTAACTCTCGTTAGTGTGCACTAACCTGATTAACAATTTTTTCACGATAAATCGGTGGAATTTCTATTGTATCGCACTCTTTAACGATTAATGACGATTTAAAAAATATCGGATGATATTTTAAATCGTCAAAAAACGATTCACATCCCTATCAGAAACATGAATCTGTAATGTAAAGCAATGCATGCTTTTCTTCTTTGAAATTTGTATACAATTTCCTTTGCCTCTATGACTCTGGATCTCAGATTTATTGGCTGGGCAGTTCATTCTTTAAATAATCACTCTTTTGCTACCATTAATTATATCTTCCTGTGAAGATAATGTGGACTCTCTGGGGTTTTACCTGTCCACAAGTTTTAACCCCTTAATTATGTATGTATTATTGTGAAGCAGCAGTTACACTGCATTGATCAAAAGGAGAGTGACAGTTGTAAAGGATGGATAAGTCAAGAAATTTTATGGGGATAGCAGATCTGATCTCCTTCAGATGTTGCCTAGGTTGCACATCATTTGTGACAATCCTCTGGCTATGTCCTGCAAGGGGGTCTTTTTCTCTTCCCCCCCTGTATAAAGGAAGGAATTTACATCAAGCACACCACAGAAGGGGTAGGGACAGGGACTTGAGATGGGCCATGATATGTTCATGGTAATATATAGTATTCATTGCCTAGGTTCATTTATGGGCCTTGTATGTTTACAGTAGTGTATAGCATTACAACGTTTAGGATATCTATCTGGATTTATCTATTGGGATGGGCAGCATTACTGAGTTGGAGAAATAGCCGCAGCTAGGTTGATGGGGGGCTATTGAAAAGAGAGTTTTCACTGCCATGGACTATGGTGGGTTGACATGAGCAAGGGCACATAGCAAGTATTGTGATTAAACTGGTTGGGCATGGAATACCAGGTAACTGATCTTCTTCCCCCTACGTTGAATGAGTGGGTGAAAGCTGAGAGGTGTTGAGTATCATGTTTTTGGTTTTGAGAGCTGGAACTGGCTTGCTCACCACTTAAAATTATGTTGCATAAAAGAAGAAATACTGTTAAAATGTGCTTTGCTTTCTACGTGTTCTCATGGGTAAGTATGTATAGAGAGTTGTCTAATGGGAAAAAAGAGCAAAACACCTAATATACACTCTAGAAAAAATTGCAATCAAATGCAAAGGTGCAAAATCAATCCAAAGCTCAATTCATGCAAATCAATAAAGAACTTCATATCAGAGATTAGTAGTGTTCAAAAGACTAATAGATAATTTCTTGCCCACAAGTGGCTGCAAATTGTATCTTAAGAATACCATTTGAAAACCCTATTTTTATCGACAACTATAGTTGTTTTTATTTATTTTTATGCCGTTAATTTTTGAAACAGCTAAACAGAGCCGCGCATGGCCAGTTTTAAACAATGGACCCCTGATGAAGTTTCTGTAGGTTGCCAAAACATTGTCAACATTGGGTATCCAGTCGAGTGGGAGCACTCATGTAGTCATTAATGTTTTAGCATTTTGAGAAATTTGCAAAAGTCTTGTAGGCTTTCACATTTAGATAAGTATAACCCATTTTTATAATGCATATTTAAGTTAGTTTCTGGGATTTCTGAAAGTTTTTTTTCCATAAAAATAAATAAAACCAAATATAGTTGTTGATAAGAATAGTGTTTTGAAGTGGTATATGATTTGATCTTAACTGCTTACTTAAGATACAAATTGCAGCCCTTTCTGGGCAAGAGACTATGGATTAGTCATTCAAGCACTGCTAATCTCTGATACAAGCTCTTTATTGATTTGCTTGAATTGAGTTTAGGATTGATTTTGTACCTTCTTGAATCTGTTTGCAATTTTTTTTTTGGGTGTTTATATAATATATAATAAAACAAAATCAGGCAATCAATCTGTTAAAGTGTTCAGGAAAAATAGTCAAAGAGAATTCTAAATGTGAACACTCATAATAGCTTCAAACACAGAACAAATTGACAAATTATTGCATAAATTTACTTAGAATAAAGCATAAAAACTTTGCATTGTTTTACAAAAAATTACCAAAAATTTACATTATATCCCTAGTATATTAAATCTCAAATTCAAAGAAACATACTTCTCAGCATAGTCTGGCATTCCTGTAGATAAAAGAAGCACCACTACTTTTACTCCTTGCCAAAAGTAAGTGCGTTGTCTATTTAAGCTGAAAAGGAGTGGTCCCAAGGATGAGGAGAGGACAGGGAAGAAGGGGTATGTATGAATATGCCAGGGGTAAGCAACTTCAGCCCTGGAATGCCACTAACAGCTCTGTTTTTCAGGATATCATCAATGAATATTGATAAGGTATATATGTAATGATTGCCTCCATTGCATACAACTATATCTAATACATATTCATTGTGGATGTCCTGAAAACTAGACCTATTTGTGGATCACCAGAACCAGAGTTGCCTACACCTGGTATACATCATTTTGCCCCCAACATTTTTATGAGCACTTATACTAGCTCTTCTCTATAAAAGTCAATATGAAAAATAGTCTTTTTTTTTTTTTTTTAAATAGTGGATACACTTTTCATAAAATAAAAACATTATTATAAATATACATCTTGATATTATATTTGATGTCCTAAGAAATGTTAAAATTATAAATCTGACATAAGTAACTTAGTTATACAAAACAATCTAGATGATCTGATGTTTCAGAAAAATCAGAATGCTAATGTTTGAATTTCTGACCTCTATTAATAAAAGTGGATTGGTTGAGGTGATATCAGGATTGACTTTGACTTTCAGCCATGAAAAAAAGATACATCCTCTTGCATTGCCAGTTGGAAATGGAAGTTTTATTATTTATTGAAATATTTTATTCATTAGGAATACAATCCATTTTAGATGTATTGCCTAATGTTCTATTATACTGAAACACTGTATGCTGGTTACAGTGGCTAGACTGAGCAATAAAAGCACCTATAAACAGATTGAAATTGCTTATCTCTACTAGTGCATTTTAATGTACCATGATTACAGCATTCACAGCTATGAAGCTTATGTACTAAGCCACATATTATTTTGCATTCACTATCATGGTTTTTCCATGCTATTTTTCTACATATGCATAGGGAAACAGTGTATAAAAGTATTTTTCAAAAGAATAAATATACTTCATAGTTTATATATGTTGTTATAGTTAATGAGCTGCTGTCCATGATTTTGCATTACAGTAGCTCATTAACTATTGATTTACATACAAGTTTGTGTGCAGAAAACTATGTAAAAAAATTTATTAATTTTGAAAATGAAAATCTTTGGAATGATTTGCATGATAAAAGCCCAAATCATTTGCATTCTCACAAATAATGTCCACTACTTCAGGATTCAGTGCAGATTTTGGATTTTTAATTCATCATCTCCTCTGTAGATAGGGAAATATGCACAGCACCTGAATGCAATCTGCATTGAAGTGACAAAAAGTAGAATATAATAAATAAATAAAAAGTCAATCACTTACCGTATATTTGATTTCATATTTCTTAGGTTATTTAAGAAAAGGGCTGATCTCAAACCTTTTAATTTGGGCTTTTGTTCACATACTTAGGTGTAGATTTTATAAATTTGCGCGAGCGCGTACTTTTGTTCGCGCATCAGGTGCGAACAAAAGTACGCTGGATTTTATAAGATACGCGCGTAGCCGCGCGTATCTTATAAAATCTGGGGTCAGCGCGCGCAAGGGGGTGCACATTTGTGCAACTTGCGCGCGCCGAGCCTGGCGCACGCTGCCTATTCCCTTCAAGGCCGCTCCGAAATCGGAGCGGCCTCGGAGGGAACTTTCTTTCCACCCCCCCGCACCTTCCCCTCCCTTCGCCTACCTAACCCACCCCCCCGGCCCAATTTAAACCCCCCCTACCTTTGTTGGCAGATTTACGCCTGCTGAAAGCAGGCGTAAATCTGCATGTGCCAGCTGGCTGCTGGTGCGCCATCACCCGACCCGGGGGCTGGTCCGGAGGCCTCGACCACGCCCCCGGGCCGGCGCCACGCCCCCGGTCCCACCCCAAACCACCCCCTGACCCCGGACATGCCCCCCGGACACACCCCTCCCCACCCCTTTTACGAAGCCCTGGGACTTACACGCGTCCCGGGGCTGTGCGCGCACCGGTGGCCTATGAAAAATAGGCGCGCCAGCGCGCAAGTGCCCTGCGCGAGTAAATCCAGCCGGATTTACGCGCGCAGGCCTTTTAAAATCCGGCCCTTAGTGAACTACAGATTATGATTCATAGGTCATTTGAACATTGGGAAATGTCTTCAGCTTTACTTCAGGTAGCTCAGGTTGCTCCATGCATTTTATTCTCCTTTCTCCTTCTCCCTTTTTTTAAAATCTTCTCTCTATTATCCTTTTCTAGTCCTACATCATTCTTCCCTGTTCCAAATTGAAAACCTCTAGGTGACAGTCATGGATAGCTTGTGGTATCAGTTTCTACTTCCTCTCCTTCCTAGAGTGGAACTTCGGAATGAGAGTTCTGGCAGCAATTCTTCATTCCACATTTCTGTGTAGCTAGGATATTGATTCTACCATTTGGAGAAGTGTTTCAGAGGTTCTTGTTCTCTGAGGACTGGGGAGTTCCCTTCAATTAATAGGCTGACTAGAACCATTACATTTCATCCAAGAAATGTCAACTGATTCACAGGACACATTTACTTAAATTTTCTCTTATGGGTTTATTTTCAAATCATGTTCAATTAAGCTGCCTCATATTGAGAGCATTTAGTCTAAAACAATGTTTTATGTAACAATTATTAATATAGAGGAACATTCATCACCTATTTGTAACAAAAAAGATTAACATGAGGGTGGAGAAGTTTAGCTTAACTTGATATTTCTACAACTTGATATTTCTACTAAAATAATGTAATTTTTCTGAAAATAGTATTCAATATGGTTATTTCCTTCCCTAATTTACACTGAAAAGCATTGACATTTTTGAAAAATAATTATCAGGAAATTACAATTAACAATTCACTATAGAGATTACACAGTACTTGTTTGATACTGTTACTATTTTTAAAATGTATTTGTTTATTTTATTTAGAAGCTTTTATATACCGATGAACATTGCGAACATCTCATCGGTTTACAATAAACAGAATGCAGCTAAAAGAGCTTTACAGTGAAACAGGGAACAATAATAAAATTACATTAAACTTAAAAATCACAATAAGAAAAAACAAATGATGGAAGAAATTGCATAATAATAATAATATGTGACTAATAATACTAATAACTATAAGTATTTACAGGTATTTACATGAATAAGGCCAGCGAGTAATATAAGTCAGAGAAAGGCGTTAGGTGTATGCTTGCTTGAAGAGGTGGGTTTTCAGGTTTTGTTTGAATTTTTTCGAGCATGATTCTTGGCGTAAGGAGGATAGGAGGTTGTTCCATAGCGTGGGCCCTGCTAATGATAGGGCTTGAGCTTTGGTGGAACATAGTTTGAATTGTTTAGGTGATGGAGTGAGTAGTGTTGCTCTATGTTGCTGCCTTGTGGGTCTATTCGTGTTGTGAAAGCTGAGGTGTTCTGTGAACCATTGCATATTTTGATTGGTAAGGGCTTTGTGGATTAGCGTAAGAGTTTTGTATGATATTCTCTCAGTGACTGGTAACCAATGTAGGTGTTTCAGTACTGGGGTTATGTGGTCGTTTCTGTGGGTGTTTGTGAGGATCCGTGCAGCTGCATTTTGTAGTAATTGCAGCGGTTGCAGTGTGCTTTTGGGTAAGCCTACGAGCAGGGCATTACAGTAGTCGATTTTAGATAGTATGAAGGCTTGAAGAATGGTGCGAAAGTCGGTGAGATGTAGAAGGGGTTTAAGTTTCTTAAGGGAGTGTAGTTTGAAGTATCAGTCCTTGAGAGTGCTTTTAATGAATTTCTTGAATGTGAGGTGATTGTCGATAGTGATGCCAAGGCTGTGAACAGGTTGGTTGGAGGTAGTGGGGGAGAGGAGAGTGCTGCCTGGCTGCAGGGGTGAAGGAATGTTTGGTGGTGTGATATGGAGCAGCTCAGTTTTAGCAGTGTTAAGTGCGAGGTAGTTGCTTGTCAGGAGACAATTCAAGGTGGAATTCAAGGTTTCAGTGGCTTTGTGATATGTGATATGTGTCATTTACTGGTATAAGGATTTGCACGTCATCGGCATAGATGAAGTGCGGGAGGCCTAGTGTGGATAGAAGGATTCATAGGGGGAGGAGGTAAATGTTGAATAATGTGGAGGATAGGGAGGAGCCTTGGGGAACACCTTGTGTGGGGGGGATGGGTTTGGACGTACAATTGCCAATTTGGACACTGTATTGCCTGTCCTGCAAGTAAGACTGGAACCACTGAAGGGCTGTTCCTGCAATGCCAATATCATTGAGGCACTCTATTAATATTTTATGATTGACAGTGTCGAAAGCAGATGAAATATCGAGAGTACCAGGATATGTGAGAGACCTTTGTCGGGGCTTCTGAGGATGTGATCAGACAAAGAGATATGCAAGGTTTCAGTGCTGTGATGACGTCGGAAGCCGTATTGTGATTGCGATAGAATGTTGTGATCATCTAGGAAGTCGGTTAATTGGCTGTTGACAGCCTTTTCAAGGATTTTAGCAATGAGGGGCAGGTTAAATATGGGGCGAAAGTTTGAGAGGTCCCTTGGGTCTAGTGTAGGCTTTTTAAGGATGGGTTTGATAATGGCATGTTTAAGATTATTGGGAACAATGCCAAGTGTGATGGATTTGTTGATTATATTCGAGATAGGTTTGGCGATGATGTTGGGATGCTGAGGAGGGTCTTAGTAGGAATGGTGTCTGATGGGTGGGTACAAGGCCTCATTTTTTTAAGATGGACTGGATTTCCACAGAAGATGTGGTATCAATAGCAGGGAGCCTTGCAGTGTTTTTGTCCAAATGGAAGTCAAATTAGGCTTGTGTGGGGGTGAAATGAGACATAATATTGTCTATTTTCTTGTGGAAAAAAGTAGCAAGGTTTTCACATTTGCCCTGTTCATCTGGATCTTGTGAGATGTTGGGTTTTGATTTAGTTAAGGTGTTTACCAATTTGAATAGGGCTCTAGGATTAAATTGAAGGTGGTGTATTCTGTGAGCATAGAAGTCTCTTTTTGATTTATCAATGGCTGTTCTGTATATATGGAGGTATGATCTAAAGGACGAGAGTTGCGCTGAAGTGGGGGTTTTGCGCCAGTTTCTCTCCAGTCTTCTAAGGTTGCGTTTCATGGTCTTAAGCTCAGTGGAATACCAGGGTTGTTTATTTCTTTTAGCTGGGTCAATCACGCGTGATTGCATGGGGCAAAGCTTGTTAACTATTACATAGAAACATAGAAACATAGAAATGACGGCAGAAGAAGACCAAACGGCCCATCCAGTCTGCCCAGCAAGCCAAGCAGTTCATCCATTTATTTCTTTATTTATTTTTTTTCCCACCCTTTTTCTCCCTCCACCCTTTTTCTCCCTCTACCCTTTTTCTCCCTCCCACCCATCACTATTGGCTTCCAGCACCCTCCGGCCCCAACTCCCTTCCACCCCTCCACCATGCAGAGAGCAGCGCTGTATCCGCATCCCAGTGAACATCCAGCTCAAACAGGGGTAGCAACCGCCGCAACAAGCAGGCCACACCCCTGCCCAATACTCCTACCCACCCCTGCTTTGTTTGTTTGTTTCTTGTTTAGTTTTTTTTTGGAGATGGCAGCCCTCCGTGAAGGCGGAACACCAACCACTGGCCACTGGCATCCCGCTCCGTGAATGCCTCTGTGGCTACTGCCGCTCTGTGCAGTGTTTTGCTGCCAGAAGGTGGAACCCCAACTACTGGCCACTGGCATCCCGCTCTGTGAATGCCTCTGTGGCTACTGCCGCTCTGTGCAGTGTTTTGCTGCCTGAAGGTGGAACACCAACTACTGGCCACTGGCATCCCACTCCGTGAATGCCTCTGTGGCTACTGCCGCTCTGTGCAGTGTTTTGCTGCCTGAAGGTGGAGCACCTACTAGCCACTGGCATCCCGCTCCGTGAACGCCTCTGTGGCTACTGCCGCTCTGTGCAGTGTTTTGCTGCCTCCACTTTATTTACGCCCACTAGACTTGATGGATCCACAGTGTTTATCCCACGCCCCTTTGAAGTCCTTCACAGTTTTAGACTTCACCACTTCTTCCAGAAGGGCATTCCAGGCATCCACCACCCTTTCCGTGAAGAAATACTTCCTGACATTGGTTCTTAGTCTTCCTCCCCGGAGCCTCAGCTCGTGACCTCTGGTTCTGCTGATTTTTTTCCTACGGAAAAGGTTTGTCGTTGTCTTTGGATCATTAAAGTTTTTTAAGTATCTGAAAGTCTGAATCATATCACCCCTGCTCCTCCTTTCCTCCAGGGTGTACATATTTAGATTCTTCAATCTCTCCTCGTACGTCATCCGATGAAGATCCTCCAACTTCCTGGTCGCCCTTCTCTGTACCGCTTCCATCTTGTCTTTGTCTCTTTGTAGATACGGTCTCCAGAACTGAACACAGTACTCCAGGTGAGGCCTCACCAAGGACCTGTACAAGGGAATAATCACTTCCCTTTTCTTACTCGATATTCCTCTCTCTATGCAGCCCAGCATTCTTCTGGCTTTTGCTATCACCTTGTCGCATTGTTTCGCAGACTTCATATCATTAGACACTATCACCCCAAGGTCCCTCTCCTGCTCCGTGCACATCAACCTTCCCCCCCCCCCCCCCCATCGAATACAGTTCATTCGGATTTCCACTCCCCATATGCATGACTTTGCACTTCTTGGCATTGAATCTCAGCTGCCATATCTTCGACCACTCTTCCAGTTTCCTTAGATCCCGTCTCTTTCTCTCCACTCCTTCCGGCGTGACCACTCTGTTGCAGATCTTAGTGTCATCCGCAAAAAGACAAACCTTACCTTCTATCCCGTCTGCAATGTCGCTCACAAAGATATTGAACAGGACCGGTCCCAACACCGATCCTTGCGGTACACCACTTAAAACCGCTCTCTCTTCAGAGAAGGTTCTATTTACCATCACATATTGTCTTCTGTCCGTCAACCAATTTGCAATCCAGGTCACCACCTCGGCACTCACTCCTAAGCTTCTCGTTTTATTCACCAGTCTCCTGTGCGGAACCGTATCAAAAGCTTTGCTGAAATCCAAGTATATGACATTGAGTGTTCTTCTTTGATCCAATTCCTTGGTTACCCAGTCAAAAAAGTCAATCAGATTTGTCTGACAGGATCTTCCCCTGGTGAATCCATGTTGCCTCTGGTACATCAATTCTCCGGACTGTAGATAGTTCACTATTCTCTCTTTCAGCAGTGACTCCATTACTTTTCCCACCACCGAAGTGAGGCTAACCGGTCTGTAGTTACCAGCCTCCTCTCTGTTCCCACTCTTGTGGTGGTACAGTGGATCCAAGAGTCGAGGGTGGTTTCTGCATCAGTTAGATTGAGATTGTTGAATTCCATTGTAAGGGCTGTTATTAGGTCTTCTTGTTTGCAGGTACGTCTGAATTGAATATTTTTCTTGGGTTGTGTGGCTGAAGAGGAGTTTTTATGAAGCAGGTAATGCCAATGCGGAAGTGATCCGACCATGGCAGTGGGGTGCAAGTAGGTGAGGTGGTTTGAATTTGGGTGTTGGTGAAGATGAGGTCCAAGGTATGTCCGGCTTTGTGTGTGGGGTTGGAGATGAGTTGTTTGAAACCAAGAACATCTAATGTAGTTAAGATGGCTTCACAGGGGGAAGTGATAGGTATAGCATCAACATGGATGTTGAAGTCTCCAAGGATAATTGCTGGCAAATGAATATTTATGTGTTTGGATATATATTCAATAAGGATAGAGGGTTTTTTTTCAAGGAGCCCTGGGGGGGCCATAAGCAAGGCAGATTTGTAAGTTGGGAGCAATGAACAGGCTAATTTCTAGTTTGTGTGGTGGAGGAATAGGTTTGCGAGACAATTTAAAGGCCTTTTTAGCTGCTAGTAGGAGACCACCCCTTTTTTTTTTGGGTCTGGGGATAGAGAAAATATCGTAAGTTTCCACGGGTAATTGATTAATAAGGGCTGTGTCGGAGTCCTTTAGCCATGTTTCAGTAATGGCTAGTATGTTTGTTTTGTCGTCAGTAAGGATATCATTGATCAATGGGGTTTTTTTGGTGATGGATTGAGCATTAAGCAGTAAGATTGTGAATGTGGTGAGCCCAATAATTTGTGTGAATGGCATAGCCATGATGGGAAGAAGGTTTCTGTGACGTTCTCGTGGGTAGTTGTTGCAGGGGTTATGGGGTGCAAAAGTATAGTGTTTGATAATGGGAATGGAAAGCGAGTGCATAATAGCAGAGAGGAGGGAGGAGTAGGTAGGAAACTTCATAGAGGGGAGGAAGAGTATTGTGGAAAATGGGGGGGGGGGGGAAGGAGGGAGGTTGTGAAGAGCTACAGGAGTTTTTTTTAGATGGCTGAGGAGGGGAAGTCTCAGTATGTGTGTGTGTGGTGATGGGATGGGAGAGGAAGAAGGGATATTAGAAGAAGGGATACTGGAATAAGAGAAATCGTGGCTAGAATAAGTAGACATAGCCGTCAAAGAATTGGTGAGAGGGCCCAAAGTGAACGCACGAAGGGGCGCACTAAGGGGCAGGCCCCTTAGGTTGCGCTCCTTCATGCACGCGATGCCTGGCGCGTGACACCAGCAGGCGTAGCTCACTTTTAAAGGTAGGCTGTCCCCTGGAAATGAAGTCAGTTCTTTTCCGGTGGGTGATGTCACTGCAGGGGCAGTCTCACGCGGCGGGCAGGTCATCGGACGAAGACTGGAGGGGCTGCAGGCCGAAGAGAGACAACGTGGTGGCTGGTAGAGCCGATCCCGGGCTAGGCACCCCGACCTTGATGGGTCTGTGCCGGGAGCACGGGTGTGGAAGAGGCGGGACTTAGGCGGCGATCCCGGGCCAGGCACCCCGACCCCGATGGGTCTGTGCCAGGAGCACGGATGCGGAAGAGGCGGGACAGGCGGCGATCCCGGGCCAGGCACCCTGACCCCGATGGGTCTGTGCCAGGAGCACGGGTGCGGAAGAGGCGGGACTTAGGCGGCGATCCCGGGCCAGGCACCCTGACCCCGATGGGTCTGTGCCGGGAGCACGGGTGCGGAAGAGGCGGGACTTAGGCGGCGATCCCGGGCCAGGCACCCCGACCTTGATGGGTCTGTGCTGGGAGCACGGGTGCGGAAGAGGCGGGACTTAGGCGGCGATCCCGGGCCAGGCACCCCCCGACCCCGATGGCTCTGTGCCAGGAGCACGGGTGCGGAAGAGGCGGGACTTAGGCGGCGATCCCGGGCCAGGCACCCTGACCCCGATGGGTCTGTGCCGGGAGCACGGGTGCGGCCGCAGCTGGACTGGAGCGGCGAGGAGCTCGTGCGGGCGGCGCAGCAAAGAGGAGCGAGAAGCAGGCGTAGCTCACTTTTATATCACAAAGAGAGAGAGAGGAGCATCTTGGTGGCGGTGTGGCACTTTATGTCCAGGATGGTGTAGAGTCCAATAAGATAAAAATCCTTATCCTTACGCCCAATGAGTCCAGGAAAAAAAAAAGTTCTTCCAATTTATAGTCTCGCTCACGTCGCCGCCGCTGTCTGTCGGCTCCACAAAACAAAACCGTTCAAATTTTGAATGTTAGCAAACTTCTGCATATAAAAATCAATCCCATTTAAATTATGATTTCATACATAGGTTAATTATTTTTTAACTCCACCTAGTGATGTGTCTATATAATGATGCATTCCCCCTCTTTGAATAGACTTCCAAAAAGAACTATCCCTGTGAACCAATAAAACATACTGAAGTAATACACTGTTTTTATTGTTGCAGAAATCAGGACTACATTAAGAAGCTATGCATAACACTTTAAACACACATATACATGTAACATTCTGCCCTTTGAATAATTAACCATGGACAGGGACGGCTCAAGGCAATCTGCCACCTGAGGTGAGCGATGAGATAGCACCCCCTTGCCCTGCCCCATGTCCATTTTCCCTTTAGCCGCGAGTAACCTGGCCTCTACCAGTGTCCCTCCTCTCATCAGCCACTGCCAGCCTGACCTCCAGTGCCGGCCGCCCGGGGCAGCAATCCTCCTCTCTTCAGTCGCTGCCGACCTGGCCTCCAGTGATGGTGTCCCTCCTCCCTTCAGCTATAATGAGGCAGTGTGAGGTGGACACCACAGCAGCATTCTGAGATGGGCATTTTTTGTCGCCTCAAAATTCTGCTGCCTAAAGCAGCTGCCTCACTCTGCCTCGTTATAGAACCACCCTTGGCAATGGATATTGTATATCTTTATATTTACTGGTACCAATGCCTGGTATGCCTTTAATTTATAAGTGAGCTCACTAGATCCTTCAATGGTTTGAGGCACCCCTACAGGTTGACCACTAGGTGTCACCTATTCCCTATAGCTAGCCACCATCTAGAAGGAATACCATTTTATAGCTCCTCCTCTAGAGGCAGCCGAGTGAGTGAACCCTGCTTATATCTAGGGGCTATAGCTAGTTTCATCGTGGCAGTTTAGTTGAGATTTTGAGGAGAGAGGAGCTCTTGTTTGAGAGGGTTTCTTTTGGATGAGGTTTCCAGTCCTCACTCAGTGTATTTTTGGGGATACTCCTGTTTACGCCCTATCAGGTTGGGTATTCCTCAAGTTGTAGAAAGAGAATTTGTTAGGATTTTTGACTATTTTAAAGATTACTAACTGGGTTACAACCTGGTACTCCTGGAGATGGCCATTCCCTGAATCCAGAGGCCAGGTCACTGAAGATCTGTCAGTATCCTCCTAGACACAGAGAAGAGCTGCAGTGACAGTGTCATATCAGAAGGTTTTTGGACAATTAGAAAAGTATTCTTTTTTTTTTAGAAGAGGTTTTATTGTCACCCCTCCTCTCAATTTGGAGATTGGGCAGGGAACCTGACTTTTAATAGCAAGGCCTTTCCTCCAGAGAGGTTCCACTAAATAATTCAAAGAAACAGAAGAGAATCAGAGAAGACCCTCCACAGGATCTTCCCCTGGGACACAGGCGCAGGCTGGGTAATGATGTGAGGATGGCTGGAACTCAGGAAGGAATGTGAGAACCTTTAAGGGGGATCCCCAGTAGATCAGGAGCCCCTCCAGAGTAGGGTACCATGAAGCTCTCACTCATAGTGAGTTAGGAATCCCGTGAGACCTGAATCAGCAGCACATTCACAGCAATATAAATGATACTCATTTCATTTCATTTATTGAATTTATTAATCACTTAACACAAGTAAGGCCTAAGCAATATACAAATAAAATAAAACATTCATAATAAAAACATATATAAAAAAGATAAAAGACATAGTTGTTAGGTTTTGTAGGTTTCGTGGACCCTTGGCCCGAGGTGGGAGTTTAATCTCCCACCTCAGGGCAAGAGTTGAGCCCCACAGGGCCCCACCATCAGGAGGTGAGGTGAAAAGGAAACACAGGCAAGTGGACCACGGCTGTGGCCCAGGAGCAAGGAGGCGTAGACGAGTTGTCTGCATCACAGCCACGTGATTGCAGATACCTGCACTGAGGCAATACTGCGGGGTGCCCCAAGGAGTGAGCTCTGAGAGAACAGTCCAAAGTATTGCAATGCTGGGCAGGTCAGGAGATGGGATAAATAAGAGGAAGGATCTCCAAGGCAGAGATGCACCAAGCAGGCCCAAGGTGCGAGGAAGCATGGAGACAGGCTCTCTGGTGTAGTAACGCTGAGACTGCCCCGAGGAGCGGGGAAGCGTGGAGACAGGATCTCTGGAGTAGTAGCACTGAGATTACTCTGAGGAGTGGGGAAGTGTAGAGACAGAATCTCTGGAGTAGTAGCGCTGGGACCACCTCGAGGAGCAGGGAAGTGTAGAAACAGGAACTCCGGTGTGGAACGCTGAGGTTACCCTGAGGAGTGGGGAAGCATAGAGGCAGGATCTCTGGCAAGGTCACACAGAGGCTACCCCGAGGAGCGGGGCAGCGTAGGATGAAGTCCCAGAAAGGAAGCACGTAACAGGCCCCTGAGGAGCGGGTACCCAGAGCCAGAGTCCAAGGTTGCAGCATAAGGATCCAAGGCAGGAACTGCAGGTCCGAAGAAAGGTACAAGCACCACAGAAGCTCAAGGAACTCATTGCCAAGTCGGTTAGTGTAGGCCAAAGGAGGTGCTTAAATATCTCAGACGTGTTGCTATCAGCCGGGGATGCCCCTGGAGTTCCCACCATAGGGACTTTAAAGAGAGGCCTGGGAGAGATCCAAGATGGCTCCCTGTGCGGTCGCATACGCAGATGCTCCTGAAATTTTCCTATTTTCTTCGCTTCTTCTAAAAATAATTGGAATGCCTCACAAGAGGAAGGGTAAAGTGAGGGTATATCCACCCGAGCCCTCACTTCTAATCGGTCAGCGTGTAATTTTGCAGTATGCGATGCCCTTACCTCAATCAGGGGTCTTGAGCCCCGCTGGCAGGACCGGAGCAGGAGTACCATCGCTGCCTGGGGAGATATCATTGACCCCACCAGAGCCACGATAATAGCCGAGAGCTAACCCTCCAAGCCCCGCCGAGCATGCTGAGTCACCTGTGGATGATGTCACAGCTCTGACTCAACTGGGTGGATGTCTCGACGAGGCAGCGGACCAGGAGAGTTTTCTACCTCCCTCTATGACTCCGAAGAAGCCGGCACATATTGGAGAGAGTGCCGAGAGAGCACCCCAAGGACTATCAGTGGAAGAAGGAGAAAGTGAGGTAATGGGAGGTTTGAAATGCCCTCTTCAGGTAATAAGACCGGCTGTAATAACTATGGAGTCCCTATGGCATTTGATAGTGGGGTTGACCAGGGTAGTTAATGAATATACCCGTGAAACGGATGAAAACTCCTTGAAAATAACTTCCTTGGAAAATCAAGTTAAGATAAAGAATGAAGAACAAACTAAAGACTTAGCACAAGTGAAAAATGATTTAAAACAACTAACTGAATAAAGTGTGGCATCTATGAAAGAACAAGCGGTTTCAATGTGGAGACTTGAAACTGTGGAGAATTATTTAAGGCAATTAAATCTAAGGGACTTGAATTTTCCCAAGGTAGTTGGTGAACTACCGTTAATAACATTTAAAAGGTATCTAAAGGAAATTTTAAAGATCCCAGAAAAGCAGACACCAACGCCGAAGAAAATTATTTTCCTGAAACAAAGACAAAGCCATATTCAGATATCCCCAATAGGGGATATGGGAGACTTTGAGAACTTGTCTGATTATTTAGAAAGTTCAGGTCTTGAAGTGCTGGAAAGACCGGTCTTGTTTGTTTCATTATATTCCGAGTATGATAAAGCATTAATTATTAAGTATTACTTCAAAGCAATAAATGTTACCTATTTAGGAGGGCTTATCCGTCTATTGCCTGATTTATCCAGAGTAACTCAGTTACGCAGGAAAGATTTCTTAAAAATGCGCCCAGAGGCTCGAGCACTGGGTGCGGAATTTCTTTTGAGATATCCAGCAAGATGTGAAATAAATACTCTGGAAATGTTTATGCATTTTACAATCCTGAGCATTTAAGGGAATTCTTAAACGCCAAGATGGTTAACCCCGTGAATTAAAAGACATGCTCGCGCAGAATTAGTGATGGTATAACAGGAGAGCTTTCCCTTTATTAATTTGTTTTCAATTTAATTACTCCTCTTGTGTTCTATCTCTCTCCCACAATATTTCCTGAGAAAAATGTGAAAGTCAGTTTATTTCCTATATTATTTTAGACTAAGTGGAATATATTTCTTATGTGTTAATCTTTTGCTGAATTTCTAAGCAAAGTTATCTTTGTTTTGTTATTATTAAAATTAATAAATATTAAATTTAAAAAAAAATAAAATAAAGGAATAAATATTAAATTAAAAAAATAATAAAATAAAGGAAGCCCTGGAGAGTAGGCCGGCGGCATCCCAGCTGCCACGTGGAGTTCTGAAAGCCAGGAGGAATGCAGTGGTAGTGGCAAACCACATCCGTGAGCTTACCCAGAGTGGAGAGAAGGGCCAGACATGATGTGAGTTGGGCCAGCCACTGCCGCCCGCAGCTGACGATCATAACAATAGTAATAAAAGTCATAGTAAAATTTCAAGCTGCTACATGATGTAAAAGGGTCGAAACAACAATTTTTAATAAAATGCTTGTTTAATAAAAAGCTTTTTAAAAGAATTCTAAACTCCTTAATGCAATCAGCCATTTGAAGTTCCATAGGTAAGGATTTCCAAAAACTGAGTGCTGCAACCAAGAAGGCAGAGTCTCTTATTGTAGAAGGACGAGCATATTGAACAGAAGGTACATTGAGTAGTCTTCATTGAGGAGATCTCATCTGTACAACCATCTGTTTTGCCTGGACATCGATTCTTTTCTAAAGAAATCTGTAAATTTTACTTTTGAAACCAGATCTGTGTTCTACCTCCTTTGTCCCATCCAGCATCTGACAGTGCACTGCACAGTTGCACATCAGAAAGGGAATGACCTTATCACCTAGCGAAAAGCATCTGCTTACCCCCATAGAAAAGACTTACCCCTAGGGTAATAAAATCAGAGAGGATCAGTGGCAGTGGAAGATAGCCCCAGAGATATATAAATTACTTTGAGTGCCCTGGAAGTATCTCTCACTTTTAGAAACAGGGTTACAGGTATATCGCTATACTAATCACTAGGCTCAGCAATACACATGCACAAACAAATACAATTGCCTTTTGGCCCTTCACAGGTACGTAATGTAATGCTTAATGTTTCATAACCCACAGGAGTTATCAGCCACATGATGTGCCCTTGACCTTCTGAAGGTGAGAGCCAATATTGAAGCACAATGCTGGTTCAACTGGGATGAGCGAAAAAGATGCCCTTCCTGCCCATGGGTTATGGTGATTGGGCGAGGGATTCAAGGGTTAATGTTTAAATAACACAAAACTAGATTTTATTGTAGTCCAGAGGCTTACAGTTGATAGAGGTGAATAACTATTTTTAAAGTAGTGGTGAATGTTGCTATAGTGAATTAGCAGCTCAGAAATCAGCACAGAGTCCAGTATGTAGGGACAGTAACTTTCAAACTGACATGATATATTTATTGATTTATTTATTTTGCAGAAATAATGAGCAGAATATCAATGCAGATTACAACCAAAATACACAATGAAACATACAATACAATAAAATACAAAATAAAATACATAGTCAGATAAAACAAAATAAAGCAAACAATTAAAAGCCTCAGAGAAGAAATAGGTTTGCAATGCCTTTCAAAACATATAATCAAAACTCATTCATTATAGTATTCCACAATTCAGGACTCATGACAGAAAAGACTTTAGAGCGAGTGTCAGTTAACTTAACAGATGTATGAGAAGGGATTATTAACAAATGATGAGAACCAGAAGGCAGTGGGCGAGCGGGTACATAATGGATTATATGTTTCGTTAAACAAAAGGAATCAGCATGCAGAGATTTATGTACCAAAGATAGTATCTTGAACTTCACTCACTACTTTATTGGAAGCCAGTGCAATTTTGTTAAATAAGCAGAAATATTATCATCATATTTTAAGTCAAAAATGAATCTGACTGCAGCATTCTGAGCAAGCTGTAGAATATAAATAAGAAATTTAGGTAATCTTCTATATAATGAATTACAATAATCCAAGTGGGCACAAACTATGGATTGAATAATTAATCTAAATTTAGGCAAGGGAAGATATTGCTTCAAGGAACGCAATAATCACAGTTTAAAAAACTGTGACCTGAACATCTTCTTCACTTGTGCCATTAAAGTTAAATCCAAATCCAACTGCACTCCTAGGTTCCTACCCTCTGCACATTAATTGTAACTGATCATTGCCTGGAGAGCATAACCTTAAATCAAGAGGTACAGGCAAAGACCCCAGCCATAAAATCATGGTTTTTTGCAACATTCAAGATCAAATTATTATCCCTGAACCAAAGACCTACACTTTCCATACAATCTTTAAAAGTAGCTTCAGGAAATTCCCCTGTCATATCACTTGGCAAATAAAATTGCACATCATCAGCATAGACTCTACAAATCACAGACAATGCAGATAATTCCAAGACTAGTGGCTGCAAAAATATACGCTATATTAAAAGTATTATTGATGAGGCAGACCCCTGAGGGAGTCCCCAATTGTTAGAATACCACATACTTCGGTCCACACCAAGGGCCACGGCCATTTTATAATGTGCACATGCATGTGCGCGCATGTTATAAAAGTCTGGCTACACACACATGTGTCAAATTTTAAGTGGGCAGTCACATGTGTGCACAAATCCCACTTTAGCCACATAAATCAGGGGATTTTAAAAGTGGTGCTCACCGACACCATTACCAGTTAAACCAGTTCATCCCCAGTTTTCCCAGTTAAGAGCTAGGTCCTCCAAATGCCCTATTTTAATAGCCTTCACATCCCCCATTTAGTGCCAATGATTAAAACCCTTCAGATCTTCCTATTTTTCTTTATTTATTTTATAACTTACACCTCCTCCATAGAAGAAGCAAACTTACACGGCAAGGGATCTGTGTGCACACTCAGTAGGGGTGTGCAGCAGGGACGGATTCGTCCCATTCAATATTCGTATTCGTCAGAACCCAAATCCGTTGCATCCGTTCTCGGGGGATCACGATCCGTTCATTAGTTACATATGTATTTGTTTCCCAAAACAACCACCATCCCAACCCTTTAAATTTAGTTTACTTCAACCCACCACCCTCCTGACCCCCCCCCCAAGACTTTCCAAAAGTCCCTGGTGGTCCAGCGGGAGTCCTGAAGCGATCTCCTGCACTTGGACTGTCGGCTGCAGGTATTCAAAATGGCGCCGATAGCCTTTGCCCTTACTCTGTCACAGGGGCTACCGGTGCTAATGGTCGGCCCCTGTCACATGGTAGGAGCAATGGACGGCCGGCGCAAGTCTTGGGGGGGACTCCTGACCTCCCCAAGACTTGCCAAAAGTCCCTGGTGGTCCAGTGGGGGTCCTGGAGTGATCTCCTTTAATCGGGCCATCAGCTGCCAGTATTCAAAATAGCGCCGATAACCTTTGCCCTTACTATGTCACAGGGGCTATCGGCGCCATTTTGAATACTGGCAGCCAATAGCCTGAATGCATAAAATCGCTCAAGGACCCCCACTGGACCACCAGATACTATAGAAAAGTTTTTTGGGGGGGGTTGGGAGAGTGGGGAATTCTAAATAATTGAATTTAAAGGGTCATGTGGGGGGTTTTGGCTTGCGACAGCCAAAAAAAAAAAAAAACGCCAAGAACCGCGCGGGAACGAAGATTTCCCGTGTTTTTTTTTACGAACCCGATACCGGAAACAAGTCCAGTACCAATTCACATCCCTAATAAAAATCCCAAGAAGAGGTTCAGTGTGGGGCAGATTTTCAACATGCCCCCGACACCACCCCCCCCCGACACCACCCCCCCCGGGGCTTTCCTGGGGGGGGGGTGGTGTCGGGGGCATGTTGGGGGCCATGTTGGGGTGGTGCGTCATTCGAGGGTGGGTCTGCGGGCGTGGTTCTGGCCTGGGGGCATTTCAGGGGCGTGACCAAGGCCTCAGAAACTGCTCCCGGGCCAGGGAATTGCTGCCAGCGGCCGGTCAGCACGCGTGAGTTTTATAATAAAGGTAGGGGGGGTTTAGATAGGGCTGGGGGGTGGGTTAGGTAGGGGAAGGGAGGGGAGGGGAAGGTGGGGGGAGGCGAAAGGAAAGTTCCCTCTGAGGCCGCTCTGATTTCGGAGCGACCTCGAAGGGAACGGGCAGCGCGTGCAAGGTGCACAAATGTTCACCCCCTTGTGCACCCTGACCTCGGATTTTAAGAGATATGCATGGCCTCGCGCGTATCTATTAAAATCCAGTGTACTCTTGTTTGCGCCGGGTGCATGAACAAAAGTACGTGCTCGCGTATTTTTTTCAAAATCTGCCCCTAAAGGTGCAAAGTAAAGATGGCTAGGACAAAACAAAAACTGGGTAAGTACTGTAGGGCAGTGATGCTCAAACTGATCCAATGGCCCTCCCCAGCCAGATGGATTTTTGGGATATCCCTAATTTGTATCTGGAAAAACGTCCAGGCTAGAATCCTCTCTGGTCAAAAATTACCCAGTCCAGGGGAGATCTGCAGACAAGGCCTGGGCCCTGGCCCAAGCCGGAGCCTTGCATGGGGCCCAGGGAGAGGTTGCAGCAACCTACCACGGTCAAAGCTTATACATGGCCGAGGCTATGGCCTGGCCCTCGGCATCAGGGCCAGGTACCGACACCAGGGCCTTGGCCTGGACCTAGGCCCAATGCCGTGGGCCAGCACAGAAACCGGGTACTGATGCCAGGACATCAGCTAAGACCCAGGCCTGATGCTGGGGCCTAGCCCAGAGTCCAGGTCCCGATGCCTGGACCTCGGCCCAGGGTCAGGTCCAGGCTTGGTGCCCAGGTCTCAGAGGTCTTCTTTCTTCTTTCTTCTTCAACAAAATGATGCCATCTGCTTGGGAAGATCTGGAGCTAATTAACTCCAGTTCATCCTCCCCATTGTAGGGCGTTATTTTAATGTATGGAGGTACAATTAGCTGCCATACTTTAAAATGCTCCCCTTCACTTAGGGAGATGCCCCAAAGTTAATTAACTCTGGTGTCTCCCAAGCAGACATCATCATTTCGTCAAAGATAAAAGAAGAAAGAAGACCACTGAGACCTGGGCAGCAGACCTGGGCTTGACACTGACTCTATGTTCCGGTGTTAGACCTGGTCTGGACCAAGGTCCTGGCATCAAGTCCTGACCTCCACGCTGGGCCCCAATGTCAGGCATGGTTTTCAGTCAAGACCCTGGCATCAGGATTCAGCCTCTGGGCTGGGCCATGGCATTGTACCTTGACCTGGGCTCTGGGCTAGGCCAAGGCACAAGTATCAGGACTTTGTCTCCAGGCCAGATCCCAGCATCAATCCTGGCTCTGGGCTGAGGCCCCGACATCAGAACTCAGTCTCCAAGCCAAGCTGTGGTGTTGGGCCTGGGCCTGGGCTAGGCCAAGGCCCAGGAATCAAGACCCGGCCTCTGGTCTGAGTGCCAGCATCAGGTCTGGGAGTGGGCCAGGGCCCCAGCATAGGGACCCAGCCTCCTGGTCACATCGTAGGATCGGGTCAAGGCCCCGGCTTTTGGACTAGACCAGGATGTGGCATAGGATTTGGTAAGTATGTGGGGGGTCCTTGGTAAATATTCTGAGCCTAGTCCGGGGCCTTTGCTCAGATTTCGGCCAAGTTCCTGGCATCAGGCAAGGGCCTAGGCTGAGACTCTGGCATCCCGCTCAAGCATATGCCACAGTCTGTCATGGCCTATGCTTAGGCTTCAGGTTTAGGCCAAGATTCTGGATTTGAGCTCAGGCATAGGCTGGTACCCCTGATTTGGGACTTAGCCCATCCTTAGGTGATGTCCTGGTTTTCAGGCCTTGGTCTAAGCCTGATTGGTGATTTTATTTTTAAATAGGTTTTCAAAATGAAGTAAGATTCCAACAACATTTCATTGGAATTTAACTTGTTCCATTTTAAAAACAATACAAAAGGAAAAAGAAAAATTTGACTCATTTCCTATTTTAATTTTCCTGAATACTCGTGTCTAATGCTGAGTAGAAGAGACTGCTAAGATGAGGGATAAAGGGAATTGCAGCAAGGCAGAATGCCATGGAAGATATCTGTCTTCCTGTGGAAGTACTTGCCACATGTCAGATTTAGTACAAGACAATCATTTATCATCAGTATAATTTTTGTAACTTGAGTTTGTTTAAGGTAATGTACTTGAGCTTGATTTTGCTGCTGGGTGGCATTTTGAATTTCTGATTTAATTTGCTTTCCTATTTAAAGTGCACTCTAGTTCTGAACATCTATTTGATTTCTTATCAATGTGGTCTTCCTGCTAATTTTTTAGGTTTGGTCTGTTAACAAAGGGTAAGCCTATTCTATACCTGAGCACAGCTTTTTCCCTTTCCTGATTTTCACATGTTTCTTCAATTTTTCTCTTCCGTCTGGAACTGTTATCAGCATGACAATGGTCTCTAAACTGCATATTTTTCTGTTCTGCCTCCATTTCTTTGTTCTCACCAAGTCTTTTGGGGGCAAACCACCCCAGCACAAGCAATGAACAAACCAAGTAGGAGAACCAGGTTGAGATTTGTTTGCTAGAACAAAAGTAAGAACAGTATAACAGGAGGAGGAGGAGAAACATATTTTTGGTCTGTTTTCACATTTTTCTCTGGGGACAAAAAAAACACCCTGGTCTAATCAACAAACAGGGTGGTAGAACTTGGCTTGGATTAAAACAAAGAACTATATAACAGGAAGAGGAAATGTGTATTTTTGTCTTTTTAAAGATTTTTGCTGGGGAATAAACACCCCAGAATCACCAACAAACAAGATGGTAGAATTAGGCTTGGATAAAAACGAAGAACTATAAAGCAGGTGGAGGGGAAGGATAAACTTTTAATTTTTTAAAGAAAATACTTTTTTTTCAGGAAAAAAAAACCACCCCAGTAGAACCAAAAACCTAAAAACGGCAAACAATACTGCCACAACACTGAGTACTATCTCCCGTGCTCATTCTTGATAAGAATGGCAGGAAGATGGAATAGTAACAGCAAGACCCTTGTGATAGTATTTGGGACCTAGCACCTTTTCAAAGCAATGCGAGGGCGTACATGTGCGCACGCTACCCGGTGCGCACACATGTATGCCCGATTTTATAATTTGCGCTTGCAGACGCGCTCAAGTTATAAAATCAGGGGTCGATGCGCGCAAGGGGGTGCACAGTTGTGCACCTTGCACGTGCCGAGCCATGCTGCCATGCCCCGCCTCCGTCCCTGCGCCTTTAGTAAAGCCCTGGGACTTAGACACGCGCCGGGGCTTTACGTGTGTCGCCAGGCCTTTATAAAATAGGCCTGGCACACGTAACCCCCCCTACAGACTTAAATCCTCTGGATTTATGTGTTCAAAGCAGTCATTGCCTGTGGTGGTGATTGGGGGAAAGCAGAAAGATGAAATCAGTACATTTAGACCCCTGTGGTGGTGGTGTTTTGGGAAATAAAGTAAATGAAGTGAGTGCATTTAAGCTCCTGTGGTAGTGTTTGCTAGAAATGTGCAGACGTTTGCAGTGAAAGAGGAAATAAAGATGAAATTTCCAATTTTGTTGCATTTCAGAAATTTAAAGAAATGAAGGGAAAACCCATAAAATTGTGTGTGGTTTGTCCAATCATTTTTTAGAGGGTTGGTTAAAAATCTGCCGTTAAAAAAAAAACTTGCCCCAAACCTATCTATTTATTAAAATGCAAAGCAGAACCCCCTCCAAGCCCCAACCCCTTCCAGCCCAACCCCTCCAAGACTCACCCAAAATCTGTGGTGGTCCAGCAGGGAGCCAGGGAGCCCCTGTCACATGGTAAAGGCAAAGGGCCATAGCACCATTTTGATTTCTGGCAGCCATTGGCCTGAGAGCAGGAGATTGCTCCATGGTCCCCCCCACTGGACCACCATGGACTTTGGGTGAGTCTTGGGGAGGTTGGGAGAGTGGAGGGACTTTATATTTGAATATTTATTTTATTTATTTATTTATTATTTTTATATACCGACAGTCATCTCAATTGAGATATCACACCGGTTTACATTCAGGTATTTCTCTATCCCCAGAGGGCTTACAATCTAAGTTTTTGTACCTGAGGCAATGTAGGGTAAAGTGACTTGCCTAAGGTCACAAGGAGTGACAGCGGGACTTGAACCGTGGTCTCCTGGTTCATAGTCCACTGCTCTAACCACTAGGCTTGTTAAAAAAAAAAAAAAAAAAAATTCAAAAAAAAAAAGCTGATTCAGGGATTGACCGAAATGGCCCAGCCCCATTCTGAAAATGAAAATGACACCCCCCCCCCCCCCCAAAAAAAAGAAAAAGTGCACACTTGTATTGTTTGGAGCAACTTCCGAGATCTATCCCTGGGGGTATAGATTTTGGTGGGTTATGGCTCAACCAAATCATTTCATTCTTTTGGGGGTTCATCGAGAGTTTTCATTGAGCTGGTTTTTCTTTTCTTTTAGTCATATATTCAGAAATTAGTGATGTTTTTCAAATTATTTTGTTAGAGTGATATAGAATTGTAGATTATCCACATATAGGAAGAAGTTTAATTCCAGGTCTGTTAGTAATTTGCATATGGGCAGCATGTAGATATTAAATAATGTTGCATATAACGCTGATCCTTGTGGTACGCTTGTTGTGCTTTGGAAGGTATCAGACAAGTGATTGCTGTTTTACTTGGAATGATCTATTGGCAAAGAAAGAGGTGAATCATTTTAGCACATCTCCATCAATCCCAATGTTTTTCAACTGTTGGCATGGCAGGTTATGGTTAACAATGTCGAAGGCAGCTGTTAAATCAATCAGGACTAGGCAGTATGATTTGAGTCAAAACCGTGTAATACAGGATCAGTTAAGGATTGAAGACGTTTCTGTTGAGTGATTTTTCCGGAATCTAAATTGGTTAGGATAAAGTGTCCTTTTTTCTTCAAGATGATTCTCTAATTGGGTAAGGAGTTCTTTTTCTAGTATTTTCACAATGAAGGTTAAGTTGGAGATTCTAGTGTTTTTCAGAAGAAAAAGTACAGCCGAACATTGAGTGAGCTCAATCAAAAGCATGACCTTCTCAGATGTAATCTAAGAAGAAATGCAAAATCCCTTCAAAGTTCACACCTGCTCAGAACTCATGATCAGGGTCACTGGTTCCACAGAGAAGTGATAGGCTAAACTGGAAAAAAGCTTCAGTCTGATACGTTGGCATTCTGGTCCCTTTGCTGACACATTCTAGCAAGGCTATGAGGTCACACATGAGTCTCTGACAAGGGCTTGTTTCTATGGAGACTTCCATATGACTTCCATTAGAATCTTTTAGCTCCATAGACTTTAATGATCCATTAAATTCTATGGGAGCTAAACTAATGAAATGAATAGGATATGTTTCATTCATGGGACATACCCCATTTGTTTTGTTGCCCCAGAAATGAAACAAATGGGGTCCTTTTGTTTCAGATGTGCCATTAATTTTAAACAGATGCATATCCCTACTGTTAAGTGTCAGTGCCAGTGAAAAGGCGGAGAGTATTGGTGGTCTGTTCCTACATCCAGAAGCAGCAGCAGTGTGTAGCGTTGTTGGGTCCAGTGTGAAACCAGTACAGGACATTTTGGCCCAATGGTTTAGAGCAATAGAGAATGTCCCATTTGTGGCTGCAAGCAACAGATGAGAGCTGGTATCTATGAGACCATAGAGGTGGATGTCTTCTGGGTCTGCTTCTCCTGCAATGACTGCCACTCCACGGACCACTAAAAATGCTGCTGGAAACCACTGCTTGTCCACAGACTAGTGTTTAAGAAACACTGGAATAGAGAATTACATGAACCATATGGTTTGAATCAGTTTTCAGGCTATATCTGTGACATCCATACTCTGAAAAGTTGTCATAAAATTGCCCAGCGTAACTAAGAGCATACACTGCTAAAACTAAAATTCATTGCACCCTATGGGAAAATTACCTTTCAGCTGACTCAACTTACTTCAACATCTTTTAGAATTTTATGAGTGATGTGTCAGCTTTTTGGTTTACAATTGGCAGCACTATAAAATAGCTAGAACTGCTATTCATTGGAAAAGGAGATTAAGACATGATGCCTTGGTTCAAAGCAATTCCAGACATAAACCAAATGACCTGTGTTTCAATCAGATGAGGCAATAAGTAAATTAATTTGAACCTACTTCAGGAATGTTAGAAGATCATCATTAAATATCATCATTAAAAACCAGTTTGTCTCAGATCACTAGAATTTCTATCTGCAAATCACAGTTGTAGAGCAAATCATTTATGGTTTGCATTGAAATTTTTAAAAAATTAATTGAAACTAGGAGCTGCATCCTCTGCTTGTTTCACTCACCATCCCAGCAGGAAGGGAATGTGTGCAGAAGGGGTATGAGGAAGTGTATATGTGGTGTGGTGGATGAGTGTGTGTGTGTGTGTGTGGGGGGGGGGGGGGGGGGGGTTTGCCAGCTCAGCTTACACATTGCGTACTCTACACTGCTGCTGACAGCTCTTTACATCTAAGCCAGCCGCACTGATTCACTGCTGGGGCTGCTGTTCTTTCGTCTCTCCAATCCTGGCCTCAGTGACAGCTGAGTTCACCCATTGACTGACATCATCTGCATGTGCTCTTTAGGTTGGTATGGATGCCAGAGAGCCACGATTAAACATTTTGCCAACTCAGCTTCCCATTGTGTACTCTGGAAGTGCTGACAGCTCTTTCCACCTGAGCCAGCCTTCCTGATTCACTGCTTGGGCTGCTGCAATTGTGTCTCTCCATCCCCGTCCTGAGTGATAGCTGAGCCCACTCCCTGACTGACATCATCTGTGCAGGCTCTTTAAGCTGCGATAGACGCTGGATGCATCCATTGAAGAAGCCTGCTTCTTTGTGCACTACTTCATGTGTGCCAGGAGTCATAGGAGTTTTTGTCCCAGGTCTTTGCTCTTTTCTTAGGTGAGTCAATTACATAGATTCCCTATCTTTTTCAATTCCTGTGATAATGGGTAACAGCCATTATAATAAAATATCTCAAAAACAATGAAGGGGCACTGCTAGGCTGCATTCTTATTTAATATTGTTTACTATGTTAAGCCTGCTACTTATAATGACCAGCTTTCTTTATGTATTTGCCTTAATTGTACTTTCCATCAGATCCAGGATTCCTTATTTTCATGATATTTTAGATGAAGAAAACCTTGATGTTCTGTATATTATCGAGGCATGGCTTTTTGAAACTGACCATGTCTTGTTCTCTCAACTATGTCCTAATGGTTTCTCCTTCCAGTCCTAAATCCAAAAAGCAGGGTGGAGGGCTTTAAATTGTATTTAAGAATCCTTTGCATTATCATTGATTAATTTTGATCTCAAGGAACCATATGAAGCAATATTTCTAATAAAAAAACATAAGAACATAAGAAATTGCCATGCTGGGTCAGACCAAGAGTCCATCAAGCCCAGCATCCTGTTTCCAACAGAGGGCAAACCAGGCCACAAGAACCTGGCAATTACCCAAACACCAAGAAGACCCCATACTACTGATGCAATTAATAGCAGTGGCTATTCCCTAAGTAAATTGATTAATAGCCGTTATTGGACTTCTCTTCCAAGAACTTATTCAAACCTTTTCTGAACCCAGCTACACTAACTGCACTAACCACATCCTCTGGCAAAAAATTCCAGAGCTTAATTGTGCGTTGAGCGAAAAAGAATTTTCTCCAATTAGTCTTAAATGTGCTACTTGCTAACTGATTCACATCTACTCGTTCAAGACTTCTCATGATCTTAAAGATCTCTATCATATCCCCCCTCAGCTGTCTCTTCTCCAGGCTGAACAGCCCTAACCTCTTCAGCCTTTCCTCATAGGGGAGCAGTTCCATCCCCTTTATCATTTTGGTTGCCCTTCTCTGTACCTTCTCCATCGCAAATATATCCTTTTTGAGATGTGGCGACCAGAATTGTACACAGTATGCAAGGTGCGGTCTCTGTATTATTAACCATTCCCTTTTTAATAATTCCTAACAGAGCATTTGCCTTTTCTATTGCTTACCTGGCCTTTTAGAAAATAATTATGCTCCAGTAATTGAAAATCATATTAGAGCCCAACAGGATAAACATCCTGCATGAGACTAAATGCACAATTGAATCTTTATGGGTAGAAATCCCTTGTGTGTTGGGGAAGACTACAGTGATAGGAGTATACTACCATCCACCTGGCCAAGATTGTGAGATGGACAGTGAAATGCTAAGAGAAATTAGGGAAGGTAACCAAATTGGTAGTGCGGTAGTAATGGGAGATTTCAATTACCCCAATATTGACTGGGTAAATGTATCATCGGGACATGCTAGAAAGATAAAGTTCCTGGATGGAATAAATGACAGTTTTATGGAGCAATTGGTTCAGGAACCAATGAGAGAGGGAACAATTTTAGATCTAATTCTCAGTGGAGCACAGGATTTGGTGAGAGAGGTAACGATGGTAGGGTCGCTTGGCAATAGTGATCATAATATGATGAAATTTGAATTAATGACTGGAAGGGGGACAGTAAGCAAATCCACGGCTCTCGTGCTAAACTTTCAAAAGGGAAACTTTGATAAAATGAGAAAAATAGTTAGAAAAAAACTAAAAGGAGCAGCTACAAAGGTAAAATGTGTGAAGAGGCAAGGTCATTGTTAAAAAATACCATCCTAGAAGCACAGTCCAGATGTATTCCACACATTAAGAAAGGTAGAAGGAAGGCAAAATGATTACTGGCATGGTTAAAACGTGAGGTGAAAGAAGCTATTTTAGCCAAAAGATCTTCATTCAAAACTTGGAAGAAGGATCCAACAGAAGAAAACAGGATAATGCATAAGCATTGGCAAGTCAAATGTAAAACATTGATAAGACAAACTAAGAGAGAATTTGAAAAGAAGTTGGCCGAAGAGGAAAAAACTCACAGTAAAAACTTTTTAAAATATATCTAAGAAGAAAGCCTGTGAGGGAGTCAGTTGGACCATTAGATGATCGAGGGGTTAAAGGTAACTTAGAGAAGATAAGGCCATCGCAGAAAGATTAAAGAATTTCTTTGCTTCGGTGTTTACTGAAGAGGATGTTGGGGAAATACCCGTACCGGAGAAGGGTTCATGGGTAATGATTCAGATTGACTGAACCAAATCACGGTGAACTTAGAAGATATGATAGGCCTGATTGACAAACTGAAGAGTAGTAAATCACTTGGACTGGATGGTATACACCCCAGGGTTCTGAAGGAACTAAAAAAATGAAATTTCATACCTATTAGTAAAAATTTGTAACCTATCATTAAAATCATCCATTGTACCTGAAGACTGGAGGGTGGATAATGTAACTCCAATATTTAAAAAGGGCTCCAGGGGAGATCCGGGAAACTACAGACTGGTTAGCCTGACTTCAGTGCCAGGAAAAATAGTGGAAAATGTTCTAAATATAAAAATCACAGAACATAAAGAAAGACATGGTTTAATAGAACAAAGTCAGCATGCCTTTACCCAAGGCAAATCTTGCTTCACAAATCTGCTTCACTTTTTTGAAGGGGTTAATAAACATGTAGATAAAGGTGAACTGGTAGACATAGGGTGTTTGGATTTTCAGAAGGTGTTTGACAAAGTTCCTCATGAGAGGCTGCTAGGAAAAGTAAAAAGTAAAAAGCTATTATTAGGGAATAGCCACTGCTATTAATTGCATCAGTAGCATGGGATCTTCTTAGTGTTTGGGTAATTTCCAGGTTCTTGTGGCCTGGTTTGGCCTCTGTTGGAAACAGGAAGCTGGGCTTGATGGACCACTGGTCTGACCCAGCATGGCAATTTATGTTCTTATGTTCTATGGCATAGATGGTGATGTCCTTTCGTGGATTACAAACTGGCTAAAAGACAGGAAACAGAGAGTAGGATTAAGTGGACAATTTTCTCAGTAGAACGGAGTGGGCAGTGGAGTGCCTCAGGGATCTGTATTGGAACCCGTACTTTTTAATATATTTATAAATGATCTGGAAAGAAATATGACGAGTGAGGTAGACAAAATTGTTCAAAGTAGTTAAATCACAAGCAGATTGTGATAAATTGCAGGAAGACCTTGTGAGACTGAAAAATTGAACATCCAAATGACAGATGAAATTTAACGTGGATAAGTGCAAGGTGATGCATATAGAGAAAAATAACCGATGCTATAATTACACAATGTTGGGTTCCATATTAGGAGCTACCACCCAAGAAAGAGGTCTAGGCATCATAGTGGATAACACATTGAAATCATAGGTTCAGAGTGCTACGACAGTCAAAAAAAGCAAACAGAATGTTGGGAATTTTTAGAAAGGGAATGGTGAATAAAACGGAAAATGTCATAATGCCTCTGTATCACTCCATGGTGAGACCGCACCTTGAATACTGTGTACAATTCTGGTTGCTGCATCTCAAAAAAGATATAGTTGCAATGGAGAAGGTACAGAGAAGGGCAACCAAAATGATAAAGGGGATGGGACAGCTCCCCTATGAGGAAAGACTAAAGAGGTTAGGACTTTTCAGCTTGGAAAAGAGACGGCTGAGGGGGGATATGATAGAGGTGTTTAAAATCATGAGAGGTCTAGAACGGGTAAATGTGAATTAGTTATTTACTTTGTCGGCTAATAGAAGGACTAGGGGGCACTCCATGAAGTTAGCATGTGGCACATTTAAAACTAATCGGAGAAAGTTCTTTTTCACTCAATGCACAATTAAACTCTGGAATTTGTTGCCAGGGGATGTGGTTAGTTCAGTTAGTGTATCTGGGTTTAAAAAAGGTTTGGATAAGTTATTGGAGGAGAAGTCCATTGCCTGCTATTAAGTTGACATAGAAAATAGCCACTGCTACTACTAGCAGCAGTAACATGGGATAGACTTAGTGTTTGGGAACTTGCCAGGTTCTTATGGCCTGGATTGGCCACTGTTGGAGACAGGATTCTGGGCTTGATGGACCCTTTGTCTGACCCAGTATGGCATGTTCTTAAATTGGTTTTGAATCGGATTATAGCTTTAGCTGATTTTAATTTATATATTGGCTCCACCCTTTATCATAAGCTTGTCAAGAGTTTTTTAACTGCTATGCACACTTTAGGATGTGAACAAGTAATCTTAAATCCCTCCCATTAATTAGGATGTACTTTTGATTTAAATTTTATGATTGAGATTTTTTTCTAAGAATTTTTCAGGAGTAACTACTGAATAAATTCCTTCCTTAGACTATTTCCTGTTGAAATATTCTATTTTTATCCCAGTCCTTGCTTTGGATATGCCTGGGCATAACATTTCCATGATTAATGCGAATAATTGTTGATATTGAGTTGCTACGTCAAAAATGGCTCCCAAGGATTAGTTTGCTAAGATCTCTTGGTACTGTTTCTGCTGCATCGCTTTGGCATCTGTTCTTGATGAAGTTGCTCCTTATTATATAATATCATATAGGAGAAATCATTCTGCTCCTTGGTACAGCAATTATTGAAAAACTTTAAAATCAGGCCTTCGCCGTATGGAACGATGCTGGCATAAGACTTTGTCAAAGAATGATCTCAGTGAATATATAACAGGAATGACATTTTCTATGTTGAAGGGACTGCTAAGAATTTGGTAGTAATATTAGATGCTGATCTTTCTTTGAAGCCTCAAATCAAAGATATGGTGAAAAAAGCTTACTTTAAACTATGTATATTGAGAAAAATTAAACCATGCCTTGAGTTCACTGATTTTAGAACCATCCTTCAGGCCTTCAATATTAATAGTCTGAACTACTGTAACTCTATTTACTAGGGATGTGCAGAGCAAAATTTTATGTTCATATTTTTTATGTCCGAAAGGGGGTCCCACTTGCGGCCAATATGGACATAAAAAAAATCCAATGAGTTGGGTATATGTACATATGTGCAAAAAAAAAAATTAAACCCCCTCACCCTCCTTAATCTCCCCCCCCCAGACTTACCACAACTCCCTGGTGATCGAGCGAGGAGTGAGGACGTCATTTCTGCAATCCTTGGCGAGAAGCATGTGACGTCGGTGGCACGTCGAGTGACGCGGCGTCACGTGATTCCCGGCTCGTTCGCGCCGGACGGCTCGTTCGGCCCAAAAAGAACTTTTGGCCAGCTTGGGGGGGTCAGGAGGCCCCCCCAAGCTGGCCAAAAGTTCTTTTTGGGCCGAACGAGCCATCCGGCGCGAACGAGCCGGGAATCACGTGACGCCGGCGTCACTCGACGTGCCGCCGACGTCACATGCTTCTCGCCAAGGATTGCAGAAATGGCGTCCTCACTCCTCGCTCCATCACCAGGGAGTTGTGGTAAGTCGGGGGGGGGGGATTAAGGAGGGTGAGGGGGTTTATATTTTTATTTTGGCTCAACAATCGCGATTTCCCACATATCGAACATATCTATGTTCGATATGTGGGAAATCCGATCGTTTATGTCGAATCAATTTTTTAAGTAAAAAAAAAATATGAGTTGCGTTTTACTAATGCGGTCAATCCGAATGCACACCCCTACTATTTACCCTGGGCTCCCTAGCTATGCTATCAAAGCTCAAGTAGTCTAGAGTTCTGCCGCTCAAATTCTGACTGGGACATCAAGGTATAAACATATGTCGCAATTCCTTTACATTGGCTTCCTGTCTCTTGGAGAGTTCCATTTAAGATTTTGATGCTTGTGTATAAAGCTCTTATTAAAGAGATTCAGGTCCGGCAGAAGCACTAAGCGAGCTAGGTCTGGGCCTAGGGTGCCAACCATTAGGGAGTGCAAGCGGTGGCGGCAAAGAGGAGGGGGGATTTGAATCTCCACGCCTCTTTACTGCTGCTGCTCACGAGAAGTAGGAGCCAGGGCTGAGACCGGGGGCGAGGGGGTATCAGTGTGATTCAGGGGTGGGACTGGAGAGTATCAGTGCGATCGGGGAGGTGGCGCAAGGCAGAAGGTGCCTAGGGTACCTAATTCCCTGGCACAGGTCCTGATGAGGCTCCTTTATATATCAGCTCAGTTTTAAAAATATATCACCTGGAATTCAAAGATGGCCATATGCTAAAGGAGACTGCTCCGTGGACTCCCTCTTGCTCTATAAAATTTAGCATTTTTACCTTTTCCTCTATGTTTTTTCATGGGCAAGAGAAAGGACAAAGCTCGAATGCATCCGGATATGTCGGCTATCTCAACACCAAAGGGCCCGATGGATAAGCATCTTCTCAAGAGCCGGGACCCTCAGTTTTGCTATGTAGAGCAGTCACTGGACAGTTTGCCAGGCAATGGTTTGTCAGCTGCAGTCTGTGACTCGGAGCTTTCACTCACTCTGGAGCAGTGCCGTGGGCTTCTCCAACCTGAGGTCTCTGTGGCTAGTATCAATGGGAAAGGGGGTTTTCTGTCACGAACCGATCACAACATAGCGCCAGCTGGGATAGTGCTGGGAGTCACCCGAATTGAGGAGCACAATCCTAGGGAAACTTCTCACTGTGTGGAGGCAGCAGGGTTGCCTGTTGATTTTTTTCTCTCTTATGCCTATTATGGAGGGAGCTTCTAAAACAGTTGTACTTTCTTTACTTCCAATTAAACCCTCTAACATTACTTTTGACTTAATTTGAGAAGCCATTATGAAGCTTTCTCTTCAAGTGGCACAATTTACATTGTACCATCAGGAGTTATCCAGTACAGTTCATGATTCACAATCTCATATAGCTGGGATTCTACCAAAAGTGGAACAACTGGAAACTAAAAAGACTGCCCTATAAAATTTGGTGGGGGTTATTTTTTCTGGTCATCCGTACCTGTAATATAAAGTGGAGAATCTGGAAAATGTTATCCGTCAGCAAAACATCAGGATAATAAAGTTTCCTAAGAAAAAACTGGTATCCTCTGTGGAGATGCGGCACAGATACCTTATGGAAAATTTGAAAGTCTCAGAAAATTTGCTTCCTCCAGATTCGAAGGCTTATTATTTTCCTGTAAATCGTAAGACTTCACCAGAGAAAGAGGACCTTATACTTCCATTAGAACTATCATATTTTTCTTCATTTCTTGAAAAATCTTCAGAAGAAGGAATTGAGTCTTTTACTCTAATAGTAACATTTGCTATTGAGTCAGACCATGACTTCATCTTGAAACTGTTCTTTCATAATAGAGATGTCTTAATTTTAGGACTGAAAGTCAGAATATTTCCCGATGTAGTTAAAGTAACTCAATCAAAGAGAATGTGTTTTCTGTTGATGCGTCCGGCTGTTACTAGTTTGGAGGTTTTGTTTAGGCTGCATTTTCCCTGTAAGTGTGGAGTTAAATTTAAATATGTATTCTTTGAACCCTCCCAGCTGACTTTATTTCTGAATGATAGACTCCTGCAGGGACCTGCTCCCTCTGTTACAAGTTAGAGGCCCTCCTACGATACCGGCGTTATAATGTTTTTTTGAGGGTTCCTTCCCTACCATTCAGTGGGCCAGATATTAAAAAGGTTACGCGCATGAATTCGGAGGCTTTACTAAAGGGGCGGGAAGGGGCGGGGTGTGGGCGTGGCAGAGCGGTCCAGCAGCGGAGTGGGGGCAGGGTCAGAGGCTCCAGGCACAGTGGCGATTTGCCGCTGTGCTTGGGATCTTATGCCGGCAGTCGGCCGGCAGGCACAAAAGGTAAATTAAAATTTTGAGGGGGTTAGAGTAGGGCTAGGGGAGGAAAGGTTAGGGGAAGGGATGGGAAGGTCAGATTAGGGGGAAGGCAACCGGGGAAGGCAGCGCGGCTCGGCGTGCGCAAGGTGCATAATTGTGCACCCCCTGGCGTGCGTCCACCCCCGACATGCCTGCGCGCGCATGTTATAAAATCGGGCTTACATGTGCACGCGCCGGGTAGCACGCACACATGTAGGCCACGTACACTTCTTTTAAAATCTACCCCAGTATTATTAATCTATTTTAATATATTATTATTTCTTCTCTGTATTTTCTAACTTGGAATTCCCCTTTAATTGTGGGCTGACAGAGTATGAGAGATCTTTTAATGATTGCCTATAATGTTGTTTCCTATTATAAGTGGATCTCTATGCTATTTCTGTTCAAGGTTTTTTTTTCGCTTAGATTTGTTTTGAAAATTCTATAAATAAACAGTTAAAAATAAATATATTTCACCCTGCAAGAGCATTTCATTCAGCAGACAAATTACTCTTGGTCATTCCTAATCCCCGGTTAGGGATGAATGATTCTCGCTAAAGAATGTTTGCTACAATGGCTGCAGCATTGTGGAATAAATAACCAGAGGCTTTGAGGAAAGAAACATACATGAAATTTTTTTAGGAAACATCTCAAAGTATTTCTTTTTACAGAGGCCTTCAAGTTGATGTAAATGTTTCTTTAACTGGCTTATTTTAGATTTTAGTGCAGTTTTATTACTTTAACATTTCATGTGTTTTTATTTCTTTTGTATGTTTTTGCTGTTTTATTTTGCTTTTAAACTTTGATATTGTTTGTTTATACTGTTTTTAACTTACACATGTTCCTTTGTAAGATGCTTAGGACCTTAGATTCAGCAAAATATAAATGTTCAATAAATTAATTAATTAATCAATTAAACTCTAGATGGGGCACTCTTTTCCCCTTGCACTCTCCACTTTGTCTTTGTCTCCTCACCCATGTGCATGTATGTGGGGGAGAGGGATGTAGAGTTCCAGATGTGTGTTTGTATGTGTGTGTGCTGACACACTCTCCCTCGTACTCTCCATATAGTCCACATCTCTGTTCCCTCCTTCTCTCCCCATGTGTATGGGGGGGGGGGGTTGTAGTGGGTAATAGTATTGGTGGAGGCTGTTGAGGGTGAGGATATGAGTGGTATAGGAGGCGGTGAAGGGCAGTGTATGTCTGTATGGCTGGAGCAACTCTTTCCACCTTGTACTCCCATCTCCAATTTCTTCTAACCTCCTTAACCCTGTGTGTGTGTGTGTGTGTGTGTGTGTGTGTGTGTGTGTGAGTGGTGATGGTGGTGGAGTGTGTGGGGGGATTGGTTGGTGTTGGTTGGT
Source organism: Rhinatrema bivittatum (assembly GCF_901001135.1). NCBI lineage: Eukaryota > Metazoa > Chordata > Amphibia > Gymnophiona > Rhinatrematidae > Rhinatrema > Rhinatrema bivittatum. The sequence goes on along the minus strand of NC_042616.1, from coordinate 116,360,082 downwards.
ACTGATAGTGTGTGTGGGCATGGGATGTGGGTGTATGTGGAAGGTGTGAGTGGGTTGTTTGGGGAAGTGTGGTGGTGGTGGTGATTTATGTGAGATATGCATGGGGGAAAGGTGGTGGTGTGAGGGGGGGATGTGTGGGAGTGGCAGTGGTGGAAGTCATTTGTGTGGGTTGTATGTTTTAGGGGATGGGATTAGGTTGTGCATGGAGGTAGGTGATTGTGGAAATAAGCGTGAGATGCATTCCTAACATCTCTTCTCTTTTCACTCAGCCCTACCCAGTAATGGTGAAGAGTGGCATTGAGGATTGGTGGTCATGAGGAATGGTGGTGGTGAGGAGTGGTGATGGTGATGAGGAGCTGGAGAGGATGGACTATGACAGGCATGTGGAGAAAGAAGAGGAGATGTGTGAGGAGAGGAGGAGGGAGAAAGTAGGTAAGAGTGATAGGAGGAGCAGGAGTATGAGTAGGAATAGGGACAGGGACAGGAGTAGAGATAGATAGGAGGTTAGGAATAGGAGGAGGCAGGAGGGGGAAGGGGATAGGCAGGCAAGTGTGGTGGTAGGAGAACGGCATGCTAGGGATAGAAAGAGAGGGCAGAAAGGAAAGAAGTTGGCAGGACAAGTGCAGGAGGGGGGAGGAAGGGGATTGGGGAGTAGAGATGAGCTTCATTTTTCTGGCTCAGGTCGGGTTTCGGTTCAGGCGCTTTGTGGGAAAACTCGTTTTCCCAAGGATCATTTTTCGCCAAAAATGAAACTGGAACCCGAACCCAAAACTGGAAAAACGAATAAAAAAAAACCCCGAATCAGAAAAAAACCCACACCAACCCTTCACATTTACTTTTTTATAACCCCCCCCCCACCACCACCACCACCACCATCCCGATCCCTCCCCAAGACTTACTAAAAGTCCATGGTGGTCCAGTGGGGTCCCACAAGCGATCTCTCCTTCCATGCCGTCGGGCTGTCGGGCCTGCTATGACTCAAAATGGTGCCGATAGCCTTGCCCTTATGATGTCACAGGGGCTACCGGTGCCATTGGTCAGCCCCTGTCACATGGTAGGAGCACAAGATGGTGCCAGCCATCCATTGTCACAGGGGCTGACCAATGGCACCGGTAGCCCCTGTGACATCATAAGGGCAAGGCTATCAGCGCCATTTTGAATACTGGCAGCTCGACAGCCCGATGGCATGGAAGGCGAGATCGCTTGTGGGACCCCGCTGGACCACCATGGACTTTTAGTAAGTCTTGGGGAGGGATCGGAATGGTGGGGGGGGGGGGTGTAAGAAAGTAAAATTGAAGGGTTGGGGTGGGGTTTTTTTGTTTTTGGTTCCGATTCATATCTCTACTTACCACCATTGCCACCTCTGTCAACAACTTCACATCTGCTGTTACCCTACTAATTGAAAGATTCCAGAACCTCTACCAGTTCCATCCCCATCCTCTCAGGAGTCAATGCATGCAGAAGTCCCTGGCTATTGGGATGGTCCAGGGATAGGTCCTCCCAAAGTATGCCACCCCATCCAGCCAAATGCCCAGTTGAGGAAACAGGCCATGAGGGCACCCCCACCCAAGTAGTTAACCTTTTAAAGGGTAACAATTTTCACTCAAAGATAACTTGTCCAAATAAGGCACACTGGTACTCACTAGTTCCTGTGCTGGCTAGATGGAAGAAGACTGCTGGGCCTATCCTGACTACAGAGTTCCTGTGCCAGCTAATTGGAAGAAGACTGCTAGGCCCATCCTGAGACTACAGAGTTCCTTTTCTGGCTTGTTGATGTGACTAGAGATCTTGATGCAGTCTCTAGTCACAGTCCTGCTGCTGGTGTCTCTTCTCAACATGTCTCATCTCCTGGTCCTGATGCTGATTCTCCTCTCTTCTCATCCTGTTGCTGCCTCCAAGCTGCTGTGTTATCTCCTGGGGCTCCTGCCCCCTTGCTGCTTTGTCATCTCGTCCTGCTGCTGCCTCCATGCTGCGCTCTCCAGTCTGGGTCCTGCTGCCTTCTACTTGAATTTTGCTGCCATGGCCCTTAGGCTGTCCCCCCTTTGAATGCACTCTTTCAGCATGGACTATCTGGGCCTTCTTCTTGAATCCAAACCCAAAAAGAGCAGAACCTGAATAACGAAGATAACAAAAGACAGGTTCAAAATCTTATAATCCCATCCTTAGTAATAAAGGATCAATAAAAATATTAATCTCAAAATATTTGTTATGAACACCTTGTAAAACACAGCATTAGATCAACACAAGAGCTGGAGTACAATCTACCATCTCTTGCCATGCAATGGGCTGCAAACGGTGTCAGATATCAGGTGCTCAATACTTTCATTCATCTGCTGGTTTTACTGGAAAAACCTACTCAACAAAACTAATATATACTGAAAACCTTTTATTAAAGAACTGTTAAAGACTTAAATCCTCTACAAGTTTTGGGGCAGAGGAGATAAATCATTTCTCTGATACAGGCATCATGATGCTGAAATATGAGCCTATGTCAGTGATTCCAGTACTCCTGTATTTTATGCAGCGCTTCACATGATTATGTTTCAGCTAAGTATTTTTTGTCCTTGTTATGAATTTATTTTTTGGATTTAGTTATTGAAGAGGAGTTAAGTATTTAATGGTCCTTTAGTAAAACGTTTTCAGTATATATTAGGATTGCAGAGTAGATTTTTTCAGTAAGACCAGCAGATGAATGAAAGTATTGAGCACATGATATCTGACACTGTTTGCAGCCCATTGCGTGGCAAGAGATGGTGGATTGTACTCCAGCCCTTGTGGTGATCTGATGCTGTGTTTTACAAGGTGTTCATAACAATTTTTTTATATATTAATATTTTTATTGACTCTATATTATGAAGGATGGAATTATAGTATTTTGAACCTGTCATTTGTTTTTTGTTACCTTCTTACATTACATAGTTGTGCTGCTGTCAACTCTAATATTAGAGCTATACTGTAGCTATTGGATTGCCACTTCCACTTCCAATGGTGTTTGCTGTAATCCTGAATTTGCAAAAAGATAGCTTGCTAATACTGTCATGTTGGCATTTGTAGCTATGTTTGTACAGTTCTACACTAACCGGCTAATTTTAAAAAGAACACATTTGTGCCCATAAACTGCATATTGTTGGGCAAGAGGAGATACACTGCAATTTAATACCGTGCACACAAGTACGTGCGTATCATTTAAAATCTCCCTGCCGCATGAATCTGTGATCGTAATGTTAAGAGGCAGCTTGAATAAATGTCCCGCACATATTTCCAACAGGTGCCGATATTGGTCTATTCTCAAGATATATAAAATTTTCGAAGGATTGCCTTTAATCACTTATAGTTGGGGAAAGAATCTTCGGGATCACTTGGTGCATTCCTGTTTACTTCTGGATTCAGTTTCTGATCCACAGCTTCCTCTCAGTCATTGACCCTGCCCTAATTATTCAAGGTGCCAGCAGACAATTGCTGGAATGTCTTGGAGCGACCATACCAGCACTCTTCATCAATCGTGACTACATTCTGATTGCACTTCAAGTAATGTCATCTACATCATTATATACCTGTGTGATAAATATTACATTGGCAGAACTAAACGTTCTATTCGCATGAGACTCATAGATCATCAGAGCTGTTTATCTACAGCCAAACGACAAGCCCCTATCATTGCTTATTGCATTCAGTACTCACATAGTTTTCAGTAGGGGTGTGCATTTGTTTTCGCCGTATTGGCGATCCGCAACGTATATTGCACTATTCGTAGTATTCATGGGGAAGCGAAACGTATCACGATTCCCCACGAATACACAAATCTTCCCCCGAATTATACGGCCACCTAAATAAAAATTTAAACAAACCCCCCACCCTCCTGAACCCCCACAAGACTTACCAAAACTCCCTGGTGGTCCAACGGGGGGTCCGGGAACCATCCCCTGCACTCACAGCCTCGGTGCCAGTTTCATCATGGCGCCGATAGCCTTTGTCACAGGGCTACCGGTGCCATTGGTCAGCCCCTGTCACATGACCATCAGCGCCATCTTGTGCTCCTACCATGTGACAGGGGCTGACCAATGGCACCGGTAGCCCCTGTGACATAGTATGGGCAAAGGCTATCGGCGCCATTTTGAGTACTGGCATTGGACGGCTGGAGTGCAGGAGGTCGCTCCGGGACCCACGTTGGACCCCCAGTGACTTTTGGCCAGCTTGGGGGGGCCTCCTGACCCCCAAAAGACTTGCCAAAAGTCCAGCGGGGGTGCGGGAGCAACATCCTGCACGCCTGCCGTCCGATGCCAGTACTCAAAATGGCGCCGATCGCCTTTGCCCTCTCTATGTCACAGGTACCGACGTTCGGCCCCTGTGACATAGTGAGGGCAAAGGCGATCGGTGCCATTTTGAATACTGGCAGCAGATCGCCTTTGCCCTCACTATGTCACAGAGGCCGACCGTCGGTACCTGTGACATAGTTTATGTATTTATTTATTTATTTATTTAAGGTTTTTATATACCGGCATTCATGATAAAATCACATCATGCTGGTTTACATTAAAACAGTGGTGCATAAAAAGAAAAAACAAACTGGAACTGTAGAGCGGAAGAAAGCAGTTACAAAAAACAGGGATGCTTAACTGGGAGAGGAAGGAAAAAGAAAAGGTTAATAGCATTTTAAATATTTACAACGAACAGTTAAATGAGCTGATTGTGTTATAGAACTTGAAATTGAGGGACATTAGCTGGAGTCCGGGAAAGCTTGTTTAAAGAGCCAAGTCTTAAGTCTCTTCCTGAAGGTTGGGAGGCAGGGTTCCTGTCTTAGGTCTGGGGGGATGGAATTCCATAAAGGGGGACCGGCGGTAGAGAGGGCCCGATCTCTCAAGGTAATATGTCTAGTGGCTTTGGTTGGAGGAACCTGGAGTGAACCTCTATATGCGTCTCTGGTAGGTCTTGAAGAATTGTGTAAGAGGAGAGGTATTTGCAGGTCGATAGAAGTATGTTGATGAATGATTTTGTAGATAACGGAGATGGATTTGTAGAGAATTCTGAAGTGCACTGGCAGCCAATGAAGGCTTTTTAGGATAGGGGAGATGTGATCTCTTCTTCTGGTGTTTGTTAATATTCGTGCTGCCGCATTTTGTACCATCTGAAGCGGTTTGGTATAGGAGGAAGGGAGACCTAGTAGGATAGAATTGCAATAGTCTAACTTTGAGAAAACTATTGCCTGAAGGATTGTTCTAAAGTCCTGCAAGTGAAAGAGAGGTCTTATCCTTTTCAAGACTTGGAGTTTGTAAAAACAGTCTTTGGTAGTTTTGTTGATAGAAGCTTTCAAATTCATCCGATTGTCAATTAAAACTCCAAGGTCTCTCAGTTGCGTGGATTGTGGGTTGCCAGGTTGAGTGGAAGTGATGTTACTGTTCTCGGGAGAGATGAGCAGGAGTTCGGCTTTGGAGGAATTTAATACTAGGTTTAGACTAGTGAGGAGGTGTTTGATTTGTTGGTGGCAGTTTTCCCAGTGATCTAGTGTTTTCGAGTATGTGTCTTTAACAGGGATTATTATCTGAATATCGTCCGCATATAGAAAATGTTTTAGATTGAGGCTGATGGAGTTTGATTGATTGGCAAATTGGCAAAATGGTAGAAACTAATTAAGAACAGAATTACTCAGCATATGGCTATCCATGGCTTTATAGGAATAAGCCAACATAGTTTTAGGAAAGGCAAGTCATGCCTTACAGAAGGCATGTGATAAAGCCTCACAGAGAGACTCCTCAGAAAACTACAAAGTCATGAAATGGAGGAGTAGGTTAAAGTAGTGAGCTATGAACAAGGGAAACCAGGGTTCAAATTCCAATGTCATCACTGTTTCTGATGTTGGGCAAGTCACTTTACTCTCTGTTGCCCAAGGTACAAACTTAGGCCATTTTTCAAAATGGTGCCAATACTCCTGTCACATGACTGGGATAAGGTCCAGGCACTGTACCTTACCTCTATAATGTGATAGGGGTCAGGTCAGTGACATTTTGAAAAATGATGCCAACCAGTCCTAGGGATTGAGGGCACCCTGGGCCCCATCACAGAATTGCTTTCAAACATTTGAGGTTTAGAGATGTGGGAGGGGGGTCAGGGGAGCTTGGGGGCTGAAGGAATAGGTTTTCACTTGACACCAACAATGTTTTTGACGCTTGAGGGATGGGGGAGGCCCTATAACCCAATGATTTTGGTTGGCCATTGGAGAGGCCAGTTCCTGAACATATTTATAAGTAAAGGATGGTGAGGAGCACATACTTTACTTTATTCCTATAGTATTGGGCAGTTGGTGGGGCCATCGTCATGCAGCTTCTTTTTACTATTTGTTTTACATTTGGTATGTCAGAGCTGTCTCCAGTGGCAGCCAAAAGGTAAGCCAGGGGGAACAGGAGGCCAGATTTGACCCCTGCTCAACTTTTTTGTTTTTAGTGTGGGAGTTCATACAATTCGGCATGGCCCTTTATATCTAATGCAGGAATGAAGGGTCCCGTGTTAGGGTCCTGAGGCTTCTGGGTTAGATTATAGATTTCTCAGGAGGTAAGAACATAAGAACATGCCATACTGGGTCAGACCAAGGGTCCATCAAGCCCAGCATCCTGTTTCCAACAGTGGCCAATCCAGGCCATAGGAACCTGGCAAGTACCCAAAAATTAAGTCTATCCCATGTTACCGTTGCAAGTAATAGCAGTGGCTATTTTCTAAGTCAACTTAATTAATAGCAGGTAATGGACTTCTCCTCCAAGAGCTTATCCAATCCTTTTTTAAACACAGCTATACTAACTGCACTAACCACATCCTCTGACAACAAATTCCAGAGTTTAATTGCGCGTTGAGTGAAAAAGAACTTTCTCCGATTAGTTTTAAATGTGCCACATGCTAACTTCATGAAGTGCCTCCTAGTCTTTCTATTATCCAAAAGAGTAAATAACCGATTCACATCTACCCGTTCTATACCTCTCATGATTTTAAACACCTCTATCATATCCCCCCTCAGCCGTTTCTTCTCCAAGCTGAAAAGTCCAAACCTCTTTAGTCTTTCCTCATAGGCAAGCTGTTCCATTCCCCTTATCATTTTGGTAGCCCTTCTCTGTACCTTCACCATCGCAATTATATCTTTTTTGAGATGCGGCGACCAGAATTCTACACAGTATTTAAGGTGCGGTCTCACCATGGAGCGATACAGAGGCATTTTGACATTTTCCGTTTTATTCACCATTCCCTTTCTAATAATTCCCAACATTCTGTTTGCTTTTTTGACTGCCGCAGCACACTGAACCGACAATTTCAATGTGTTATCCACTATGACGCCTAAATCTCTTTCTTGGGTTGTAGCACCTAATATGGAACCTAACATTGTGTAACTATAGCATGGGTTATTTTTCTCTATATGCATCACCTTGCACTTATCCACATTCAATTTCATCTGCCATTTTGATGCCCAATTTTCCAGTCTTACAAGGTCTTCCTGCAATTTATCACAATATGCTTGCAATTTAACTACTCTGAACAATTTTGTATCATCTGCAAATTTGATTATCTCACTCATCGTATTTCTTTCCAGATCATTTATAAATATATTGAAAAGTAAGGGGGTGGGGAGGGGTGTTGTTAATTTATTGTGGCTGACAAATTTTTACTTTGGCTGCGATATGTTATCATCAAATTTCCTGTTATTGAGCTTCTTTGCATGAAATTTCTAAATAAATGCATGCAAATCACATGCAAAGCAGTTCATTGTACTAGGGGAGGAATCTGGACAGGGCCATACAAGTTATCATATATATCATGCGATATCACCACAATAAGATTACCGGTATATCGTACAATATACATTACTTATTGTACAATATAGCCTTATCACAGCTTGATGCACATGCAAGTTATAAAATCCAGGGTCGGTGCATGCAAGGGGGTGCACAATAGTGCACCTTGCATGCCGAACCCTTGGGGAGCCCTATTGGCTTTCCCCATTCCTTCGAAGGCTGCTCTGAAATTGGAGTGGCCTCGGAGGGAACTTTCCTCCCCCTCACCTTCCCCTCACCTTCCCCTCCCTTCCCCTTCCTAACCCACTCCCAGCCCTACCTAAAACCCCCCCCTAAACTTTATTTTATAAATTGTGCCTGCCTCCGGGCAGGCATAGGTTGTGCACGCTGGCCGACGGCCAGCCCACAATCCCGGGCACAGCAGCAAATGGCCGCTGTGCCTGGAGGCTCCAACCCCACCCCTGCCCCACCCCCGGATCATTCCACATCCATTTCCCGCCCCCTTTTTTAAGCCCCGGGACTTACATGCGTCCCGGGGCTTTACATGTGCTGCCAGGCCTTTTGAAAATAGGCCCGGCATGCTTAACCCCCCTACGCACGTAAATACTCCCAGATTTATGCACGTAGGGCTTTGAAAATCTGCCCCTTTGTACTTACCCATATTAAATGTCATCTGCCATTTTTGTGCCCTGGCTCCCAGTCTTAAAAAATGGAGCGGGCCATCCATTGCTCCTGTCATGTGATAGGGGCCGACCAATGGCACCGATAGCTCCTGTCACTTGGTAAGGGCAAAGGGCCATCGGCGCCATTTTTAACCATGCGGGTAATTGTTAAGCCTTCTTTCTACCATTTTTAATGCATGGAATACAACTGATATGGGCTTCTAAATGGTATTTTTAAACAAGGTCCATGCCTACTGTAAATTCTTAAAATTGGCTGCTATTCCTTTTAGTTTTTTCCTAATCATTTCTCTTATTTTATCCTAGTCTTTTTTGTTAAAGTTAAATGCTATTGCAGTAGATTTCTTTAGTGTCTTCCCATTAATAAGTCAGATTTGATCATGTTATAATCACTAGTGACAAGTGGCCCCAAAACCATTACCTCTCATACCAAAACCACTAAGGACTAGGTCTAAAACACCCCCCCTCCCCCTCCCCTGCTTCCTTGTTGGTTCTTATATGAGCTGCTCCAGGAGACAGTCATTTCTTTCATATACATCACCTCCTTTGCATGTCCTAATGTAACATTTTCCCAGTAAATATTGGGATAATTGAAATCATCCATTATTACTGTGCTGCTAATTTTGTTAGTTTTCCTAATTTCTTTTAGCATTTCATTGTCTGTCTGTTCAGTCTGGCCAGGCAGACAATAATATACCCCCAATACTATTTTACCCCTATTTTCACATGGATTCTACAGTGCATTTTGTTTCCTGCAGAGCTTTTATTCTGTTTGAATCAATGCCCTCTTTAGTATATTGTGCCACCCTTCCAACAATTTGATCAATTTTATCATTCAGATATTATTTATGTATTTATTACTTTTATATACTGTCAATCTGTAGACAATCTTAATGGTGTATAATAACTAAAATATAATTTAAGATATAATACATAAACAATCAAATAAAATAATACATTGTATAAAACATAGTAAAAAGATAAAATAAACTAAAAAGAAAACATGAAATGAAATAAAATCTTGAAATAAACTAAAATAATGATAAGAGGTCATGTAAAATAATAAATATCTGAGCCTGAAATTAATTTTGTTAAAAATTGCATTTGACTGCTACACATTGCTTAAACGTAATTTCCAACCATTATAAACTTTTTTACATAGCCAAGTTTTAAGGTTTTTCTTGAATATTCCATGGACTTTTTTAAGCCTGAGCTCAACTGCTAACAAGTTCCAAAATTTAGGGCCTGCAACAGATTGCTCTCTCTCTGACTTCAGACAAATGTGCTGTTTTTATGAGTAAACCTTATGTGAGTAAACCTTTATTTGCGGAGCTAAAGTTCCTTTCAGGAATTTGTAAATGAAGGGTGGTATTTAGCCATTCAGTTCTGACACAGTTCAGTGATTTATGTATTATGCAAAGAATACTATATAGTCAATTCTGTATTTAATAGGAAGCCAGTGTAGGTTGATCAAGGTGGGAGTGATGTCATCATATTTCTTTCCTCCACATAATACTCTTGCAGTCACATTCTGAAGTAACTGTAAAGGTCTTAAGCAAATTGCAGATAAACTAAGTAAAAGGGCATTGTGGAAAAAAGTAAGGTTTGTAGGATGGTTTTGAAGTCGTTGAATTCTAATAATGGTTTAAGGTGTCTTAATACATGCAATTTGTGATAACCATCCCTAATTTTCCTCTTTATATCTGCTTTCATTTTAAATTCCTGATCAATAATGGCTCCTAAATCACACACCTGGTCAGTTGATTTGATCTGCATGAAATCGGTTTTGAACATGAAAGTTCTGTCAGTGTTTGATTTGTACCCTGGTTTCACCTGCCCCATTAGTAATCCTCCTTCAACCTGATCTCTGAGATGCCAGTTATATGTACCTCTTTATTCAGTGCTATACACTCTAACTCTCCCATATTATTTTTTAAACTTCTACCATTTGTATACAGAGAAGTTTGAACATTTTCAACTCTTCATTACTTAACAGTACCTGGGCCATTTTTGCATTTATTGTGACCTCACTATTGGGAAACTGTAACTTACCTTAGTATTAATATATTTCAAAGATACATCATTCCAAACCATGCACTCCTTAGTGATTGTCGGCTTTCCCCGATCATCTAGTCTAAAGCTGCTCTATCTCCTTTTTAAAGTTAGTGCCAGCAGCCTAGTTTCACCCTGGTTAAGGTGAGGACTGTCCTTTTAAAAAAGGGTCCCCCTTCCCCAAAATGTTGCCCAATACCTAACAAACCTAAAACCATCTTTCCAGCACCATTGTCTCATTCATATATTGAGATGCACGAGCCCTGCCTGCCTGTGAGGTCCTGTATGAGGAACAGGGATTCTTTCAGAGAATGCTACCTTGGAGGTTCTGGATTTCAACTTTCTATCTAAAATGCTTTTTTATAAATGATCTAGAACATAGAGCAATCAGAATGGTTACCGAATCTGCAGATGATGGGACATTTTTTGAAATGGTTAAAATAAAAGCTGATTCTGAGGAATTGCACGAGGGAATTGTGAAATTATGAAACTGGATATCTAGATGGCAGATGAAATTTGTCAACAACTGCACAGTGATTTACAAAGGGAAAAATAACCCTGTTCATGTAAGCACAGTTCTTTGCCCATATTATGACTAGAGAAAGGACTTTGGGGTCATTATTGATAATATGTTGAAATCTTCAGCCTCTGATGGCAGCCAGAAAACAAATAGAATGCCAAGATTTAAATGAAAAAGAATAGAAAACAAAACTGGGAATATAACAGTGCTTCTGTATCAGTTCATGGTGTAGCCACACAAAGTATTATGAGCAATCCTGGTTGCCCTACTTTAAAAAAAGATGTTTGTTTTTTTTTTTTAAGCCGTTTTTGCCCATGCTGGTTTGAGAGAGAGAGAGAACCTAGCTACCCAAGTTAGGGAATGTGCACTGTCTCTGGCAGGCCCCATATTATGGAACTCCATGCCCCTTGACCTGAGACTTCAGAGTAACCATAAACTTTTCAAAACACAACTCAAAACCTGGTTTTTCAAACAAGCCTTCAAGAAAGAGAGTGACGCAAGCAAGTAAATAAGGATAAGCAGACATAGAGCACCTAGCGCACAAATTCCGGTTACTACTGGAATTTAGTTCACCACTATTTTTAACTGTAGTCAAACTAACAGGATGAATTGCTATACAACATACAATCCCCCAAGTGATTTTCTTTAAATGTAAAATCCTTATCATAAAACTTATTAGTCTTTATATTGTTTGTTACCGAATAGTAATGGCACCATCTATGTAAATTATGATCTATATTCTCTTTGATATAGATGCCCTGTTGTAAACCGTTATGATGGTAAATAACTTATTGACGGTATATAAAAACTCTTAAATAAATAAAATAAATAAACTAGAAAAAGTACTGAGAAGGGCAACAAAAATGACCATGGCGATGGATTGGCTCCCTTTTGAGGAAAAGCTTAACAGGTTGGGGCTCTTTAGCTTGGAGAAGAGAAGACTTTGAGGAAATATGAGAGTTTTATACAATTATGTGTAGTACTGAGCAGGTTGATAGGAAAGGGTTATTTATTAAACTACTAAGACTAGGAAACATTCCCTGAAACTCACAGGTAGCAGATTTAAAAAGCAATTAAGATAGTAATTTTTCAGTCAGCTCACAAGCCATGGAACGTGTTGCCAGAAAATGTGGTTAAGATTTGGACAAGTTTCTGGAAGACAGGTTCTCAAATAATTATTAGCCAGATAGACTATGGTTTCTCCACTTCTTGTTGGGGAGAGCAACACGAAACAGAAATTCATAATGGAATTTGCTGAGTACTTCCTGGTGACCCAGATTGGCCATTATTGGAGACAGGGTACTGGGCTTCATGGACCATTAATTTCACCCAGCATGGCATTTCTTATGTCCTTAGGTATATAATGTGCTTGATTTAACCAACAACTGTGTTGTCTAAATAATGCTGCAGCTAACATTCCCTCTTTTCCTTTAATTATTGAAATTTAATTTTAAGTTGAAAAGTCTCATTACAGTTAATGTAGTTGCTGGCTGGTTCTAAGTATTTCTCTTTATTCCCATTAGGTTATATATTTTTTTATTATCCCAATTACCAATTTCTTTCTCATTCTTAAGCTCACAGTTCATTTGCACTTGATCCCCTGAGACTATTTTTTAGAGCAAGCAGTTTGCAAAAGTACTGAAAATGGATTAACCTCAGTAATCTCCTGTACTTAGATGTGTATACACTGAAAAGCACTTAAATATATTGGGCCTTTTTCCTGTCAATTAACTACTGCAGTCTAGTTCCTGTCTACTATATAGCTTTTACCTCTCAATAAAAATGAAGAACAATGCATTATTTACAGTAAGTTAATGGTATTTGTGTTTCCGAAATGTCAAGATTTTCACAAGTCATTTATGATAGTTGCAAGAATGAATGACTCTGCGCTATGTTTCTCTCTATTTTGACACATCTTCATGAAAGGAAGCTTGTCTGAAGCCCTGCAGCTAAACTTATTTTTCTTTTCTCAAAGACATAAAGACACAGTTTTACAAATTTCCAGTTTAATACACTGTAACTGCAGCATTGCACTGTATTAAGCATTGCACTATATTTACAGTGACTTTAATATTGAGTGGAGGAGTAGGCTAGTAATTTATTTATACATTTTATATTCTGTTGAGCTACAGCTATCACTGGATTACAAAAATACATACATAATAATGACATAGTAAGTCAATAATACACATAAAAGCAACCAAAGTAAAATGAAAACAACATTTCAGTCATGCAGATAATAAATAATCAGAGCAGCTGGCAGTTCTAAATGTATTCACACCCTCCCATTCTACCACTCCCTACCATGCACGAACTTCATTAACACATTTCTAGTAAAATGATGCTAAGTTACCAATAAAAGCAAGAGATAAAAAATATGTTTTTAATCACTTTCTAAAACTTGAAAAATCATGTTCTGATCTTAAAGATTCAAGAAGTTCATTGCAGAACATGGGGCTTGCCACCACAATCATATGCCCTCGTGAATCTTTCAGCCTAATGTCTTTGCATGAAAACATTTTGCATGAACTTCTTAAAGTTCTTAAATGAAGAGTGTAGTATATGTAATGGACAATAGGCAAACAATTCAGAGGAAATACAAGGAGGGTGCAAGCCATAGAGTAATTTAAATACCAGAGACAGGGTCTTAAACTGGATCCGCTGAGAGATTGGAAGCCAATGTAAGGGGGTCTTTTTCTACCGCTATCACACGCGATAGCTAGATAGGGTCGGAGTCGGGGTGGAGTCAGGACCGGAAGAGGAGAAGTCGGGGCGGCGTCAGAGCGGATGCGGTGGTAACTTCGCTGGCGGTTATAAGGTAAGACCCATTATCACCGCCAGTAGCACGCCCAGTAGCACCGCCTTTCACAGTGGCGCTATTGGGTGCGAAAGCCGGCAGCGATAGCACCGCGGTGGTGCGATCGCTGCCAGCTTTCGCAGGCCCGCCCTCTCGCTTCGCCCCCCCCCCTGCTCCCCATTACCACGTGATTCAGAAAGCCGTGTGATTTTAGAAAATACAGGCCTAAGTTTGCTAATGCTGGAGTAATATGGGACTGCAGCAGACAACCTGTAATCAGGCAAGCTGTAGAATTCTGTATTAATTGAAGGACCTTCAGTGTTGACTGAGGTAAACCAAGAAGAGAACTGCAATAGTCTAGTGAGGATACAATTAAGGATTACAGAAATCAAATGGAAGTCAAATGAATAAACATTCCTTTGTAACATTTTGAGGCAATTAATTTATAAAGTAAATAGATATTCCTTAGTAACATTTTAAGTCAATTAATAAGACAATTACTTCCATTTATATATCCATAAACCAATATAGTAAATCTTTGAGAAGATCTGAAATTTAAAGAGAGATATTTCTTAACAATTAGCAAAAACAATATGCATGTCTACCAGTTCATCTTTTATATATTTATGGGAGAAGTGGTAGGGGATTTCGATTGGATAAAGGATCTTAATTGTTCAACAGTAAAAGAAGTCCAGAGGTCGCAGGAGGCCAAAATAGAGTGTCTGAATCAAGGCCAGAGTCTTGGAGTAGGATGGTCAACCAGGTAGGGTCACTACCAGCGGTCAGTTCAGGTGTAGTCAGGTCAAGCAGGAGGTTGGGTTCCAGGTAGCAGAGAGAGTAGTCAGTGTTCCAGGCAGAGGTCAGGTCAGGCAGTGATCAAGGAGTAGTCGGAGTTCCAGGCAGAGGTCAGGGCAGGCAGCAATCAAGGAATAGTCAAGAACAAGCAAAGGTCAGAACCATGAGATCAGTCCGAAGGGTACTACCAAGGATGGAGAGACGAATGAGCAGGAGATGCTGGAATTGGAGACACAGGAGATGCTGGAACTGGAGACATGAGATGCTGGAACAGAGAGACTGGAACAGGAGACACAGGAAATGCAGGAAGGCAAACTTGCTATCACTAAGTGATCGACCCGATTGCCAAGGCAACGATGTGGTGTCTGACCACTTCCTTAAGTATACGCATCAATCAGGGCATGCCGCAGAGCTGGGACCCGCCCTTGGCTCTACAAGAGGCTGGGTGGTCTGTGCGCTCACCTAGGGATGGGGCCAATGCCACGGAGGAACCCGAGCCCCGCCATGACGTCTGGCTAGAGCTGGGAGGCGAAGCATCGGGTAATGCCGCCGTGGAATGCCGTGGTCAAGTGGAGCTGGCGGCAGACGTGAGGGAGGTCGACCTGGGACTGGCTGGTGTGGAGGAAGGGTAGGTGGACCCAGGAACAGATCGGGTGCTAGCAGGACATGCAACAGTATCCCTCCTTCTATGCCTCACCCTTACCAGATACCCTTGAAACTCCAGCTCACATAATTGAACCCACATGTATTTCCATCGCAGTGACTACCACTGTGCCAGCTGGTAAGACAGTGGTGCCTCGTCATCTCCGAGAGTGAGTTTTACATTGGGCTCACGACTCCCGACTCACTGTCCATTCTGGTCGGGCCCGAACCCTTGAGATGCTCCACAGACTCTTCTGGTGGGCCAGTATGGTAAAAGACTCCCAAGACTACGTAGACTCCTGCCCTGTCTATGTGCAACAAACCCCCCCTCCACTGGATGACTGTGGGGGCTTCTTCATCCTCTTCTGGCACCCACTGAACCCTGGACTAGTCTTTCTACAGACTTCATTGTGGAATTTCCCCCTTCCAAGGGGCACACCGTAATCTGGGACATAATAGATTGCTTCTCCAAAATGGCCCATTTTGTGCCTTTACCTGGCCTACTGTCAGCTCTTGAACTTGCATGACTATTCCTGAATCACATCTTCCATCTCCACAGATTCATGCAGGAGATTGTCTTGGATCGTGGCCCTCAGTTCGCTGCAAAGTATTGGAGATCCCTCTGCGATAAATTCAACATCACCCTAAACCTGACCTCCGCCTACCATCTGCGGGCCAACGGCCAGGCCGAGAGGATCAACCGCCCTCTGAAGGCCTTCCTCCAGTCTTACATTAATAACCAGCAAGATAACTGGGTCGACCTTCTCCCATGGGCCAAACTGTCACACAATACCCACATTGCATCCCCCACCGGGACATCTCCATTTGCAGCAGTTTTCGGTCAGCAGCCCCATCTGCCTCTACCAGTTCTTCTCAGCGTGCCATCTCCTGAAACACAAGCCACAGCACAAACCATCTGCCACCTATGGAATCAGGTCAAAGTATGACTGTGTCAAGCAGCTGAGCGTGCTAAGCGGGTGACGGATGCTCACCGCCAGGCCACCCCAGTATTCCTTCCTGGACAAAAAGTCTGGCTCAGCTCCTGCTGCCCTCGCAATGACTGGCCCTTAAGTACATAGGGCCGATCCCTGTTCTTCACCAAGTGGGAGCAGTAACCTACCAGCTGAAACTGCCTCCAAAACTTGGAATTCACAATACATTCCATGTATCCTTGCTCAAGCTACTGGTCCTATCCTGGCCTTCGGGAAGACCATCACAACCCACTCAGCTTGCTGCAGAACCAGAAGCCACCCTCCAAGTGGGGGAGGTATTAGATGTCCATCACCATTGAGTGCACTGGGAGTACCTCCTGGCATGGGAGGGCTTCGGTCCGGAGGAGAACTCATGGGAGCCCTTCCACCATATCCTTGATAAAGACCTCCTTTGCACCTTTCATCATCAGCAACCGGAGAAGCCTAGACTGGTAAGGGGGAGGCCTAGAAGAGGGGGTACTGTTGTTCATCCCGGCTGCGCTGGTGCCCCAGCCGGGCCTGCTCCCCTCCGCGAGTCCTGGTCTGTCCTCCCTCGTAGCCGCAGCCAGCTTCCAGCACCTGCGGTGTTTCAAGACGTCTCCAAGCCCCTTGGGGACTTCGACCTTGCACTTCTCTTCACGACGGGGCTCGGCGACCTCGGCGGTGTCGGGTCCGCCCCTAGGCATGCACTTGCACGCGGATCACCCGGTCCTTTGACGATGACGTCACCTGAGCCCTGCTTAAAAGGCTGGGCTCAGACTCCAGTTCCTTGCCTTTGCAAACAGGTCGTCTCATTCGTGAGAAGCTAGTTGCTGTCCTGGGTTCCTGCTTCCTTGATCCTGTGCTTGTTCCAGTGTTCCTGCATTCCTGTGTTCCTGTCCTTGTTCCAGTGTTCCTGCGTTCCTGTGTTCCAGTGCTCCTGCATTCCTGTGTTCTTGTGCTTGTTCCAGTGCTCCTGCGTCTGTATTCCCATGGTCCTTCCTGTGTGCCAGCATCTGTTCCTGATTCTTGCTCCGCTTCCCAGGTTGTATCTTCTCGGACTGATTCACAGTACTGACCTCGGCTTGCCTCTGACCACGTTTGGACTGATACCCAATATTGAACTCTGCTCACCACTGACCATGTTTGGTCCGCTGCCTGAAAATGACCTCTGCTTGCTATTGACCATGCTCGGACTGATACCTGAAACTGACCTCTTCTTGCCATTGACCATGCTCAGACTGATACCTGGAACTGACCTCTGCTTGCCACTGACCACACTCGGACTGATACCTGGAACTGATCTCTGCTTGCCACTGATCATGCTCAGACTGATACCTGAAATTGACCCTTGCTTTGGCTGACCACCCTTGGATGGATACCCTGACTTTGACCCTTGCCCTTCACTCGGACACTCTCTTTGCTTCTCCTGTGACCACCAGATCTGCCTGCTCTGACACTGCCCGCAGCCTTCTACAAGCTAGACCACTAGGTGCTGCCTATCCTGTCCAGAGGACCTTCAGTTCCTGTTCCATTCCAGTGGTCTCCTATACACCATGTTCCAGTGTAGCTCAGCTGTTCTCCATTAGCTATGCACCCTTGCTCTTGGTGGGCACACTTCTCCGTTATCTCTCTGGGAGACCCTCAGAGATCCACCTCAGCCCCGGCAGTCCGCGTACCCAAGGGCTCAACCTGCGCAACCCCTGGACTGTTATTGGTGAAGCTCCAGCTTACCTCTGTCACCTCGTGTTCTCCGCCTCCTGGCAGTAGGCGCCCTCGGGGACCTCCCTGAGGGCCGTACCAATCCTGCGCCAGGCCAAGCCCAGTGCAACAAGGAGATGAGATATTGTTTAGTAAATTAAGATGATTTCTCAGGAGCCAGATTAGACAGATAATGGGTAATGAATATATAATGAGGAATTTAAAGCTGGTTCTTCAAAAAACTGTGTATTTCATTATCTGTCTCATTAAAATATGCATAATACTCATTATCCTTCTTTTTACATGCAAAGTTGTTCTGATAAGTTTGGTTCCTCTATAGAAAAGGGCAGAAGAAACATGTGGAACATGCTCAATGATTAACGTCAGTATGGTCTAAAGATAAAAAAAAAGCAAAAATGCTTGCCTACACTTCAATCACAACACTGCAATATTTGACTATGCCCTGAAACATTTACATGGATATTAAGGGGGGGGGGGTGCGGGGGAGGGAGACATGGAGCATACAGGACAATGTCCAGCAAATCCAAAGACAAAATGCAAAAGTTACATAGAAAACATACTTCCTTCTCAGATAGTTCCTGAACCTATAATTTGTACCCCTACTTTCATCATCCATCAACACTGAAATTATTGGCCTTTTGTCTATTGCTGGGTAAGAGGGAGAAACAGAGGTATTTCCATTGGCTTTTTCCAATCAATACTAAGCTCCATCTTCCATCCTTGCATAGAAAAAGGGAAGCAACTTGCCAACAAACTAGCATTTCTTAAGCACCATAGCAACCTAGTTTTTTGGCAATCTCAGACCATTCAAGTATCTGAGACATCTAATGGTTTCATAGGCCTACAACTGCTAACCTTACCTAGCATCCTTTGTTGTTTAACTTCAACAGTAAAAATGAAAACTCAGGAAGTTCTTATTGTTCCGTATAAACAGTTAATCTCCTTCAGTTTACCAAATTCAAAATCTATTACAAACTATTATTTTCAAATTTATTTTACTATTGTCTACATATTCAATAATAATCTGATCAATAGTGTGCTAGTATACTAAGGGCTATAAGAATTATTAATTCAAGATGAAAAATCAGTGTGGTCAATAACACTTAAGATATGTTCTTTTTTAATTTGTTAATAATTATGATGTATTTTATTTTACTTGGATTTATAACCCACATGTTTTAATACAAAATTCACAGAATGCATGTCATCTTTAAATGTACACTTGGGATTTAAATTAAAGCAAATCACAAAGTAAACTATGCATTTTCTCATTTATTCCTTCTAGCAAATAACCCACTATTTCTCCTAACTTTAAATTTTGTGGAGGAGTGGGGGCAAGAGGAGTTCTCTGAATTTATGTGCATAAAATATATATTCTTCTGTTAACACTAGGTTCTAGCAGATATTAAATAGTGAGCAGTTCGTAAGCTTTTGATAAATAATTTGGAGGGTAACCATCTCATGCTATTTAGTATGAGAGCTGTAAACCTTTTTATGCATATGGTGTTCCTTAATTTGCATGCATAGACAAAATATTTGTATGTTTATGCTAACATTTTGTAGGACCTCTTCAGTGTTTATGTGAAAGCCTTCCTGCATATCTTGCTATTTTTAGCTTGCACATGAAAGCTATAACATGCATGCTAATATTTATTGCCATTAACATGGTAATATTTTTAGGAAACCAATGTACGTTTTAATTTCTTTCCTCTAGTCTCACATGTTTGCGCTTCATAGAGGATATTTTAAATTACTGTGACTAGACAACATCTCATAGGTTTCAGTCACCTCGTTTTTCATTGTGCAGTGAGGTACAAAAATACCAAAGGGAAATTTTTATAATATTTAGAAAAAAAAAAAAGAAAGTGTGATATTTAGTTTGCATGAACGAATTGCTTGTAAAATAATGATCTCATGCAGCACAGATTTAAATTGTATTGAACAAGTTTTGCACTACATCAAAAAGTTAAAACAGGCCTCCAGTTTCTATCCAAGCTGCTAGTCAAAACAGACTCAGAGTAGTTTTATGGTTAGGTTCTCAGAGGGACCTTTTTGTACTTGATATTATCAAATGCTAAGATAGTCATTTTCTAATGATTTCAGCTAATTGATGACATCAGCATTGGAAGGAACTCATCCTGAACTTTTTATTTAATTTTCTTCACAAAGTATGTATAAAGGGGATTGCAAAAGTAAACTGTACCTATGAAAGCTTAAAAGACAGGTAGCAGACCCACAGAGACAATTTAAATCTCCTATTTTTCACCATGATTTATCACTGGAAAAGCATTTCAGTGTTACTTCATTTATTTTTGTAAGAAGGGGTTTTGAGGAAGGGGTCATCCTTTGTTATTTAAAGACTCCTATCAAACTTCTTATCCATCTGCTTTCTGTTTCAGGAAAATTCTGTTGTTAATTCTTAGAGAAAGGGGATGAGTGTTGGCTTTTTCCATGTTTGATAGTAAGGTTGTGTGAAAAGTCAATTTCTGGCTTTGCAAATATTTTCACAAGATATTGAAAATGTTTATCCTCAGGCAATAGCTTTCACCAAAGGTTGTAATACAAAAACATTTGTAGAATCAAAGGAGGTATTGAGGAATACCTCCTTTTACTTCATATGTTAAGACAAATATTACAAGGAAAAAATACTTTTCAGACAAAGAGAGACAGAAATAGTTTATGAATATGAGGGAGAAAAGACAAATTTGTATCTTTTGCAGATATCTGTGGGAGGTGAATATTTCATTTTTCACATATACAGTTTAACTTCTGAAGTGCACATTCTCATACATCTTCGTTTAACTGGGAAAGTATGATCAAAGTTTGCTGAGGAGCTTAAATCTATAACACACTTGATCAGGTCTAAAAGCACACCAATGTTGCATGGCACACTGGTTGGGAAAAACTGCTATAAAATATTAAACTTTATATATATAAATATAGATCTATAGATTTAGGGGTAGATTTTATAATTTTGCTCGACCGCGAACAAAAGTACGCTGGATTTCATAAGATACGCGCGTAGCTTCGCGTATCTTATAAAATCCGGGGTCGGCGCGCGCAAGGGGGTGCACATTTGTGCAACCTGCGCGTGCTGAGCCCAGCGTGCACTGCGTGTTCCCTCCGAGGCCGCTCCGATTTCGGAGCGGCCTCGGAGGGAACTTTCCTTCGCCCTCCTCCCACCTTCCCCTCCCTTCCCCTACCTAACCCACCCCCCCCGGCCCTATCTAAACCCCCCCCCCCCTTACCTTTGTTGGCAGATTTACGCCTGCTGAAAGCAGACGTAAATCTGCACGCGCACCAGCGGGCTGCTGGCGCGCCATCACCTGACCCGGGGGCTGGTCCGGAGGCCTCAACCACTCCCCCGGGCCGGCGCCATGCCCCCGGGCCCGCCCCCAAAACGCCGCATCACGCCCCCGAAATGCCGCATCATTCACGGAACTCCCCCGACACGCCCCCAACACGTCCCTTTTACGAAGCCCCGGGACTTACGCGCATCCAGGGGCTCTGCGCGCGCCAGTGGCCTATGCAAAATAGGCGTGCCGGCGTGCGAGTGCCCTGCGCGAGTAAATCCGGCCAGATTTACGCGTGCAGGGCATTTAAAATCCGGCCAACTATATACAGATCTCTAGCTATATCTATCTCTATGTATATACTGTATATCAGAAACACAATGTCTGATGAAAGTGTCATCTGTTGGATTCGTGGACCCTTGAGCCAGCTGCGACGGATGATGCTGCACCGTGGGAAGGCCCACAGTGGACATCGAAGCCGGGAGGCGGCACAGGAGACAGGACTCGAAGAATCTTCACCACTGGAAGCCCGAGGTCCCCCCAGGAGGAGCCCATGAGGACCCGGGTCTCTTGGACTTAGGTGCGGTCCTCTGTGACTGAGGATCTGAAGAGGAGTCCCGGAGAGAGACGAGTGAAGAAGCCGGGGCCAGGAGGTCAACAGGAACTTCACCCCTAGAAGCCCGCGGTCCCCCTGGGAGGAGCCTGTGAGAACCCGAGCCGCTAGGACTTAGGCAAGACCTCCTGGAAGGGCAGAACAGAGTACCTGTGGACGATGAGAAGTCAGAGGCCGGTGTACGAGCCAAAATCAGAAGCCAGAAGTCAGAAGCCGAAGTCAAAGCCAAGGGATGGAAGCTGAAGTCAGAAGTCAGTGGACGAAGCCGAAGTCAAAGCCAGGAGTCAGAAGCCTAAGTCAAAGCCAAAGGATGGAAGCTGAAGTCAGAAGTCAGTGGATGAAATCAAAAGCCAGAACCAGAAGTCAGGAACCAGGAACAGCAACTAGTAACTCAGCAGATCGAACCTCGTTGCAAGGCCCAGAGAAGCTCTAGTTGCAGGGTTATATACCCTGATAGCGTCATAGATGTCATCCCAGGGTAGGGCTGTGTTTCCCGCACTGGCCCCTTTAAGAGACAGCCCCTGCGTGCGCGTGCACGCCTAGGGGATGGGGCCAGCCAGGGAGCATTGACAGCGTCTCCCTCGAGGAGGGTGCGCCGCGGCAGGAGTCCGGAAGGCCCGAGGAAGCGTCGCAGTGGCCCAGACTGTCTCCGAGGTAGGTGGAGGGACCGGGGCACGGCCCAGGACTGTAACATCATCTATGATTTATTGAGGTAGACTGCAAAAAAAAAAAATCAATAGATATTTATAAATTAAATGATATTCATACCATATTGCCTGAGGGTAATTTCATGAATAGCTGAAAGGTCTGAACTAGGCTATTTTCACATATTCTTACTTTACAAAACACATTCTAATTCAGTTGTCACGTCACTAACAGTGACATAAACTCCCTCCATAAACATGGACACTCAGTGCAGCAAACCTGCCATACAAAAACTGTCGCGCTCATCGGCCGCAGGAGGCCACAATCAGCATCCCTCACCTCAGGCCCCGGGTAAGCCCCTCTGGCCCGTCGGGCCATCCCTCTGCATTCTTTTTCCCGACCAGCTGCTCCTCGGCCGACGCCGGCATCTCACGAGTCTCCCCCCCAGGCGTGCGCACGATCCCTCAAGGATCTTAAAGGGCCAGCAGCGGGAAAACCTCCCAAAACCCCCACCAATGATGTCAGGACAAGGAACTATTTAACCCTTGCCTGACCACTAGGACCTCGCATCAGCAGAGTACGAGTTGTGTCCTCTGTTTCCTGCTCCCAGTTCTTGAATCCTATTCCTGATTCCCGCGTTCCTGATTCCTGTTCCTATTCCTGGTTCTTGTTCCTGCTCCTCGCCCCCCTCGGATTGCTTTCCTGGCTCTGACCCTGCTTCGTTTGCCTGTCTGTTGCCTGCCCTGACCCATCTGTCTGTTCTCCGATTCTTCTTGTTCACCGCTTGCCTCGACTCTTGGACTGTACCTGGTTCTTCTCATCTACTGCCTGCCCTGACCTCTGGTACGTCTGACATTGCTCTGGCCTCCTTCCTTCTGGGATTGTTATCTTCAAGAGACCTGTACTTAAGTCCTGCTGGCCCCGGTACCCAAGGGCACAACCTGTAGGGAATGTGTGCTGGTATAGAGAAAGGTCCTGTGTGGTCTTCTCTCCTGAAACCACCTCCCAATGATGAGAACCTACAGGGCCATCCCCTGGAGGTAGTGTCAACCTCGTCTTGGCCAGGGGTCCACCAAGCAACAAAAACAATACTCACTGCCAGGAAATACACCAAGATTTAAGTTTCCCATCCAGCTACCTGACAAAAGTTTATCTTGGGAACTTGTCACCTAAGTGACATTTAACTAGGTTGAAAAGAGGCAGGGTGGAGAATGGGGGCATTTTGGGGGTGCTTAAGTTAGCTATTCAGGTAAACTTATTTAGGTGAGTATAATTGGACAAAATGTGGTTCTAATGTTACCCAGGTAATTTTATGCAAGTAACTTTAGTTGGATATATTCAGCAGGAGATGGACCCTGGGATAGTCACTCTGAAGTTATCTGGGTACATTTCCATTGCCCACACTGCTGAAATTTGACCTCTAGGTTTATGTGTAACATTGACTGTTTTACTTGTCTTAATTATGAAAAAATTACAAAAAAACCACAATGTTCCTAAATTTATAGTCCTGGAAGAATTTAAAATAATCACTAATTACAAATACAACTTGCCTAAGAATCTCCACTTTTTCATTGACTAACAGATAGAATATCTCTGAGGTAATTACTAACTGTTATGATCATTGGTCGCAGATGGCTGCTACTGCGTCTACTCCAGTTCTGCACTGTCCTACTTCCCTCTCCAGGCCTGCTCGCAGCATGGGCTAGTCTCTGCTGCTGCGTTCCCCATGGCTCCTCATGGCGGTCAAGATGCCTCCACCTGCCACACCAACTCCAGGCCTTCCTAGGTGTGTGTGATTACCACCGGACCCTCTTTAAAAGCCTCTTCGGCGGGAATCTCAGGGGCGTCCCTGATTGATGATGTCATTGCATCAGAGTACTTAAGCTCCACCTTTACCCCCAGCTAGCTGACTTGGCAACAAATTCCATTACTACTCTACAAGCTCCTGTCTCCGTTGTCCCTGTGTTGACACTACTGGACCTTCTTTGACTCTATACCCTGCCTGGTACCTGCTCCTTGGGAGCCAGCGTGCGCACTCTATGGGGACTTTGTTTCCTGGCCTCCCCCGCTTCTCGGGCTGGCCCTGCACCTTCCAGAAGTCCTATCCTGCTGGCTCCCTGCTCATCAGGGCTGCCTCTGAGAACACCTTAACCACTTGGGAGTTCAATCTCTGTGCTTCTCTGCTCCTCGGGGCAGTGCCTACATTCTATACTGAGACTGTCAGTGCTTCCTCGCTCCTCGGGGAAGTGCCTACGTTCCATACAGAGACTCTCAATACTTCCCTGCTCCTCAAGGTAGTGCCTACATTCTATGCTTGGGATTGCCGGTGCTTTCCCGCTTCTCAAGGCAGTACCCTTGATTCTACCACTGGTCACTGCCGGTACCTCCTGCTCCTCGGGCTGATCTATGTCATCATCTGGAGTTCTGACTCGGGCTTCCCTGCTCTGCATGTTGGCCGACATCATCGCATCAGTACCTCCTTCGCTGCGCAACTCCGCCCCTCCTGGTTACCTCTCCAGAATACCTCCTGCACATGCTCCCCGCTCAGCTGGCCTGCCTAGCGCCATCCCCTTCGGAGGTCTCTGCCCAGGTACTGATCTCCAGCCAGTCTATGCACTGTGGGAATCCGTCCTAGCTATGTCTCTTACCCCGCTCCTCATGACCTCTCCACAGTTTCTCCCAGAGCTCTCTGCGGTAATTACTAACTGTTATGACCATTGGTCGCAGAGGGTATAGACCTGTGGGGCCCCTCCTCACATTGAGGAAATTAAAAAATCATGGGATAGGAGGCAATGTTCTTTTGTGGATTGCAAACTGGTTAAAAGATAGAAAATAGAGAATAGGGCTAAACAATCAATATTTTCAATGGAGAAAGGTGAACAGTGTAGTGTCCCAAGCATCTGTCATAGGACCACTGCTTTTTAACATATTCATAAATGACCTGGAGGTGGGAATGCGTGAGGTGATAACATTTGCTGATGATACAAAATTATTCAAATTTGTTAAATCACAAGAGGATTGTGAGAAATTACAAAGGGATCTTGCAAAACTGGAGACTGGGCATCCAAATGGCAGATAACATCTAATGTAGACAAGTGCAAAATAATGCATAAGAGCAACCCAATTTATAGCTACACAATGCAAGGATCCACATTGGGAGTTACCACCCAGGAAAAGAAATGAGGTGTCATCGTAGATAATATGTTGAAATCCTCTTCTCAGTATGCAGTGGTGACCAAGACAACAATTAAAATGCTTGCAATTATTAGGAAAGGAATGGAGAATAAAACAGAAGATGTCATAATGCCTCTGTATCAATCCATGGTGTGACTGTACCGTATGTACTGTGTACAGTTCTAGTCACCACATGTCAAAAAAAGATACAGTGAAGTTAGAAAAGGTACAGAGAAAGCAACCAACATCATAAAGGGGATGGAACGATTCCCCTATGAGGAAAGGCTAAAGAGGATAAGGCTCTTCATTTTGGAGAAGAGACAGCAGAAGGGGAGATATGATAGAGATCTATAAAATAATGAGAGGAGTAGAACGGGTAAATGCAAATTGGTTGTATACTCTTTCAAAAAGCACAAAGACTAGGAGACATTCAATGAAGTGACTAGGTGATACATTTAAGACAAATTGGGAAAATATTTGTTTAATCAATGCATAATTAAAATCTGGAATTCATTGCCAGAAGATGTGGTGAAAGATGAAAGTGTAGCTGGGTTTAAAATAGATTAGGACAAGTTCCTGGAATAAAAGTCCATAAACCATTATTAATGTGGGTTTGGGGAAAATCACTACTTATCCCTGGGATAAGCAATATGAAATCTATTGAACTTTTGGGACCCGCCAGGTACTTGTGACCAGGATTGGCTACTGCTGGAAATAGGATACTAGGCTTGATGGACCATTGGTCTGACTCAATATGGAAAATCTTCTGTTCTTAAGTACAACAGAGTTGCTTACCTGTAACAAGTGTTCTCACAGGACAGCAGGATGTTAGTCCTCACATATGGGTGACATCATCAGGATGGAGCCCAATCATGGAACACTTTTGTCAAAGTTTCTAGAACTTTGACTAGCACCTACTGGGTATGCCCAGCATAGCACCAACCCTGCAGCCAGCAGGGGACCCCTTCAGTCTCGTCTTATAGTAAAAAATACATGCAAAAAATAAAAAATAAGAAAACGTAAACAAACCCAACTCCGCAGGGTGGTGGGTGGGTGGGTTTCGTGAGGAATAACATCCTGCTGTCCTGTGAGAACACCTGTTACAGGTAAGCAACTCTGCTTTCTCACAGGACAAGCAGGATGATAGTCCTCACATATGGATGAGTACCAAGCTGAGGATGCCCGAGCAATGCACCAAATGTACCCAAAGACATGCAACAGGCACAAGAGCTGGGGTGGAATTTGGTAGAGGGCATCCTGAACCCTATGTTCACAAATAAGTTGCATAGCACAGACTGGCCAAAGATGCAATCTTGTCTGTCAGCCTTGTCTAAACAATAATGGGCTGTGAAGGTGTGGAGAGAGCTCCAGATAGCAGCCTTACAGATGTCAGCAAGAGGCACTGAGCGTAGGTGAGCTACTGAAGTTGCCATGGCCCTGACAGAGTGTGCTTTAACACGGTCTTGAAGCAGAATGCCTGCCTGTTGGTAACAAAAGGAAATACAGTCCGCTGTCCAGGAGGAGAAAGCCTGCTTCCCCACAGGTTTGCCCAATTTGATGGGATCTAAGGAAACAAACAATTGAGTGCATTTCCTGTGGGCAGCTGTACGGTCTAGATAAAATGCTAGAGCACGTTTACAGTCAAGGGTATGCAGAGCCCATTCTCCTGGGTTTGAGTGGGGCCTGGGAAAGAAGGTGGGTAGCATAATGGATTGATTGATATGAAACTCTGATACTACCTTAGGCAAAAACCTAGGGTGAGTGTGGAGTACTACCCTATCATGCAGAAGTTTAGTGTAAGGCGGGTAGGTGACTAAGGCATGTAACTCACTAACTCTGTGAGCAGAAGTGATCGCCAAAAGAAAAATCACCTTCCAGGTGAGATGGCGGAGATCACAGGATTGGAGAGGCTCAAATGGTGGTTTCATGAGCCACCCCAAAACCAAGTTGAGGTCCCAGGAAGGGGCCGGAGGGTGCAGTGGAGGTTTAAGGTGGAGCAAGCCCTTCAAAAAGTGTGTTACGAGGGATTGTACTGAAATAGGTACATCCCCGACCCCTTTATGGAAGGCGGCTACTGGACTGACATGTACCCTGATAGAAGAAGTTTGGAGACCTGACTCTTACAGGTGCCAGAGATAATTCAGTGTGGAACAAGTGAAGGGATCGATTGACATGGAAGTACACCATACCGCAAACCTGTTCCATTTGTAACGATAAGACTGCCTTGTGGAAGACTTTTGTGAAGCTACTAGGACAATGAAAAAACCGGCTCTGAAATGTTAAAAGGTTTAAGGATTAACCTTTCCTCATCCAGGCAGTCAGGGAGAGGGCCTGGGGGTTGGGGTGACAAAGGCAGCTGTTGTTCTGAGTGATCAGAAGCTGGTCCTTCCCCAGAGGAATGTGCCAGTGTACTGATAGGTCATGGAGAATTGGAAACCAGACCTGGCGTGGCCAATGAGGGGCTATGAGAATCATTAGACCCTTGTCTCTTCACTTCATGAGAGTCTTTGAAATGAGTGGAAGTGGAGGGTATGCATAAAGGAGACTGCTGGCCCATGAGAGGGAGAAAGCATCTCTTGGCTGAAGGTGTTGACTGCCAGTGAGAGAGCAGAAGTTCCCTACTTTGCGGTTGTGAATTGATGCAGAGGTCTATGTGAGGATAACCCCAACGTTGGAATATTGAGTCCACTATTGTGGGTTGAGGGACTACTCATGCGGTTGAAAAGTGCGACTCAGTTGTCTGCCAACACATTGTCCACTCCCGGCAAGTAGGTGGCCCTGAAGTACATCGAGTAGGAAAGGGCTTCTGCCCATATCTGTGCAGCTTCCTGACACAGGAGGTAGGAGCCTGTTCCCCCTTTCTTGTTGATGTACCACATGGCCACCTGGTTGTCAGTTTGAATCAGGATGACCTGGTTGGAAAGGTGATCCTGAAAAGTCCTGAGAGCATATCTGATTGCACGAAGCTCCAGGAAATTGATTTGGTGTTTTGCTTCCTCTGGAGACCAAATGCCCTGAGTTTGCAGATTTGCAACATGTGCACCCCAGCCGAGGTTGGAGGCATCTGTTGTCAAGGTTATTTGAGGGTCTGGAGCCTGAAATGGAAGGCCTTGAAGCAGATTGGATTGGTTTATCCACCAAGCCAACGATAAGCAGAGCTGGTTGGTGATGTGGACAATGGTGGACATTGGCTGAGAAGACTGAATCCACTGCAATTTTAGAGTCCACTGCAATACTCTCATGGCCAAACAGGCCATGGGAGTGACATGCACCAAGGAGACCATATGACCCAGTAAGACCAGAAAATGACGTGCAGTTGAGTGTTGTCGAGACTGCAGTCGATCGGCCAGAGAAGCGAGAGTGAAAGCTCGATCCTGAGGTCGGAAGGCTTTCGCTTTTAGTGTCCAAGTTGGCACCCATGAACAATAGGGTTTGAGAGGGAACTAGCCTGGATTTTGGATAGTTTATGAGAAACCCTAGGGAGATCAGGGTATGGCACGTAAGATGTAGAGACATCAGTGCAACTTGCTGAGTAGGAGCCTTGATCAACTAATCGTCAAGATAGGGGTAGACATGGACACTTTGACTCCTGAGAACGGCAGCTACAACTACGAGGCACTTGGTGAAGACTCGTGGGGCAGATGCTAGGCCAAATGGTAACACTCGATATTGGAAGTGTTTTGGGCCTACTAGGAACTGCAGGAATATGCGATGTGACGGAGTAATTGAAATATGTGTGTAGGTGTCCTGGAGGTCTAGAGAGCAGAGCCAGTCTTCCCTTTGGAGAAGGGGAAGAAGAGAACCCAAGGTCACCATCTTGAACTTTTCTCTTTGTAGGTATTTGTTTAAGGTGCGAAGATTCAGGATTGGGTGAACATCACCTGACTTTTTTGGTATCAGGAAATACCAGGAATAGAACCCCTGCCCCTGTTGGGAGAGGGGCACTGGCTCTATTGCTCAGGACTGGAGGAGGAGGGAGACCTCCTGCTCCAGGAGTGATGAGTGGTCGGATGTTCCCCAAGTCAGCCAAGGTGGGAAATCCGGTGGAACAGAGAGAAAGTTGAGGTTATTACAGCGAGTACCCACTGATCTGTGGTGACTGTATGTCATGATTTGGAGAAGTGGCACAACCGGCCTCTGACAGGAATGGTTGGAAGCGAAGGCTGGGTACTGCTCTCTAGGAAGGAGTCAAAAGCCAGATGTTGGACCTGGCTGGGGGGATGGCTGTGACTTCTGTACTCGAGGTTGCTTGGATTGGCCTTTTTGGTAAGGCTTAGAAGCTTGAAACCTGGATGCTGGGGGATAGAATCTCCTTTGCCGGTAGAATTGTCTCTTGGAGTCTCTCCTAAAAGATCTTTTCGAAGAGGACGAGAGATCAGAAGGCAGTAAGGAGAGCTGGCACAGATTATCCTGGTGTTCCTTGAGCTGCGCCACTGCTTCTTGAATCTTTTCTCCAAAAAGATTATCCCCAGCACAGGGCAAGTCAGCTAACCTGCCCTGTACTTCTGGTCTGAGGTCTAAAGACTTCGGCCAGGTCCATCTTCTCGCACTAATTCCTGCCACCAAAACTCTGGTGGTGGTGTCGAAGTTGTCATATGCCGACCGTACTTCATGTTTGCCAGGATCTAGACACTTTTGTGCCAGGGCATGAAGTTGGTCCTGGAATTGCAGAGGTAAGGCTTCAGCAAATTCCTGAATCTTCATAAACAGGGCCCTATTGTACTGGGTCATGTATAATTGATAGGAAGCAATGTGAGAGATGAGCATTGACCCATGAAATACTCGCCTTCCAAAAGCATCCAGAAATTTCTGTTCCTTTCCTGTGGGAATGAAAGAGTGGGGTTTGGTGCATTGTGCCCTCTTCTGGACTGACTCCACAACTACTGAATGATAATCTAGTTGAGCTCTCTGGAAGCCAGGGGCTGGCTGAACTAGATAGGTGGCATCTGCCTTGCGGTTGACAGGTGCCACAGAGCCAGGGTGCTCCCAATTTCACTTTAAAAGGTGCAAGAGGATGTCATGAGTAGGGATAGACATGATTTCCTTAAAAGCGTCAAGAAATTGGAGAAGTTTTAACATCTGATGCCTAGAGTCCTCTTTGGTCTGAGGCTGGAATGGAACTGTTTCAGACATTTCTTTAACAAAGTTGATAAAGGACAAGTCCTCTGTAGGAGAATGCTTCCTTTCATGAGGAGGAGAGGGCTGTGAAGGCATATCATCTGTATCTTGGGACGAATCATCAGTCCAGGGATTGTATGGCTCATCACTAGCTCCCATATGTTCATCAGAAGGGAGTAATGGTGTTATTCCGGAAAGTCCGGGCCTAGGCATCGATGGCCTTGAAGGTGGAATCGAATGCATCAATGGAGGCATCGAAGGCATTAATGGGGGCATCGACGGCATCGAGGGAGTCATCGGAGGCATCGATGGAAGCACCGATGGAATCGGTGACATCGATGGATGTGTCAGTGTTAGCACTCCGGAGGGCGGAATGGAGATTGGTGATTCTTCTTCTTCTTCTGATGACAAGGGTATTGGTGAGGAAGGAATCGGGGCCATTGGTTCCCTCGGATGTACTGGTGGAAGGGCACCGATTAACTTATCCATTCTTGCCAATTGCGGTGCAAGCGCCATGGATATCGGATCAGTGGCCGGAGCAGGAACGGACACCAGCATCGATGGAGGTTTGAACCCCTGAAGTGCTTTACCGATGGCCTCTTGGATCATCTGATCCAATTCCTCATGGAAACCTGGGGCATGGATACCCAGTTCCGGAGTAGGTGGCAGCACTGGCATAGCCGGAGGGTCCACCGGTGAAGTGGAATCACGGATCCCGGCACCTGTCCAGGTGGGAAACGCCTCGGTGACCCAGAGACAGATGAGGATAAGGCCTTTTCTGTTTGGGACTTCTTTGTTTGTGGCTCAAACGACGTCGATGCCGAGGCGAGGGCTTGCCTGTATCAGTGGCCTAAGCTTTTCGATGGCAGTGTCAATGTTTTTCTCGATGTTCTCCTCTGTCTTTCTGCTGAGGAGGAACAAAGGGGGTCGGCACCTTCGGAGTCGTCGAAACCGGTTGGGCAGCAGTTGTTTCCCAGTGCTGGCGCGAAGTAGATGGTACTGGTTCAGACAACGTCGAAGCTATCGAAGGAGTCGGGGGTTTTGGATGAAAGAGAAGTCCCATCTTCTCCAGCCTAGCCTTGCGACCCTTTGGTGTCATTTGGGCACATTTGGTGCAAGTAAGGACATCATTGTCAGACCCCAAACACATCACACAGACTGTGTGAGGGTCAGTGATGGACATTGTTCGAGTGCAGTCAGGGCACCGACAGAAACTCGATGCCATGGACTCGACGAAATTTAGCCGCGGTGCGGTCGATGGCCGGAACCCTCGCTGAACGACCTCCTGCAGTCGATCTCCTGCCGGCGCCATTTTCCGTACGGAAAACGATTTGCGGCAGAAAATCGCTCACGGACCCCCGCTGGACCCCCAGGAACTTTTGGCCAGCTTGGGGGGGCCTCCTGACCCCCACAAGACTTGCCAAAAGTCCAGCGGGGGTCCGGAACGACCTCCTGCGTCGAATCGTTTTGGTCTATGGCCGCCGCCATTTTGCGGCGGCCATTTTGCAAAATGGTGCCGGCTGAAGACTACACTATTTAGTGTGCCGCTTTTCCTGCTCTCCCCCTTCCCCCAATTTAGCTACGGACCGCCGCTACGGAGGTAATTTAAGGCTACGGACCCCCAGGTAATTTAAGGCATTGGGGTGGGGGATTTAATTTAAAGGGTCGGAGTGGGTTTTAGGGGGTTTTAGTGTGCCGTGTTTAGTGTGCCGCTGGACCCCCAGGTAATTTAAGGCATTTGGGGGGGGGGTTCGGGAGGGTGGGGGATTTAATTTAAAGGGTCGGGGGTGGGTTTTAGGGTGTTTTAGTGTGCCGGTTTTCCTGCCCTCCCCCTTCCCCCGATTTACGATTTTTTGAAGATAAATCGGGGGAATTGGTATTGTATCGTGGCCCTAACGATTTTTGACGATTTAAAATATATCGGACGATATTTTAAATCGTCAAAAAACGATTCACATCCCTATCACCCATATGTGAGGACTACCATCCTGCTTGTCCTGTGAGAAATGTTATTTCAATGCATTGTATATTTCACATAAGCCTACATACATGCATGTTTTGTGGGGTAGAGAAATAGTATGAGTGGGGTAATAGAAAAGGATGCAAAAATTGTATTTAATTCTTAAATTGAACAACAATATAAAGAGGGAATATGCACCCTCTGGACTTTTTCTTGAGGTCTTCAATCTCTACAGATAAGAAGTTAGAATACTATGCTCCTAGTTTTAATATGCTGACTCTAATATTCACAATGGCAGATTTCTGTTTATACTAGCTAACCCTTGATCCACCCTAACAGTGTCTTTTTGCTGTCCCTTCTGACTGCAATATCTGCTGTTAGGTCCCCCTCCCCTGAAGCTTGTCACTGCAATTGACACTTTAATGCTAAGAACTTTAGTATTGGCTTTTCTTTGCCCAGCACTACCACCCCTGCCATAAGGGCATTGATGTTGTCCTCTGAAGCTCCTTGCAGAGCTGTGCTGCTCCCGCAGATCTGGATATGAGGTTGCACACTGCCCCAATGTGTCCATATGTGAAGCAGATCCTTAACGCTTGAAATTTTTTCCCTGGCTTCTGCACAAAACAGCATGCTGAGCGCAATCTGCCTCCACCTGAAAGAACTGAGAAATGACATTGTGCACCTGCTATTGGAAATAACATCATCTATGGTACCTGAAGACTGGAAGGTTGCCAATGTGATACCAATTTTTAAAAAGGGATCAAGGTGTGATCCAGGAAATTACAGGCCAGTGAATCTGACATCTGTGCCAGGAAAAATGCTAGAAACTATCATAAAGAACAAAATTGCTGAACATATGCAAAGCTAACATGGATTTAACCAAGGGAAGTCTTGCCTCACAAATTTACTACATTTTTTTGAAGGCATAAATAAACATATGGATAAAGGTGAGCCAGTAGATTAGTGTATCCGGATTTCTAGAAAGCATTAGATAAACACCCACATGAGAGACTTCTTAGGAAATTAGAAAGTCATGGGTTAGGTGGCAGTGTCCTATTATGGATTGTCAACTGGTTAAAAGATAGAAAACAGATAGTAAAGCTAAAAGGTAAAATTTCCCAATGGAAAAAGGTGAACAGTGGAGTGTTCCAGGTATCTGTTCTGGGACCGATGCTTTTTAATATATTTATAAATGACCTGGAATTGGGAACAAGTGAGGTGATCAAATTTGGAGATGACATAAAATTATTCAAAGTTGTCAAATCACAAGAGGATTGTGAGAAATTGCAAGAAGACATTACAAAACTGGGAGAATGGGCATGCAAATGGCAAAAGTAATTTAATATACACAAGTGCAAAGTGATGCACTTAGGGAAAAGTAACCCAAATTATAGCTACAAAAATGCAAGTTTCTACATTAGGAGTCACCACTCAGGAAAAGGATCTAGGTTTCATTGCTGAAAATACATTGAAATCTCCTGCTCAGTGTACAGCAGCAGCCAAAAAAGCATATAGAATGCTAGGGAGTATTAGGAAAGTAATGGAGAATAAAACAGAATATGATAATGGTTATGTATTGTCCTATGGTATCACTTCATCTTGAGTATTGTGTTCAGTTCTGGTCACCAGTGACCACATCTCAAGAAAGATATAGCAAATTTAGAAAAGGTTCAGAGAAGGGTGATCACGATGACAAAGGGGAGGGAACAGTTCCCATATGAGAAAGGCTAAAGAGGTTAAGACTCTTCAACTTGGAGAAGAGATGGCTGAGAGGAGATATGATAGAAGTCTATAAAATAATGAGAGGAATGGAATGAGTAAATGTCAATCAGTTTTTTACTCTTTTGAAAAGTACAAAGATCAGTGGACACATAGGGGCAAATTTTAAAAGGGTTACGCGCACAAGGTACACTCGTAACCCTTTTAAATCCCCCCTGCGCGCGCCGAGCCTATTTTGCATAGGCTTGGTGGCACACGCAAGCCCCGGGACGCGCGTAAGTCCCGGGGCTTGCAAAAAGGGGCGGTCGGGGCGTGGCCATGGGGGCGCGGTTTAGGATCGGGTGCGTGTTCGGGGGCATGGCTGAGTGCCCCGACACAGCGGCCTGTGTCGGGGCCTGCTGCGCCGGTGTGCGTAAGTTACTACTGCCCAGAGGCAGTAGTAACTTTTACGATAAAGGTAGGGAGGGGGTTTAGATAGGGCCGGGGGGGGTGGGTTAGGTAGGGGAAGGGAGGGGAAGGTGCGGGGGGTGAATGGAAAGTTCCCTCCGAGACCGCTCCGATTTTGGAGTGGCCTCGGAGGGAACGGGCAGCGCGCACAGGGCTCGGCGCGCGCAAGGTGCACAAATGTGCACCCCCTTGCGCGTGCCGACCCCGGATTTTTGTTCGCGCCTGGTGCGCGAACAAAAGTACGCGCGCGTAGATTTGTAAAATCTACCCATAATGAACATAACATAAGATCATAGGACATTGCATACTGGATCAGACCAAGGTTCCATCAAGCACTGTTTCCAACAGTGGCCAATCCAAGTCACAAGTACTTGGCAAGTAACCAAACATTAATTAAATCCAAAACTACTAATCCTTATTGGTTAAGAAAAGTTTATGGGCTTCTCCTCTAGAAACTTATCCAAACCTTTTTTAAACCCAGTTACATTAACTGCCATAACCATATCCAGTGGCAATGAATTCCAGAGTTTAATTATGTGTTGAGTGAAAAATAATTTTCTATGATTTGTTTTAAATGAGCTACTTGCAAATTTCATGGAGTGTCCCCTTTTATTGTCTGAGAGAGTAAATAACCAATTTAAATTTACCTGTTCTAATTCTTTCATGATTTTGTAGACTTCTATCATATCCCCCTCAGACGTCTTTTCTCCAAGCTGAAAAGCCTTAACCTTTTTAGTCTTTCCTCATAGGGGAGCTGTTCCATCCCCTTTATCATTTTGGTCGTCCTTCTCTGTACCTTCTCCATCACAGCTAATTCTTTTTGTAGATGCAGTGAGAAGAATTGCACACAATATTCAAGGTGCGGTCTCACCATAGAGCGATACAGAGTCATTATGACATCCACTGTTTTATTCGCCATTCCCTTCCTAATAATTCCTAACATTCTGTTTGCTTTTTTGACCACCAAAGCACATTGAGTCAACTGTTTCAATATATTATCCGCTATAATGCCTAGATCTCTTTCCTGGGTGGTAACTCCTATTCCCTGTACGTACCTGGATCAGTCCAGACAGTGGGTTATATCCCCCGACCAGCAGATGGAGTCAGAACAGAGTTTGAGAGCGTCAGCATATAGAGTAGTGCACCCTCTGCTGGAGCTCAGTATTCTTCTGACTCCAGCAGATGCGAGTGGGGGAATCCACTAGCTCCCCCAGATTGACAGGGTTTCTTTATTTTTAGTTATTTCTTTCTTTTTCTCCACAGTATTTCCCTGTCTTATGTTTCTCTTCATTTTGGATCCTTAAAGTTTAAAAAAAAAAAAAAAGTTTTCAATTTTTGAGGAGGCGTGTGTCTGTGGCTTTGCCTTCTCTATTCTGTACTCCTTTCCTCTTCCGTTGGGGTAAGTGGAAGTTTTTTGAGTTTCTTTCTCCACAGGTTTGCTTCTATTTGGTGGTGCCCCGTGGATGCCGGTGGTTCCGGCCGCTCCACGCGTCGTTGGGGGTCCCGCGGTTCGCAAGCTCCGCCCGTGGGTGTGCGCTCAACTAAAACAGGGGTTTTCCCCCGCAGTTACTGGACCCCTTCGGCGGGTTGTTAGGGGGGGCCATTTCCAGGCCCCCCCGCGGCAGTAGCTCGTCTTTGCCCCCCCCCCCCGAGGCTTTTCTTTTTCCCGGTGCTGACATGCCGCGGTCCTCGAGGTCTGAGGCCTGCGGCGAGCCGGGAAATCAATTTCTGAGGGAGGGGCTTTGTGAGCGGTGCTTCTCCGACGGGGAAGGCACCCTGCAGTCCTCCGGTGCGATTTCGGACCTGCCTCCTCCTCAGCCCGGGTGGCGCGGGCCGGCCACGACGCCGCCTTTGGCGGGAACGGCGGCCATTTTAGGGGGTCAGCGTGAGACGGACTCGCTCCCAGATGCAGACAGGATTGGTTGCACTGGCTCTCAACAGGCTTTGCCCCCGGCGGGAGGTTTGCCCGACCGGGGCTCCCAGGACGGTTCCCACCTAGGGATTCCAATCAGCTCTCCGTTTTTCTCACCTGACTTTATTCTGGCAATGCACATGGCTTATTTGCAGGGTATGGGAGCGCAGGCCCCTAATCCCCTGGGGGCCCCTCCCCCCAAGGTTCCTAAACTTGCTGTTGGTCTCACCGCCTCGTCCGTTACGCCTGGATCCCTGCCGGATCCCTCTCCCGTGCCACCCTGGCGTACCACGGGGGCGGCTTCGCCGGTGAGAGACGTTTCCCCGGAACCCCCGGAGGCGCATCCGGATGGACATACGGAGGGGGACGACCCTCGAGCCCTACGGATTTTTCAAAAAGAAGAGCTGGATGAACTCATCCACCACATTATTCAGGAGCTGGACCTCGACCCACCTCCAGATCCGCCGATCCCTGTGGCTCCTGCCGTCGCCACCTCATCTCGCAAAGGAGATCCAGTACTTGCCGCCCTCCGTCCTAGAGCAAGGGCTTTCCCTATTCATGAGTCCTTCCTACAGCTTCTCACCAGGGAGTGGGACACTCCCGAGGCATCCTTGAAAGTCACACGTGCCATGGAAAAGCTATACCCACTCCCTGAGGATTTTTTGGATCTTATCAAGGTTCCCAAGGTGGACTCAGCGGTGTCGGCAGTGACCAAGAGGACAACCATCCCGGTCACGGGGGGAACGGCCCTGCGGGATACGCAGGACGGTAAACTAGAGACCTTCCTCAAGAGGGTCTTCGAAGTCTCCGCCCTGGGTATGCGGGCCGTGATGTGCAGTTTGCTCGCGCAAAGGGCCAGCTTACTCTGGGTACAGCAGCTTCTCACCTCTCAGGAATTGCCCCCCGAAGAGGCCGCCCAGGCGGACCGGATGGAATCTGCCATAGCATACGGGGCGGACGCCCTGTATGATCTTTTTCGCGTAATGGCGAGGTCCATGGTTTCGGTTGTAGCAGCCCGACGGCTCTTGTGGCTTCACAACTGGGCAGCGGATGCTTCCTCCAAGTCGAGCCTTGGCTCCCTCCCCTTTCAGGGGAAGTTCTTATTTGGAGAGGACCTGGATCAGATCATCAAGTCACTGGGGGAAAATTTGGTGCATCGGCTGCCGGAGGATAGACAGCGTTCCTTCAGATCATTTTCTTCCGGTAGAACCAGGGCCAGGGCACAGCGACGTTATAGGTCTTACCGACAGTCCGCTTCCCGGACACAGCAGACAAGACCCCAGCCTTGGTCTCGTTCCTTTCGTGGGCGGAGGCCTGCGAGAGAGGGTCCAGGGCAGGGAATTCCACCCACAAAGTCATCCCAATGATGCCAATGGAGCCCACTTCTCACCTCCCCGGATCGGAGGCCGCCTCATGGACTTCTACGAGGAGTGGGCAGTTATCTCCACGGACCAGTGGGTGCTGGACACCATAAGAGACGGTTACGCCTTGGAATGTGTCCGCCCCCCGAGGGACCGGTTCATCTTCTCCCCCTGCGGTTCGGATCTCAAGAGGATAGCGGTTCAACAAACACTAGACCGACTGCAGGAAATAGGGGCCATCGTTCCCGTCCCCTTCGACGAGGTGGGCTTGGGCCACTATTCCATTTACTTCATCGTTCCCAAAAAGGACGGTTCCTTTCGCCCCATCCTGGACTTGAAGGAGGTAAACAAGGCCCTCAGGATCACCCGGTTCCGCATGGAGACTCTTCGATCAGTGATTGTCGCAGTGCACAAGGGAGAATTCCTCGCTTCACTGGACCTCTCGGAAGCGTACTTGCACATTCCCATCCTGCCGGCTCACCGGCGGTATCTTCGCTTCAAGATTCTCGGTCAATACTTTCAGTTCAAGGCGCTTCCCTTTGGTTTGGCAACCGCACCTCGGACCTTCACAAAGATCATGGTAGTGGTGGCGGTGGCCCTCCGCAAGGAGGGTATCCTAGTACATCCTTACCTAGACGACTGGCTGATTCGAGCGAAGTCCTTCTCACATGGTCAGACCTCAGTGGCCAGAGTAGTACAATTCCTACGCTCTCTGGGCTGTAGGAATTGTACTTCCAAAGAGTTCCCTTGTGCCCTCGCAACACCTGGATTTCTTAGGGGCGAGCTTCGATACCCAGCGGGGGATGGTGTTCCTGCGCCAGGACAAGACGCAAGCCCTGAGGGAGCACGTGTCTCGGTTTTCGGCTCTGGAAGAACCAACCGTCTGGAATTATCTGCAGCTCCTGGGAGTAATGGCCTCCACCATCGACATGGTACCCTGGGCGTTTGCACACCTGCATCCCCTGCTGGAAACCTGCAGGTTTCCAGCGGGATAGTCCCTACTATCCCGCTGGAAACCAGTCTCCCAGGAGTATCAGGTGATCCTGCCGCTCCCACCATTAGCCAGGAAAAGCCTGGATTGGTGGCTTGTCCCCTCGCATCTGGCTCGGGGAGTCTCGCTCGAGGTTCCCAATTGGGTGGTGGTGACCACCGATGCCAGCCTCGCGGGATGGGGCGCCGTCTGTGAAAGAAGCGCCACTCAAGAGACTTTGATGCCAGAGGAGGCAAAGTGGCCGATCAATCGCCTAGAAACGAGAGCCGTGCGTTTCGCTCTCCAGCGTTTTCTTCCCCTGGTGCGACACAGGGAGGTGAGATTCTCTCGGACAACGCCACCCACCGTGGCCTACATCAATCGGCAAGGGGGGACAAGAAGCAAGCATGTCTCCCTCGAGTCTACTCCCCTGATGGAGTGGGCGGAGAGCAATCTCGTCCAGATAGCGGCCTCTCACATCGCCGGGGTGGACAACGTTCAGGCAGACTTCCTGAGTCGTCAACAGCTAGACCCCGGCGAGTGGGCTCTCTCCGATGAGGCAATGCATCTCATCATCCGTCGTTGAGGGACTCCACGCCTCGATCTAATGGCGACCTTTCTCAATGCCAAGGCTCCATGCTTCTTCAGCCGCAGAAGAGAGCGCGGCGCGGAGGGGGTGGATGCCCTCGCCCTTCCGTGGCCGTCGGATCAACTGCTCTATGTGTTTCCTCCTTGGCCTCTGGTCGGCAAGGTTCTCCGCAGGTTAGAACATCATCGAGGGACTGTAATTCTCGTCACCCTGGAATGGCCCCGTCGGCCATGGTTCGCAGATCTATTTCAGATGACGGTGGATGGCCCACTTCGCCTGTCCCATCTTCCTCATCTTCTGCGCCAGGGTCCGGTATTTTTCGAGCAGGCAGAACTCTTCTGTCTTGCAGCCTGGCTTTTGAACGGCGCCGTCTCCGCCACAGAGGCTACCCGGAGACAGTGATCTCAACGATGCTTCGTTACCGCAAGCCTTCGACCTCCGTCGCTTACGTTCGAGTTTGGAAGGTCTTCGAAGCATGGTGTTCCGACCGCGGAGTCCAAACCATGGAGGCGACTGTCTCGCTGATCCTTCATTTCCTACAGGATGGTCTGGATAAGGGTCTCGCCTATAATTCACTCCGGGTTCAGGTGGCGGCCTTGAATGTCTTGGTACAGAAGGACTGCTCTCTACCCCTTCAGCCGGATATCGCACGTTTTCTGAAGGGTGCCAAACACCTGCGGCCACCGGTCAGGGATCCTTTCCCTTCTTGGAGCCTCAACTTGGTGCTGCGAACGCTGTCGGGCCCTCCTTTTGAACCCCTGAGGGGGTCCTCCCTCAAGGACCTGAACCTCAAGATGGTTTTCCTGGTAGCCATCTCTTCTGCTCGCCGGATTTCAGAACTTCAAGCCTTGTCCTGCCGAGACCCTTATCTGCGTTTCTCCGACTCCGGGGTTTCCCTTCGTACGGTGCCATCCTTCCTACCAAAGGTGGTCTCGGCCTTCCACGTCAATCAAACGGTGGAGCTTCCAGCGTTTGCTCCAGAGGAACCCCGGTCTCTCCGGCTCCTGGACGTCAAGCGTGTACTGCTCCGCTACCTGGAGGTTACCAATGACTTCCGGGTATCCGATCATTTGTTTGTCATCTGGTCAGGACCGAGGAGAGGTTCTCAGGCATCCAAGACGACTATTGCTTGCTGGATAAAGGACGCCATCTCATCCGCTTACATTGCGGTGGGGCGGGTGCCACCTCGCAGCGTTACGGCTCATTCCACGCGATCCCAAGCGGCGTCCTGGGCGGAATCTCGCTCTGTTTCCTCCCAGGAAATCTGCCGTGCGGCGACATGGAAGTCGTTGCACACTTTTTCCAGACATTACAGACTACACCTGGCGCCTCAGTGCACGGGTTCTTTTGGCGAGCAGGTGTCTCAGGACCCCACCCGGTTTAGGGAAGCTTGGGTACATCCCACAGTCTGGACTGATCCAGGTATGTACAGGGAAAAGAAAATTATTCCTTACCTGCTAATTTTCGTTCCTGTAGTACCATGGATCAGTC
The DNA here is from genome assembly GCF_901001135.1 of Rhinatrema bivittatum. Lineage (NCBI taxonomy): Eukaryota > Metazoa > Chordata > Amphibia > Gymnophiona > Rhinatrematidae > Rhinatrema > Rhinatrema bivittatum. Next base: position 116,318,860 of record NC_042616.1, on the reverse strand, counting down.
CAGACGCCCACCACTAGGGGTTTCATTAGGTCCTGCTCGGATTCTTCCAGGTATCTTTCATTCTGTTTGTCTCTGATTATTGTTACTGTTCACAGCTCCTCACAAGTTGACTGTTGCTGGTCCCGTTGACCGTTTGTTTACTTATATCTTTCTCTGTTCCTCTTTGGGAACGGTTCTGGATCCAAAATGTTGTGTTTTTTGCTTTTGGGCTTTGCTATGCGTAATACTGAGCTCCAGCAGAGGGTGCACTACTCTATATGCTGACGCTCTCAAACTCTGTTCTGACTTCATCTGCTGGTCGGGGGATATAACCCACTGTCTGGACTGATCCATGGTACTACAGGAACGAAAATTAGCAGGTAAGGAATAATTTTCTTATATGGAGCCTAACTATAGTATGGGTTATTTTTCTCTATATGCATCACCTTGCACTTGTCCACATTAAATTTCATCTGCCATTTGAATGCCCAATCGTCCAGCCTTACAAGATCCTCCTGCAGTTTATCACAATCTGCTTGTGATTTAACTACTCTATAATTTTTCTTCATCCACAAATTTGATCACCTCACTCGTCGTACCCCTTTCCAGATCATTTATAAATATATTAAAAAATACCTATCCAAGTACAGATTCCTGAGGCACTCCACTGTTTACCTTTTTCCACTGTAAAAACAGACCATTTAATCTTACTCTCTGTTTCCTGTCTTTTAACCAGTTTGTAATCCTCAAAAGGACATTGCCTCCTATCCCGTAACTTTTTAGTTTTCTTAGAAGCCACTCATGAGGGAATTTGTTGAACCCCTTCTTAAAATCAAAATATACCACATCTAATGCTTCACCTTTATCCACAAATTTATTCACCCCTTCAAAAAAATGTTGGAGATTTGTGAGGCAAGACTTCCTTTGGGTAAATCCATGCTGGCTGTGTCCCATTAAACCATGTCTATCTAAATGTTCTGTGATTTTATTCTTTATCACAGTTTCCATGATTTTTCCCAGAATTGAAATGAGGCTCACCAGTCTCTCGAATCACCCCTGGAACCCTTTTCAAATATCAGGGTTACATTGGCCACCTTTCAGTCTTCACGTACAATTGATGATTTTAATGATAGTTTACAGATTAATTGTAATAGGTGCAAAATTTCATTCTTGAGGTCTTTCAGAACCCTGGGGTGTATATAATCTGCTCCAGATAATTTACTACTCTTCAGTTTGTCAATCTGGCCTGCTACATCTTCCAGGATCAGTGTGATTTGGTTTGGTTCATCTGAGTCATCACCCTTGCAAACCATTTCCGGAACAGTAAACTCAGAAGCAAATAATTTGTTTAGTCTTTCCTAGAGATGTGAATTGTGTGCCAGATCGTCTTAACGATCAGATTCGGCTGGGGGGGGGTGGGGTGGGGAATCTGATCGTTAAGATATGTGAATTAGAATCGTTTCCGATTCCAATTCACATCGCTAGGGAGGCCCGCGCCGCTAAAAAAAAACAAACACCTGACCCGTTACATCGACCCCCCCCCAAACCTTTTAAAATTACCTGGTGGTCCAGGGGGGCCTCAGGGGGCCTCGGGGAGAGATCCAGGGGGGCCTCGGGGAGAGGAGAGATCCAGGGGAGCCTCGGGGAGAGATTTCTCGGCATCAGCTGTTCTAAAAAAAAAAAAAATGGCGCCGATGCCCCTTTGCCCTTACCATGTGACAGGGTATCCATGCCATTGGCCGGCCCCTGTCACATGGTAGGAACACTGGATGGCTGGCGCCATCTTTAAAGATGGCGCCGGCCAGGGGCTGTCACATGCCATCTTTAAAGATGGCACCGGCCATCCAGTGCTCCTACCATGTGACAGGGGCCGGCCAATGGCACAGATACCCTGTCACATGGTAAGGGCAAAGGGGCATCGGCGCCATTTTTTTTTTTTTTAGAACAGCTGATGCTGAGAAATCTCTCCCCGAGGCTCCCCTGGATCTCTCCTCTCCCCGAGGCCCCCCTGGACCACCAGGTAATTTTAAAAGGTTTTGGGGGGGTCGATTTAAAGGGTCGGGTGGTTTTGGGTTTTTTTTAGCGGCGTGGGCCTCCCTTAAAAAAAAAGGGTCGGGAGGGTGGGGGGTCAATTTAAAGGGTCGGGTGAGTTTTTTTTTAATCGGGCCATTGGCGCCATTTTAATTAGTGGCAGCCAAAATGGCGCCGATGGCCCGAGAGCGGGAGATCGCGCCGGGACCCCCCCCACTGGACCACCAGGTAACAACATTTTGGGGGGGTTCGGGAGGGTGGGGGAGGGTAAGGAATTGGTTTTAAAGAATCGGGGTGGGTTTAGGGGTTGTTTTGGTGTGCCGGTTTTCCCGCCCTCCCCCAAAATTTAATGATACAATACAAATGCCGCTGACGATAAATCGGGGGCATTTGTATTGTATCGTGCACTCTTACGATTTTGGACGATTTTAAAATTATCTGACGATAATTTTAATCATTCAAAAACGATTCACATCCCTAGTCTTTCCACAATGGCCTTATCTTCCTTAAGTGCCCCTTTAACCCCTCTATCATCTAATGGTCCAAATGACTCCCTCAAAGGCTTTTTGCTTCAGATATATTTTTTAAAGTTTTTATTATGAGTTTTTGCCTCTATGGCCAACTTCTTTCAAATTCTTTCTTAGCCTGTCTTATCAATATCTTACATTTAACTTCCCAATGCTTATGCTTTATCTTATTCTCTTCTGATGGATTCTTCTTCAAATTTTTGAATAGGTAAATAGCCTCGTTCACTTCATTTTTTAACCATGCGTTTCTTAATGTATGAAATACATTTCGCCTGCGCTTCTAAGATGGTATTTTTTTACAGTGTTCATGCCTGTTGCAAACTCTTAACCATTTTAGCTGCACCTTTCAGGTTTTTTTTAACTTTTTTTCTCATTTTCCCTTTTGAAGGTTTAGTGCTAGGGTCATAGATTTACCAACTGTCCCCTTGCCAGTCATTAATTGAAATTTGATGATATTATGATCATTATTGATGCAAAAGACTGGAAGACCCCCCTCTTGCTGCTGGACTTCTGCCTTTGTTCAGTTCCTAGTTAAGTTTAGGTTGTTAAGGGATTTCGAATGCGTACAATTAGAGTTCTGTAAATGTTTTAGTGTATTCACTATTTATCTGGTAGTGATCTAAAACTGGATGATTAACTCTTGGGGCAATCCTGAGTTTAAACTAAAAAGCTGATTTTTTTTCTAAGTTGAAAGTGTCTCCTTCCTATAAATCAAGGATGAGCTTGGGGTGGTTGGGTGGCCAAGAGCTGGGAGAGAGAGAAAAACAAACATACAAATCTCTTAGCTTTTGCCTGCTTCTGACTAGCTATTTAAAACAAACACACAAAACTCCTAACTTTTGCCTGCATAATTAAACTCTGGAATTCATTGCCAGATGATGTGTTGAAAGCAATTAGTATAGCTGCATTTAAAAATGGTTTGGACAAGTTCCTTAAGGAAAAGTCCATTAACAATTATTAAAGGAGATTAGTAGAAATCCACTGCTTATTCCTGGATAAGCAGCTTGGAATCTATCTATCCCTTGGGATCCTGCCATGTATTTGTGACCTAGCTTGGCCACTGTTAGAAACAGGATACTGGGCTTGATGGACGCTTGGTCTGACCCAGTGTGGCAAACCTTGAGTTCTTACATTCCCAAGGAGGGAATGCCAAACACCAAATAATGCCGCGGGCAGATCTCCTACCTTCCTTCAAACGCGGCAGGACGTCGCTGTTTCCATCCTTTGCGGCTAGACCCCACTCCCGGGACCCACTTCATGCGGCATTCGCCGCCGTCTGCTCTTCGCAGCCTGGGCTGCTGCTTCCAATGCCGGGACCCTCCATGGCGGGCTGCCACCATCCGCATGCGGCCTAGGGGCTGCGCCCACTCACTTCTCCTTGCGGCCTGGAACTGCCGCCGAGTCCCGTGGGGGGCGGTTCCAGCTGGCTCCTCTCTGCGGCGTGGAGCCGCGACATCATTGCTGGGGTCCTCATCCTGCCTTTCCCTGTGCCTCTGCGTCAAAGTACAGGAGAGTGCCGCTGTCTGTGGTGCTGCTCCTCTCTGCTTCCAGCCCTGCTCTTTTGCGCCGGCGCGTGCCTCTTTACAATATTTAAAGAGCCAGTGACAGGAAATGCTGCTGACTCCACCTGATGACAACTTCCTGCTTCAGCCCTATAAAAGGGCCTTTCTTCAGTCACTCCTGGCCTTTGGATCGGGTTCCACAGTCGTCTGTGTCTTCTGACCGGTCCAAGTCCTCCGTGGTCTTCTCCTGCTTTGACAGCTTCATCTTCATGTTCCTGATGTCCTTCATCCGGGTCTTCAGTCATCTTCGTGTTCCTGATATCCTTCGTCCGGGTCTTCAGTTGTCTTCATGTTCCTAATGTCCTTTGTCCAGGTCTCCAGTCGTCTTTATGTTCCTGATGTCCTTCGTCCAGGCCTCCAGATATCTTCAGGTTCCTGATGTCCTTCAGGTGTCTTCATGTTCCTGATGTCTTCAGGTGTCTTCATGTTCCTGATGTTCTTCATTCATACCTCCTGATGTCTGATGTCCTTCCTGATGCCTTTGTCTTCACCTCTGCCTCATTGCCTTGGTTCCCTGATGTCCACTTTCCTGGGGTGCCATTGTCGTGGTCCGCTACCAGTCCCATGGGTAGGCTGTGTATGATGCCTCACAGTACAAAGGCCATCCTCATCTCTGCACTGCAACCCTCTGGAAGACTTCTGCTTCAGTCCTAAGATAATCCTTGAGAATAGAATCCTGTGCTTGAGTCTTGTCCCGGTCTTTGGAGCCTATTGCAATTCGCGTCCGTCCATGTCAAGACTCTGTTCAACCCTGCTCCACGCCAGCGTGGTCCGCAACCAGTCCCACAGGAGAATGTGTAGGGTGCGCCCCAGTGCAGGCCTCTTCAGTATCTTCATCATGTTCCGGTATCAGCTTCCATTATCTCTCCTAGAGTCTGCTACGAGCCCAGCGTGGTCCGCGACCAGTCCTGCAGGTGGACTGTGTAGGGCGTGCTGCGTAGCAGTCTTGACCCAGCGCTTTGACCTCCTTGCCTTTGTATACAGTGCCTTGATCCTTGCCTTCGTCTACAGAGTCCTCGCTTCAGCCTTCTATAGTGTCCTTGCTTCAGCCTTCGTCTACTGTGTCCTCGCTTCAGTCCTCGTCTACAGTGTCCTCGCCTAAGTCTTCTGTGTTCTAAGGACTCCATCTGCCCTCATCCTCTGTCCAGCCTGCCGCCTCTTGCCATACCCAGCGGCAGGTCCGAAAGGGCTTGGAACGGTCGGAGGACTGTTCATCGATCCACATTGCATTGTTGGTCATCCTGGGGCGTGCAGGTCCAGTAGAGGGTCAGACATTGAATCCAGTAGAGGGTCAGACCTTGTATCCTTCAAGGTCTGACCTTGAACGATCCTTCAACGTTTCAGCCTTGTTCTGCTCTTCGTTGCCCGTGCTCGCACCAGCTCACCTTCTGCGGTGTGTCTTGGGGCTCCTCCATGAGTCATGCCATGGTCCAAGGGCTCACATCACCTGCTTTAGAGACAACCATGCCTCCGTGCCCGTAACAATAGCCGAAGGCCTCCAAGCCCTCGGTTCGTAACAGCTGCCGGAGGTCACGCTCGAAACAAATAGAGGCGGATTTTAAAACCCCTGTGCGCATAAATCCAGCAGGATTTATGCGCGCAGGGCCCTCGCGCGCCGGCGCGCCTATTTTGCATAGGCCACCGGCGCACGTAAAGCCCCGGGACATGCGTAAGTCCCAGGGCTTTCGAAACGGGGAGGGAGGGAGCGTGTCCAGGGGCGTTCCCGAAACGACGCGGCGTTTCGGGGGCAGACCCGGGGGCATGGCGCCAGCCCGGGGGAGTGGTCGAGGCCTCCAGACCACGCCCCCGGGACCGGAGGATGGAGCGGGGCTGCCGGCGAAGCGCGCAAAGTTATGCCTGCTTTCAGCGGGCATAACTTTGCCGACAAAGGTAAGGGGGGGGTTAGATAGGGCCGGGGGGGTGGGTTAGGTAGGGGAAGGGAGGGGAATGTGGGGGGAGGGCGAAGAAAAGTTCCCTTCGAGGCCGCTCCGAAATCGGAGCAGCCTCAGAGGGAACAGGCAGGCCGCGCTGGGCTCGGTGCGTGCAGGTTGCACAAATGTGCACCCCCTTGCGCGCGCCGACCCTGGATTTTATAAGATACGCGCGTATCTTATAAAATCTGGTGTACTTTTGTTCGCGCCACCGGCGCGAACAAAAGTACCCGCGCGCGTAGTGTTTGAAAATCCGCCCCATAATGAATAACATTCTACTCTCAGTAGACCTCCAAATGGAAGGCCTTTACTTCTACTGCCATTGCTCCCAATTCCTCGCACATGTTCTATGAAAGGAAACTCCATTAGTAAAGAGACACATGACCACAGGAATATATCAGTTGTTTTTCTAAAACCTACAAAAGAAAATTAAGTTAGAGTTTAGGTCAAAGTAATACCATTGTAAGGTTTCCAACCTGTAAGAAAAGAAATAAATAATTGAATAATTAATTTTCATAAATGAATTTTGAACACCATTATTTATATTTTTTATTTTATATATTTTTATAGAAAGATTTTGATTTAATTTTCAACCATCAAGCAATATTCAACCTCATTTGTTTATGTCCTTACAACAGAACAATGCAGACATGTATAATTCCCCTTATGTAACATAACCAACCACGGTTGGTTATGTTACATAAGGTTAATGAGCTGTCATATTAATAGCTACAACAGGAACCTTCTGGTCTTCTTGGCCTCTGGTCTAGGCCAGGTCATCTACTTGAATGTAGACATCATAAAGAGAAAACTCAATATCCACCCTCTATGGAGTGAAATCTAACAGTTCATCAATAAATATTCAGCTTCAACCCTGCCAGGGGTTGCCAGATGGATTTACGAGCGTAGGGGGGGTTATGCATGCCGGGCCTATTTTCAAATGGCCCAGCGATGCGCGTAAAGCTCTGGGATGCGTGTAAGTCCTGTGGCTTGCAAAATGGGGCAGGGTGTGGGCGGGGAAGTCTGGGGGCGAAGCGGGGGCTTGGCCAGATGCCTCCACATGACCGCCGTGCTGGGGGATCACGCCGGCAATTGTAACTTGTGAGATAAAGGTACGGGGGGGTGGGGGGGTTCAGGCTGGGGGGAGGGACAGGTAGGGGAAGGGAGGGGAAGGTGGGGAGGGAACAGGGAAAGCCAGCTGGTCTCCCTGAGAGTTCGGTGCGTGAAAGGTGCACTAGTGTGCGCACGCATGTTATAAAATCGGGTATACATTTGTGTGCACTGGGTAGCGAGCACAAATGTACGCCACGCGTGTACCTTTTAAAATCTACCCCTATATTTACATGCACTGCTGTAATGCCAACCAGAAATCCCTGCAAAAACACACTTTGAAACATATGGTATTAGGCCTATTGTAATGTGTTGTGTGTGTGGACTTGACCCTTTGAAAGCCCTATAACACTAATACACTTCCTATTAGGAGAATGTCTCACCTCAGTCACACATGCAGAACATAAACAGACTCTCAACAAATAACGAATTGAGCAACCATAAAGTAGAAATACAAATGTGCAGACAAAGCCTGAACTGGAAACCATAAGCCAGACACTCTAGCAGTGCAAAAGTGAAAAAACAGAACCATCATCATTCCTCAAACTTCAAACAATAAAATCAAGAAATAAAATAAATGCATAATTATCATAGTAAAAACATATTAATAAGATTATTTCTAAAGCAGTTAATGAATAAAATATCAAATAAATAAAAACTCATACCCAAGATTTTTTTTAATGTATCAAACACCAATAAAATATTCCAAAACAGGAGACACATCAAATAACATGAAAAATAAAGCTAAAAAGGATTTAAAAAATGTATGCTCTCCATACCTAGGAGCTTTAAATTTACAGTCACCCCGAGATTGTTGTGGATTAGTGAGAGTGAGATGCACAAACTTTCTCCTCTCTTTCTTCTACAGTATATATACACACATAAGCTTACACATACACATGCTGCCTGACAGACAAACTCCCAGTCATCTCCAGCTCTTCTTTGGTTGGGAGCTGCCAGCAGCCTTAGACCATCCTTTTCATTTCAACTGCTGGCATGTTGGGATCCACTAGCTGCCCCATTCTCTCTCTCACACACACACACAAACACACACACACACACACGTACAACACAGGCAGCTTCCATTCTCTCTCGCTCTCTCTCTTGTCTCTCTTTCAAATATACACAACCCAAGCAGGCTTCCATTTTCTCTCATACACACAATCCACACAAGTTCCCATTCACACCCACACACACAAGGCAGGCTCCCAGTCATATCCACCCAAATCTCAGGCAGACTCCCACTCACACACACATACTCTGCCCATTAATGCTTGGGCACACACACCCACAAACACACCCACACACACACCCATCCCAGATAGGCTCTCATTCACTCACAACACCCATCCCAGGCAGGCTCCCATTCACACACACACATCCATCCCAGGCAGACTCTTATTCACACATACACACACTCATCCATCCCAATTCACATAAAAAGACATACACACCCATCCCAGGCAGGATCCCATTCACATACACACACATACACCCATCCAGGCAGGCCTCCATTCACACAGACACATGCACCCCAGGCTGCAAGATCTCTCCCTGCTCCCAACACCCCCACACCCCGGGTGTGCCGCCCTGTGCAATTGCACAGTTTCACACTCGGTGGCGCTGCCCCTGGATGTGTCTGAAAGAGCTCTTCCCCACACCCAAACTCACTTAATATAAACAAACAAGACTGCTTTTCCAAACAAAACAATTGTATTAATAAAACATAGCACAGTGGTTACAAATCTTATAGGGAGCACAAAAGGTACCTTTCAGATGTGATTGAGAAATACATTCACCAGTAATTATTCAGCTACTTAAAATAATACATTACTATTATTAGCAAGTATTTTACTGTAGAATTGTTGGTCCATGATGTGGTAGTGTTTTCTGAAGATTCACACATACTGTATGTTTCAAGACTGCAAGTCATTTAAAAACTTTATTCATTTCTATTCTGACCACAAAAGAGCATTTATAACTGATGTTGAATGTAAAAATGTATTATAAGACTCTGGTAGGACAACTTGGGTTACATTGGATTTACAAACATTTTAAAATCAATTAGTAGGGCCAACCCACTGTCTCAATTTATAGTGCTATTTACTATCATGTGGAGACCTGGGTTCGTTTTCAAAGTCAGATCTTCTGCTTCTGAGGTCAGTGGGGATGGGGATGCTATAGCATTTGCAGCCTTTGGAAGGGAGGGCATCGCCGTCATCCTGCAAAAGTGATACCTAGTGGTTGGACTTCAGGTCCATAAAAGTCAAGTTCCAGAAGGAGATAACGTTTATTAGGGATGTGCAGAGCAAAATTTTATGTTCATATTTTTTATGTCCGAAAGGGGGTCCCACTTGCGGCCAATATGGACATAAAAAAAATCCAATGAGTTGGGTATATGTACATATGTGCAAAAAAAAAATTTAAACCCCCTCACCCTCCTTAATCCCCCCCCCAGACTTACCACAACTCCCTGGTGATCGAGTGAGGAGTGAGGACGTCATTTCTGCAATCCTTGGCGAGAAGCATGTGACGTCGGTGGCACGTCGAGTGACGCGGCGTCACGTGATTCCCGGCTCGTTCGCGCCGGACGGCTCGTTCGGCCCAAAAAGAACTTTTGGCCAGCTTGGGGGGGCCTCCTGACCCCCCCAAGCTGGCCAAAAGTTCTTTTTGGGCCGAACGAGCCGTCCGGCGCGAACGAGCCGGGAATCACGTGGCGCCGCGTCACTCAGACGCGACGTCACGTGATTCCCGGCTCGTTCGCGCCGGACGGCTCGTTCGGCCCAAAAAGAACTTTTGGCCAGCTTGGGGGGGCCTCCTGACCCCCCCAAGCTGGCCAAAAGTTCTTTTTGGGCCGAACGAGCCGTCCGGCGCGAACGAGCCGGGAATCACGTGGCGCCGCGTCACTCAGACGCGACGTCACGTGATTCCCGGCTCGTTCGCGCCGGACAGCTCGTTCGGCCCAAAAAGAACTTTTGGCCAGCTTGGGGGGGCCTCCTGACCCCCTCAAGCTGGCCAAAAGTTCTTTTTGGGCCGAACGAGCCGTCCGGCGTGAACGAGCCGGGAATCACGTGACGCCGGCGTCACTTGACGTGCCGCCGACGTCACATGCTTCTCGCCAAGGATTGCAGAAATGGCGTCCTCACTCCTCGCTCCATCACCAGGGAGTTGTGATAAGTCGGGGGGGGGGATTAAGGAGGGTGAGGGGGTTTATATTTTTATTTTGGCTCAACAATCGCGATTTCCCACATATCGAACATATCTATGTTCGATATGTGGGAAATCCGATCGTTTATGTCGAATCAATTTTTTAAGTAAAAAAAAAATATGAGTTGCGTTTTACTAATGCGGTCAATCCGAATGCACACCCCTAACGTTTATGGCCTCCAATCAGTTATTGTAGTTGCAATGCATGGGCATTGGGCTGAGTAGAGGGAGCTGGAGAGAAGTGGGTATAAAATAGGTAGTTGTAAAGAAGGCTTGTAACACTGTAGCCCAACAGATGCCTGTTCTGATTGCACTAGAAGGCTAAAGGGGCTGGAGGAATCTTTCTAAACGATCAGTTAGTGGGATAAAATCCAATTCCTTGCATTCCACATTAACTTTTATTTGATCAAGGTAATTTTCAAGACAATGCAGTGCCTGAGTTGTTGATCATGCAAGCAGACTCTTCAGATGTGATGATGAAAAAGGATTCCAAACGAATCATCTTCTGTAATAATTTCACTTGCAAATGTCAAGCAGACAATAAATAACAGGGGTTTGAACAGAAGACCCTCTTTCCTTTGCACATTTTTCCTACATCTGTGTTCTGTTAGCAATATATTATTGCACAGATGTGGATATAGTCTAAATATGGGGCTAATCTAAGCCTAGAACACTCTATCAGTTGTATTTACCAGCAAGAAATAGATCAAATACTCCTGAATAAACACAGTTCCCTGCTTATATTCATTAGGACCATTTCTTTAGCATAGAGATACCTGTGGTGCTTTCAAATATTGTAAAGATTACAGGACTCATTTTACATTTACACTATCTCATTCAGTGGAAGTACATTTATTGCCTCCAGATACATGAAAGCTAAATAGAATGTTCATTTTGATTATTAGCATCCTAATTAAATATAAATGGGATGGTGATTTTTAAACAACCTCGTGTGCACACATGTATGCGCGTATGCTGGCTTGCGCCAATGGCCGCAGCCATTTTATACCATACACGCATATATGCAGGTATGTTATAAAATCAGCAGTATGCGTGTACATGTGCACACAATTTTATATGGCCGCACACATGTGTACACAAATGCCACCTCTACCGCGTAAGTGGGGAGATTTTTCTAGGCATGCACACTGACCCAAATACCCATTTCCCCAGATCATTCCTAGTTCGCCCCAGTAAAGGACAGGTCTTCCTAACCCTCCTTTCTAGATAGCCTTCCTTTTACCCTATTAGCCCTGACCCTTCAACCCTTCTGACTAGCCCTCATTTTTTAAATTTTAAATCTTACATGCCATCCATAGCAGAAGTAAAGTTATACAGTAGGGGATCCTGGCGCACTTGTGTGCATAAATACTTACACACAGACTTCGTATTACAGACCTGGACTGCCCATGCCCTGCCCCTTTTTTGACTTTCCAATTTGTGCGTATAATAGAAGATACACCCATACTTGGTCACCTCTTCAAATCTCACAAATCTCCCGGCTTTGGTGCACGTAGGGCTTTTAAAATCTGCCTGTGAGGCATTAAGCCCATAGAAATGCTGTATTCTACTGATTTAACTATTGGAATACTTTTCATTATCTCCTTTAAAAAAAAATTGGTTTTTATTCAAAGGTTTTGTCTGGCTTACTTTTGGAAGCCAGATAAAAGCCAAAATTTGAATATATCCCCTGCTGAGCAGATACATTTTATGTGCACAACTCATTCTGCACACAAAATTAATCAGGATGAAAAGTGCTGCATCCGTCGGTCTCAGATGGCTTCGACCTTTGTGCCTCTCCTTTCTCTCTGCTCTCCCTGCTAGCCTTGGGAAGATGGCTACTGCCGCATCTGCATGCCGCTCTCTCCAGTGTCCCCAGAACAGCTATGGAAAAGCCTCATGCCATGTTTCTCCTAAGAGCCTCCTATGGTACGCACGCATGCCACCCACGTCTTTATCCACGACATGACGGGAACCTCGGGGGCGTCCCCCTCGAGTGACGTCATGCCATCTGGGTATTTAGCCTGCCCTTGTTTGCTAGCTCATCGAGTTAGCAAGGATCATGATATGAATCGTAAATGGATGGAAAATCTCCGATCTGAGCTACTCTGCCGCTTCCTTGCTGCCTCTGAAAGCTCTCTCTGCCCTTCGGGGTATTTCTCTAACCTGGGTACCTGCTTCTCGGGAGCCCTTTACCTTCTTTCAGGTGCCTATCTGGGATCAGGTACTCGCTCCTCAAGGGTCTGCTCTCCCGGACTCGGTGCCTGGTTTCAACTACTCCTGCCTGCTGGGTTCTCCACCTGTACAGCTACCAACTTAGTGAGTAATCTAACTTTCTCAGTCTGTGTCATCTACAGCTCTGCTGTGCTGGGAACCTGCATCCAGATATCCCTATACCATCTCTGTGAGAAGGATCTCCTCAGCTGAGGGTCCCTGGACTGCTACCTCTGGATCACCTTACTACTGCCACTTCTGGTGGAACATCAGCTGTATAATTAAAGACAAATCTCTGTGTTTGTGTGTTCTGAGTCTAGCCTAGTACTGTGGTTCCCCACGGGGCTCCTCCCATGGGCGTGGCCATCTCCACTGTACCCAAGCATCCACTCAAACACCTCCAAACCATAACAGATTGCTAACTCCATGGATTCGGCTCAGCTCATTACATTGCAGGCCATTCCAGGCCTGGCCCAGCGAATCACCAAACAACAGAACTCGCTGGAGAACTTGACTGCTGCATTTAACCAGCTACACGCACAGATGAATACACCGACCACCACAGGTAAAGAAGTTACACCGCCAGAAGTGACGGTCAAGACAATTGTACCTCTATCCACTCCAACACGCTTCTCAGGAGAAGTTTGGAAACGTAGAGGATTTATCAATCAATGTTGCATGCACTTTTCTTTGCAACCTACTCATTTTCCTACAGCCTATGCCAAGACCACCTACATCTTGTCTTATCTGGACAGAAGAGCCTTGGCTTGGGCCTCTCCGCTGTGGAAGCGTGATGACCATATCCTGCATGATCTTGCCAGGTTCCTTGAACTGTTCAGATCAGTATTCGACTGCAGGAACTACATTGGTTCACCTGAAGCAAGGTAATAAACCTTTACCAGACTTCACCATAGAATTCAAGATGCAGACATCAGAATTACATTGGGACACTAAATGCCTGAAGACCCTCTTCTTTGAAGGACTGAGCACCCGGCTGAAAGACGAGCTGGCGGCTCGTGAGATGCCTGAGGCCTTGGCTGAATTAATGAAGTTGGCAACAAGGATTGATCACCGATTTCGTGACAAGGTTCAAGAGACCAAGACTTCCAGGAGAATCCTTCAGGGAGAAACTCGAGTTAAGTCTACACCCAGGTCTGTTCCTTCAGATCCAGTTGCTGGCGAAGAAAAACCAATGCAATTAGACCGCAGTCACTTGACTTCAAAAGAGAGAAGAACGTGAAAGAGGTTTGGACTATGCATGTATTGTGGTCAAGCTGGTCATGCTGTACAAACATGCCCTATATGTCCGGAAAACTGGCAGACCTAAGTCCTGTGATGGACTCTTCTTAGGTCTAACTGCACACTCTCCTCCACTCTCTCTTCCTGTATCTTTAATCTGCAGACCTTTAGAATACAAGACTCTTGCCTTAGTGGACTCTGGGGCAGGAGGCAATTTCATTTTAAAGCGTCTAGTGGAACACTTGCGGATCCCCACTACTACCTTGAAGTCTCCACTACTCCTTTCTTTGATTCAATGGGAGCCCTTACCGGGTGAAGTAACCCTGCTCACCAAACCAGTGAATTTACATACCGGTCTCTTCATACAGAGACTATTTCCTTCTTTGTGCTAGAGAAGGCCATGCACCCTTTAGTTCTGGGGTTACCGTGGCTGCAGAAGCATATGCCTTATTCAATTGGGCCACTCTGGAGCTTTCACGTTGGGGCCCAGATTGCCATGGTAAATGTCTGATGGAGGTCTTTCCAATACCCTGCATGCCAGCTACCCCATGCCTGGGTTGCCACCACAGTATGCATCTTTTCAAGATGATTTTTCTAAAGAAGCCGCAGACATACTACCTCCACACAGATCCTACGACTGTGCCATCAATTTGAAGCCTAACACAGAATCACCCAAAGGAAGGGTTTACCCTCTCTCCATAGTAAAAAATAAAGCTATGTCTGAGTACATACAGGATAATCTTCAGAAAGGCTTCATAAGACCCTCCAAGTCTCTTTTACGGCGCAGGCTTCTTCTTCATGGGGAAGAAGGATGGAACATTGTGTCCATGCATTTACTACAGAGGTCTAAACAAGATCACTGTGAAAGACCACTAACCCTTACCACTCATCTCGGAGCTATTCGATAGACTACAGGGAGCCAAGATATTCTCCAAGCTTGATCTCAAAGGAGACTATAACCTAGTTCGCATCCGCTCTGGCGATGAATGGAAGATGGCCTTCAATACCCGGGATGGGCACTTTGAATACCTGGTGATGTCCTTCGGCCTGTGCAATGCCCCGGCTGTCTTCCAAAACATGATGAACAACATTCTGCATGATCTACTCTACAAACGTGTCATTGTCTACTTAGACGACATCTTGATATTTTCCCAGGACCTGAATACCCATTTGAAAGATGTCAAAAGAGTGCTGCAAAGATTCTGCGAGAATTGCCTATACGCCAAGTTGTCTAAATGCACATTCCACAAGGAATCAGTGCCTTTCTTAGGGTACATTGTTTCAAATAAAGGTTTCCAGATGGATCCACAAAAGCTGGAGAGCATTCAAAAATGGACACAACCCACTGGTCTAAAGGCACTTAGACGATTTCTGGGATTTACCAACTACTACAGAACATTCATCAAGAACTACTCTTCACAGAGGGGCGGATTTTAAATGCCCTGCGCGCGTAAATCCGGCCGAATTTATGCATGCAGGGCCCTCGTGCGCCGGCGCGCCTATTTTGGATAGGCCGCCGGCATGCGCAGAGCCCCGGGATGCACGTAAGTTCCGGGTTTTTTTTAAAGGGGTGGGAGGGGGCGTGTCGGGGGCGTGGCAGAATGACGCGGCATTTTGGGGGCGTGACGCGGCGTTGCGGGGGCAGGCCCGGGGGCGTGGTGTCAGCCCGGGCGCGTGGTCGAGGCCTCCGGACCAGCCCCCGGGTCAGGTAATGGTGCACCAGCAGCCCGCTGGCGCGCGCAGATTTACGTCTGCTTTTTGCAGGCGTAAATCATGGAATAAAGGTAAGGGGGGGGGTTAGATAGGGCTGGGGGGGTGGGTTAGGTAGGGGAAGGGAGGGGAAGGTGGGGGGAGGGCGAAGGAAAGTTCCCTCCGAGGCCGCTCCGAAATCGGAGCGGCCTCGGAGGGAACAGGCAGCGTGCGCTGGGCTCGGCGTGCAGGTTGCACAAATGTGCACCCCCTTGTGCGCGCCGACCCTGGATTTTATATGATACGAGCGGCTACGCGTGTATCTTATAAAATCCAGCGTACTTTTGTTTGCGCCTGGTGTGCGAACAAAAGTACGCAATCGCGCAATTTTTTAAAATCTACCCTTAACTGTTCCGCTAACAGCAATGACTAAGAAAGGTGCCAATGTCGCCAATTGGTCTACGGAAACTGTGACAGCATTTCAGAAACTGAAAGACACCTTCTTGAGCAAGCCATGCCTTCGACATCCGGATCCGATCCGGCCCTTCATCGCATGGGTCAATGCCTCTGATGTAGGTGTAGGGGCCGTGCTAAGCCAGTCCAGTGACTCTAAGACCTTGCACCCATGTTCTTTTTTCTCCTGATGCTTCTCATCAGCGGAGAAGAACTTCGGCATTGGGGATAAAGAACTACTGGCAATAAAGATGGCGTTCAAAGAGTGGCGCCCCTGGCTTGAAGGTGCACAACATCAGATCACTGTTTTCACAGATCACAAAAATCTGGAGTACTTCCGTCATGCTCAGTGCCTAAATCATAGGCAGGCGAGATGGTCCCTGTTTTTCAACAGATTTGACTTTGTGCTGAAATACCACCCTGGAGATAAGAGCGTTAGAGCAGATACCCTATCTCACTCATTTCTCTCTGAGGACGTACCTGATGAACCCCAACATATCATCAACCCGAAGTGAGTTATCCTGTCGGTTACCCATCCGATACCTGCAGGCAAGACCATTGTACCCAGTAACCTCAAGAAAAAACTGTTAGCATGGGCTCACGATTCGAAACTGTCTGAACACCCTGGTCAATGAAGAACTCTGGCTAAACTGCAGAAGTACTACTGGTGGCCCACCATGAAGGAAGACATATTCTCCTATGTTGATTCTTGTTCCAATTGTGCCAGACAGAAACCTCCGCCCATACATCCTTGGGGCCTTGCCAGTACCAGATGAGCCCTGGACTCACATTGCTACAGACTTTGTGGTAGACTTACTTACCACTCCTGGAGGTAACAATACCATCTGGGTATCAGTGGATCGTTTCTTGAAGATGGCTCACTTCGTGGCTCTTCCTGGCTTGCCCTCAGCATGGAGCTTGCAAGACTTTTCATCACCCACATATTTCGCCTACACAGCATGCCAAAGCACATCGTCTCTGACAGAGGAGCTCAATTTACAGCAAAGTTCTGGAAGGCTTTGTGCAAGAAGTTTGATATCTCTCTCGACTTCACCTCTGCATACCATCCTCAGTCAAACGGGCAAACTGAGAGAATGAATAGGACACTCAAGCAGTTCATTCGAGCCTACATTGGTTCACGTCAAAATGACTGGGCTGAACTGTTTCCCTGGGCTGAATTCACCATCAACTCTCATCCAGCAACATCAACTGGATCCACACCATTTGAAGTGGTCTACGGACGACTACCATTACCACCTTTACCACTTCCACTTTCAGTGTCGTCCCTGGCAGCTCAATCTACTGCCAAGGATATCCAACAACTATGGAGTAAGACTAAAGAGGTGCTCCAAAAAGCAGGACAAAAAGCAAAGAAAGGCTATGATGCTCACCATAGCAAAGCTCCTGAATTCCAGCCTGGGGACAAGGTCTGGCTGTCTACAAAACATCTGAGACTCAAGCTACCATCAGCTCGATTTGCTCCACCCTTTGTCAGACCCTTTCCTATCCTCCAACGATTGGGTATGCTCACTTACAGTCTGAAACTTCCTCCAGCAATGAAGATTCATAATGTGTTCCATGTCTCACTACTGAAACCACTTATCCTTAGTGAGCTTTCCACCAAGACACCTGAACCTACTCCTGTTGATGCAGAAGAAGACATTGAGTACAAGGTTAATGCCATCCTTGATGTAAGAAAGAGAGGCAGAATTTGGGAATACCTCCTGTCATGGGAGGGTTACGGACATGAAGAAAACTCTTGGGAACCTTTGGCTAATATCATGGATAAAGAGATGCTTCATCAATACCACCGCATCCTCAAAAACCAAGACCAGGTAGGGGGTTTGGAGGGGACCCTTTGAAGGGGGGTACAGTTGCATACGTCGGTCTCAGATGGCTTCGACCTCTGTGCCTCACCTTTCTCTCTGCTGTCCCCGCTAGCCTTGGGAAGATGACTACCGCCGCGTCTGCTTGCTGCTCTCTCCGGTGTCCACAGAACGGCTATGGCAAGGCTATCCGCCATGTTTCTCCTGAGAGCCTCCTAGGGTGCATGCGCGCATGCCACCCACATCTTTATCCACGTCATGGCGGGAACCTAAGGGGCATCCCCCTTGAGTGACGTCACGCCATCCGGGTATTTAGCCTGCCCTTCGTTTGCTAACAATTTGAGTTAGCAAGGATTGGATTGCCTCCGGTCTGAGCTTCTCTGCCGCTGGAAACTCTCTCTGCCCTTCAGGGTAATTCTTCTAACCTGGGTACCTGCTCCTTGGGGGCCCTTTGCTTTATTTCAGGTACCTCTCTGGGACCAGGTACTCGCTCCTCGAGGGCCTGCTCTCCCTGCCTGGGTGCCTGCATCCAACTACTTCTACCTGCTGGGATCTCCAACTATACAGCTACCATAGTGAGCAATAGGGATGTGAATCGTTTTTGAACGATTAAAATTATCATCAGATAATTTTTAAATCGTCCAAAATCGTCAAATGCCCACGATTTATCGTCAGGGGCATTTGTATTATATTGTTAAATAGGGGGCGGGAAAACCGGCACACCAAAAAAACCCTAACACCCACCCCGAACCTTTAAGACAAACCCCCACCCTCCCGAACCCCACCAAAATGTTTTAAATGACCTGGGGTCCAGTGGGAGGGTCCCGGCGCAATCCCGGCGTGATGTCCCGCTCTCTGGCCACACCAAAAAAAACCTAACACCCACCCCGAACCTTTAAAACAAACCCCCACCCTCCCGAACCCCCCCAAAATGTTTTAAATGACCTGGGGTCCAGTGGGAGGGTCCCGGCGCGATCCTGGCGCGATGTCCCGCTCTCTGGCCACGGCTGCTGTGAAGAGAAATGGCGCCGGTGGCCCTTTGCCCTTATCATGTGACAGGGCAAATGTAGCGCCGGCGCCATTTTGATTCCTAGCTCCTGACGTCACACGTCCAGGAGATCGCTCCCGGACCCCCGCTGGACCCCCAGGGACTTTTGGCCAGCTTGGGAGGGGCCTCCTGACCCCCACAAGACTTGCCAAAAGGGCTACCTTAGGGCAAAGGTGCTACCTTAGGGCAAAGGTAGCGCCGGCGCCATTTTGAAGATTGGCAATACGATCCGCGTGCAGGAGGTCGCTCCCGGACCCCTGCTGGACTTTTGGCAAGTCTTGTGGGGGTCAGGAGGCCCCCCCCAAGCTGGCCAAAAGTCCCTGGGGGTCCAGCGGGGGTCCGGGAGCGATCTCCTGGACGCGTGACGTCGGGAGCTAGGAATCAAAATGGCGCCGGTGCTACCTTTGCCCTGTCACATGATAAAGGCAAAGGGCCACCGGCGCCATTTCTCTTCACAGCAGCCGTGGCCAGAGAGCAGGACATCACGCCGGGATCGCGCCGGGACCCTCCCACTGGACCCCAGGTCATTTAAAACATTTTGGGGGGGTTCGGGAGGGTGGGGGTTTGTGAGACGGGTCTCTGCTGCCGAGGATTCCTGGACTTCTCTTACTGGATCACCTCACTACTGCCACCTCTGGTGGTATGACACAGCTGTATAATAAAAGACAATTCTTCTGTGTTTGTGTGTCTCAAGTCTAGCCTAGTACTGCGGTTCCTCACGGGGCTCCTCCCCTTCGATGTGGTCATCTCCGCAGTGCCCAAGAATCCACTCCAACACCTCAAAACCATAACACAGAGTCAGGCATATTTTAATTTTTAATATGTGCATTTATACAGTCATAACTACAGGAATCCCAATACCTAAGGTGACTGGTCATCTACTTTGCTTGCTTCCAAAGCCATGAGGTATACACATGGATCATTTGCATGAGATGCACACTTTGCATGTCAATCAATGTGAGCATCTTATGCCAAATGATATGCACAACTGTAGCAGCCATGCCATTTACAGGTGAGGTTAACCTACCAGCTCCGGCTTGCATGGTGTCAGCTGCTCAGCCATGCCCTCGAACACATCTGGTTCCAGCTGTTGAACAAGGCACTCCTCTATGGGTATGAGCACAATCAGACAAGGGTCTCATCCGCTGGTCTGCTGTAAATATTTGTTGCAGTTAGCTACCTTTGTTTTCAACTGGGCCTTTATGTCCTGGTACCTGTGTGCCACCTGCTCCTCACTGCTTTCACTCTACTGTGCCTTGAGATAGCCTGGGCTATGGTGCGCTAGGGATGTGCAGCAGGGACGGATACATTCGATTCGGTATTCGTATTTGTCGGGACCCAAATCCATTACATCCGTTTTTGGGGGACTCCAATTCGTCCATTAGTTACATATGGGATTTGTTTCCCATTAAAGTTAAAAAAAAACCCATCCCAACCCTTTAAACTTAATTAACTACAACCCCCCACCCTCCTGACTCCCCCAAGACTTGCCAAAAGTCACTGGTGGTCCAGCGGGGGTCCTGGAGCATTCTCCTGCACTCGGGCTGTCGGCTGCCGGTATTCAAAATGATGCCAATAGCCTTTGCCCTTACTATTTTACTTACTATAACCTTTACCCTTACTATGTCACAGGGGCTACCGGTGGCATTGGTCGATCCCTGTCACATGGTAGAAACACAAGCTGGCGCCCGCCATTCATTGCTCCTACCATGTGACAGGGATCGACCAATGGCACCGGTAGCCCCTGTGACATAGTAAGGGCAAAGGCTATCAGAGCCATTTTGAATACTGGCAGCCGATGGCCCGTGCAGGAGATCACTCCAGGACCCCCGCTGGACCACCAGGGACTGGACCCCCCAAGACTTGCCAAAAGCCTTGGGTGGTCATCCTTTGCTCCTACCATGTGACAGGGGCTGACCAATGGCACCGGTAGCCCCCAAGACTTGCCAAAAGTCCCTGGTGGTCCAGCGGGGGTCCTGGAGCATTCTCCTGCACTCGGGCTGTCGGCTGCCGGAATTCAAAATGGCACCAATAGCCTTTGCCCTTACTGTGTTATAGGGGCTACTGGTGCCATTGGTCGGCCCCAGTCACATGGTAGGAGCAATGAATGGCAGGCGTCATCTTGTGCTCCTACCATGTGACAGGGATCGGCCAATGCCACCGGTAGCCCCTGTGACATAGTAAGGGTAAAGGTTATAGTAAGTCAAATTTTGAATACTGGCAGCTGACGGCCCGAGTGCAGGAGATCGCTCCAGGACTCCCACTGGACCACCAGGGACTTTTGGCAAGTCTTGGGGGGGTCAGGAGGGTGGGGGTTTTATTCATTAATGATATGTTGCATTTGTGGGCTTTCGCCATACGTTTCGGAACCCCACAAATGCAACGAATAGGGACCTATACGTTGAGGATTGCGCATTCGTTCAAAACGAATGCACATTCCTATGGTGCGCCAGTTCTGGCCCTTGGATGCCCTCACTGTCTTGGCCGCATGGTTTCTGAAGAGCATGGCAAAATGTTCCAGGACCCCAGCAATGATCATCACATTGTCCTCCGGCTTGAACTTCAACACCCTCAGACGAACGCACCCTGCTGCCTGGCTGTCTAAATGGGATGACACTTTTGCTTCCAGAGAGGTGTTCTCCCTTTCTTGACTTTTGCTCCCACTTCACTCTCCCCTCCCTTCCAATCCCCTCCTGCACCTAACCTAAAAGCTTCCCTCCCCACTGCCCTCTCATCTAAGCCTAGCCTGTCTTCCCCCCACTGGACACACCTGCCAATCCCCTTCCCCCTCCCACCTCTTCCTATCCCTTCCCCCTCCCTTTCTCTACTCCTGTTCCTGTCCCTATTCCTACTCCTACTCCTCCTCCTTTCCCTAGCACTCCTGCCCTCATCCTCCCTCCTCTTCTCCTCTTGCCTCTCTCTCCTCTCCTTTCTCCCCTGCCTTTCATGCTCCATTCCTCTCCACTCCTCAACATATCCACACCTCACCATTCCTCCTCTGCTTCACCACTCCTCCACCTTACCACCACACCTCAAACAAACACAAAGATAGCCAAACAGGACAAATTAACAAAAACTTTCACACACACAAATCAAAACAATAGACAAAGGGAAAGAGAGACAGATAAGAAACAAGCCACAGGACTCCTCACTCAGAACACACTAAATACCACCAACCAAACATTTTTTTTATTTATTTAAAAAAATACTTCTTAATTGCCTTCCTGATTACATCTCTCAAAGCAATTTACAACAAATATTAAAACAATATATCATAAACAACAATTGAATATATTAAAAGCATATATCATAAAACAATTCACCCAGCAGATCAAAATTAGCTGACAATGTCTCTACCCTAATGCTAATCACTTGCCAAGCCAATGACATGAGCCATGTTTTTAATATCTTTTGAAATCTCAGTTTCTTTCTCTTCCCTAAGATCTCATGGTTGATTATTCCACATGTCTGGAACCATAAATGAGAATGATCTAGTGGCTATCCATTGCTGTCAAAATTGTTTTCCTCTTGAAGTTGTAATAAATGTCTATTCGCCACCCTCAAATTCCTTCAGTGTTTTACTAACAATTACCACCAACTCACCTACCCTCTTCTCCTCTCTGTGTTAAAGTGGTAACTATTCTGAACCTTAACTTGTCAATAGAGGTACACGTCAGGGTTGCTCCCTATTCCCTCTGCTGTTTGCATTATTTTTAGAGCTTCTAGCAATTAAGATTTGTGGGAATGCCACCATTCATGGGGTTGTGATTAGAGACGGGATTTGCTAATGATATTATCTTTACTGTATCTAGACCACAGAAATCCCTTTGATAAATTATGGCTGAACTGCATAAATTTAGTCTGGTTTCAGGGTTTAAAATTAACCTTGAGAAGTCTGAGGTCCTTAATTTTTCTGTACCTATCTCAGATATTTTGGCCCTGCATAAGGTCTTCCCCTTTAAATGGGCCAAGTACTTAGGGATATATTTGAGACAACATTTACAGGATTTATTCTTGTATAACTATGTTCCCCTGATACAAGCACTATCTAAAGATCTTGAACATTGGGATAGGCTTAGTTTATTGAGGCTTGGGAAAATAGCTTTTTAAAAATGAATATTTTGCCTAGATTCCTTTATCTTTTCCAGACTCTCCCAATTTTTATCCCTACTATGATGTTGAAACAGTTGCAGAAGCATCTATTTGCTTTTCTTTGAAAGTGGAGACCTCCCCAGGTATCAAAGTGGGTTCTCTTTTTGCCTAAGTCCAGTGGGGGTCTGGGGGTACCTAACTTATTTATTTATTTGTTTGTTTATTTATTTATTTATTTATATAGGGCTTTTTTATACCGACACTCATGATACCAATCATATCGTATCGGTTTACAATAAACAGCGGTGCAATAACATTAACATCAACGTGAACAATAGGCGAAGAGTGAAAAAGTGAATAAAAATTACAATAAAACAGGGGCACTTGAACTGGGAGGAGGAAAAGCCAGAGTCATGGCTAACATAGAAATAAATAATATCTAGTCTCAGAAATAAATAATATCAAGTCATATACTTAGGGCTATAATAATCCCTTGCTATAATAATCAACTTACAGGATCATTCATCAAAATGTGTTAGGGCATTATCCCAGGTATTAGTGCCCTTCCTTGAAAACAGGCAATACAAGGTTAGGATTAACAACAAAGAGTCACTCCCCATCAGATCAAAACTGGGAATATCCCAAGGATCATCCCTCTCACCGACACTATTTAATATCTATCTCCTTCCACTCTGCCATCTACTATCCAGCCTCAAGCTGACACACTTCCTATACGTGGATGACATTCAGATCCTCATCCCGATAGTGTAATCCCTCCACAAGACGTGGTCGTACTGGAACAGCTGCCTTTCAGCAATTAAAAACCTGCTAACAAGCCTCAACCTCGTGTTAAATACTAGCAAAACCGAAATCCTCATAATAGCTCCAGACAATTGCACTCTGCTCAACCCCCCCGAGTTCTTCCCAACTCTCCTTCACATCAATTGACCACACACCGCAAGTAAGAGATCTCGGGGTGCTTTTAGACAACCAACTCAACTTCACCAAGTTCATAAATAATACTACCAAGGACTGCTTCTTCAAATTGCAAGTCTTAAACAAATTTAAACCTCTTCTTCATTTCCGAGACTTCCGCCTGGTCCTAAAATCCATCATCCTCCCCAAACTGGACTATTGCAACTCTCTCCTCCTGGGCCTGCCCGCCAGCTCCATTAAACCACTTCAGATGGTACAGAATGCGACAGCCAGAATCCTCACTAACACCAAAAAATGGGACCACATAACACCTATCCTCCAAAACCTTCACTGGCTGCCGATAAAATTTAGGATACAATTCAAAACCCTCATGATGATACACAAGGCTCTGCACAACATCTCCCCCCTCAATCTTTCCTTCCAACTATAGCAACACATTTCCAAGAGGCCAATCAGAAGTGCATACCAGAACATGCTTCATACCCAGCCGGCGAAAACCTCACTGAGGAAACGAGCTCTGTCAACGGCAGGTCCCCCTCTCTGGAACTTGCTCCCACCGGACCTCCGCCAAGAACAGTACATTCTGACATTCAAAAAGAAACTAAAGACTTGGCTATTCACCCAAGCTTTTCCCTGAGAGCTAAAATCCGGATGATGCGATAGACGATATACTTACCTCGGTACTTATGTTTCAGAGTTTGGCACCCAGTTACATTTAATCGAGTTTATGAATGTCTCCCCAAAGGTTTTTCCCTGTTCACCTATGTTAAGGTATTCCGCCCCTGTGGCAACTGTTCAATGTTATTCCGCCCCTGAGGCGATTGTTTAATGTATTCCACCCCTGAGGCAACTGTTTTAATGTTTCCCGCCCCTGAGGCGACTGTTTTAATGTGACTGTTTTAATGTATTCCGTCCCTGAGGCGACTGTTCAGTTCCTTGTAAACCGGTGCGATATGTATGCTATACAGGAACATCGGTATATAAAAATTAAAAATAAATACATAATGCCTGTGATAACACTACAATGCATTGCATGCGTTATTTATTTCATTGTGAAATACATATGCAAATTTTAAATTTTAGTCAAAGGGAGACGTTTGAGTGGAGTTTATGAAAATGAGGGATGTTTAATGTTGTGTGCAATAGCATAATACATGTTATCATGCCAGAAATATCTACACCTTTTTTACTGGTGTTAAGCTGTGTGATATGCCTGAAAGGGGATTTGTGATATTTATTGTGAGGGTTTGGTGTTGGTGGTCTAGGTTTTGGCGGCCAGGTTTACATTCACAGTGACACGTATGAACAGCACAGTACACATCAGTGAACATTTGATGTGATCTGGTATGAGTAAAGGTGCACAAAGTTGAGATTTCTACAGTGTGGTACTATGCTGCTGCTCAACTCCAAGCTATCCTAGATTGGCATTGAGAGGCTAAACAGAAGTTGTGGGTGGGGGGCCTTAATTTGGCAACTGCCTCATACATGGCATCCTTTCCCAGAACATGCACTTAGCACAATGACAATGTTGAAGGTGTGGTTGCAGTGGAAGACCCCTTTTTTTGGCTGTAGGAATTATTTCTATATTTCCTCTCTATACAATAACTGTGACTTTACCCCGTGCCTGATGTTTTCTCAGTATAAGTCCTGATGGACAGAAGGATCTTAACTTGTGGCCAGGTCTGGGAGGCTGATCGTATGGTAGCCTGGGAAGCTTGTAAAGACAAATACTCCTTGGATAACAAGCAGTTCCTACAATATGCACAATTATGTCACTTTCTGAATACTCCCACTATAGCTAGCGACCTTTCCATTAGTAGAACTCTTTTTGAAGCGTATCGCCTGCAGGTGGATAAGATGCAGGGCGAAATTTCTAAGATATGATTTGGTGGGTAAGCCGTCTCATATCCAGGCCTGGGAGAGGGATGTAGGCCTGGTATCATAGGGAGACTGGGATATAATCTTTCACAGAGCAGCTAAAAGTTCCATCTCTGTTAGCATTTTGGAAAACTCTTATAAACTTATGTTCAGATAGTATTTGACACCTGAGCGTATATGCCAGATGTATCCACAGGCTGATCCTGCTTGTTGGAGACAGTGTGGGGGGCGTGGGAACTTTTTACCACATTTGGTGGTCTTGCCCTCTTATTATAAAATTCTGGCACAATGTCTATGTCTTTGTGGCATTTTTGATGGGGTTACATTTGGAGCCCTGTGTGAAATCCGTTTACTGAATCTTCCTCCTGTGAAAGGGGATACCCATATGCAACTGTTGATACATCAAATTTTCCTTGCTGCAAGAGGTGTGGTGACTTCCCATTAGTGGTTGGGCCTCTGTACCTCCTTTGTCAGAGGTGCTTAGTCGATTGGAGAGAGTATATTTACTTAGTAAATTTACTGCTTATATCTCACACACTGTTTCTACGTTTGATGTGATCTGTTCCTCCTATACTGTGGAAAAGCCTCTCAGTGAGCTTCCCTGATATGGTCATTGGTGAATGCTTTTGTTTTTGTCAATGTGGGGTTGAGCGTTTGCTGACTCTTATTTCCCTTTGGCCTTCACACTGTGCTGTATTTTGCTAAAGCCACTTTCAGGCTTTTTGCCTTGTTGGACACCGAATGCTATCACTTATTATTATTGCATTTATGCCTGCTCCTGGTTATTGATTATTGTGATTAGGGGTGGGGTGGGGGGGTCTGGGGGAGGTCTGGGGGGGAAGGAGCTCACTGATTCTGTATTCATTGAAGGATGATGTTGTTTGTTCTATTGTTTATTGTTTCTGTTTCATCTTTCAATAAATCTTTAAATTGTAAAAAAAAAAAAAAAAAAAGCGTGCCAGGGCACATTCTGTAGGAATGTATTAGATGTACATGCCCCCCCCCCCCCCATTACATTTTTAAAAGGTATTCACATAGGTGGTATGCTGCTAATACCCTTCCACCTTTTACACCCCCATCATCTAAACGTACATGTATATATTTAGCTGAGCAAAAGCATGATATTCTAATTGAGTCTGGGTGGATACCATTTGTTGAATACTGACTTGCTTTATTTGGACTTAAAAGTACATTTTATTTTTCAGATGGGCATCCTTTTGAAAATAATAGCATAGTAACAGTGAACAATAGCAGATAAAGACGAAAATGGTCCATCTAGTCTTCCAAGCAAGCTATTTATTTACTTATTTTTTAACTAGTGCAATTTTTAAGGGTAGTGGTAACTGCCACTCTGTGCAGGCTACCCACAAGCCTTCTGTTAAGGGAAGTAGCAACAGTTGCTCCATGTAGGGTATCCCCAAACAGAAATGTACATTTTAGGTATAATAGTTAAGTCACCCCATTTGTCCATTTCCATTTTCACCACATCCTCTGGGAGGGAATCCACCATCCTATCCATGAAGAAATATTTTCTGGAGTCTTCCCTTTTGGAGTTTCCTATTGTGATCCCTAGTTTTTTATTTTTATGCCTTGTTAATTACTTTCATATATTTAAATGTGGTCCTTTACATTTGCTGTTCCTGTATATATGACCTGTAATTCACATAACTGATTTTTACCTAAGAAA
Source organism: Rhinatrema bivittatum (assembly GCF_901001135.1). Taxonomy (NCBI): domain Eukaryota; kingdom Metazoa; phylum Chordata; class Amphibia; order Gymnophiona; family Rhinatrematidae; genus Rhinatrema; species Rhinatrema bivittatum. The sequence goes on along the minus strand of NC_042616.1, from coordinate 116,291,451 downwards.
CAAAGCATAGCTTTCAGTTGATTCAGCTCTGCATCATGTTATCAACAGGCACTGACTTCCCTTGTGCCTAACCAATCCCTTGCTGGTATAAATTACAGATTATCTTTAAGAGGATGATTCATCTCTGGGGTATTTTTAGGATTTGGTTAGCTTGCATTCAGTATTACTGTAATAACCAATAAGCAGGGCTGAAACACTCTTTGAATAGTAATACAAACCATTTTTAATGCTATGTTATCTTGGTCTTAGAAAAGAGTCATCTGCTGTCTAGGCAGCATGGAAAAATAGCATAGAACTGTTGATTCAATCGGAATTTTGATAACAAGCTATAGAAACCTTTACCAGTCACTGGATTACATTTTTCATCACAAAATTACACCTGTGTGTTCCAAGTACACTTTTCAATGTGTCATAGTTTTCTGCACATTCACTGCCAGTTTTTGTATCATACTGTTATTTGAATAGTATACATTAACATTATAAAAATAGAGTGAAATACTTTTTTGAGCAAGATTCAGTCATAATAGCACTCTGGTAATTCAGTGTCTGGTTTTAAAGTCACTGTAAGAAGCATGTAAGAGATCATGAGATGCCTTTTGAAAGCTGTTCAAATTTTTTTTTGACTTAGAACCCTAGAATGTAATAAAAAGTCAATTTTCAAACTCTCCCCCGACAGCGTGATCATTTAAATGTATTGCAAAGACTACCAATATTTTTAGTTTTCTAGATTGTTTTACATATTTTATAGTTAATGTTATGATGTTTTTATGCTGAGCCTTATACTATTTGTCTTAACAGCTAATTTATTCTTATCCTGTGTAGTTTTAGCTGTTACTATTTAATGAATTATTGTATTTCTTATAATATTATAATCCTGTAAACCAGTGTGATGGTCTGTCTGATACATCGGTATAAAAACAACAATAAACTAAACTAAACTAAACTAAATATACACACAAGAAAGGATACATTTTCCGTTGCGCTCCGGGGTGGACCCTTGTCCTGGAGCAGTGGAGAACGGCTCCCTGGTAGGGACCAAGAAGCACCTGCCCCCATGGGGCGGAGCACTGGAGGAGACAGAGGCTAGGATGAGTTTCACCACTGGAAGCCCCCCCTGGGAAGAGCCCGTAGGGACCCGGGCAGCTTGGACTTAGGTGGGCCTCACAGGGTCTCCTGAAGAGATGGAAGTCCGGCATGCCCACAGACAGGAGAGGAGTATGGTCAGGTTCGAGACTGGAGGTCAGATGGAGCAGGGATGACCAGAACAGCATAGGTGACAACAAGACTAGGAACAGAGCCAGAATCTGGAGATGTGGTCAATCAGGCAGAGGTCAGAATCTAGGAGTCAGTCCAAGGAGTGGTCAACAAAGCAGGGGTCAAGTTACGGAGGTCAGACGAGGTCACAGGCAGGCCGAGGTCAGAAGGCAGGCAGCAGGCAGGCAGGTCAAGGAACAGGCTGAGGTCAGAAGGCAGGCAGCAGGCAGGCAGGTCAAGGAACAGGCAGAAGTTGGAAGGCAGGCAGCAGGCAGACAGGTCAAGGAGCAAGCAGAGGTCAGTACCAATGAGACAGTCCGGAGGTACCACCTGGGGAGGCGGACAGACAAACAGGAACAGAAGGACACCAGAGAACTAGGATACATGAAAAAGGCAGGAACAAGACTGGAACAGAAGGATTCTGGAACGAGACTTGGAACAAAGTTCAGACGCAGTGACAATCTAGCAAGAAACTAACCTGATTGCCAAGGCAAGGAAGTACAAGCAGGGACTTCCTTATATCAGGGAATCAATCAGGGTGCGCCGCGGAGCTAGGACCTGCCCCTGGCCCTACAAGAGGCCGGGCGGTCCGCCCGCGCTTAGGGGCGTGGCCAATACCACCAAGGATGCCGAGCTCCAGCGTAAGGCCTGGTGCACAGTGGAAGGCCCGGCGACCACCGCCGCGGGATGCCAAGGCCTGGAAGAGCTTGCAGCTGCCACTATGGAAGCCGACCCGGGACTTTCTGTGAAACCAGAGAGGTGAGCAGGCCCGTGCGTGGGCCGGGCGCAGAAGGGGTATATAACAGTACCCCCCCTTCTAGGCCTCCCCCTATGCGGCCATGGTTTATCAGGATGAGTCCTATGCAAGGTCTTCAGGAGTTCCTTATCAAGGATGTTGTGGGAAGGTTCCCACAAATTATCCTCGAACTCATAACCCTCCCAGTCTAGGAGGTAGTCCCATTTCCCTCGTCACCAACGGACGTCGAGGACTTCTCTTACCTGGAGGGATGAATCAGGTTCTGTAGAGACCCGTGGACGAGAGAGAACTCTACGTGAGGGCCCAGAGAGGGCCAACGGCTTCAATAAGGACACATGGAACGTGTTATGGATACCCATGGCATGAGGTAGCTGGAGTTGATATGATACAGCTCCTACTCTTCGGATTACAGGGAGTGGTCCAATGTACTTTGGAACCAAGCGATGAGAGGAAAGTCTCAGTCGTATGTGCCGAGCACTTAGCCACACTTTCTGGCCAGGGCAGAAGAGTGGAGCAGGACGTCTATGGACATCTGAATTACGCTTGGAGCATTCAGCGGCCTGGGAAAGGCGCTCTTTTACTTGGTTCAACACTTGACGATTGGTGTGAGCCATGAATTGTGCCGCTGGAGAAGGAACTGGAAGAGGCAGCCGAGGTTGCCATCCGAATACCACGGAGAATGGAGATACATCAGTGGCTGCAGCAACATGGGTATTGTGCAACAGCTCATCTCAGGGAAGAAGATCAGACCAGTTATCCTGTTGATCATTTACATAGGAATGAAGGAATGTCTTCAAGGTCCGATTGGTCCTTTCAGCTTGGCCATTGGCCTGTGGATGTTAGGCCGATGTGAAGCTTAGGGAAATATTAAACTTCTTACATAGGGAACGCCAATACTTGGCGGCAAACTGTGATCCCCGGTCGGATATAATTTCCTTGGGGAGTCCATGGAGGTGAAAGATGTTTTTCAAAAACAACTTAGCTAATCCTGGGGCCGAAGGAAGGCCAAGCAAGGGAATAAAGTGACCCATCTTCGAAAAATAGTCAGTAATGACCCTAATTACGGTATTGTTCTGCGTTGGCTGCAGATCTGTAATAAAGTACATCGAGATGCTAGATCATGGCTCAGTAGGTGCTAGAAGTGGTTGAAGTAAGCCCCAAGGCTTCCCAGTAGGCGGTTTCTGTTGGACACAGATGGGACACAAGTCCACATAGTTTTGAGAGTCTTGCACCATGTTGGGCCACCAATAGTGTCTTTGTAACATCTCTAAGGTCCTGGCACGACCCGGGTGTCCTGCCAACTTGGAATCATGGGCTCATTTCAGAACTTGTTCACTTAATCTACGTGGAATGATGTTTTTTCCAGTAGGGACTGTAGTGGTCACAGCAAGGGATATGCAGGTGGGATCTATGATGAAGCTAGTAACTTCAGGGACATCTTCAGGTTCAAATGATCTTGATAATGCATCAGCATGGAGGTTCTTAGAACCAGGACGAAAACAGAGAACGAAGTTGAACCGTTCAAAGAAGAGAACCCATCGGGCTTGTCAGAGATTCAGGAGTTGAGCCTCTTTAAGGTGCTCAAGGTTTTTATGGTCAGTGAAGATGATAAACATGCTGCGCCCCTTCCAACCAGTGGCACCACTCTTGGAGTGACAACTTGACTTTGAGGAGTTCTCGGTCACCAACGGTATAACGTTCCATAGGAGAAAACGTATGTGAGTAGAATGAACAGGGTATAAGTTTACCCTTAGGAGAAAACTGGCTCAAGACAGCTCCTGTGCCAATTGCAGAGGCGTCAACCTCTATGATGAATAGACATCTAGGGTCTGGGTGCTGAAGGTAAGGGCCAGAACAGAAAGCCTCCTTAATCGTCTGAAAGGTGACTTGTGCTTTAGGTGTCCATATCCGAGTGTTGGCCCCTTTCCAGGTCATGGTGGTAAGCGGGGCAACTAAGGTAGAATAATTGGCAACGAAGCTCCGGAAATAATTGGTAAAGCCAAGGAAACGCTATAAGGCCCGTAGGCCTACTGGCTGGGGCCAGTCGCAGACCGCCTGGACTTTCTCTGGATCCATAGAGAAACCTCAGTCAGCTATGATATACCATAAGAAGGGTAAGCAATTATGCTCAAACAAGCATTTTTCCAACTTTGCATACAGATGGCTCTCTCTCAGACATTGAAGGATGATCCAAACATGATCTCGATGAGATTTACGGTCTTTAGAAAAGATCAGGATGTTGTCAAGATATACGAGTATGAAGGAGAACAGGAGGTCTCGGAAGATTTCAATCATAAGGAGTTGGAAGACCGCTGGGGAGTTGCATAGCCCAAAAGGCATCACAGTATATTCATGGTGACCATCCCTAGTATTAACTGTGGTTTTCCAGATTTCTTCAGTTTGGATGCGTACCAGGTTGTATGCACCTCTCAGATCCAATTTTGTGAAGATCTGTGCCCCTTCAAGGTGGTCGAACAGCTTACTGATAAGGGGCAGGGGATATCGGCTTTTGTGGGTTATGGCGTTGAGCCCCCTGTAATAAATACAAGGGCGTAGACCGCAGTCCTTTTTCTTAACAAAACAGAACCCCACACCAGCAGGGGAATCAGAAGGATGAATGAATCCCTTTTCTGGGTACTCTTTAATATACTCAGACATAGCTTGGGTCTCGGGTTGAGACAACGGGTAAGTTCTGCCTTTGTGAGGCATTGTGCCCGGCAGCAGCTCAATAGGGCAATTGAACTTGCATAACAGAGGCAAGGTATCCGCTTTCTGCTTCGAGAAGACAACTTTGAAGTCAGAATACTGCGGAGGCAAACCAGAACAGGGACTACAGGAGATACAGAACATAAACAGGTCTTCTGGCATTTAGAGCCCCACTGCACCAACTGCAGGGAATGCCAATTGAACTGGGGTTTGTGGGCCTGGAGCCAGGGCAGCCCCAGGATAACCGGATGTGTAGATCGTTTTAATACATAGAAGGACATCTCCTCTTCGTGGAGAGTGCCCACTGTAAGACGAACAGCCATTGTCTGGTGGGTGATGAGCCCTGGAAGATGTTCTCCCTGGATAGAGGCAATGCGGAGGCTCACCTCTAATGGCTGAAGAGGGATGTTCAAGAGTTTGACAATGTCATCCATAATGAAGCTGCCACTTGCTCTGGTATCGACAAGAGCAGTGGTGGTGAAGGTGTGGGCCTTGATGCCCAGAGACACGGGAAGCAAGAGTTGAGGGCCAGTAACAGTTGTGCCTAAGCTCGGGACCCCAGCTGGGCTCAGGCGTTGCAGTTTCCCAGACGAACTGAGCAGGACTGCAGACAATGTCCAGAAGTGCCACAGTAAAGGCAAAGACACTCCTTCCACCGACTGGGATATATTAATTTGTAAGCTTTTAAAAATAGCAACTTTCAAAATAATTTAAAATTAAAAAAAAAGATTTAAATAAAGATTTAGTATGGAAGGTGGCAGTGGTAAAAAATTATTTGAAACTTGCAACCTTTCCTTCAAAGACTTTTTTAAATAATTTTTTTAATACATTTTTGTAGTTATAAAAGTCAATTTCTGATTATGTGACTACTGGGTTTTACATGTGAATAAGGAATTTTTGATGATAACTGGTTGGTGGTATTTTTCTTTTATTAATCTTTTAAAGGACCATAAGGCACTCCCTCTCACCATGTCAAAGGGCCCCCCAGGGGTCTGGGTGAAACCCCTGCCCACCACCTCCATATAGAGAGGCAGCTGTTGCGGTTCTGGCCGGGCCCTTACCTCCGGGCTCCCGGACCTGCTCCCGCTTCCAGAGGCCTGCTTTGCGACCTGTTTGGTGGCGTCCCCGCTGGGGCTGCGCCGCTGCGAGGTCTCTCATGGATGCCCGGCTCCTAGGCGCACGCGTGTGCCACTTGGGCACTTTTCTAGGCCGTTTCCCGCCAGTGGTGACTCTGCCCAACTCCTGACGTCAGACGCCGAGGCCTTGATAAGTCAGCCGTGGCCATCCAGTCTTTGCCTTGCAACGGGTTAGCCTCCCGATTTCCTGTTGCGCAGTGCCCCGGAGTGACTCGCTTTGCTTCATCGCTCTGTTCCTGCTACAGTACCTGCTTGGTTCCTGCCTTCCTGCTACAGTTCCTGCCTGGTTCTAATACCCGGATCCTGCTACAGTTCCTGCCCGGTTCCAGTACCCGAGTCTTGCTACAGGTTCCTGCCTGGTTCAAGAACCCGAGCCCACTTACAGTAATGCTACTGTCCTAGTCTGGTTCCAGTTACCTGTCCTGATCCACAACCTGCCTAAGTCCAAGCGGCTGGGCCCCTACGGGCTCCTCCCGGGGGGGCTTCAGCTTCCAAGGGTGAAGCCACCTAAGTCCCAGTGGTTGGGCTCCTACGGGCTCCTCCCGGGGGAGTACCAGCTTCCAGAGTGAAGAGCATCTACGTCCTGCCTGAAATTCTGCCTCCCGGCCTGCTATTCATTAGAGACAGTGACCACCTTTCCCAGTCTCCAGCAGGTCGGCCCAAGGGTCCACTAAATAGAGACTCCCATAACAGCAGCTCATCAGTCTCAAAAGTTAAAAATAGCATTTGCAATCACATAAATTTCCCACCCCCTACCCAAACCTCTCTTTTCTAAAAAGAGTCAAGCCCCTATCCATCATTACCTGGTTCTAAACCCCTCCCCACCATAGAAAGCAGTCCTCCCTGGACCTCCTCCCATTCTAGCCAACATCCCTCTGGCCTCTGGTAGTCTAGTAGGGCATAGAGCACCCCTAGGCTCTTGATCAGCCACTGACATCTTTCAAAATGACTCTACCTGGCCTTTGTCCCTATCATGTTGATATATTCTGGAACAGATTACTGAAATTCAATATTCTTAGACATTCCTTTATCAAGTCTACATCCCTTATAATTATTGCAGAACTCTGCTGCTAGATTACTATCTGGTACAAAAAAGTATGACCATATTACACCTATATTCACTGATTTACACTGGCTCTTGATCAGAGCCAGAATCAATTTAAGATTCTTACATTAGTACATAAATTAATACACAGCACAGATACTCCGTGAGTCAGCTCCAGATTGCATATTTACACTTCAGCAAGAACTATGAGATCTCAAAATAGAGGGCTGATAGAAATTCCTTCAATATGATTAGCTAATATTGGTGAGGTAAGAGAAAAAGCCTTTTCTATAGCAGGCCCAGTACTCTGGAACACATTATCTGAATATTTAAGAACTCTAAATGATATAAAACGTTTTTAAGAAGGGCTCAAGAACTGGTTGTATAAAGAAGAGGTTGTAAACAGAGAGGCTATGTTACTAGCATAGGGGGTCATTTATGAAAGTGCTATATAGAAACATAGAAATGATGGCAGAAGACCAAACTGCCCATCCAGTCTGCCCACCAAGCTTTCACACTTTTTTTTTGTTTTCTCTCATACTTATCTGTTACTCTTGGCTCTTAGTAACCTATTTTATTCTATTTCCCTTCCACCCCCGCCATTATTGTAGAGAGCAGTGTTGGAACTGCATCTAAGTGAAATAGCTTAATTAGTTAGGGGTATTAACCACCACGATAAGCAAGCTACACCCATGCTTATCTGTTTATCCAGACTATGTAATTCAGTCCTTGTTGGTTGTTACCTGAATAGAGATCCACATTTCTTCTTCCCCCCTGCCTTGAAGCAGAGAGCTATGCTGGATATGCATGAAGTGTCAGACTTTCTCCCCTGCCGTTGAAGCAGAGAGCTATGCTGGATATGCGTGAAGTGTCAGACTTTCTCCCCTGCCGTTGAAGCAGAGAGCTATGCTGGATATGCGTGAAGTGTCAGACTTATTAAGGCATTTTTGGATGTGAAAAGCACCCTTAACGCATGCAAAAATTCCTTTATCTCATGCAAAAACACCATAATGCATGGTGTGATGCAAATTAGGAAAAGGGGAGGAGTTTCTGGCCAAGTGGGCTGGCTTCACAATTTGCAAAGCCATATCACACCGATTTTAACTACACCTTTTTCATTTGTGTTTAGTCATGTGATATGGCTTGAGAGAGAGAGAGAGAGAGAGAGAGAGAGAGAGAGAGAGAGAGAGAGAGAGAGAGAGAGAGAGAGAGAGAGAGAGACTAGCTATAAGGCCCTCATACTAGGTAGGTATTTATACCTCTATATGAGGCCCACCTAGTTACTCGAGGTGAGGTTTAGGTATTAGTGTAGGAGTTAGGGGTCACTGACATTCAGAGTGCAATGTACGAACAGAATAGTGCACGCTTGTGAAGATTTGTGCAATGTTCTCTCAACCTAGCATGATGATACCCATGTTAGGTTGAGAGAATGTTGCACAAATCTCATCTTTGGGTGAGTTTCCGCACTCTGAAATTCATCAAATCTTCACAAGCGTGCACTGTTCTGTTCGTATGTTGCAATCTGAAGGTCAAAGTGGCCCCTAACCCCTACACTAATACCTAAATCTCACTCGAGAAGCTAGATGGGCATCATATAAACAGCCTATTACCATAAAACACACCCCTTTTCCTATCACATGCAATATTTAGTGCATTTTGATAAATGCAGGCCATAGTATGCTATGGAAAAACTGTAATGTAATATTTTGAATTCAAATGCTTTTTTATTTTTCATTATTTATTTCTTTATTTTTTAACTTTTTCATTTTGTCTCTTTTACTCTTTTTATTTATTTGCAATTGTATTATTCATATTTTATGCTTTTTATTAGTAATGTATTTGTATTATTCTGTACGGTTTTCTGTAAACCACCATGATATTTCTTTGAATGGTGGTATACAAAAGATTTTAAAATAAAATAAATATTAATATCCCAGTAATCCCAGAGAAAGATATCTGCAACTCCTAAGCTATAGGTAACATTCCAGAAAATAACATGGCTTACATTTTTTGAGGCAAGCCATCTTATTTTATTTGCATGAAATTAGTATTTATGAGCTGCTTTGAATGCATTTACAAAGTATATGCATGCAAAGCAGCTCATTTAAATATGCATATTTTTTCATTTGAATATCTCTGGTTAAGTTTCAAAGTTATCTGTGTACTATAGCTGCTTAAATAGAGATTCCAATTGAAAAAAAAAAAAAAAAAACAAGCAAACCTGTTGGCCTGATCTACCTCCACCATCCTAGTGAAAAAATGTTAGGTCTTCTGGTCAAATGTCCCTTTTCCTAAGCCTCTCAAAATAGTGAGAAATTGTTGCTGTCCTATAGGTCTGAAAGTTTCCTTCCCTCCCTTCCCCAAATTGTAAACATATTCTCAGAATGAAGGTCCCCTATAGCAGCCCAATCTCCCCCTCCTGAATTGTAAATATATTCTCAAAACATAGGTCCCATGCAGTAGCTCATCCTCACCTGCCCCCTGCACCAAAGCAATTCTAAACCTTTCACCCAACCTGAAACCTCCCAAGCCCCTTACCATGATCGGGAGCTTAGAACAAACATCTGGCTCCTGGCATTGTTGTTAAAGCAATGCTGGTTGTGCTAGAAGCTAGACAATTGTTTCTAGCTCCTGGTCACGGTAAAGTGTTTGAAGGATTCTCGGTGGACAAGGAGGGGAAGGGTTAGGTAAGCAGGGGAAAGGGAAGGGTAGGCTGCTGCAGGAGACCTTTGCTTAGGAAATATTTTTACAATTTAGGGGGAGGAATGGAGAGGGAGACTTTCACTACTCTGAAAGACTTATAGGCTCAGGAAGATTGGTCATCTGGGCCAACATTTGTTTACTGGGATGGGAGAGGGGTAGAAAATTGATCGGCAGGTCAGCTCAGTCTTTTTATTTATTTATTTATTTATTTTGGGGTGGGGTTGGGGGAATCATGACTTAGGGTTGGATTTACTAATACCGCCGGGCTCTTTGAATCCCACAGTAACGGGGGGTGGCCCTGCGATAGTCGGCAGCGATCACACCTCCGCGGTGCGATTGCTGCCAGCGTCATGCCAAATAACTACACCATAAAAGGTGTAGTTATTCGGCACGAAACTGGCAGCGAAAAAGACGCGTACCTTTCGCTGTCGGCGAAGTCTTCGACGTGTCAGCCCCAGTGCCACCCCGACTCCTCCTCTTCCGAGGCTGACACCGCCCCGACACTGCCCCGATATTGGTATCGCACGCGATAAGGGACTTTTCTCATGCGAAACGTCCCTTATTGCGTGCCATCCGCTTGGAAAATGAGCCCCTTAACTGGCTGTATTCTTTAAATATAGCCAGTTATGCTTAAAGTTATCTGGAAACACGCTGCTGAATACCTTTAACCCTGCTGTTTGCCATATTTTGAGTTAACCAAATAATTGAGTAAGCGAAATAAATTATTTGGCTGCATCACTTCTGCTACGGATCATCCCAAAACACCTTTCACTTATCTGGATAAAATTTATCTGGATAAGTAAAGATGATATTCAAAGTCAGCATTTATCCAGATAAACTTTATCTGGATAAATGCCTTTAATTATCGACCTCTATATTGCTGCAAATCTTGGTGCTTGTGTTTTTTGTTTTCCAGCTCCTTAAGTGCTTAACAGAAATGGTTTTCCTAGCAGCTAGACTGCTGTAATCCAGAAAGTGAAAATGTAGTCTGTTCTCATGTTCTCAGGGCTGAAATAAAATCCTAGCCTTGGCACTGTGAACAGGGGAACTCCACTTGGTATTTCTGCATGCTGTGTTACTGAAACTTGGCAATATATCACCCACGTTTTCTAAACATCTACTAAAAACAGTAAGATACTGGAATCACTGTTTATAGTGACATATCAAAAGATTCCCTTCATTAGTGGATAGGATTTTGCAACAAAAACCAGTAATCTAGGAGGATTAGTCACAGGAAGGGTAATTTTCAAATGGCTTTGTGAAAAATTTCCTGCCCAATATGCAGGAAAAGTTCCACAGGAGCTGCCTGTTCACATGAACGTTTACCCAAGTGAAAGTGTTTTCAGGGGCAGAGTTTGGGGAAGAGTTTGAACTTATGTGCATACTTTCGGATTTTCAAAAGTATCAACACAAGCTTTTCTGAGAAATGTCCACGTACATCATAGCAGGTGTAATTGTGTGTAGGTAAACTTAGTGGGATCATTGTTAACGGGGAATTATGTGCACACATCTGCTTTCAACATTGATATAACTTATGTGTTTATTTGCTATGTAATTTAGGCCGGCTGTTATAAAATCACCCCCAAATGGGAAAAACCCTTTGGCACCTCAGGCCCTATAAGTGTAGGCAGAGTAATATCTTTTACCCCTAACCTTTTCTTCTCAGAGTCATTAAATCTGTTGTGACTGAAGTAATAATTGACATAACTGTTACACTATAAATTCTAAATATAGGTGGCTGGCTAGAGACCTATGAATCAGAACCAGCCTGCCATTAAACACATTTTATTAACTGGAAGAGTTACAGAAACTGATTGTAAATATAGTCAATATTGACAAAACAGGCGACTTTTCAAACAGAGAAATATTTAATTGGAAAAAAGAATCTGTTTCAATTCCTGTTAAACAGAGGAGCGTTAATCTTCACAATCAAGTCCAAAGAGACTAGAGGGCTCACAATCAATGGCCCTGGAGCGACCAGACATAATCAATTCAGTTTAGTTATCTTTATGTAGATATTCGGCCAAATCTAACCAGCTAATTGTGTGGCTGAATATCCAGCTAAATAACACCACATAACATTTTTTCAGTAAGGTCTACGGTGATTAATTATGTGGATGCACTTAGGGTGCAAATTCATTGCACTAGCCATAGGCATAATTTGACTGTTTAATTTGGGGAGGGCAATGGGTATGGAGGTTCCATTGGCAAGGGGAGGGGGCTTAAAATGGCTATAAAGACAGTTCAAGATAAAGTCCCAAAGGCTTTTTATGCAGGAAAGAAACAGCCGGCTAGTTTCAGCTATCAGTAAAACCAATTCTTCTATGTGGAGTGAAGTCTGCAGTCTGTACAAGATGGAACCAAACCCAAATATACATTCTGCACTTTGAGTTCTGTACACATACCCCGTATCCACAGAAACTCTCCTCACAATGGATGCAGACCAGGCACTGCCTATATTTCCAGGCACCTTATAAAGTAATACAAAACCCTGCTAGAAATACATCCAGAACCTATGAAGCAAACTGATCACACCAAAATACCACTCATTCTGAGGACTCAAACAGCACAAACCTACGTATAAAATGAATCACTACAAATATTACTTGGATCTCAGAATGCCAATACACTTCCGACTAGGAAAAATCAAGAAAACAGACAAAGCTCTATATTCAATGTTTTTTTTTTTCAGCCTAGTTTGAACTTTTATGGCAAAATTACAGGATTTAAATTTCCGATCACTCTGACTGTTGATGTTTTATCCAGATAAACTTACCTAGATAAATTGGAAATATTTTGGGAACATTGCAGGGCAGGGCTAACTTATCCAGAGGACTTAGCTTGTTAATACGGATGGTATGGGGGGGGGGGGGGGGAGTAAGCTGCATGGAGCAACAGTTTCTAACCATAAGCAATTTGCTGGGCAGACTAGATGGCAGATAAACTTTGCATTTATCTGCCATCATTTATTATGTTACTATATTATAAGTAAGTCAGGTCATGCCAAAAAGTAGCCTTAAAGTGATCTGGTTAACCTTATCCAGATAACTTGGACTTTGGGTATATTCAACATAATTTATAACTGACTATATTCTGCAGAATATGATTAATAACTTACCCACACCTTTTGCTGCTGACTATGGACATCACTTCTATCAGTTCCTATACAAACACTACATATTAGTGGACTATCTCACCTCAGTCATACACATAGAACATGAGCAGGTAACACAAGCATCCCTGTCCCTTCAGACTGCAATGACCTCATTGGCTCATATCTCCACAGCTTAGATGTTACCATGCACTTATACACTAGCATTTACACATCTGTGGGGTCTGCTACAACCTCTGCCAGCGCCGGATGAACCCTGGACACATATAGCAACCGATATTGTGGTAGACTTACCAGTCTCCTACGGGAACAATACCATCTGGGTCACCGTTGACCGCTTCTCCAAGATGGCACATTTTGTAGCTTTACCAGGATTACCTTCTGCTGTGGAGTTAGCGAAACTCTTCATCAAACATATCTTCTGTCTTCATGGAATGCCTAAGCATATTCTTTCTGACAGAGGAGTACAATTCATTGCCAAATTCTGGAGAGCCTTATGTCAAAAATTTGATATCTCCTTGGACTTGACTTCTGCTTAAAACCCTCAGTCTAATGGTCAGACTGAAAGAATGAACAGAACACAAACAGTTTCTATGGTCCTACGTTAACTCAAGACAGAGTGACTGGGCAGAACTGCTGCCTTGGGCAGAATTTTCTATCAATTTGCATCCTGCTACATCTACAGGGTCTTCTCCCTTCCAACTCGTCTATGGACGACAACCACTTCCTCCTCTGCCAATTCCTTTATCAGTGGCTTCTCCTGCCGCACAGGCTACTGCAGCAGAGCTATCTCAGCTTTGGAAGCAAACGAAGGACCTGTTCCTCAAGTCAGGACAGAAAGCAAAAAAGATCTATGACGCTCACCATCGAGAGGCACCTTAGTTTCAGCCTGGAGACAAAGTCTGGCTGAGTACCAAGTTCCTCAGCCTTAAACTACCTTCAGCATGCTTTGTGCCTCGCTATGTAGGACCTTTTGTTATCCTTCGGTGCTTGGGAAATCTGATGTACAGTCTAAAACTACCTCCATCTATGAGAATACACAACGCTTTTCATGTCTCTCTGTTAAAATCCTTGATGCTCTCAGAGTTCTCCCACAAATCTGGACACGGAGAACGACATTGAATATGCTGTAGATGACATCTTGGTTGTCCGTAAGAGAGGCAAGACGTGGGAATACCTCATCTCCTGGGAGGGCTATGGACCAGAAGAAAACTCATGGGAACCTCTGGCCAACATCATGGATAAAGACATGGTATGTCAATTTCATCTCGCACATCCTTGAAAACCCAGACCACCAGGAAGAGGTGCCTTCTCCAAGCACTCCGCTGGTAACAGATTGCTACTCCTCCATCAGTAGTCTTCAGCAACAGATTCATAACAGATTGCTACTCAGCAGTCTAAATCCTAACAGATTGTTTACTACTCCCTCTACAGGAGCTGAGCATATCAGATTGCTAACTCCTCGTTCCACAGGAGCAGATTCATTACAGATTGCTAACTTCTCCCTTCTTGAGGAGTAGATCATAACAGTTTGCTAACTCCTCCATTCCACAGGAGCCAAAGCATAACAGATCGCTAACTCCTCCCTTCCTCAGGAGCCGATTCATAGCAGATTGCTAACTCCAGTGGATCCGGCTTTAAATTGGAGAAGCAGTACTCCTGGGAATCCAGCTTAAGATATGGGATGTCAGTAACCCCATGGACCCGGCACACTTCTCCGCCTTGCAGGCTATACCGGGCCTGGCTCAACACATCTCAGAACAGCAAGAAACCTTGGAGAAATTTACTGCAGCATTCCATCAGCTTCACACACAGAAGATACAAGGCACAGCTTCTACCCAAGAAGGTCAGTTACATGAGGTAACTTAAAGACTGCTGTTCCACTGGCTGCTCCTATTCGTTTCTCCGGAGAACTCCAGAAGACTCTGGGTTTTTTGAACCAGTGCAGCTTGCATTTCACCTTACAGCCTTCATTGTTTCTCATGGGCCTCTCTAAGACCACCTACGTCCTGTCATACTTGGATGGGAGAGCCTTGACGTGGGCATCTACCTTGTGGGAACGCAAAGACCCTATTTTGCAGGAGATAGAAGGATTTATGGAATTGTTTAAATCCGTTTTTAATTACCCTTCTCATATGTCTGTTGCCAGGTTTGCTTTAGTGGACTTGAAGCAAGGCATCAGATCATTGGTTGAATTTGCCATATAATTCAAGACTCTTGCAGCGGAACTTCAGATGTCTCAAGACTCTCTTCTGCAGAGGCCTGGATACCCGCTTGAAAGACGAGCTGGCAGCTCACCAAACACCTGACTCGCTGGAAGAATTGATAGCCTTAGCTACTCAGATTGATTGTCAGCTCTGAGACAAGGTGAAGAAACTCCGGCCTAAGGTGTTAACTGGGTTGAACAGGCCAGTACCCCTGCACCTCGGATGGGGACAGCAATTCCTGCTGTTGATAAAGATGAACCGAATCACCTTGGTCATGGTCACTTGACCTCAAAGGAGAGAAGATTTTGGAAGAAACGCGGCCTGTGCATGTACTGTGGTCAGCCCAGCCATGATGTCTCTACATGCCCCATTCATCCGGGAAACGGACGGGCCTAGGTCCCGCAGGAGGACTGTTCTTGGACCATACTGCGTTATCTCCTCTGCTTTCTCATTCAGTCTCTGTGACCTCTGAATAAGCAACGGTTCAGACTCCTGCCCTGGTGGACTCAGGGGCAGGAGGCAACCTTATTCTCAGACGTCTTGTGGAAGACCTGAGGAGTCCCTTCGTCAAATTAGAAGATCCATTATTGCATCACAACTTAAAGTGGGCTTTGGACGTTCCTTTATATCGCCACTTTTCTTGAGGATCTTAATGTCCACAGTAGTGTTACTCCTGGCTGCTGATATTCATAGCGGTTGCTATGTTTGCCATGGCTAGATGGCATTCTACATCTTTACCATCTTCACGGACTATAAATTAGAGATATCTGCTACAATTGTTTCACTCGGAAGTCATGTCTGAAGCACTACAGCACTATTAGATCCGAATAATATATCTTTAGATACCAGCCTGGTTGATTTGCTGGTGCTGCTACCATCTCTCTTCCAGCTTCATATACTTAAGAGTTATCCAGAAGTGGGTTTGGACGTACCCCAACATTGCCACTTCTGTTGAAGTTTCTGTGACGTCCATAGCAGCTAAGATTGCTGCTGAATTCAACACTACATCCAGTTACCTTATTGTAGAAGTTACCCTTAGAAGTGGGGCTGGACGTACCCCAACATCGCCACTTCCATGGAAGGTTCTGTGATGTCCATAGCAGCTAAGCTATTGCTGCTGAATTCAACACTTCATCCAGCTACTTTACTGAAGAGTTACCTTTAGAAGTGGGGTTGGACGTACCCCCATTATCGCCACTTCCGTTGAAGTCTCAGTGGCATCTATAGCAGTTAGCTATTGCTGCTAAATACTACCATCTCTCATCTAGCATCATCTACTGGAGAATCATCTTTAAAAGTGATTTTGGACATTCTTCAACATCACCACATCCACTGAATTCCTCAGTGACGTCCACAGCAGCTCTACCCATTGCTGCTGATATCATCATTAACACTCTGAAAGATTCTTCCAAATCTCAAGATCCATCTGTCACCATTGCAGAAGAAAAATTAGAAATCAAGATCAAAGAGATTCTGGATGTTCGTAACAGAGGCAAAATTTTGAATACCTTCTGATTTGGGAAGGCTTCAGCCCCGATTTGATCACTTGGGAGCCTCAGACCAATATCTTGGACAAAGAGATGCTTCATCAGTTTCACCTCGTGCATCCTTTGAAACCTAAGCCTGGTACCCGAAGAGGAGATCACCCTTTGAAGGGGGGGCACTGTTGCGTCCGTCACTGCTCGATGCCCTCACTCCGCCCTCTTTACCTCTGAGGCGACTCCCTCCGGGTCTGATGGACGGTTAGCTGCCGCGGCATTTTCTTGTCGTCTCTCTCCGGCGTCCCCGGACTGGCACGATGCTGCAAATCCGCCATGTTCCTGCACGCTCCGATTGATGTACCAGCAAGGGCGCGAACCTCGGGAGCATTCCCTGAGATGACATCATCCGCTTCCAATATAAAAGGTCTTATTATTCGCTAACGAATCGAGTTAGCAAAGGGGGATTGCTTCGCCTTTACCCCCAAGCTACTCTGCCTCCTTGGACTTATCAGGGGTACCCACTCCTCGGGGGCCTCGCTCTCTTTTCTTTATTTCAGATTGCAGATAGGAACCAGTACTCGCTCCTCGAGGGCCCATGTTCCTGAACACTCTGAAGATTCTCTACTGTCTGGAAGCTAACGCAGATACAGACATTTATGAGTTACCACCGCTCTCTCAGAGCTTTCCCTGGAACCAGGTATTCGCTCCTCGAGGACCTAACCCTTTCCAGCTACTAAGCTTCCGAAAGACCTTATGTGAGTTTTGTCATCCAGTTCTGGCTATGAACACAGCATACCCTGTCTACTCACTACCTATAGTTTCTCTACAGCTCAGCAACCCTGGGATCGCTGTTCCAGTACCTGAGGGACTTTAGCCTTGCCGGGCATATCAGCTCATTACTGCCATCTCTGGTGGTTCTACTAACCTGTCTAAAAAAAGAATTATCTGTGTCTGTCTCCGTACTCAAGCCTATCCGGTTGTCCCTCTCAGGATATTCTCCTGGGGGTGCAGTCATCTGCCATCAGCCCAAGGATCCACCTATCTACATTCCTCTGCAGCTGAGTGCCCTCTCCAAGCACTCCGCTGGTAATAGATTGCTACTCCTTCTCCATCAGGAGTCTTCAGCAACAGATTCATAACAGATTGCTACTCTGCAGTCTAAACCCTAACAGATTGTTTACTACTCCCTCTATAGGAGCTGAGCATATCAGATTTCTAACTCCTCCTTCAACAGGAGCAGATTCATTACAGTTTGCTAACTCCTCCCTTCCAGCAGAGCCAAAGCATAACAGATTGCTAACTCCTCCCTTTCTCAGGAGCCAATTCATAACAGAGAGAGGGTACACCCGTCCTTTCAGTGGCACAGAATTGGGCTTCATTCTTATGGCACAGTCTTAGGGCCTATGTGGAGGAAGAATATCAGCTGCTTCTTTGGAAAATACATCACCGAAGGATGCATATTGGGGCAGCAGTCCTGGCATCACTGGAGTCATAGGCATGCAATTGATAGGCGAGATTTCCTTAAGGCACCTCCCGTGACATTCTGGGCCCCAGCGGGAGAGATCCAAGGATGCCCAGTCAAATTGGGGTTGGTGCACTTGCAACCAGGGTAACTCTAGGACGATAGGGTGTATGGCCCTTTCCAGTACAAAAAAGGAGAGCGATTCCGTATGGAGAGCTCCGGTGCAGAGAGTAACTGGTAAGGTTTGGCAAGTCACGTTGCCCAGTAAGGGCTCTCCATGAATGGAGGATAACAGTAGTGGATCTTTCAAATCCTCAAGTATTCCACTAGACATCTGAGAATGAAGTTGCCTCCTGCCCCTGAATCCACCAGGGCAGGAGTCTGAACCGTGACTGGTCCATAGATCAAGGAGACGGAGAGAGAGCGGAGGAGAGGGCGTAGTGAGGCCTAAGAACAGTCCTCCTGCAGAACTTTTCTGGACGAATGGAACATGTAGAGACATCGTGGCTGGGCTGACCACAGTACATGCAAAGGCTGCGCCTCTTTCAAAGTCTTCTCTCTTTGGAAGTCAAATGTCCATGACCAGGTTGCATCGGTTCATCTTTATCAGCAGCAAGGATTACTGGAACCATTCGAGGTGTAGGTATAGCACTAGCCTGTTTCAACCCAGGTAACACCCAGGCCTGGATAAATGTTTAAAGGACGAGCAGCCAGCTCGTCCTTTAAACAGTTATCCAGGCCTCTGAAAAAGAGACATTTGGGGTCCCAGCAGAGTTCCGCCACAAGAGTTTTAAACTCTATGACAAATTCAGCCAATGATCTGTTGCCTTGCTTTAATTCAACCAAAGCAGAACCGGCGACAGAAATTCGAGCAGGGTCATCAAAAACTGATTTAAATAAGTCCATAAATCCTTCTATGTCCTGCAAAATGGGGTTCTTGCATTCCCACAAGGTAGATGCCCAAGACAAAGCCCTACCATCCAGGTATGAAAGGATGTAGGTAGTCTTGGAGAGAGCCATAGGAAATAAAGATGGCTGTAAGGCAAAATGCATGCAGCACTGGTTTAAAAAACCCTGGGTCTTCTGGATTTCTCCAGAAAAACGAGTTGGAGCTGCCAGTGGTACAGCAGTCTTTAGTTACCTCCTGTAACTGACCTTCATGGTTGGAACCTATGCCTTCAACCTTCTGTGTGTGTAGCTGAAGAAACGCTGAAGTAAGTTTCTCCATGGTGTCTTGCTGCTCTGAAATGTGCAGAGCCAGGGCTGATATGGCCTGTAAGGCATTAAGCTGTGCCGGATACAAGGAGTTAGCAATCTGTTATTATTTGTGATAATTGTGGGTGAATCCTTGGGCCGGTGGCAGATGACCATGCCCCGGGGGGAAGGTCCCGAGAGGAGCTACTGGTCAGGCTCAGAGTTGGGAGACACACTAGATCTTTTATTAAGCTGTATATTGAACCACCAGAGGTGGCAGTAGTGAGCTGGAAGAGCCTGGCTGGGCTGTAGTCCCTCAGGCACTGGAACAGCGATCCCAGGTTGGCTGAGCTGTAGAGAAACTGAATATAGTGAGTAGGTAGATATGCAGAGTTCAGGAACAGAACCTTGATGGTAACACTCACACAATAGTCTCTTGAAGCAGCCCAGAGGCTGGAATGGAGTAGGCCCTCGAGGAGCGAGTACCTGGTTCCAGGGAAAGCTCTGAGAGAGAGATGGTAACTCACTGGTGTTGTAGGCAGTGGTGACTTCCTGGCAGACATTGTATTCGGTAGCAGGTCCAGGAACGTGGGCCCTCGAGGAGCAAATACCGGTTCCAGACTGTGACCTGAAAAGCAAGAGAGAGAGTGAGGCCCCCGAGGAGCGGGTGCCCCTGGTAAAGTCCGAGGAGGCAGAGTAGCAAGGAATGCAGAGAGCGAATCCCATCCACAATGATACCTGGAGGAATCCCCCTTGCTAACTCAAATAGCTAGCAAAAATGAAGACCTTAAATATCCAGTGAGGATCTCGTCATCTCAGGGGGACGCCCCTGAGGTTCTCACCACAGCTGGTACTTGAGTCGGGGCTGCGCCACGCGCATGCCCTTAGGCTTCAGGAGAACATGGGGGAAGGCAGTGTCTAGCCGGTCCGGGAATGCCGGAGGAGGCCGGCAAGATGACGCCGCGGTAGCCAAACTTCCATCAACTAAAGAGGGAGTCACAAAAGAGGTAAGGTGGGCAGAGTGGAGACTTCGGGCAGTGATGGACGCAACAATAACGGCCCATTGAAATTTGATAAATGATCCCCATAGTTTGTAAGAGAGAGGATCCACCAATGAGTTACTAGACCTGGTTAGGGAGAAACATGAGAGCAGTATTAACCCTTTTGAAATACACCTATAAAATATCAATTTACTAAATAATCCCTTGAAAGTTGATACTACTCTAGCACACAGCACAGTGATTATTGAGGACTTGGAGGATGACCAGTTACCTACAGGGTTACTGGTTCAGAATGATATGATATCTCTGAATGGGAACTGGGCACACAAAGTGGGGTAGATTTTAAAAGGTTGCATGTGGGTGTAAATGTGCTCGCACTACCCGGCGCACACACATCTACGCCCAATTTTATAACACGCATGCAAGTTGCGGGCAGGCGCAAGTTGCGGGTGCCAGCAGCCTGCTGGCAGCCTGCCAGCACACAATCCTCTGACACAGCGGCAATGGCTGCTGTGTCTGAGGCCTCTGGCCCCGCCCCCAGACTGTCCCACCCCACCCCCTCCCCACCCCTTTAGTAAAGCTTTACGTGCATCGCCAGGCCTTTCTAAAATAGGCCCGGCACATGTAACCCCCCACACACACACACATGTGTAAATCCTTTAAACATCATATTCAATTATCAACAGGGATAAAAGTGACTACCATGTGTATAGTGGGGACAATGCAATGAGTGGAATCAAATGAAAATGTGCCCACATCATTGTTCCTATTTATTTTCTATTTTAGAGACTTTCCAATTCCCTCATTATGGAAGGCCCAATAGCAGCAGAAGTTGATTCTTTGAGCAAGTGTGTTTTCATGGTCTGTAGAGTGGGATGTAGTGTTATGGCCGCCGGCCGCGGCAAGCCGCAACCGGGGCTGAGCTGACTCCTCCCTCTTCCTGGCTGCATAGATCCACGTGTGCGGCTGAAGAATAGATTTAAAGGGGCCACAACAGGAAATGTCGTGGCTTCATCCTGAGGCTCCTCCCTCTTTCTAGGTATTTAAGGTAAGGTCTGCTCCTCAGACCTTGCCTTGGTATTGAGGTTCTGATCCCGGATCCTGTGCTGGTGTTCCTGATCTCTGTTCCTGATCTTCGTCCCGCTTCTGTTCTCCTTCCTCGTTGGACTGATTCTTGGCTCCTGACCTCTGGACCGGCTTTCACTCTTCTCTCAGCTTGACCTTGGACTGGCTGTGGACCCTTCTCCTGGTTTACTTCTGGATTGGCTGCAAACCCTTCCCCTGGATTGCGTTTGGACTGGTTGCGGACCCTTTTTCTGGCTTCGACCCTCGGAACAGCCTTCGACAACTCTTCAGCTTCTACTCATATCATTCTGGAAACTACGACCTGCAGGAGGTGCCTGCATCCAGACCTATCTTCAGTCTTGAGGGAGTATCCTAAGTCCCAGTTGCCGGGTTCCTATGGGCTCCTCCTGGGGGAACCGTGAGCTTCCAGGGCGAAGTCTTTACTCGACGGGTGAACGTTCAAGCCTTGCCCTCCGACGGTAGGAACCAGAGAGGGTTAACTCCCTCTTTGGCAGCGCTAACCCTACCTCGAACAGGGGTCCACTTCCGGATCCGTAACATGTAGGGTGTTCAAAGAGGAGAACACCACAAATATTTTACAAATGACACAATATAATAGGGATGTGAATCGTTTTAGGACGATTAAAATTATCGTCCGATAATTTTAATATCGTCTTAAACCGTTATGGAACACAATACAATACAGATTCTAACGATTTATCGTTATAAATCGTTAGAATCGTGAGCCGGCACACTAAAACCCCCTAAAACCCACCCCGACCCTTTAAATTAAATCCCCCACCCTCCCGAACCCCCCCCCCCCCAATAACTTAAATAACCTGCGGGTCCAGCGGCGGTCCGGAACGGCAGCGGTCCGGAACGGGCTCCTGCTCCTGAATCTTGTCGTCTTCAGCCGGCGCCATTTTCCAAAATGGCGCCGAAAAATGGCGGCGGCCATAGACGAAAAAGATTGGACAGCAGGAGGTCCTTCCGGACCCCCGCTGGACTTTTGGCAAGTCTCGTGGGGGTCAGGAGGCCCCCCACAAGCTGGCCAAAAGTTCCTGGAGGTCCAGCGGGGGTCAGGGAGCGATTTCCCGCCGCGAATCGTTTTCGTACGGAAAATGGCGCCGGCAGGAGATCGACTGCAGGAGGTCGTTCAGCGAGGGTTCCGGCGCCTCGCTGAACGACCTCCTGCAGTCGATCTCCTGCCGGCGCCATTTTCCGTACGAAAACGATTTGCGGCGGGAAATCGCTCCCTGACCCCCGCTGGACCTCCAGGAACTTTTGGCCAGCTTGTGGGGGGCCTCCTGACCCCCACGAGACTTGCCAAAAGTCCAGCGGGGGTCCGGAAGGACCTCCTGCCGTCCAATCTTTTTCGTCTATGGCCGCCGCCATTTTTCGGCGCCATTTTGGAAAATGGCGCCGGCTGAAGACGACAAGATTCAGGAGCAGGAGCCCGTTCCGGACCGCTGCCGTTCCGGACCGCCGCTGGACCCGCAGGTTATTTAAGTTATTTGGGTGGGGGATTTAATTTAAAGGGTCGGGGGTGGGTTTTAGGGGGTTTTAATGTGCCGGTTTTTCAATTTTTCGATTTTTCGATTTTTAACGATTTTTAACGATTTTTCACGATATTTTACCCCCCCAAACGGCAACAATACGATTCCCTCCCCCTCCCAGCCGAAATCGATCGTTAAGACGATCGAGGACACGATTCACATCCCTACAATATAATGGAAAAGGTCAAAGAAGATAGCCTATGTGAGAAGGAACCTGCAGGAACTCATACAGGTGGGAATTATCTCTAAATACCATATCCCTTATACTTCCTCTGTTGTACTTGTTAGAAAAAAGGAAAGGCCTATACAACTCTGTGTTGACATGACAATTGTACCCTGAATTCTAGTACAGCACCCTTTGAGTTGAAGATGCCTTCCATTCTCTCATTGAGCATCAATGGTTCTCTGCCCTATACATGCAGTACTACCAAATTTACTATTAGTCAGGTAGAAAATTACATTTATATGACCAATTGAGTTTTACCAGTTTAATAGATTTCTCCATAGAGTCCCGGGGATCCCAGCTACTTTCTAAAGGTTAATGGAGAAGACAATGGCTGATCGAAAGCAAGTTTGGTCCACCATAGAAACATATAGAAACATAGAAATGACGGCAGAAGAAGACCAAACGGTCCATCCAGTCTGCCCAGCAAGCTTTCACTTTTTTTTCCCCCATTCTTATCTGTCACTTTTGTCCCTTGTAAGTGACTTTTTTGTTCTATTTCCCTTCCACCCCCACCATCGATCTATTTCCCTTCCACCCCACCACAGTCCATCATAGGCAGAGTTTGGTTAAACAATTTTAATAGAACTTGAAATTTCCGCAGGTTTGGATGGAAATTCATTGAGCTAGTGCCAAAAATTGGATGCATTGCTCCCCCCATTGACTTTAATAGGATCAAATGAAATTAATGAGCTTCTGATCCAAACCAAATGAACTGAATGAAATAGGAAACTGAACCAAGAATCTGAACTGAAATGTAGTTTTTTTTCTGTACACAACCCTATTATTTACTACATACACAATAGTGTGCTGTACAATTCCAGCAATCCTTGCAATATAGGATAGGATTAGGTTTGTTTTAAAATTTCCTGCTTCAAACTTATATAGCCATACCCTGTTTATCTCACATATTTTCAATAACAAAAAAATAAAACTTTTTACATACTCTGTGCCCTATTCAGTCTTTTAATGCAATTGATTTTCATTTTAAGTATCACTTGAATCATTCAGAAAATAAAGTTTTCCCAATATTTATTTCAGCTTACACAGTTTAAAAAGAAATCAAAGTGTGATACCTTATTATGATCAAACTGCATAATCCCTTTGTTACTTAAGCTCAACTGTATAATAATTATCTTGGTTGTTTGTTTTTTGTCTACCATAATTACATTTATCTGCATGCTATTTATTTTATTTGCAATCAATTCATTCTAAGGCTTCTACTAGTAATTCTAAGTTGATCAATTTACTATTGGACTATTTAAATTGGCTTATGTCTCTTTTACTTTAAACTTAACATCCAATTATTTCCATGCAAATGTGCAATTGACACATAAAACCCATCAGTTGTAGTAATTACAATCAATGCACTAACAATTGCATTTTCAGGAAATTTCATTTAACCGATTACTTGCTTGAGAAAACAAGAATCAATTTGGTCTGATTTATCAAGGGTTTACTCATTCTGTGCTTATAGGATACATCTGCTCCAAAGTATTTAGGCTTGTGTTGTATGTCAGGAGCTATACTTGTCAAGTGGGGTGCTAAGTGCAGTATAAGGTGGACTACAGATGTGAATCTGGGATAGGCAGCTAATGAAAGGAGTAGACCAGTTGCACAACAACAGTTCATATAAAATCAGTGGTCACATAACACTACTGAGAATTGTGTGCAAACTGGCTAATATTGTAGTTTACTTTGATTTTACAAACAAAATGTTCAAAGTGCTTTAGTGTATTTAAATATTAAATACAAAATAAAATAACATAAATTATAACAGTACAATGTTAAAAGTAACACCATCATCCTCACAAACATAGTACATTTACAGGAGTCTTTCCCTCTAGGACCCCTAAGAGGACCTTACTGATTGGGTTTGGTTAGACCACTTTAATCAAAATCATTCATTGCTAATATACAATCTAACCCTAACCTCACTAATTTAAAATAGATAAGTCTTCAAGGTAGTTTTAAATGTTTCTAGATCAGAGATCAGCTAAACATAAACATTCCTTGTGAGTAAATTTCATAACCTGGGAATTGCCAGAGGGAAACATTGGTCCGTCTAACATATTAGTTTCTCAGGTCTGGATTTGTCAATAGGCACAATAGACCTGTGCCTAGCTAGGGTGGCAAAACTCAAGGGGGAACAGTCTGGCTGAAGATGTGCTGCCTTCCAGCTGTGCTGAATCTCAGGTAGCAGAGAACAGCTGTCTGGTTCCTGATAAAGCCCCTTTCCTCCCAGGCAGCAAGCAAGGGAAAGGAGGAGTAGGTATAACCTGTCGAAGACATAGCAAAGTAGGGAGGATTGAGCATGGAGCAGAGAGAGCAAAGTGGGATCATTTTGGGGAGCTTAGAAGAGGCTGAGTGGAGGATCATTGGGAGTAAGGAGAGATGCTGGAGGATGAGAGGGAATCAGCTGGGGGTGGGGGGGGTGAGAGAGAGGGGAATGGGGGTGAGGGGGCAAACTTCATCTGTGAGTGAGAGAAGGGATTGGTGCCAGATGTATGTGTACATGGTGTGCATGCCAGAAAGAGTGGGAAGTTAAAGAGTAAATGCATGGGGAACAGGACCAGAGGATGGTAGAGATACCTGCCTCCTCTGCTGCCCTAACCTCCCATAAATCAGATCCTCATTCTCAGATTCTATCCCCCAGATCCTGGGATTTCACTTCCTTCCTACCTCTCCCATTTCCCCAGATACTGGAACTCACTTCCCAACCCCTCCCACTCCTTCTTCAATTCCAGAACTTCCATTCCTCTCCCTCCATCCCAAATTCTTGATTCCTTGCCTCAACCTTCCCCATCTCCCATCATCCTCCTCCCCCTTTCCATCTCACACTCTTACCATTGTCCCCAATCCTCTGACCTTCCCAACACCCTATTCCTGGTCCTCCTCCCTTACTTTTCCCAACCCTGCTAATAAACATATGGATAAAGGTGAACCGGTAGATGTAGTGTATTTGGATTTTCAGAAGGCGTTTGACAAAGTCCCTCATGAGAGGCTTCTACGTAAACTAAAAAGTCATGGGATAGGAGGCGATGTCCTTTCGTGGATTACAAGCTGGTTAAAAGACAGGAAACAGAGAGTAGGATTAAATGGACAATTTTCTCAGTGGAAAAGGGTAAACAGTGGAGTGCCTCAGGGATCTGTACTTGGACCGGTGCTTTTCAATATATATATAAATGATCTGGATAGGAATACGACAAGTGAGGTTATCAAATTTGCAGATGATACAAAATTATTCAGAGTAGTTAAATCACAAGCAGATTGTGATAAATTGCAGGAGGACCTTGCAAGACTTGAAGACTGGGCATCCAAATGGCAGGTGAAATTTAATGTGGACAAGTGCAAGGTGTTGCATATAGGGAAAAATAACCGTTGCTGTAGTTACACGATGTTAGGTTCCATATTAGGAGCTACCACCCAGGAAAAAGATCTAGGCATCATAGTGGATAATACTTTAAAATCATCAGCTCAGTGTGCTGCAGCAGTCAAAAAAGCAAATAGAATGTTAGGAATTATTAGGAAGGGAATGGTTAATAGAACTGAAAATGTCATAATGCCTCTATATCGCTCCATGGTGAGACCACACCTTGAATACTGCGTACAATTCTGGTCGCCGCATCTCAAAAAAGATATAGTTGCAATGGAGAAGGTACAGAGAAGGGCAACCAAAATGATAAAGGGGATGGAACAGCTTCCCTATGAGGAAAGGCTGAAGAGATTAGGGCTGTTCAGCTTGGAGAAGAGACGGCTGAGGGGGGATATGATAGAGGTCTTTAAGATCATGAGAGGTCTTGAACGAGTAGATGTGACTCGGTTATTTTCACTTTTTAATAATAGAAGGACTAGGGGGCATTCCATGAAGTTAGCAAGTAGCACATTTAAGACTAATCGGAGAAAATTATTTTTCACTCAACGCACAATAAAGCTCTGGAATTTGTTGCCAGAGGATGTGGTTAGTGCAGTTAGTGTAGCTGGGTTCAAAAAAGGTTTGGATAAGTTCTTGGAGGAGAAGTCCATTAATGGCTATTAATCAATTTTACTTAGGGAATAGCCACTGCTATTAATTGCATCAGTAGCATGGGATCTTCTTAGTGTTTGGGTAATTGCCAGGTTCTTGTGGCCTGGTTTTGGCCTCTGTTGGAAACAGGATGCTGGGCTTGATGGACCCTTGGTCTGACCCAGCATGGCAATTTCTTATCTCATCCTCTCCTTCTCCTCTCCCCATTCCTGAGATCTCTTCCTAGCACTGATATTTGATATCTTTTCCTCACCTAATTAAAGGAAATAAATCATATGAACACAAGGAAGACTGGAAAATTAGTTTAATGATGTAAATAAAAGATGGAAATGTTTTGTCAAAGTGCTTCTGAATTTTCAAATTTTTGCCACAGATTGTACTCCTGAGCATCCACAGGAAATTGTGGGGCTATGTCCTAGGGCTTATACTTGTTGTCTGACCTTATGGGGTGGAGGTCAACAGTGGGGCATGGGAGTGGCAGAACCAATAGTGGCCTAAGAATGGAAACATCCTAAATCCATCACTGTTTACATGCCTTACTGGCAATTCACACAGAAGCCCTTCACTCTTTGAATGTAACAACTGACTTGAGGAGTACTGTACAAGCTTTTCCTTCAAATTTAGGGGGACATCTCATGAAGGAAATTAAAGATTCAAGTTAAAGATTTAAATTTAATTCATGCTTCCAATTGAAACCAATGGAGCTCACGCAACCCTAGCGACATATGATCTCTTTGCTTACACTTGGCAGGGTTACACTAATCTAATCTTGAAATAATAGTAGCATTTACAATAATCACAAAATTCCCTTGCTCAAAATATGGTTGAATTTGGCAAAGCAGCTGATATAATTGTCAGAAATGCTTTTTAGTCAGTGCTGAAATGTGGGCTTCAAAGGATAAGCTGGAGTCAGTAATTATGTGCCTAAGCTGCATACTTTTTTTTTTTCACAGGTTCGTGTTCCACTATAATGAATACAGAGGTCCAACAGGGATGGCAAATTTTAAACAGGAGCCCAGGTACACATGTGTGCATATTTGTCAGCCCATGCCCTAGAACACGGCTATTTTATAGCATACATAGATATAATATGTGCATGTTATAACATAGCCTGACCGGATGCACGTGTGCTCAGTTTTAAGTGTACGAGCACCTATGCAGGCAAATGCCACTTCTATTGCATAAGTGGGGGGAGGGGTTTAAAAGACACACGCACCAACACCACCAATATCAGTCTTCCCAGTTCGTTCCCAGTTCTCCCAGCTAAGGAATAGGACTTCCAACCCCCCTAGTTTAATAGCCTTCCATCTCCCTGCTAGTCCCAACCTTTAAAAATCCCACTGATCTGCCTAATTTTTTTTTTTGTTTTATCACTTACACGTCATTCATTGCAGAAGTAATGTTACGTGGCAGCGGACCCCGGAGTGCACCTGTGTGCGCAAGTATTTACGCACCAATTTCAAGTTGAAACCCAGGAATGCCAATGCCTCGCCCAGATCATGCCCATGCCCCTTTTAACTTTTCGTTTGTGTGAGTAGTGGCAAGTATGCGCATATCCGGGCGGCTTTTAAAATCCACTCAGCGTGCTTGGCCTGACTTGTGCATGTATTTCCCAATTTTGGCGATTGCCGGGCTTTTAAAATTCACCTTCAAGTTTTTCCTGCTCCCTTACCCATAGGTTCAATTTTCATTTCTTCTTCCAGGTGGAAGTCACTATGAGACTTTCATTGAATTACTGGATATGGTGGCCTTGGTCTTTTTCCAGAGGAAGATACATTTGATTTTTATTTCATCAGAAAAAAAAAAAAACAGCCCCAGATCTCTCATTATTTTCTCTAATGATTGGACATACATATTGAAAAGTGCAAGAAAGAGCAGGGAGCCCTGCAGGATTCCACTTATTAGGAAACATACTCTGAATAAGGAACCTCTACAAACATCATCTGAGTGCTCTCAGAAAGAAATTATGTCGGTCATGATGGAGGATATGATGGATGGGGATATGATGGAGGTGTTTAAAATCATGAGAGGTCTAGAAGGGGTAAACATGAATCGGTTGTTTACTCTTTTGGATAATAGATAAGGGGGCACTCCATGAAGTTAGCATGGGGCACATTTAAAACTAATTGGAGAAAGTTCTTTTTCACTCAACGCACAATTAAACTCTGAAATGTGTTGCCAGAGGATGTGGTTAGTGCAGTTAGTGTAGCTGGGTTTAAAAAAGGATTGGATAAGTTCTTGGAGAAGTCCATTACCTGCTATTAATCAAGTTGACTTAGAAAATAGCCACTGCTATGACTAGCAACAGTAGCATGGGATAGACTGTTTTGGGGTACTTGTAGCCTGCATTGGCCACTGTTGGAAACAGGATGCTGGGCTTGATGGACCCTTGGTCTGATACAGTATGGCATGCTCTTATGTTAACTATGACAAAACTTGTCCATTTAGACCTAAACTGGCCAAATACTGAATCATATTATGGTTTATAGCAGTGGTATTTACTCCCAGTCCTTGAGAACCACGAATAGGATGGGTTTTTAGGATATACCTAATGAATATGCATCAGAATATGTTTCCATTCAATGGAGGCAGTCTGCATGCAAATCAATCTCATGCATATCCATTTGAATACCCTAGACTTGTTTGTGGTCCCTGAGGACTGGGAGTAAATACCACTGGTCTATAGTGTCAAATGCTGCATTCATGTCAAGCAACAGTAAGATGGAATCAATATCCTTATCAAAGTAAAGTAGAAGGTCATCAGTAATTTCCATTAACACTGTTTCAGTTAGTGTTATGGTACTGTCTAAAGCTAGGAGTGTGCAGCCAAAAATTGTTCCTTTATTCTTTTCTCTTTGGTTTTATTTTAAAACGAGTATGTTAGTTCAGGGAATCATATCCCCACACCCTAGCAAACAGACATAGGGGGTAATTTTCAAAAGGAGTTACACATGTAAATGTAACTACTATTGTAGCAATTTTCAAAAGCCATTTACTGGAGTAAAGTGCACTTACACAAGTAAATCCTATGGACAATTCAATGGCATATATTATAGCAATTTTCAAAAGCCCACTTACTCAAGTAAAGTGCATTTACTCGAGTAAAACCCTGTTTTACTCGAGTAAATGCTTTTTAAAATCAGGCCCATAGGGTTTACCTGCCAATAACCATCCACCCCCAATTGCTCATCCCCACACCCCCAGAACAAATAAAGGAATAGAGGCCCCCAAATATCCCTCTCCTCTAGAGGTGATGCAAATGTGATGGTATATACGTCCCGTCATCTGACCTAATGGGAGGAGAGGCAGTTATCACAAACATAGAGGAAGGTATAACAAGAGTTGAGAGGCTTCCAGATCAGGGCTAAGAACAAAGAACTATAATTCCCATATTTCTGGTGGCATGATCTCTAGGAGAAGGACAGGCAGAGATTGGAAGAACTTGTATAGAAAGCCAGGTGAGAAAAAGGAGACAATAATGGGTCTGAGTATGGAACAAGGGCAGGTGTAATCATCCTTCTGCAAAAGATATTGGGAGTCTGGGTAAGAAACAGAGTTTGGAAAACCTCAGCACAGGTGCTTTTACATTATATTTTTCAATGTAGGTAAAAGAGCATTTGCCTTTGGAGAGTAATTTGAAAAAAAAACAGAACATTAATACTCTGCTGGTTAAACTGTTTCTGTGGGGAAGGGAACAGTTGCCATTGGAGAAACACAGAAGAGAAAGCTTGAAAAAGAACTTTAAAACTGTACTGGTGAAAATGTTTCTGTGAGGTGAAAGGTACAAATGTTGTTAAAAAAAAAGGTACCGTGAATGAATGCCATCAGCAAAGATGCTGGGAAATGGCACTGGGCACTACTTCAGAGCTGAATTGTAAAAGCTCAACGCGTGCATTAATTAGGGGATGCATGAAGAAGTTGGGCTCACGCACGCCAAGCAGATTTAAAAAGCCACCAAGACACGAGCAAATCTCCTGCAGCGCGTGCATCTCACAAGTTTTCAAAAAGTGGTGGGACAGAGGCATGGGCATGATCTGGGCATTCTGGGGCGTGAACCTAAAATGTGCCTGTGAATACCGACTTGACCTAGTGCATGTTGAGGCCCCCTGCCAAGTAACTTTACTTCTGCTATGGATGATCTGTAAGTAAAAATTTAAAGAAAACTAGGCAGATCTGTGGGGTTTTAAGGGTCAGAGCTAACTGGGGGGTGTGTGTGTGTGTGTGTGTTTGAAGGCTATCAAACCAAAGAGAGGCTGGAGGACCTCTTTCTTTACTGGGTGAACTGAGGAGAAACTCGGAAACCTGGGAATGGCGTCAGCACGTCCCTTTTTAAAATTCCACAATTTGGGGCGGATTTTAAGAGCCCTGCTCGCGTAAATCCGCCCAGATTTACGCGAGCAGGGCCTTGCGTGTGTTCCATAGGCCTACCAGCGCGCGCAGAGCCCCGGGACTCGCGTAAGTCCCGGGGTTTTTCGAGGGGGGCATGTCGGGGGCGTGTCGGATCGGCGCAGCGTTTTGGGGGCGGGACGTGACGTTTTGGGGGCGGGCCCGGGGGCGTGGTTTCGGCCCGGGGAGGTCCGGGGGCGTG
The DNA here is from genome assembly GCF_901001135.1 of Rhinatrema bivittatum. Taxonomy (NCBI): domain Eukaryota; kingdom Metazoa; phylum Chordata; class Amphibia; order Gymnophiona; family Rhinatrematidae; genus Rhinatrema; species Rhinatrema bivittatum. The sequence goes on along the minus strand of NC_042616.1, from coordinate 116,259,934 downwards.
GCCGCGCCCTGCGGAACCGCCCCCAGGTCCCATCTCGGCGCGCTAGAGACCCGCTGGCGCGCGGGGATTTACTTCTCCCTCCAGGAGGCGTAAATCCCCCGACAAAGGTGGGGGGGGGTCTAGATAGGGCCAGGGGGGTGGGTTAGATAGAGGAAAGGAGGGGAAGGTGAGGGGAGGGCGAAAGCGAGTTCCCTCCGAGGCCGCTCCGATTTCGGAGCGGCCTCGGAGGGAACGGCGGCAGGCTGCGCGGTTCGGCGCGTGCTGGCTACACGAAATCGGCAGCCTTGCGCGCGCCGATCCAGGATTTTAGCAGATACGCGCGGCTACGCGCGTATCTACTAAAATCCAGCGTACTTTTGTTTGCGCCTGATGCGCCAACAAAAGTACGCGAAGGCGCGCTTTTTGAAAATCTACCCCTTTATGTGGTAGAAGCGGGATTTCAATGCACATGCGCACGCCACTTAAAATTTGGCACATGTGCACAATGGTCAGGCTATTTTATAACATGCGTGCATCTGCAAATGTGCGCATGTGTGCCGGTTTGCAAGTTACAGTCCCTGTGCATTAAAGGATACCATTACATGCAGAGCAGCATACCTGTTTGCTAACTGAAGCTGGGAGTTTTGAACTGTAAATACTGAATGTTGTTTGCCATCCTGGAGCAAGGCGTCAGAGAAGGAGGGGAGAAAACTAAGGATATGCTTTCTGTTAAAATGAACACGGAATAACTGAAATGAATGAAGCATTTTTGTTTCATTAAATCTGAAACAAATAAAAAATGCTTCTAAAAACTCTAAACATTTTCAGATTTTTTTTGTTTCAGCAAATAGCACAAACTATTTGCAATTAGTATGCACTATTTTCTGAAACAAAAAGTCCAAATCAAACAAAAATAAAAAACGGATCCAAAACGAAGACTGGCCGAAAATTGGCTAAAAACAAACAAACCAAAGCAGCCTCCACTCCTTTAGAGAAAACTAAGGAACTGAAGTTTTTCACTCAAAGAGCATTGCTTGAGAAGCTAATGTTATTGCTTGTAAACTGTGACCCTGAAGCACTAAACTGAAAACGCAGAGAGTCAGCTTTACTCGAGAAACTGCATCAGTTATTACATATCAACTATGACTCTGAAGTTTTGTACTTGCAGAGACAACTTTACTAGGGAAAACACAGCAAGCGGTGTTACTGAATAAAAACTGTGGCTCTGAAGTTGTGTTCCAGCAGAATCGTGTTTGCTAGAGAAGCTGCAGTAGTTTTAATGTGGATGAATGGGGTCCCGGGAGCATTACAACAAATATTCAGCGCCCCTGATCCCCAGAAACAACTTAGGCCTTTTAACCCTCCTGTAACTGTGACATCCTCTGCCCAAGTAGTGACTGGGCCACTGGATCTGCAACCGCCCCCCTCCCAGAATCTCCATGGAGAAAAGGCTCCTCATATCTCTCCTGGTGTAAAAGAGCTTATTTTCTTCTTGCCAGTAACAGGGTCAAATAGAAAATCGTGCCATGGATACTCTGACCAGAAATGCCAAGCATTATCACTACTTGGGGACTTTGAGGTTGGTGTTGATGTGGATGCTTGTGATGCACAAAGACACACTGTTTCTGAGAAGCATCTCTGGTAGGCAATGTTGATTTCAGAGGAGAGATGGGGCCATGAATTTAAAGGGCCAATGTAATTTCTGCCTCTGGGAAAGGGAGAGTAGAGGTTTACCTGTTCTAACCAAATCTTTTAATTAGCACAGGGAAACATCTGCAGAGCATGGTCTACATTATCAGGGCTGTGCTGTCTTTAATGCTGAAATACCCCCTAGGCTTGATAGGGGAGGGAAAGTGAATACATGCATAATTGAAATGGACTGGGATGCCAAAAACAGAAAAAAAAAAAAAGAAGTAAAATTAAAAGTTGTCAGATTGGGGAAATTTGCACAGAGTAGGGGATACAGAATTTCAGACTCTTGCTGCATCTCTTAATAGCAGCAGAAGTCTAAGACTTCTAAAAAAAAAAAAAAAAAAAGGAAAGAGCCTGTGTTGCAAAAAGCGAGGTAAGGTTTATTTTATTTTTCCTAGGAATGAATCAGGGTTTATTATAATGAACCTGGACCAGATAGTATGCATCCCAGGGATCTGAAGGAACTCAAAAATAAAATTTCTGAACTATTAGCTAAAATTTGTAATTTATGATTAAAATCATCCATGATACCTGAAGACTAGAGGGTGGCCAATGTAAGCCCAATATTTAAAAAGGGCTCCAGCGGTGATTCAGGAACTATAGAGCCTGTCTATAATGAAAACTATTCTAAAGATAAAAATCACAGAGGATATAGAAAGATATGGTTTAATGGAACACAGTCAGCATGGATTTACCCAAGATAAGTCTTGCCTCATACATCTGCTTCATATTTTTGAAGGGGTGAATAAAGATGTGGAAAAGGGTGAACCGGTAGATGTAATATATTTGGATTTTCAGAAGGCGTTGGACCAAGTCCCTCATGAGAGGCTTCTAGGAAAACTAAAAAGTAATGGGATAGGAGGCGATGTCCTTTATATGGATTACAAACTGGTTAAAAGACAGGAAACAGAGAGTAGGATTAAATGGTCAATTTTCTCAGTGGAAAAAGGTAAACAGTGGAGTGCTTCCAGGATCTGTACTTGGACTGGTGCTATTCAATATATAAATATCTGGAATAGAATACAATGAGTGAGGTAATCAATTTTGCAGATGATACAAAATTATTCAGAGTAGTTAAATCACAAGTGGATTGTGATAAATTGCAGGAGGAAATTGTGAGACTGGAAGATTGAGCATCCAAAGAGCAAATGAAATTTAATGTGGACAAGTGAAAGGTGTTAGGTTCCATTTTAGGAATTACCACCCAGGAAAAAGATCTAGGCATCATAGGGGATAATACATTGAAATCAGTGTGCTGTAGTAGTCAAAAAAGCAAACAGAATGTTAGGAAATATTAGGAAATGGTGAATAAAATTGAAAATGTCATAATGCCTCTATACCACTCCATGGTGAGACTGTGTACAATTCTGGTCACCGCATCTCAAAAAAGATATAGCTGCACTGGAGAAAGTACAGAGAAGGGTGACCAAAATGATAAAGGGGATGGAACAGCTCCCCTATGAGAAAAGGCTAAAAGGGTTAGGGCTGTTCACCTTGGAGAAGAGAAGGCTGAGGGGGGATATGATACAGGTCTTTAAAATATTAGAGGTCTAGAACAGGTAGATGTGAATCAGTTATTTACTATTCAGATAATGGAAGGTCTAGGGGGCACTCCATGAAGTTAGCAAGTAGCACATTTAAAACTAATCAGAGAAAATTATTTTTTACTCAACACACAATTAAGCTCTGGAATATGTTGCCAGAGGATGTGGATAATGCAGTTAGTGTAGCTGGGTTTAAGAAAGGTTTGGATAAGTACTTGGAAGAAAAGTCCATTATCTGCTATTAATCAAGTAGACTTAGTGGTAGATCTTTAAAAAGTACGCGAGTGCGTATCTTATAAAATCCGGGGTCGGCGCACGCAAGGCTGCACAAAATCAGCAGCCTTTGCGCGCCGAGCCGCGCAGCCTACCTCCGTTCCCTCTGAGGCCACTCCGAAATCAGAGCGGCCTTGGAGGGAACTTTCCTTCCGCGTCCCCCACCTTCCCCCACCTTCCCCTCCCTTCCCCTATCTAACCCACCCCTCAGCCCTAACTAAATCCCCCCCTACCTTTGTTGTGAAAGTTACGCCTGCTCGAAGCAGGTGTAACTTGCGCGCGCTGCCTCGCCACCGGCCATCCATTGCTCCTACCATGTGACAGGGGCCGACCAATGGCACCGGTAGCCCCTGTGACATAGTAAGGGCAAAGTCTATCGGCACCATTTTGAATACCGGCAGCTGATGGCCCGAGTGCAGGAGAATGCTCCAGGACCCCCGCTGGACCACCAGAGACTTTTGGCAAGTCTTGGGGTGGGGGGGGGGCAGGAGGGTGGGGGTTGTAGTTAATTAAATTTAAAGGGTTGGGATGGGGGTTTTTTTTAACTTTAATGGGAAACGAATGCCATATGTAACTAATGGACGAATCAAGGTCCCCCGGAAATGGATGTAACAGATTTGGGTCCCAACGAATACGAATACCGAATCAAACGTATCCGTCCCTGCTGCACATCCCTATAAAATAATGTTTCACCTTAATTGGTCCTCCATCCTATTTACTTGCCTACTTCTCCTACCCTTGTTCTATCCAGTCTACTACCTCACACAGGTTTTTCTTGTGGTATTATAGTTACCAGTCACCCTGCAGTACTTTTATATGAGCCATAGACTTGAAAGAGGAACATAAACTATTGAAATGGAAGGGCACCCTGCATTCATTTCAGGGTGCCATGAAAGACACAAAAATGATCTCAATTGATGCATTTTATCCATTTGTTTCAAACGAATGGTCATCCTTACTTAGTACCTGCAGACTTGGAATCTGAGTTTCAAAGGGAAACTCCCATAGTGTTTCCCATTAAAAATCCTGTGGCTCCAAGATCTGCAAAGGAGTACATTACCCTACATATTTTACAGGTGCAAAGTGTGTGGGGTAAAACATGTGCGAGGGAGGCCAGCTCTATCTCCTCCACCAGTTCTAACTCTTTACCCTGCAAGGGGGAGGAAATTTTCAAGTTTACCATTGGAAAAGGCCCCATTGAAAATTGTGTCATCCCCCCCTTGAAAGTAAAATGGCAGTTCTGAGGAGAAATGAGAACATGCCCCTGAAAATATGTGCAGGTCTTTCATTTTAAATCTCCACATGTTCATTACCCTGCATGCCTTGCACCTGTATAGTATGTGGGGGTGAAATAATCTCTGTGGTATCAGCCTCCACAGGATTTTTAAAAAAGAAACTCTGTGGGCAGAACCCTTTTAAAACTGTCTCTTGAAAGTGTATATCTTACTTATATAATTATCACATCCCTGGAATAAATGAAGCCCATTATAATCTGTAATAATATAAGGTCTCTGTTCTGGAGAAATGCTGAGTTTTGTAAATGATTGAATATCTATATTATCTAGAAATATTTAGTCCATGACATTCTTTTCCTATGCTACAATAAAGTTATTCGAGTCAGTCTGGGATATTTTGTTCTGTCCAATGGTGATTCCCTTCTGTGCATAATTTATTGCACCTTCTAAATTTTACAGAATCAAGTCTTAAGTGTTTCTTTTTTTTTTAAGGTGTCAAACATATTAATATCACTTAAGGAGCCAACTTCCTCTGTAATGAAAGATAGACTTTGGAAAAACACAAACCTGTCATCCAACTTTTAAAAAATTAAATTCTAAATCTTTGGTTTACTAGTCAGACTTAAACTATGTGAAAGCTGAGAGCACATGTATGACTCACTTTGGAAAAGCACAGGAGGGATAAGCAAGAAAAATCTCTTGACTGTTTGACCTAAGTGATGAAGGACAATATTATTCCAACTACTGGGGAAGAGTCACAACGTGTTGTTTTCAAAAAAGTTCAAAGTTACTAGTTAGAGGGTGGTTATATAATACAGATAAACTGTACTCCAAAGACTTACTTTATGGGTGGGCAATCAAATGAAAAATTAAGTTCAAGCATTGCAAACATTTGATGCTCTAGTCTGGGCAGGAACATCACATTTTTGACTTTTTCACCTATAGTAAAATGGATAATAACATCTGCAAAAACATTCAGTGTTTCATCATATTGTGCCATAATTATATAAGACTATCAGTATTATTTTAATACACTTATTGGAACAAACTAACCCACACCTTCAACTAATCTTATTTTCTATGGGGGTAATTTTCATAAGGATTTACACGTGTAAATGTAACTGCTATTGTAGCAATTTTCAAAAGCCATTTACTTGAGTAAAGGACACTTATGTGAACAAATCCTATGGACAATTCATGGCATATATTGTAGCAATTTTCAAAAACCCACTTACACGAGTAAAGTGCATTTACTCGAGTAAAATCCAGTTTTAAGTGAGTAAATGCTTTTTAAAATCAGGCCCTATGAGTTTAAAAGTACTGAGAACAGAAAGGAAATTTAAGCTCACTGGATTAATTTTCTAAAGCATTTGTATGTTCAAAATAGCTTTTCAAAATCACCTTGAGATGGGGGGATTCCAAGATGATGGTGGCAGGCAGCTAAGAGTAGGGTTGATGCAAGAGTCTGTAGCACCCTAGGCAGACCAATGTAACACTGCCCCCTGCCTAAACCCACCCCGAGCTGAATGTGCCTCTCTGACAGTCATAGATATATAGAGTTATGGTTACCCTCTTACAGTGTCTCTCTCTCTCTCTCTCCCCCACCCAGCGAGTGCTCCATGTCACCTCTTTCATATTTTGAAAATGGCATGACACCGCCTAATGGTTATGCTGGCCCTGGTTAAGAGGCAGAGCTCCATTATCTTTATAAGGGTTTGCACAGTTTTACCTCGATATGGGACACAAGAGGAAGGGTAAATCGGTGGCTTTCCCTGTGGCCCCACTTGCTTCAACCCAATGTGGACCGATGGATTCTCATCTGCCACGGGGCACAGAACCATCCACTATAGAGCACTGGGGAGCTCTGGAAGGGAAAGATTGCTTCCATCTTCCCCTGGTTTGACACTATCTTTAAGTCCAGCAATGAGAACGCCTCCTGCTGATCCAGCAGCAGCCAGGTCTCTCTTTATATGGACAAGTGAGTCGCTATCAGATGATGTTGCAGCGATTCTCCTGGACCCGGTAATGCTGAGAGCAGCAGTATAGCCATGAGTTCCATCAAGTTGGCTGGGCTCACATGCACAGGGAGAGGCTAAAGGAGGTACTGGTAATATTTCTATGCCGGACACTTTTAATTTGATGAGACCCACAATTTTCACTCTGGAGTCCATCTGGGAAGCCAGTCCATCTGAGAAGTCTAGGGAAATTGCTTATCTCTTAAGTTGGAATTTTGTACCAGCATAAGTCTTTGAGTCCTGAATAATTGCCTTGGAAAATTTTAAAGATGCTGAAGTCAAAACTAGTTTGTTTAATACTAGCTCTCTACAGGAGAGTTTGATCAAAGACAACACATTGCTTTCCAATAAAGTAGAACATATATGTCTTGAGGCATAAGAATCTTCATTTTGTGAATTTTCCCAATGGTTCCTATGGCTTCTCCTAGGGACATGCAGAGTGAGATGTACAAACAGAACAGAGCACGCTTGTGAAGATTTGATGACCTTCAAAGTGAGGAAACTCACACAAAGATGAGATTTGTACAGTGTTCTCTCAACCTGGCTTGATGGCCTCTCTACCTGGGTATTCATTTTCAATAAAGCAGCCTTCAGCCCCAGCATAATCCCCCCCCCAAAAAAAAAATATATCAGTGCCACTGCTCCCCTCAGGCCTTCCCCTGCCCTCCCAGATCCCTCCTGCTCCATCTGTGGGGTCTAAAAGTCCAAAAGGGACAGAATCATTCCCCAGTCACTCCTGCCCTACTAAGTCAATATTTAAAAATGGCATCTGCTGGTCTATTTGAATTTATGGACCCCACAAATGGAGAAAGAATATGAGTCTGGAGGTGAGAGGAAATCATAGAGGGAGGAGAAGGTCGTTGGAGGGGGGGGGTGTCTTCAATTTTTAAACTGTGTTGCACCAGCAATTTCTTGTGGGGGAGGGGAAACCAGGCCCTGCATTTTGCTATGTTTTACATCGTGTGAACAAAGATCATCAAGGAAAGTATGTGGGACCGAGCCGGAGGTGCCTTTTGTAATCAAGTATAAACAAGTAACACAAAGGACAGTACTCAAACTGATGTTGGAAGTTTTCCAAATCTACAGGGACATACTTATTTAAAAGATATTTAAAGGAAGTGCAATACAATTCATATTTTATGTAATTAATGATAAATATGTGTGTGGGTTAGGTATTATTTATGAATGTTTAAAGGCATGTCTGAATGTGATGTGGATGGTATGATTGTGTTGTGCGTCCCGGCCGCATGGGTGCTGCAACTGGGCCTGCTCACCTGACATTACCGTCCACTAGTGCAGGCTTGCTCGCTGCTGCGAATCCCTGGCATCCCCGTTGCTCACTGTGGCCTCCCTCGGCGTCTCCGTCCCTATAGGCCTCACAGCAGAGCTTCCGTCGGGGCTCCATGTCCTCGGCCGGCTCGGCCTTGCCCCTAGGCACATGTGCGACTGACCTCTCCATTCTTAAAAGGAACAGCATGGGAAAACCCCGTGAGACGCACACTGATGACATCATTCAGGTACCATTTATAAGGCAGGGCTCAAACCCCTGATCCCTGCCTTGGCAATCAGGTTGACACCATTGGTGTAGTGAGTTTGCCTTCGTGCTCCAGTGTTTCCTGTTCCAGTGTCTCCTGCTCCTGTGTCCTTCTCAGGTAGTACCTGTCTGGACTGACTTCTTGGAACTGACCTCTGCCTGCCTGACCATTCTTCTGCCTGCTGCCTGGAACCAACCCTTGCTTGCCATGACTACGCACGGACTGATTCTGGATTTGACCCCCACTTTGGTTGACCTCTCTTGGACTGGTATTCTGGCTTTGACCCTTGCGCTTCACTCGGACACTCTCTTCCGGCCCCCGGTGACCATCGGGCCTACGCACTTGGATAACAACCGCGGCTTCAACGTGGCTAGGCCTGCAGGCCTGTCATCCGGAGGACCTCTCTAAACTGTGACTTTCCTGAGGTCTCCGGAGCTTCCGGTCCTGGTCTAGTTCACTCACTCTGCATCAGCTGCGCACCCTTGCTCTTGGTGGGCACACCTCTCCGATACCTCTCCAGGAGACCACCGGAGGCCCACTTAAGTCCAGGCGGTCCGGGTACCCAAGGGCTCAACCTGTGGAAACCCCGGACTGTTATTGGTGAAGCTCCAGCTAGCCTCTGTCTCCTTGTGTGCTCTGCCTCCTGGTGGCAGGCGCTTTCTGGGTCCAACCAGAGGGCCGTACCAATCCTGCACCAGGCCAAGGGTCCACCTCCAGCACAACAGTATGATTGTGAATTTACATTGTGAGTGTATTTAATATTACATACTGATGTGATATTTTTTTTATCTTTTTGTATAAAAATGATAAAAAAAAAACAATTTTGGGGGGATATTGTGTAATAAAAATGATTAAATGTGTTTTGGATATTGAAAAGTTCAAATTGACTATAATTTTAATGATTCATACTATCAATGGTGTAGTTTAAATGAATTAAATGCAATAAACCACTAATGAGACAAAAACAAAAATCAACCCCTGCCCCAAAACAAAACAAATTTAAGTACAAACATACAGATCATGGCTGTTTCTTAAGCAGCTAGACAAAAGCATCAGCAGAAAACAATATTTTATTCACCTTGTCTTTATAAGCATAGAATGAGCAAACCATTCATGTAATCCATGTTTAGAAAGAAGTTCTGTAAGCAGCTACCAGGAAAGAAATAAAAGTGAATTCTGATAAAGGTGTAACCCAGACCAGGATTACTGTTAGGTCTCGCAACAGTCTAGTGCAGTTAGGGAAATAATAAGGGAAGTACCCATTCATTGTCAGCCCTCTCACTAGCAGAACTGTAATGGTTCCCCCTGTGGAAAGGCTTTTATAGCAGAGCTCTGCAATAGGCTCTGGGGGCAGTCTAAGTTGAGAGTGAGAATGAGAAGTATTTTTCCTAAGTTGGATTTTTGGCCTACCTGGGGCCTCAAAAATCCTCTGAGACTCCTCTAGGATATGCCAAAGGGGCTCCACTGCTGTACTCTCCCCTTGAGGTGCAGAGTGGCTGCTCTGGGACTTATTTTTGAGATTTTGTACATTTATTTAAGAAATCCTACTGAGAGCCTGGGCCTTTTCAAAGCCCAGGGAATGGGGGACCTTGGGCTGAAGATGCCCAGTATTTAGGGAAGATCTACCCAACAAAGTTGTTGACCCGTTGTAGTGGATTCCTGCAGTTATCTAATTTGAAGAAGATTTGTTTTCCAACATTGGGGGAGGAAGTGTTTTTCTGCCCCTCTTCCTGTCCATCAAGGGGACTGGCGAGGACTGCAGTCCACAAGGATTCCTACCACCAGGGATCCCACCAGAAGATTAATCTACTAACTGTGAGTAAAATATACATTCAAGGGAGGATACCCATCTGGCATCCACAAAGAGCCCTGAGGGATAGAGACATTAACTCTGTGCCAATATAGATTTTTGTGCCATTGGGAGGAGTTTCCTGGCCATTCAAGAGGGCCTAGGTCTGAAGGACCACTGTGCAATCTAATTTGGATGTGTGGATGGATTCCTGGCCTAATAAAGACTAATGCGCAGATAGATGAGAAAGATCTAGAAATAAGGCCTAGGTGATGAGGAATGATGAGCCATGAAGAAAAAAGGGATGGGGGGGGGGGGGGGGGGGGCAATAGTGTGCACCTGGCTGTGTCACAGCAGTGCATTTTCACCCACCTCAATTGTGGTGCATTGCAGACTATGGACTCTAGAGCTCCACCATAAAAGATGGTGTTAATTCCAGAGCTACTGCCGGCAATAATGTCTAAAACATTATAGCCCACAGTGGTAATGGAAAACAAATATCCTAACCCTGCCCTAACCCCTCCCCTTTCCATCATTTAAATTTTAACATTGCGATGCAGTCGTTATCGCATGCATTAGGGCATTATTACATGTGATAAGGCCACATCAGGTTTTAAAGAATGACCCCCATAAGAGAGAAATTACAGAGACTGTGGTGTGTGATTTACCATATTTGTTAATTGAACAAAACTGTATGAGTAAAGCATTATTTGGACACTGCCTATGTGGTCTGAATGTGGTTTGTGGGTCATTCAATGCACAGCTCACAGCAGAATGAGGGAGCTCCATCACAGCTCACTACTACCCCGAACTGGGACCGGAAAGGACTCCTTTCCACCCCTAGTCTGAAGGACCTATACCTTGGGATAGGAGTAGAAGTAAAAGCTAGCCAGGGTCCCTGCCCCAAAGAATTTACAAATAATTTTATGTCCCTTTCCGTACTTGACTTGTAATTTAAGGAAGGGTTACATAAGAAAGAAATGTATTTTGAAGATTAAAAATAGGGTTTTATGTACAATAAACACTTTGAATAATGGTGCCATGTGCTCTGGAGGAAGGCTCCACAGTAACGTCACAATGGCATGTCCTCTGGATGGAAGAGATACATTTTAGTCACTGGATCAAGAACGAAGATGCCAAAAGGTCTGCTCCTGGGTCTTGGGGCCTAGGCCTTGGACCTTGGCCTAGCCTAGGTCCAGGACCAAGTGATGGAACCCAGCCTCAGCAGGGCCCAGGTGATGGGCCTGAGCCTAACCTGGGCCTAAGGCCCAGTGACAGTACCCAAATCAATCAATCCGTTGCATTGGGCTTGGGCCTAGGCCTGGATCTAGGCCCAGATATTGGATATGTGTTTAGGCCTACAGCCAAAGCTGGGACAGGCCCAAGTGGCCATGGTCTAGGCCTAGGTTTAAGACCGACAGACTTGGGCCTAGGACTTGGCCCAGATGCCAGGCCCAGCCCAAGCCAGGTCCAAGCCTAGGCCAGAGGCCTAGATTGATGTCTTATTCCAAGGCCCCAGAGAGGCTGAGTCATGAAAATGAGGCCTTGGGCCTAGGCCAAGGCCAGAGCCTCCATGATCAAGAGACAGCCTTGATTCAGGTCATGGAATCAGGACTAGGCCTATGTGCAGGCTTCGGCCTCAGCCAGGTCTAGGTATTAAGTATAAACCTGGGCCCAGGTGTCATCATTGGAACCCAGCCTCAGCCAGGCTTTGGCATCAGACATGGGTCTAAGATTCTGGTCTAGTCCTGGGCCTTGGTGACCTGTATCTGGACTTGGGCTGTGCCCCGGCATAGAGACCTAGGTCTAGGCCTAGGTTTAGGCCTCAGACCTTGCATCAAACCGAAGCCTAGAAATTAAACTTAGGCCTGGGTATCAGTGACTGGGACCCAAACTTGGGCTTCACTCCCCCATATTGGCCCTAGGCTTAAACTCATGCCTGGGCCTCATTGTCAGGATCTGGCTTTGGCCAAGCTGGGTGTCAGACATGGGCCTAGGCCTAGGTCTCAGTGACTGGTACTGAGCCTCGGTGCAGGCCCCAACATTGGACCTAGGCCTATGCAAATGCCCAGCCCTTTGCAATGAGATCTGACCTTGGCCAGGATCTTCTATCAGACCCAGGAATAGGCCCAAGCCCAGGCCTCGGCAATGAGACACAGCTTCAGACTGGACCCCAAGGATGACCCTCTTTTTTTAGCATACAAATATGGCTATACACAAACATTTTTGTTTGAGGCCTATTTTTGTTCATATCATTTATGTGAGCCGAAAGAGGTCAATATTCAAAAGCCATTTAGAAGGATAAATCATTAAACCATGATAAAACAGAATGGTTAAATGCTGCCCTTCACTTACACGTCCCAGAAAGGAATCTAAGATCGGTAAACAAAGGCTTACTTAATGTTCCATCTGAGAAATTCGAGAAATTTTGATAGTGGGCCCAAAATTATGGAACTTGCTCCCTGCTGAGTTATGACTTCAAAAGGATTATGCAAAATTTAAAAAAGATCTCAAGACCTGGCTGTTCAAAAGAGTGGATGATATTTGAACATTTATCAGCAATTATGGATACAGAATAGCTCCATAAATGGTCAGAGCAAATTTTTAACTTTTAATTTTTTGGTTTAACTCTTTGTTTTTAATATTGTTATTTATTGATTTGTGATTTGATTTATTTTATTTTTATCTTAGTCATTTAAACTTATGTTGTATTAAGTTTTATTTTAGAATTTATTTTATTGTACACTGTTAAGATTGTTTTTTCAGACTGACAGTATAGAAAAGTGACAAATAAATAAGATAAAATAATTATCCATCTAATTGGCTTACCTGGCTCTATTCAGCCTCTACATGGCTAAATTCCAACTGGCTAATAAATTAGGGGGCTAGAATTTAGCCAGATAAGGGGGTCATTTTCTATCGATATCACACGCGAAAAGGGATAGCTAGATAGGGGCGGAGTCGGGACTGGAAGAGGAGGAGTCGGGGCGGATGCAGTGGAAACTTCACTGGCGGCGATAAGTTAAGATCTGTTATCGCCGCCAGTAGCACGCCCAATAGCACCACCTTTCACGGTGGAACTATTGGGTGCGAAAGCCGGCAGCCCAGTGGCTCTGACCTGGGGGGCTAATCTCATATAAACACACACAATTACTGAGATTGTACCTGGGGGGGGGGGGGGGGTCTTGAACTCAGGAGCTTATCCCCTACACAAATAGCCACACACAATTACTTGGATTATACCTGGGGGCTTGAACCCAGGAGCTTATGCCCAACACAAAGAACCACACACAAACTTTGATTCAGTACGTCATGGTTCCAGGTAAGAAAGTACGTTTATTTCAGTGATAGGAGAACAAATAAAATCAAATCATATAGAAAAAGTAATGGTAGATATTAACAATTGCTACAGAGATACAAAAAGCTTACATTTCCAAAGGATTAGCCATACCATCACATCAAGGGCTTTCTCTCTCCTCTCTATTTCTCACTGTCTCTCCTTTTACACTACAAAAAGCAGCCGCATTCCCTCCCTCTGAGTTCTTATCAGATTTCAGACACAGCTGTGTGGCCTTCATTCTCTCTCACAGGCTTTAGTATAAGTTAATTGCTAGTTTTCTCATCATAAACAGTGGAATAACTAAATAAACAGACTCTTGCCTGTTCGTAAACATTTCACAATGTAAGACAGTAAACAGGAGTTCACTCAGAGGTTGGCCTGTTGCTTTCAAACTAGTTTGTGTCTGGGTGAAAACTCTGAATCCATACAGCCTAACCTCTATATACATCCTCAGCAAAAGTAACAAAAAATGACTCCAACACCAGCCTTGAGTGATGAGGGCTCGCATTGAGAAAACACATTCACTGGACATACTGCTGGGAAAGCAGGAAAGATAGCATTGAGCCACCTTCCTAGCACATTTGTATCCAACTTCTCAATGGACTCTGTGAGACAGTATGTCACAGAAATATTTGATTCAGTCTCATTTTCTGCGGTGGAGGGAGAGTCTCTCTTACTGGCTGCTTTAGCTATGTATCAAGACAGATGGATCTTTTCAGGCATTGTGGCTTTGGTTTATTAAGGTGGGACAGGAAATATTAGCTCGCAGGGCTCTGCCCGAGGGCAGGAGATCGCTCCGGGACCCCCGCTGGACCCCCAGGGACTTTTGGCCAGCTTGGGGGGGCCTCCTGACTCCCCCAAGTCTTGCCAAAAGTCCCTGGGGGTCCAGTGGGGGTCTGGGAGTGATCTCGTTGTTGGCAGCCAGTAATCAAAATGGCACCGATAGCCTTTGCCCATACTATGTCACAGGGGCTACCGGTGCCATTGGTCAGCCCCTGTCACATGGTAGGAGCACAAGATGGCGCCGATGGCCATGTGACAGGGGCTGACCAATGGCACCGGTAGCCCCTGTGACATAGTAGGTCAGAGGCTATCGGCGCCATTTTGATTACTGGCTGCCGACAACGAGATCACTCCCAGACCCCTGCTGGACCCCCAGGGACTTTTGGCAAGTCTTGGGGGAGTCATGGCAAGTTTAACTTATCTTTCAGCAGTAAAAGGCCATCCAAATCAACTGCAAGCTTGACTTATCTTTTAGCAGTAAAATGTCACCCGACCCAGGTGCCATGTTTCACTGATTCACAGCATGTTTTTCCAAATATGCAGCCTGAGTGAATGGAAAAATCACCACTGTGAAGTTATACTGCTGAAGCAGATCAACGAAACATGGAGGCCTGTGTCAGGTGACCTTTTCCTGTGAAAAGATAACAAGTTTGCAGTGGATTTTGGGTGTCCTTTTGCTGTTGAAAGATAAGTTAAACTTTCAGTGAGCTTTGATTTTAAATGCAATATTCAAAAACTTACAAATATGGAGATAATGGGAGAGTGCTGATGAAAAGCTATGCTTAACTGATGATTATTCAAAAGGTTTGTGGGGATAATGGGCTCTTTTTCCTTCATTACAGTTTTCTAGGTGTTTAATTTTGCACTTATTGTTTTTTGTATTTGTAATGATAATTATTGAAACAAGATAGCTGATCTGATGGAAAGCTTTGAACAGTAGGAATTTGCCACACTAAAATAGAAAGACTGGAAGACATCATAAATATAAAAAAAAACTATATCATTTATTTCAATAAGCTGTGATGTATGCAAATGTATGCAAAGTAGTTCATCAATTTTAAATTGAATTATTGTGAATCATATGTGATTCGTGATAACTCACTGACTATTGCAAAAAGTTAACAACTCTAAAGATGTAGTTAAGTTTCTGCAAGAGCATCAGAAGGCTAACATGCTCACTGATGTTCTGCCTTCTCTCTCCTAGAGCAGGTGATGGGAGTCCAAAGCCCTACATTTTCACATCCATCCCTCTTTATTCCCCTCCCTCACCAATGCCCTCCCCTACTCACCTCATCTGATTTTCCCAAAACTTAGTAGGAGGCAGAAGAGATTTAGCATAGACTAAAATGAAATAGTGTACAATGAATCAATTTAATACATACTATTTCAATTTAGTGCACATTACAAAAATAAAAAATTATACCAAAATGAAAAAAATCAACTAAATAATAATAACAAAAACAAATGAACTGAAAAATTGAACACAATTTTTCCAACTGCACACACCCCCACTGTGCCCCTATTTTTGGCCCAGGCTCCCAACTGTAGCAGCAGTGTCATATCCCATCTGAGTCAGGCCCTACTGGTGCAGAAGTTAGAGGACCTGTAGGCATTGCAATCACTGCAGGTTCATGATCCCCTGAGCTTTTAAGGGGACTAATTTATTTATTTATTTATTTGTAGCTTTTATATACCGAGGTTTAGCATAAGCCTTCACCCCGGTTTACATTGAAACAAAACAATTATACATAGAACAAGTTGTGAAACGAAAGTATATGCATATAGCAGGTCATGGAACAGGTTGTAACAGGAAATAATTAAAATATCTTAAGTCAAATAACGAAAATGAATATAGAAACGAAAAACGAGAAGGTAGGTACAAACGTGTGCTCCAAACACAAAGTATGAGTGGGAAATGCAAGGAAAAAGGGGGGGGGGGGGAGAGAGATAGAAGGTAGAGGACAGGTAGGGGGGTCGGAATTTGAAATGGAAATACCACTCTCCTTGGGATAGACAAGTAAAAGTTATAGGCTATCACAATATTTTTGTTTACTTTTGCCAGGTCATCATTTGCCCCCTCTCTTTTCAGTCTCTTCAAAGTTCAGAACTACCAGGTCTGGGTGGAAGCATATACACATAATTGCTCTTTGACATCCTGAAAAAGTAACCCTTGTATAATGTAGCTGCCATAACGAAAAGTGAGAAAGAGCAGGCAGGGAAAGGAGAAAGAGTGAAGAGACAGGCGATACAGCGTATTGCCAGAAAGTAAAGGGTTTTGCAGCTACTGCTGTGAAGACCCACATAGGATGGGGTAAGGGGTTAGGGTGGGACAAGGCAGGGGAGCTGGCCACAGTGCCCACCCATTTAAGCTTGGGCCTCCCAAAAAATTTCAGTTCTGACTATGCCCGTGGTATGAATCCTCCTCTTGGACAGAACTGCATAGCTTGGCACTTGGCAGAGGGGAACAAAACATGGACATGGCTCGATGAAGAATTTCTGGTGGCAACGATGGACCATGGCAGCCGCATCAGCAGCAGTAGTAAAAGCAGGATGTAACTCCAGCAGATAGGAAAAGGAAGAAGCAGGCACACAAAGAGGGCAGGCAATGTAGCAGTCTAAGAGATCACTAGTATCCCTCAGCAGGCATTGATATGACTGACAGCTGCGCTATGTCCAGCCTGCAAGCTCGGAAAAGGTGAGGAGCATCCGAGGCAACGTTCTCTCCCTTCCTCCCAATCACTGCAGTGCCAGCTTGATAGAAGAACAAATAGTAGCCAGCATAGACTGAGGAGACAACCATGGAGGGGAAGGGGGGGCTCGCTGGTTGCATTGGCCTTGTTATAGACATCCTGATTCTCCTGGTCCCTGCTAATCATAATAGACCATTTCACTTCAACATTTCAAAATATGTACTCTTTTGCTGTAAAGTGTATACACATGTAGAAGAGTATATTTCAAGATGCAATGTTGGAGGTTTTTTTTTAACAACATAAGTTAAAATTAGACTGATAGCACTGAACTGTTGATTTATCTCTATGTTTAATTTTTCTCTTCTCCCCTTAATCTTCTGCACAGTCACTGCCTTTATTTTACTATTCTGCCTTGTTTGCTTTCAAACTATAAACATTTCAGAGCTTTGTTTTCATTCATTATTTCCATTCATTTTTTATACATTTGACTTATTGCCTCACAGTTTAATTTCTTTGCATTTTGAGCTGGTTGAGTTCACCGGGTAATTAGTTCTGTTAATATACTGATGTTATTGAAACATCTGTTCTATATTACATGGTTTCTATTTTATAATCTGTACATAGCATCATTAGTTCACAAGCTACAACGTCTGTCCCTGTCTCCTATAACTCCTTGAATAGACCTTACCTTGTTCCATTTATTTTTTAGACAACACAAATAATGTTGGAACTTGGGCCTTGTTTTCACTGAACTGTGCTTATATTTTCTGAAAAAATCTCAGGGGGAAAAAAAAACCTCTTTCATTTGAGTTCCCATGCTGGCCAGCAGAGAAACACTCATATTGAGCTTGGGCACTGTAGGAAGGCAGAGGCTGAAAGGTTAGGGTGGAGGCAGAACAAAGCAGTCCACGGTGGACTCCTGCTGTTTAATATTTTGAAATCTGGAATAAGGGAAAAAAGGTCAGAATGTAATACATGCATAGCTGGCATTGTTTTATTTGAAAGAAAGCAAAACCACCTACTTTGACACGCATCCAGGCACAGTGAAAAGTAATGAAGAAGAAAACATATTTAAAAATATTATATTAATGACAAAAAGAATGAAATAAAAATATATATGTTGTTTCTTATTTAACCTTTTGTCATGCGGTAAAATTTAGAGGGGGTTTCTTCAATATACATCTATTTTGTCTGTTCCAAGTTTATTTTTATTTTTTAATTGTTTAAGACTGAAAGTTTTATGCTGCCAAAAAAGCCTGATACATCACTTTGAATACATATACAGCGTTGCTCTCTGCTTCAATGGCAGGGGGAAATGTGGAAAAGAGGATTTGCATTCATACAACAACCAACAAGGACTGAACTACACAGTCTGGGTAAACAAATAAGCATGGGGGTAGCTTGCTTATTGTGGCGGTTACTACCCTAAACCAATTAAGCCTGATACTTCAACTTTGAATGCATATACAGTACTGCTCTCTGCTTCAACGGCAGGGAGAAATGTGGAAAAGAGGATTTACATTCAGACAACATCCAACAAGGCATGGATCTGTGCAGTCTGGGTAACCAAGCATCGGGGTAACTTGCTTGATGCAGCGGTTACTACCCGTAACCATTAAGCCTTATGCTCACCTTTGATGCAACTCCAACATTACTCTCTGCATCAATGGCAGAAGGTGGCAGGAAATTTGAATCAAACAGTTACCAACAAGGGCCCTGAACTTAGTGGTCGGTGAAACAGATAAGTATGGGAAAATAAGTGTGGGAGCTTGCTGGGCAGACTGGATGGGCCGATTGGTCTTTTTCTGCCGTCATTTCTATGTTTCTATGTTTCTATGATTCTATGATTCTACTGCACAATTTATATGCTTAACATTAAACTCAAACACCAGAGTATATTGTGTAGGTAAGTTCCTGGGCTGAGTGGGTGGGGGTATGAGGACCAGCATTGGGGTATCATAGAGTGTAAGCCTGTCAGAGGGGTAGTAAGAGTAACAAGGACTACTAAAATACATGCTAAATGTAAGTAAATAAATCATTTTAGAAACATTTTCTTAAAATAAATACTAGTTCATCTTATTAAAATTTATGCAAATTCCTGACAGAAAGCTGACTGTGGATAGACAGACATTTCAGAAGGTTTTTTAGTTGGATTTAATTTTTAAAGTGTTTATTTTCATTTGGTTCATTTGCCAAACCAAAATAAACATTAATTTTAAAAACAAACAAACAAACAAACAAAAGGGCCTCCCCCTGCCTCTCTGAGCTCTACCAACCCTCCTGCAAGTGAGATGGATACTCCCTGAACTGGGCTGAACTGAGCTGAGCTCAGGCCTTCCTGGGTCCCATGTATCACTGCCCCATTGACTCTCGCTCCACAATGGCACCAGCCAGCCCTGAGACTGAGCCAATGTTTTATGGATATAAAGCATACTACAGAAAGATAAAATGTGCTGGTCTGAGGGTCAGCTAGTGACATTTTGTTGTATGGCCATATATTTGTATGTCATAATGCCACAGGCCACAAGGCTAGCCAGTACCATTGTGGATATGGAACTAGCGAGGCAGGAGCAATTGGGAATTGCACCTACTGTTTTGTTTCTACATTGAAAACTCCATGGAAGAAGCATTTAGATGTCAATTTTCAGGAAAGTAAGCCCAGAGGACCACTGTTGGATTGGAGGCGCCTAATTCATGTGCACACAGACTAGTCCCCAACAGGAAGTTGTTGATGTGTCACAGGCTACGGTCAGAATGGCCAGAGTCCAGGCAGAGATGTGAGGCAGGCTAAAGGTCAGGGCTGGCAGAGTTCAGGCAGAGATGAGAAGGCAGGCTGAGGTCAAAGCAAGCAGCAAGCAAAGAAATGTCAAAGGGCCAGCCAGATCAGTAGAACAAAGGCAGTCCAATGGTAAAGAAAAGGCAGGGCAAGAGGTAAACAGGACAAGCAAGGAGTTAGGAGCAGAGCAGGGCAGGTAAACAACAAGAACTGGAGCAAGGCAGGACGAAGGGGAGCAGGCAGGGTGACAAACAGGAACAGCAGACATGACCAGGATTGATGACAATACCTTTTCAGGGGAAACCCAAAAGGACCTGTTACTGAGGCATTGATCTATTGCACTGAGCTTCCTTATATGCACGGGAGGTGCTAATGTCATCAGCGGGTGCCACCTACCCAGCTGCTGGGCCTATAAGGATCAGAAGCAGCTGACTTGCCTAAAGTCAGGTGCACAGAATGGAGTGCAATGCTGGGGGCTATGCTGGAATGAAGGGACGGTAAAGAGTGTCACTGTGGCGGGCAGTGCATTACAGTGGAGGCTGGGGTAGATCAGATATTTTTGATAAATTGATTTTTGGAATAACCCCCTACATTGCTGTAAGGGACGAACTGGTACAGGGGACACAGTCCCAGGAAGTCCTAGTTCACTTGCACCAATCCTATCAAACCCCAGGGCATGGATTCTCTTGATGAGGGGGGGGGGGGTTAACCTGTTGGGTCCAAGGCATGCAGGGGGTCAGGGGACCCATTTTCCGTCTCTTCAATCTCAGACACATAATATACACTGTCCTATGGCTCACAGGGATGGTATCTTCCTGAAGTGTAAAAAAGGCAGGCAGGACACTGGAGGTGGTGTCCAAATAAAATTTACTGTAACAATAAATAACTGCACTCAAGTCCATTCAAATAATAAAGTTCAGGAACTTACACAAAAATAAAAAATTTCACAGTGCCTGCTCATTGATCCAGTAATCCCTATGGGGTAAGGACTTCTGAAAGACCCACACTCCTGGGCGACTGAAAGTGGGCACCTAGCAAGAACGCCAGGTCTCAGTCTCCCTGATAGTCTTCAATACTGGACCTTGAATGTCAAAGTCCTAAAAACGTTTCAAAATACAACCAAATGTTTTCTCTAAAAAAAAACAATTCTTCCCCAAGCAGATGCAGAAGCCACCACTTCAACTGAGCGTAGGGCAAGCAACGCACCCAGACTCTCTTTCCTCAGACAGGGAAGTTCCCGCCTGAATCTGGGATCAAGTCCCAAAATAGTATCAAGAAAAATCTCTCTTCCAAAAAGTCTACCTTCTTTCCCTCTTCTTGTCCAGGTCAGGGGGGCCTAGCAAGGGACCACTGCCAGAATATTCCTTCTAACCCCTGCTGAGCACTAACACCCTCTGTTTTCTGCACAGTCCCATTATAGTGAGCCAAGCTGACCAATCCCAGCCTTGGGAGAAGGAAATATCTGAGGACGGTCTAAAAAAAACTCTGACCCTTAATGCTGGTCAAGAAAGGGAAAACCTATTAGTAAGGGATCGGATTATTCCTTACATTGGTCTGTTTAATTCAGAAGAAACCAAAAATGACTTTGTCATTACAAAATGTACATTCATTTCAAACAAATGCCTTCTTGCACAAAACCCCAGTAAAACAGCAGGAACTGTCATTCATTATAAAATGCAACATGGAAAGTAATTTTCGAAAAGCCTGCAAAACTGCACCTAAGTAACACCAATATTCAAAACTGACTTGTGCATATCAGAAGGGCAGTTTTACAAAAGATCACTTCTGCATGTAAAATGGTGTTTTACATGCAGAAATCCCTTTTAAAAATTAAACTTTTAAAGGCAAACATTAGGTTAGGTCAGCAGCTGAAAATATTTATTTTAAGACTTAACATCATCCTCAGAGGCACACTGCTGAAATTCCATTAGTTAGTTTGTTTTTTTTTTCAAAATTTGACCTTTTGACTTTTCATGTATTATCACAGTACAGAGAAATAAAGGGACAATTTTCAAATAGCCTACATAGGGGCCGATGCAAAACAGTTTAACCCATGGTTGGACGCACAATTTGGATGCGCGTCCACGGCCCCTTGTGCTGTAAAAGGATTAGCACGTCCAAAACACGCATACAACCCCAGGCAAAACTAATAGAGCTCATGATATGCAAATTCACATTGATGAGGCTATTAGCTATTCACCCCAGATCTAAAAAAAAAAATAATGTGCATCCGACCTGCACATTTTTATGCTCAGAAATTAACGCCTTCCCAAAGCAGGTATTAATTTCTGAACAGCCCAAAAGTTATTCAGAAAAGCAGATAATACTGCTTTTCTGTACATCCTCCAGCTTAATATCGTGGCCTGTGCTGGGTCAAGCACTGAGCCTTAGGCTTGAGAAAGGCGAGATGCTGAGACTTAAATCCAAAACATAGGCCCGGGACTGGCCTGGTGCCGAGGAAGGGCCTAGCACCAAGGCCTTAGCCTGAGCTGGATTGATCCTGGCATCAAGCCTAAGACTGGAGTTGGGGCCCATCCTCTAGGTGAACAGCACCATTTTTAAAGTGCTGGGACATGGGCAGGAGCAACTGGGCTTTAGAGGTGTGAATCGTTTTCCATATCGTCTTAACGATAGAAATCGTGTGGCAGGAGAAGAAAATCGTGTTTGGCACGATTATTTCGTTGAAAAATCGTTAAAAATCGTTTTTTCCGATTAGTGCGCACTAACTCGAGTTAGTGCGCACTAACTGAAAATGATACAAATAGACACTTTCCAGGTCACTGAAGGTCAGTTAGGAATGAATATGTGTTCCTATTGGCTGGCAGCCCTCTTATCTATTGATGTTACCAAGGTTACCACTGAGGTGATGGTTGGGGGGATGGGAAATGGAACTGGAAACTCACGAACACAAACAGAAAATGAAACAAAGTGTTCACACTTCCCAGGTCAGTAAAGGTCACTTAGGAATGAATATGTATTCCTATTGGCTGGCTGTGCTCTTATCTATTGATGTTACCAAGGTTACCACTGAGGTAATGGTTGGGGGGATGTGAAATGGAAACAGTTGGAAGCTTGACATGTGATGATCAGCACTCACGTGACTAGAACTTCTTTGTTTATTATTTTTGTTAGCAGACATGTGAATGTTGAATTTGCCAATCACTGTGCATTTTACAAAGGTGGTCCTGGCTGGAACTGTACACAGTTCCAATATATGTAATTGATTGTTGGTAAGTGTATTTTTTAAGTAGCCACACTGGCACCAGTATGTTTACTTTTCCTCCTACTTAACTCACTAGCTCAGCTTTGTAAGAAGGGCTTCTCTGCTTGTGTGTTCCTTTTGTTTGGTGTGAGGAGAGCAGAAACATCAGATCTTTATTCAATCTACTACAGTCATCTCTTATATTAACCTACTCAATTTTTTTTAAATGATTTGTTATATCACTGAATTAATAATTCATTATTATTAGGTGGTGGTGAATGTCTGACTAAGCTACTTGGCTAGTGTAACTGGTGAAGCTAGTGGCAGTTTAGCAGAATTATAATTTATTTGTATTAGTACTGCAGCATTAATATATTCAAGCCTAGGTAGGCAGCCAGTGCACTAGTCCTGCAGTCACCTCATTGCTTCCTGTGCATTGCATTATAATATGCGCACACACTGACTCCAGCTTGGGTGGGGACAAGGCAGGTCTCCTTTACTGCACACACTGACTCCAGTTTGGTGATAAGGCAGGTCTCTAGAGATGGGGGAAGTCAGGAGTGAGGGTCAGGCAGCTCCCCCCTGTCTGTGAAGCCAGCCTCTCACTAGTAATGCAGGGAGGGAGCTGTCTCAGACTTCACCATCCTCCCCCCCCCCCCCCTCACCCACACACCATTCACTAGCTGGGACATGGGGGAAGTCAGGAGTGAGGGTCAGGCAGCTCCCCCCTGTCTGTGAAGCCAGCCTCTCACTAGTAATGCAGGGAGGGAGCTGTCTCAGACTTCACCATCCTCCCCCCCCCCCTCCCTCACCCCACACACCATTCACTAGCTGGGACATGGGGGAAGTCAGGAGTGAGGGTCAGGCAGCTCCCCCCTGTCTGTGAAGCCAGCCTCTCACTAGTAATGCAGGGAGGGAGCTGTCTCAGACTTCACCATCCTCCTCCCCCCCCCCCCCCCTCACCCACACACCATTCACTAGCTGGGACATGGGGGAAGTCAGGAGTGAGGGTCAGGCAGCTCCCCCCTGTCTGTGAAGCCAGCCTCTCACTAGTAATGCAGGGAGGGAGCTGTCTCAGACTTCACCATCCTCCTTCCCCCCCCCCCACTCACCCACACACCATTCACTAGCTGGGACATGGGGGAAGTCAAGAGTGAGGGTCAGGCAGCTCCCCCCTGTCTGTGAAGCCAGCCTCTCACTAGTAATGCAGGGAGGGAGCTGTCTCAGACTTCACCATCCTCCCCCCCCCCCCCCTCACCCACACACCATTCACTAGCTGGGACATGGGGGAAGTCAGGAGTGAGGGTCAGGCAGCTCCCCCCTGTCTGTGAAGCCAGCCTCTCACTAGTAATGCAGGGAGGGAGCTGTCTCAGACTTCACCATCCTCCTCCCCCCCCCCTCACCCACACACCATTCACTAGCTGGGACATGGGGGAAGTCAGGAGTGAGGGTCAGGCAGCTCCCCCCTGTCTGTGAAGCCAGCCTCTCACTAGTAATGCAGGGAGGGAGCTGTCTCAGACTTCACCATCCTCCTCCCCTCCCCCACACACCATTCACTGGCTGGGACATGGGGGAAGTCAGGAGTGAGGGTCAGGCAGCTCCCCCCTGTCTGTGAAGCCAGCCTCTCACTAGTAATGCAGGGAGGGAGCTGTCTCAGACTTCACCATCCTCCCCCCCCCCTCCCTCACCCACACACCATTCACTAGCTGGGACATGGGGGAAGTCAGGAGTGAGGGTCAGGCAGCTCCCCCCTGTCTGTGAAGCCAGCCTCTCACTAGTAATGCAGGGAGGGAGCTGTCTCAGACTTCACCATCCTCCTCCCCCCCCCCCCTCACCCACACACCATTCACTAGCTGGGACATGGGGGAAGTCAGGAGTGAGGGTCAGGCAGCTCCCCCCTGTCTGTGAAGCCAGCCTCTCACTAGTAATGCAGGGAGGGAGCTGTCTCAGACTTCACCATCCTCCTCCCCTCCCCCCCTCACCCACACACCATTCACTAGCTGGGACATGGGGGAAGTCAGGAGTGAGGGTCAGGCAGCTCCCCCCTGACTGTGAAGCCAGCCTCTCACTAGTAATGCAGGGAGGGAGCTGTCTCAGACTTCACCATCCTCCCCCCCCCCCCTCACCCCCACACCATTCACTAGCTGGGACATGGGGGAAGTCAGGAGTGAGGGTCAGGCAGCTCCCCCCTGTCTGTGAAGCCAGCCTCTCACTAGTAATGCAGGGAGGGAGCTGTCTCAGACTTCACCATCCTCCCCCCCCCCTCACCCACACACCATTCACTAGCTGGGACATGGGGGAAGTCAGGAGTGAGGGTCAGGCAGCTCCCCCCTGTCTGTGAAGCCAGCCTCTCACTAGTAATGCAGGGAGGGAGCTGTCTCAGACTTCACCATCCTCCTCCCCCCCCCCCCCCCCCACTCACCCACACACCATTCACTAGCTGGGACATGGGGGAAGTCAAGAGTGAGGGTCAGGCAGCTCCCCCCTGTCTGTGAAGCCAGCCTCTCACTAGTAATGCAGGGAGGGAGCTGTCTCAGACTTCACCATCCTCCCCCCCCCCCTCACCCACACACCATTCACTAGCTGGGACATGGGGGGAAGTCAGGAGTGAGGATCAGGCAGCTCCCCCCTGTCTGTGAAGCCAGCCTCTCACTAGTAATGCAGGGAGGGAGCTGTCTCAGACTGGTATCAGGGTTAGGGCACTGTGTGCAGGAAGATCACAACACCCCTGGTGCCAGGGTTAGGGCACTGTGTACAGGAAGATCACAACACCCCTGGTGCCAGGGTTAGGGCACTGTGTGTGCAGGAAGATCACAACACTCCTGGTATTAATAGTGATAGGGCACTGTGTGCAGGAAGATCACAACACCCCTGGTGCCAGGGTTAGGGCACTGTGTGTGCAGGAAGATCACAACACCCCTGGTGCCAGGGTTAGGGCACTGTGTGTGTAGGAAGATCACAACACCCCTGGTGCCAGGGTTAGGGCACTGTGTGCAGGAAGATCACAACAGTCCTGGTATTAATAGGGTTAGGGCACTGTGTGCAGAAGATCACAACACCCCTGGTGCCAGGGTTAGGGCACTGTGTGCAGGAAGATCACAACACCCCTGGTGCCAGGGTTAGGGCTCTGTGTGCAGGAAAATCACAACACCCCTGGTGCCAGGGTTAGGGCACTGTGTGTGCAGGAAGATCACAACACCCCTGGTGCCAGGGTTAGGGCACTGTGTGTGCAGGAAGATCACAACACCCCTGGTGCCAGGGTTAGGGCACTGTGTGCAGGAAAATCACAACACCCCTGGTGCCAGGGTTAGGGCACTGTGTGTGCAGGAAGATCACAACACTCCTGGTATTAATAGGGATAGGGCACTGTAAGAGATGACTGTAGTAGATTGAATAAAGATCTGATGTTTCTGCTCTCCTCACACCAAACAAAAGCAACACACAAGCAGAGAAGCCCTTCTTACAAAGCTGAGCTAGTGAGTTAAGTAGGAGGAAAAGTAAACATACTGGTGCCAGTGTGGCTACTTAAAAAATACACTTACCAACAATCAATTACATATATTTGAACTGTGTACAGTTCCAGCCAGGACCACCTTTCTAAAATGCACAGTGATTGGCAAATTCAACATGCACTAGCTTTTCAGGTGCCTGCTAACAAAAATAATAAACAAACAAGTTCTAGTCACGTGAGTGCTGATCATTACATTACTTTTTTTGTCAAGCTTCCAACTGTTTCCATTTCACATCCCCCCAACCATTACCTCAGTGTTAGCCTTGGTAACATCAATAGATAAGAGCACAGCCAGCCAATAGGAATACATATTCATTCCTAAGTGACCTTTACTGACCTGGGAAGTGTGAACACTTTGTTTCATTTTCTGTTGGTGTTCGTTAGTTTCCAGTTCCATTTCCCATCCCCCCAACCATCACCTCAGTGGTAACCTTGGTAACATCAATAGATAAGAGGGCAGCCAGCCAATAGGAACACATATTCATTCCTAACTGACCTTCAGTGACCTGGAAAGTGTTTATTTGTATCATTTTCAGTTAGTGCGCACTAACTCCCGTTAGTGGCACTAACACGATTTAACGATTTTTATCGATAAATCGTTAGAATTTCTATTGTATCGTGTTCTATAACGATTTAAGACGATATTAACATTATCGGACGATAATTTTAATCGTTGAAAAACGATTCACATCCCTATTAACTAGCATGCCCAGGAACAATTTTTCTCAATGGCAGGGGACATTATAAGCCTTCATCGCTCAAGACTGGTACCCAAGTAGATGGAAAAGCTAATATTTTAGAAAATCAATATGCCTTAGCTTATTTTCCAGAATTTCCATGTGAGTGGCAAAATGACTGAAAGCATCTTGAAGGATGTGCTGCTGCTCTACCTACTTGCCATGTACCTTATTCCACCTAAGGATTCTTGCTGCCACATGCCTACCTGGCATGCTCTAAATATACCATCTTAGAGGTCTTTCTTCTACCACTCTGCCTACCTTGAATGCCTCAGATGTAGTACCTTACAGACCCTTCTGCTACTATTCTGCCTATCAGCCATGACACATATCCTCCTGCTACCACTCTGCCTATCAGCCATGACACTTACAATACCTTAGGTATCTTGCTGCAACTGCTCTGCCTTCCAATTTCCCTAATACCTCCAGTGGAATATTGCTGCCACATGCTTGCCTGTTATGCCCAGATGTACTACCTTAGGGTTCTTACTGCTACCACTCTGCTTACCTGCCATGTCCCATACACCACCTTAGGGTTTTACTGCTACCTCTAAGCCTACCTGCAATTGTCTCTCTTACACCACTTTTGAGGTCTTGCTGCTACTGGTTTGCCTACTACCATGCCCCTTATACCACCTTAGGGGTCATATTGTTACTGCTTGGCCTACCTGCCATTACCCTTTCACCACCTTAGGGGTCTTGTTGCCACATGCCAATCTGCCAGGCATCAGATGTACCATCTTACGAGTCTTACTTCAATCACTCTGCCTACCTACAATGCCCCTTACACTACCTTGGAGGTCTTGCTGCCTATTTTCCATGCATGGGAGTTTTTGGTATTTCCATATTTGTTGTTAGGTTATTGATTATACTGGGGTATTTGGTTTTTCTGAAAAAGAAAAAAAATGCAAGTTTGTCCTCCCACCCCACTCTTTTCTGGTTCTTTATTTTATTCTACCCCTTTACAATCCCAGCCGGGTTTCCCTACCCTGTTTGTTTGTTTCTTACTCTGGGGTGTTAATTAATCCCTCAGTCAGAAGGAAGAAATACAAGCAGAACAGAAAATATACACAGGAGAATCCTTTACATGTTCTGAATGTGATAAAAGTTTCAGAAGGAAGAGATAACTAATGCAACACTGGAAAATCAACAGACTGCTCTTATTAAAACAAACCTCACAAATTACCAAGAAAGCCATACTGATGAGAGACCATTGTCATGTTCTATTGTATCTAAAATTTTCATTAGAAAGAAAATTTCACAGGAAACCCAAAATTCTACCCAGTGGTAAAATCTTGTGTCACAAATTTGATACTGATGATAGATCATTCTCTTATACTAAATCTAACAAGTAGCAAGAGCTTCAACATGAAAACAGACATCTCCTATGACCCTCTGCTTGCTGCTAGATCCCTTATCCTACACCTAGGAGTCTTTCTTCCACTCAGCATTGCTGTCATGCTCAGTATTTTGCACCTTGAGGATACAGTTGTCACTCTGCCTTGCTGTCTTACTACGGAATCTACACCTTGGGATGTTATTGCCACTTTTGGGGGGTGGGGATGTTTTGCACCTCTCATGGTATTTTGGTGTCTTCACACTCTTTATACTGCTTTGACCCTTTAAACATGCACTGGGGCTTTTCCTACCATCTTTCCCACTTTCTTCCCCCTTCTTGGTGCTTTAGATGCTACCTTTAGTGCCACTTTGCCTTCTGTGCTGCCTTCAGGGTTCATGCCACTGATGTTCTTGCCCTTTGGGGCATTCTTTCCACTCTTTTTGCTTCTTTGTTCCTCTGATGGTTCCTTGCAGAGCTCTTGCCACTGCTGGTAGTCCTTTGCCCTTTTACAGTTCCTTAGACTCTTTATGCCACTTTTGTTATGACAGACACATAGTCTTAATGGGTTGGCATTCCTTTACCCTTCTGATGATGTCTACCAAAGATTTAATTGGAAATGATTAGAAATTACCAATTAGGGTGTCCAAAATAGGCTGCATTGCTTCTCCCTCTGATTATAATGGTAAATACATGAACAAATAAAACTGGCATTTTTTTTGTGTGTGAAACTAATGAAAGAAATGGAGGTGCCCAAAGAAACAAATGAATGTACCAAACCAATAATTTTTTCCTCTTCGCATACCTATTGCTAGTCCTTCTATCTTTTACAGCAGAGGTCCCAAACCTGTTCTGGGGGACCTCCAGCCAGTCATATATTCAGGATATCCACAATGAATATGAATGAGATACAATTTGCATGCTATGTGTATGCAAACCTGTCCTGGGATCCCCCAGGACAGGTTTGGGAACCTCTGTTTTATAGCAATGGAATGAGTTTGGCTGACTTCCATCTAGAACATTCTCAGTTATGTTATGATTTTTTTAATCTGCTGATTCAGATGTTAAATAGTGATTTTACATGTTTACCTTTTTGTACACCATTTCAGATGTCTTTATTTTGAGTTGGGAAAGGGATAAATAAGAAATCTTAAATAAATAAATAAAATTCGATAGCTTAAAGTATTCATGCTAAAAAATGCCCATGTATAATATGTGGAGATTTCTCCATATATTGCTAATATTATAAATTTGTGTTACGAGCGTGCGCGGGCGTCTCGGGCGGGTGGTGAGCCCTTGGGCCACGGCAGGACCCCAGGAGGAGCCCAAGGCCACACCGTGGGAGGTGAGCTGAGCAGGCATGGTGAGCCAGGCAGGCAGGAACAGAAGCAGGGAGTCCGACCCTCAGCCGGACCTGCATGCCCATGGTAGCCAACACGGGGAAGTTGACTAATGAACGGTCCTCCGACTGTTCCCGGCCCTTTCGGACCTGCCGCTGGGAACGGCAATGGGCAGCAGGCCGGACAGACGCGAGGGCAGACAGAGTCCTTAAACGGAAGACAGACAGGGCAGAAGCAGGCTGAAGCAAGACAGACATCAGGACAAGGGCTGAAGCGAGACACAGGAAAGGTCCAGGCGAGCAGGAACTCCGATGCTGGGATACTCACATCTGAAGCCCCCTCGGCTGGCAGAAGCTCAAGAGCCCGTGGGACGAATCCCTCCTGTTGGCCACTCCAGGGCCCAACAGGACAGAAGGCTCAGGAACCAGGTCAAGGCAGAGACAGGAAGACATCCGGACAAGGGCTGAAGCAGACACTGTAGACAAGGCTGGACGGGAACATTGCACTGTCCATCAGGGCGCCCTACTCAGCCCGCCCGTGGGACTGAGTCGCGGACCACCCTGTCCCAGACGCGCCCTACACAGCCCAGGAAGGCTGGTCGCGGACCACGCTGAGAAGGAGGGTGCGGGGAAGACCCAGGCGAACAGGAACTCCGATGCTGGGATACTCACATCCGAAGTCCTTACGGCTGGCAGGCAGAGGAACAAACAACTAGGCACACGTCAAGGCAGACATCAGGAAACACGTCTAGGCAGACATCAGGAAACATGGAGGACCTGGACCGGCAAGGTTACAGACAACTGTAATGCACAATCCGCAGGCTGAAGACAAGCAGGAGTCGGAGTCACGGACCGGAGTCAAGGCAGGCTGAAGACAAGCAGGAGTCGGAGTCACGGACCGGAGTCAAGGCAGGCTGAAGACAAGCAGGAGTCGGAGTCACGGACCGGAGTCAAGGCAGGCTGAAGACAAGCAGGAGTCGGAGTCACGGACCGGAGTCAAGGCAGGCTGACGACAAGCAGGAGTCGTAGTCACGGAGGACCTGGATCGGGAGAGGCCACAGGCAACTGTGTAATCCAATCCAAAGGCCAAAGACAAGCAGGAGTCGGAGTCACGGAGCGGAGTCACGGACCGGAGTCAAGGCAGGCTAAAGACAAGCAGGAGTCGGAGTCACGGACCGGAGTCAAGGCAGGCTGAAGACAAGCAGGAGTCGGAGTCATGGAGGACCTGGATCAGGAGAGGCCACAGGCAACTGTGTAACCCAATCCAAAGGCCTTTTGCAAGTGAACAGGCAGTCCTTAAATACTGGAGGTAGAAGGCAACTCCCTGGGAGGAGCTTGCCAGGACCGCCCACCGCTGGTCCTATAACTAGGGTAGAGAGCTGCGGGCCAGCCCCTAGAGAAGGGCATCGCCCAACAGGAAGTCCAAACGCTGAGGCATGCAAGCCACAGGCACAGCTAGGCCTCTCAGGCCCTGGAGCAAGTCCTGGATGATGCGCAGGCGAGGCCCTGGCTTCAGAGCGGCCTCTGGAGGAAGGTAAGAGACCTCCTGCAGCGCAGCAGCAGGGGGGATCGCAACAATTTGTCTATCTACAAGGAGATTTTTCCAGACACACTGAAACAGGCTTTGGTGCATCCAGTCTTAAAAATGACATTGTCTACTTCTTGTTAAACTAATGCACATGCCTAAATTTTAGTGTTGTTAGATTTCTTAGCCACTTTCAATACTCTAGGCCATGGGATCTTATGTACAATAATTTTTTTATTGAATTTCAAATAAGACATACAGGAACGTAAACTGGGAGAGTTGGAACACTTAACCCTCACCAGACAGAAGACACATACCATGAAATGGTTATATCAATATTACTCCCCAAGCGACAGATATAATTGGAGTGGTTTTATAATATTTTAGTTCATAATTCTCTAGTTGTATTCAGAAAGTCCAAATGAGAAGTACAACGTCCAATTAGTATCCTGTTAAAAGTGGTGTTCCTCAAGGTTCTGCCTTGTTGGTCATGCTGTTCAATCACCACTTTGTAAGTTACTTACAAGTTTGGTTCCAAATTTTAAAATTTCTGGTGATGATATCCACTTTTTTTTAACCTCATCTGTACTTCCTAGACTTTCATTTTTAAGCAAGTTTAACTTTATCAGCCATAGAAAGGAAGCTATTTCTCAATAGATTGTAAACATAGTTAAAACTGAGATCATAATTTTGAGTAGACAATCAATCTCCAAAATGCTACATTCTTTTGCATCTGAAGGACATCCATTAAAATTTGTCTGTTATGTTTGCAATCTTGGAGTGTTTCTGGATCTAAAATTATCAATTAAAGCACATATTAAAGCATAATAAAACCTGACTATTAAAAACTAAGAATGTTACTATATTTGTGTGCAAGGGACAATCTTTCACAAGTCACTTTGATGCATCATGTGAAGGGTTGATGTAGTCCTTTATGAGAGAGAAATACCATTATAATTATGATTTATAGCATGTAGCTTTATGCACTGAAAAACTGTTTTATAGCTCTCACTCCACAGCCCCCCTTCCCCCTCCCTTCACAGCCCACACTACCCCTCCCTTCTCCTCCTTTACTAGAAGCAGTCTGGAATAGGTTCCAGCCTACAGCTACCCCTCCCCTTCCCAACCCGCTCTTCCTTTTAACTTGAAGCCTGAGAGCTTCAAGGTCATACAAACAGAGAGAAAAAGTTGAATCTGAAAACACCTGGTAACTGCCCAAATTAGTTTTGGGAACAACTTCTTTATTAGGAAGTAGAGTATAGATATAATATGACTTGCACACAGTATTTACAGGCCCTTTTATAGTGATTTTAACAGTCGTGTTTCTATCTGAATTAATGTATGATTGCTTTCATTTATACTAATGCAGATATTAATATTTTTATTCTGGATGTTCAGCAGATTATTTTAAGTTTATTGTGAAATAGGAAATATTGACAAAAACATAAGAAATTCACCATTTTACAGTGTGTCTGAAACATACACAATAGCTTTTTCCTTATCAATTAAGTCTGACAACACTTCAGGAGAGCAGAGAAACGAAGAAATCCCCATTGTGCATGTCCAAGCCAAAGATATAATATCCAAGCACATGATAGGATCTACAGATTCCTGCTAAGAGTTCCAGATTAGCATGACCATTTTGGCAAAGAGACATAATTCCCAGCATTGTACAGCCTGTCAACCAAAACTGCTCCTAACCTTTGCTGATTCCCCTATTAGTTTGGGAACATATTTACTGTACTCAAGCACACATATTTTTTAAAATCCCATGTATGCACAATGCTTTACTTCTCTAACCTAAATAACTCAGATAAAAGTATAAGTGCTATGAAAGCCCATGTGTACTTTAACTCTATTTTCCAACGTTTTCATGCCTAAGGCACACCTATATAAACAGTATGCTTGTGTGGCTCACCGGTGTCTACGGAACAGACAGTGTGGACATGAAGAGGAATCATATACTCAAAAAAAGATCTCGGAAAGCACTGAAACCCCCAAAAGTTTCTTTTCCAAATTTTAAAAACAAAGGAAAGTAGGGAGTGGAGGCACATTAACCTATTACAATTGGACCAGTTTCTTCTATATACAAGTGCAGGATAAGAGACAAAATTACACACTGCCACCCAGTGTCAGAGATTTAGGTGTCTCCCTAGACAATCAACTAAGCTTCAAACCTCACATTAAATCACTCCTAAAAGGGGGCTTCTATAAACTTCAAGTCCTCAAAAAACTGAAGCCCCTTCTCCACGCCCACGACTTCCGCACTGTTATGCAAACCACTATACTATCCAAACTCGACTATTG
The DNA here is from genome assembly GCF_901001135.1 of Rhinatrema bivittatum. NCBI lineage: Eukaryota > Metazoa > Chordata > Amphibia > Gymnophiona > Rhinatrematidae > Rhinatrema > Rhinatrema bivittatum. Next base: position 116,226,326 of record NC_042616.1, on the reverse strand, counting down.
TAACTCCCTTCTCTTAGGCCTCCCAGCCTCCACCATTAAACCCCTTCAAATCCTTCAAAATTCCATGGCAAGAATCCTAACAAACACCAGAAAAACTGACCATATCACTCCTATTCTCCAAGACCTCCACTGGCTCCCCATCACCTTCCGTTCCCAATACAAAACACTTACCATCCTCCATAACACACTATACAATAACAACTCACCCTGGCTTGAAGATATGCCACAATTCCGCCAAGCTAATCGCCCCACTAGAAACTCCCTTGCTGGCACTCTCCAAACCCCTTCACTTAAAGTTGGACACCTCACCACCACCAGGGATAGAGCCTTCACCATTGCGGGCCCCACCCTCTGGAATTCCCTCTCCGCCAAACTCCGCCTAGAACCGTCCCTGAGCCATTTCAAAAAAGGAATCAAGACATGGCTCTTTCAACAGGCATACCCCAATTCCTCTCAAACCTAGTCCTTTCCCTCATTGAACCCTCTCAGCTCCCGCTCAACCTACCTACCTTCTCCCTGACCTCCCCTATACCTTCCCTGTACCCCTTCCTCCCTACCCCGCCCTCTTCACCCTTTAGCAAGCTCTCCCTAAAAATACCCTTGCTCAGTTGTACCCCTGTTTCCCTCCACACCCCCCTGCTCCTTTTTCCCTTTCCCCTCTCCCTTCCCGCTCCCTCCTTCTTTTTCCTCCCCCCCGCACCAGCATTTATCTGTATATACGTGCACTTGCCTCCTTTCATACTGTAAATAAGTTCTATATGCTAAGTTCTTAAGTGCACATGCCTCCTTAGCATTGTTTATAGTTCACTTGCATATCTAACCCTAGCATGAATGCAAAAGTTGTAACTCTGCTCTTTGACTCTCTTCATCTGTACTTTTATATATTATCCAGTTAGCCCCCTTCCCCGTTTTTTGTAATTTCCTTTCTCAGTTACTTGTAAACCGACGTGATGTGTCCTACGAATGCCGGTATAGAAAAATGTTAAATAAATAAATAAAGTTAGTGTGATGCAGGAAGCTGGCTCAGTTCCCTTGGCTGCTGCATGTGGCTACCAGAGCTCCTTTACAGCTGCTGCTCTCAACACTCAATACCATGCACTGTGGCCAGTAGAGATGTGAATCGGAACCGCAATCGGTTTGGATTCCGGTTCCGATTCACATGTGGGTTTTTTTTCATTGGGCCCAATCACGGTTTTGTTTATCGGCTGCACCCAAGCCGATAAACAAAAACCCACCCGACCCTTTAAAACTAATCCCTTTGCTTCCCCCACCCTCCAGACCCCCCCAAAAAAACATTTTACTGGTACCTGGTGGTCCAGTGGGGGTCCCGGGAGCGATCTCCCGCTCCAGGGCCGTCGGCTGCCACTAATCAAAATGGCGCCGATGGCCTTTGCCCTTACCATGTGACAGGGTATCCGTGCCATTGGCCGGCCCCTGTCACATGGAGGGAGCACTGGATGGCCCGCGCCATCTTTAAAAATGGCGCGGGCCATCCAGTGCTCCTACCATGTGACAGGGGCCGGCCAATGGCACGGATACCCTGTCACATGGTAAGGGCAAAGGGCCATCGGCGCCATTTTGATTAGTGGCAGCCGACGGCCCTGGAGCGGGAGATCTCTCCCGGGACCCCCACTGGACCACCAGGTACCTGTAAAATGTTTTTTGGGGGGGTCGGGAGGGTGGGGGAAGCAACGGGATTAGTTTTAAAGGGTCGGGTGGGTTTAGGGGTTATTTTTGTGTGCTGTTTTTCCCACCCACCCCGAAAATGATAAGAGAACCCCCACGATCAATATCATGGGGTTTTCCTATCGTTTCGGGGGAGCCCCTGATTTCTGACGATTTTGAAAATATCGACGATATTTTCAATCGTCAGAAGCCCGATTAACATCCCTACTGGCCAGTGCACAACTGGCCACAGTGCATGGTATTGAGTGCAATACCGATGCAATACCATGCACTGTGGCCAGTGCACAACTTAAAACAGGGATTAGCGCATCCAAAACATGCATCCAATCAAGGGTGTAGCTAATAGCGCTTATCACATGTTGCATGTAGATGAGGCTATTAGCTAATCCCCACAATTCAAAAACTTCCCATGCAGCCAATGTGCCCAATTCAATGCAGAAAATTTTATGCCAGCCTGGGGCTGGCATAAAGGGTATGCTCTACACAAGGGCTCACTGGGAAAAGAAAAATTCCTGCTTTCTGTGATTCCTCCAGTTAGTATTGTTGCAATACTAAGTAGAAGGAAACACAGAAATCAGATTGAAATAATAAAAAAAAGGTCTTTGAAAGAAAATGCTGGGTGCCTGATCCTCCTATCTTAGATGCCACAATTTTGACATGGAATTCTATACTTCATGCACAAGATAGACGTTCCATGCCCTGTATCTTGTGCTGGTATCTTGTGCTGGTGACAGGGGAAAATATAAGCTCATATTGAGCATTTGTTTTCCCAGCCCATACTGACAGCCACCTCTCCTGTGCTCCCAATGCCGAGGAGGCACTAATGATACACAATGTTCCACTAGCGCTTCCTTTTTAGCGTGACCCCCTCATTTAAATAATGCATTGTGTGCCCAGCAGAGGTGGATGGGCACACATTAGGAGAGCGGGTGCTCGCACCTGTTTTCCATCAGCCGATATTGCATCGGCCTGTCTGTGCATAATCTATCTCATTCAACTTGGGGATAAGACAAAGGCTGGAAGGTTCTATTTTATTGACTCAGATGAACAAAATAATGTTCATCCTACCTTTAAAAAAAATATTTAGGAGGATTGTGTTTATTTTGGCAAGTGTTAATAAATAGGGTTTAAGCAGGATTTTAGGGTGATCCTTGCTCAAAACGGCAACATGAATTATTGACTCTCAACGTGAGCTTTTCTCCATGCATGAATCTTTATAGAATATGCTTTCCCTTCTTCTGTGAAAAAAATCATGCTAACATGCAAACATGATTGTAGCTTCTATATCATATACCTGATCAAATTTCAGAATCAAAACATTACCTGATCTCTTTTTCAGTACTCAGAGTTAAACTCCTAAATTGAGGTTTGGGCAGAATTATGTGTGCATTTGTTTTCTGTCCCTCCCTTTTCATGGTTTTGATTCTTCTCAAATACTTGTGCACACGCCCAAGTCAACTGCTTGACATCACTCATTCTTAAGATATTATCTAAGAATGATATGAATCATATGTTAGTGATATCTGTAATCCTGCTGTGAATCCTAATAAGCTCATTACAAATGTCTGAACTCATAACATCGAGATCCACTATAATTGTCGGTATCCACCCCCATCTGAAAAGAAATACGACGAGTGAGATAATCAAATTTGCAGATGACACAAAATTGTTCAGAGTAGTTAAATCACAAGCAGATTGTGATAAATTGCAGGAAGACCTTGTGAGACTGGAAAATTGGGCATCCAAATGGCAGATGAAATTTAATGTGGATAAGTGCAAGGTGATGCATATAGGGAAAAATAACCCATGCTATAATTACATAATGTTGGGTTCCATATTAGGTGCTACAACCCAAGAAAGAGATCTAGGCGTCTGTTGCAGTTGGGTACTGCTGTGGAATAGTGGACCCTTGGGCCGACCTACCACGAGAGGCAGGGTAGGCCAGGAGGCGGAGCCAAGGCTCAAAGTGTTCACCAGGTGATTGCCCGGAAACCAGGAACCCCCAGGAGGAGCCCGTAGGGTCCTGGCTCCTTGGGACTTAGGTACCAGAGAGAGAGAGTCCAGTAATAGAGAACCAGGAAGTCCAATGGTAATAGAGTCTAGCACAAGATCTTCACCCGGGTACCCAGAACCCCCCAGGAGGGGCCCGTAGGGTTCTGGCACCTTGGGAGAGAGAGAGTCCAGCAATAGAGAATTAGGAAGTAGGGATGTGAATCGTTTTAGGACGATTAAAATTATCGTCTGATAATTTTAATATCGTCTTAAACCGTTATGGAACACAATACAATACAGATTCTAACGATTTATCGTTATAAATCGTTAGAATCGTGAGCCGGCACACTAAAACCCCCTAAAACCCACCCCCGACCCTTTAAATTAAATCCCCCACCCTCCCGAACCCCCCCCCCAAATAACTTAAATAACCTGCGGGTCCAGCGGCGGTCCGGAACGGCAGCGGTCCGGAACGGGCTCCTGCTCCTGAATCTTGTCGTCTTCAGCCGGCGCCATTTTCCAAAATGGCGCCGAAAAATGGCGGCGGCCATAGACGAAAAAGATTGGACGGCAGGAGGTCCTTCCGGACCCCCGCTGGACTTTTGGCAAGTCTCGTGGGGGTCAGGAGGCCCCCCACAAGCTGGCCAAAAGTTCCTGGAGGTCCAGCGGGGGTCAGGGAGCGATTTCCCGCCGCGAATCGTTTTCGTACGGAAAATGGCGCCGGCAGGAGATCGACTGCAGGAGGTCGTTCAGCATGGGTTCCGGCGCCTCGCTGAACGACCTCCTGCAGTCGATCTCCTGCCGGCGCCATTTTCCATACGAAAACGATTCGCGGCGGGAAATCGCTCCCTGACCCCCTCTGGACCTCCAGGAACTTTTGGCCAGCTTGTGGGGGGCCTCCTGACCCCCACGAGACTTGCCAAAAGTCCAGCGGGGGTCCGGAAGGACCTCCTGCCGTCCAATCTTTTTCGTCTATGGCCGCCGCCATTTTTCGGCGCCATTTTGGAAAATGGCGCCGGCTGAAGACGACAAGATTCAGGAGCAGGAGCCCGTTCCGGACCGCTGCCGTTCCGGACCGCCGCTGGACCCGCAGGTTATTTAAGTTATTGGGGGGGGGGGGGTTCGGGAGGGTGGGGGATTTAATTTAAAGGGTCGGGGGGGGGTTTTAGGGGGTTTTAATGTGCCAGTTTTTCGATTTTTCGATTTTTCACGATTTTTAACAATTTTTCACGATATTTTACCCCCCCAAACGGCAACAATACGATTCCCTCCCCCTCCCAGCCGAAATCGATCGTTAAGACGATCGAGGACACGATTCACATCCCTATTAGGAAGTCCAAAGGTAATAGAGTCTCTAAGTGAGCAGACGTGAGTAGGAGCAAGTAGAAACCTGGAGCGGGGTCCGCAGCCAGCAGGAGTAGACAAGGCTGAAGGCTGAAGCAGGAACAGAGACGAGCCGGGATCAAAGGCAGGCGGCAACAGAGCGTGGTCAGGGACGAACCGGGGTCGAGGCAGGCAGCAGGCAGAGCGTAGTCAGGGACGAACCGGGGTCGAGGCAGGCAGCAGGCAGAGCGTAGTCAGAGACGAACCGGGGTCGAGGCAGGCAGCAGGCAGAGCGTAGTCAGGGACGAACCGGGGTCGAGGCAGGCAGCAGGCAAAGCGTAGTCAGGGACGAACCGGGGTCGAGGCAGGCAGCAGGCAAAGCGTAGTCAGGAACTCCTGATTAAGAAAAGCATTTTGGAGACAATTATAATTACTGCTTAAGTTAACAATACTAAAACAAATACATCCACTATGCAATTTAGTCCTCAATATTTAAGGTAACCAATTTAAATAGCTCTGAAAGACATTTTTAATTTATCATATTTATGTCCCATACTTCATACTCTATATTCTTTTAGGGCTCACTGATCTTATAGGCACTACTAGGGTTCCAAAAGATTCCACAAGACGAAGCGCAACTCAGAACTACAAGACTGTAGTGAACCTCGTTGCAAGGCGATGATGGAACGTCCGGACGCTGGTTATACCTGTCTCAGAGCGTGACGTCATCATCAGCACAGGCAGGGCTTGACTTCCGGGTTCTGGGCGCTCAAAGTGGCCGTACTCGCGCGCGCGCGAGGCCGCGGTGAGAGAGACAGGCAAATGGCGGATGCCACATGGAACTGAGCGCATCCTTGGGTCCTGGAGATCGCGGAGTGCGGTGTCCCCAGACACGGAGGTAGGCGCTGGTCACGGGGAAGAGAGGGGAAGCGGTGCAGACCGCAACAGTACCCCCCCCTTTACGGTCCCTCTTGAGAGGCCCGGGCTTCTCGGGATAGTCCCGGTGGAATTGTTGCAGAAGATCCTTGTCGAGGATGTTACGGCTGGACTCCCATGTACTATCCTCATCACCGCAACCCTCCCAGGCTAGGAGGTACTCCCACCTGCGGTTGTGGAAACGAATGTCCACAACCTCTCGTACCTGATACGTAGGATCATCATCTATGGGTGCAGAGGTGGGATCTGGAGGTGCGTGGTGGAAGCGTGAAAGGACCACAGGTTTGAGCAGGGATACATGAAAGACGTCATGGATCCGTAGGGTGGACGGCAGTCTCAGTCGATAGGATACCAGGCCCACTCTCTCAGCTACCCAGAAGGTACTGCAGAACCGGGGCGCAAATTTTCGTGATGGAAGGCGGAGATGGATATTCCTGGTGTTGAGCCACACCCGATCTCCTGGCTGGTAGGCTGGAGCTGGCCGTCGGTGGCGATCGGCCACTTGCTTGGCGGAGGCGGCTGCACGGCGCAGTTTGCGCTGGGTTCCATGCCACAGTGCCCGCAGCTGCTGTGCTATGACTTGGGCAGCAGGTGAAGCGCTGGAAGTGTCGAGAGGGAGTGGTGGTCTTAAGGGCTTCCCGTACACCACTTGAAATGGAGACCTGCCAGTAGCCGCGTGAGCCTGATTATTGTAGGCGAACTCGGCCCAGGGCAATAGTTCTGACCAATTATCCTGTTTCTCATTCATGAAGGACCGGAGGTAGGACTTCAGGGTCCGATTCATCCGCTCGGTTTGCCCGTTGCTCTGCGGGTGAAAGGCCGTGGAGAAGTTAAGTTTCACCTTGAAACACTTACAAAGGGCTCTCCAGTAACACGCTACAAACTGGGGACCTCGGTCGGAGACGACATCTTGGGGAAGGCCGTGTAGCCGAAAAATGTGCTGAGTGAAGAGCAGAGCCAGTTCGGGAGCTGATGGGAGCTTAGGTAGATGGATCAAATGCACCATTTTCGAAAAGTGGTCTACAGTGACCCAGATTACTGTATGGCCGCTAGATGGAGGCAAGTCTACCACAAAATCTGTGGCCAGATGTGTCCAGGTTTCGGTGGGTATTGGTAAGGGCTGAAGGAGACCACATGGGGAACCCGGGCTGGGTTTCTGACGAGCGCAGGTAGGACAGGACCTCACATAGGTGGTGACATCCCGCCGGAGGTTGGGCCACCAATAAAATCGGTTGAGGAGCTCCATTGTTCTCTCACGCCCGGCATGCCCTCCGACGAGGGAGTCGTGAGCCCATCGTAGCGCGGTGAGGCGATCCCGGCGAGGAATTACGGTCCTATCCTGGGCGAGGACCGTCAGGGCTGACAGACGGACCTTACGCGGGTCCAGGATGAATTGAGGTTGTTCTTGATCCCCTTCGTTACATGAGGTCCGGGAGAGAGCATCCGCTCGGACGTTGTTTGCTGCCGGTCGGTACTGTAGGATGAAGTTGAATCGGCTAAAGAACAAGGCCCAGCGGGCCTGGCGGGGGTTCAAATGTTGGGCCTGGGACAGAAACTCAAGGTTTTTATGATTGGTATATACCGGCCTCCATTCCTCCAGGGCAAGCTTAATAGCCAATAACTCCTTGTCCCCAATGGAGTAGTTGTTCTCAGTGGGGGAAAACCTCCTCGAGAAGTAGGAGCAGGGTAGGAGTTGTCCAGAATCCGAATGCTGACTCAGCACGGCTCCCATGGCGATACTGGAGGCATCGACCTCCACTATGAAGGGCTTGGAGGGGTCCGGGTGTCAGAAGCAAACGTCGGAAAGGAAGGCTTCCTTTAAATCAGCGAAAGCTGTAACAGCGGCGTCAGGCCAGTTCCTGGCGTCGGCGCCCTTGCGGGTCAGAGCTGTGAGTGGAGCCACCCGGTGAGAGTAGCCTGGAATGAAGTGTCGATAGAAATTAGCGAAGTCCAAAAATCGCTGGAGGGCCTTGAGCCCCTTGGGTTGAGGCCACTGGGTGATGGCCGCTACCTTCTCTGGATCCATGCGGAAGCCGGTTGAGGAGATAATATAACCTAGAAAAGGCAGGGATTCAGCCTCAAAGATGGACTTTTCCATCTTGGCATACAGGCGGTTCTCCCGGAGGACCTGAAGGACTTGTTTTACGTGATGACGATGGGAGTCCAAATCCTTTGAGAAGATGAGTACATCATCTAGATATACTATAACATGAGTGTTCAGGAAGTCTCGTAGAACCTCATTCATGAGATGTTGGAAGACGGCTGGGGCGTTGCAAAGTCCGAAGGGCATTACAAGATACTCGCAGTAACTCGCGGGTAACGATCCCGCTTGGTAATGGCGTTCAAGCCCCGGTAATCAATACATGGCCGGAGAGAACCAGCCTTCTTAGCCACGAAGAAGAAGCCGGCGCCTGCAGGGGAGCAAGAGGGCCAGATGAACCCTTTGGCCAAGTTCTCCGTCACATACTGCGACATGGCCTTGGTCTCGGGTAAAGACAGAGGGTACACTCGGCCGCGAGGCGGGGTGGTACCAGGCAGTAAATCAATGGGGCAGTCAAACGGCCGATGCTTTGGAAGAAGCTCTGCCATCTCCTTGGAGAAAACATCCTCGAAGGACTGGTATGGCTCTGGCAACAGTTGGGAGGAGCAGACGTTCAGGGGTCTAGGCGGATGCGGAAGTTGCAAGCTGTGTTCAAAGCAGGCTGGCCCCCACCGAACCAACTGAAAGTCGTCCCATTGTATTAGGGGCGAGTGCAGACGGAGCCACGGCAGTCCCAGAACCAAGGGGTGCACCGCTCGCTCTAAGACAAGCAAAGAAATCTGCTCCGAATGGAATAATCCAGTATGTAGAGTAACGGGAGCTGTGGAGCAGGTAATGGCCCCGGGGAGCAGAATGCCTCAGATGGATGAGATCCGCAGCGGAGGGACCTTTTGCACTGTGGGGAGGGCGAGCTGGGCCACGAGGTCGGCCGCTATAAAGTTCCCTTCTGCACCTGAGTCTATGAACGCACGGACCTGGAGTTCCCCTCCAGGATACTTCAGGGTTACAGGCAATGTGCACAGAGGAGCTGATCCAGAAGCGCCTAGGTGTAGCTCCTCAGTATAGCCTAGGCAGGAGCGTTTCCTGGACGCTCCGGGCAAGTCAAGAGAAAATGCCCCTTGCCTCCACAATAGAGGCAGAGGCCAAGCGTACGCCGTCTCTTCTTTTCCTCAGGAGTCAGTGGAGATCTGTTGACCTGCATAGGTTCCTCACTAGACACAGGAGTAGGAGAAGCCCCGAGAGCCCGGGATCTAGAAGTGGTAGAAGACGGAGGAGGCGGTCTGCTGGATGAGCGGATCTCCTTATCTCGCTGCTGGAGACGATGGTCCACCCTACCAGCTATGTCAATGAGATTGTTCCCCTGGTAGGTCTCGACCTGCCAGCTCATCCTTGATTCGGCCGGATAGTCCTTCAAGGAAGATGCCCTTCAGACAGTCGTCCTGCCAACCGACCTCCATGGCTAGTGTGCTGAACTCGATAACATAATCCGCCACTGGCCGTGTTCCTTGCTGGAGGGTCAGGTGTTCTGAGGCTGCGGCACTTAGGCATGCCGGGTCGTCGAAGGCAAGCCGGAAATTGAGGAGAAATTCCTCCAAATTCTGTAGCATAGAGTCCCGGCGTTCCCACAAGGGTGAAGCCCAGTTAAGGGCCTTACCGTCCAGGAGTGAAAATATGAATGCCACTTTCTCTGCGTCAGAAGGGAATTGGGCCGGCAGAAGGGTAAACCGTACTTGACACTGGTTTAAAAACCCTCGGAAGGACTTGCTGTCCCCGGCATACCGGGGGGGCGTAGGTAGCTGCGTAACTGAGGCAGTAGGGACAGTGGATGCCTGACGTGACTCCCGAGCAGAAACCTCTAGCTGGGCGACCAACTGCTCTACGTTGGCTGCTAGGGTATCTAAGCAGTGTTGCTGCTGCTGGAGGCGTTGAGCCATTCCCGGGATGGCCTGAAGGCTCGGGGTCTCCGCCAAGTCCATGGCCTTGCAAACTGTTGCAGTTGGGTACTGCTGTAGAATAGTGGACCCTTGGGCCGACCTACCACGAGAGGCGGGGTAGGCCGGGAGGCAGAGCCAAGGCTCAAAGTGTTCACCAGGTGATTGCCCGGAAACCAGGAAACCCCCAGGAGGAGCCCTTGGGACTTGGGTACTAGAGAGAGAGAGTCCAGCAATAGAGAATCAGGAAGTCCAAAGGTAATAGAGTCTCTAAGTGAGCAGACGTGAGTAGGAGCAAGTGGAAACCTGGAGCGGGGTCCGCAGCCAGCAGGAGTAGGCAAGGCTGAAGGCTGAAGCAGGAACAGAGATGAGCCGGGATCAAAGGCAGGCGGCAACAGAGCGTGGTCAGGGACGAACCGGGGTCGAGGCAGGCAGCAGGCAGAGCGTAGTCAGGGACAAACCGGGGTCGAGGCAGGCAGCAGGCAAAGCGTAATCAGGAACTCCAAGGTCAGCGGCAGGAACTCAGCAAGCAGGAGTAGGCAAGGCTGAAGGCTGAAGCAGGAACAGAGATGAGCCGGGATCAAAGGCAGGCGGCAACAGAGCGTGGTCAGGGACGAACCGGGGTCGAGGCAGGCAGCAGGCAGAGCGTAGTCAGGGACAAACCGGGGTCGAGGCAGGCAGCAGGCAAAGCGTAGTCAGGGACGAACCGGGGTCGAGGCAGCCAGCAGGCAAAGCGTAGTCAGGAACTCCAAGGTCAGCGGCAGGAACTCAGCAAGACGAAGCGCAATTCAGAACTACAAGACTGTAGTGAACCTCGTTGCAAGGCGATGATGGAACATCCGGACGCTGGTTATATCTGACTCAGAGTGTGACATCATCAGCGCAGGCGGGGCTTGACTTCCAGGTTCTGGGCGCTCAAAGTGGCCGTACTCGCGCGCGAGGCCGCGGTGAGAGAGACAGGCAAATGGCGGATGCCACATGGAACTGAGCGCGTCCTTGGGTCCTGGAGACCGCGGGGTGCGGCGTCCCCAGAAGCGGAGGTAGGCGCTGGTCACGGGGAAGAGAGGGGAAGTGGTGCAGACCGCAACAGGCATCATAGTGGATAACACATTGAAATCATCGGTTCAGTGTGCTGCGGCAGTCAAAAAAGCAAACAGAATGTTGGGAATTATTAGAAAGGGAATGGTGAATAAAACAGAAAATGTCATAATGCCTCTATCGCTCCATGGTGAGACCGCACCTGGAATACTGTGTACAATTCTGGTCACCGCATCTCCAAAAAGATAATTGTGATGGAGAAGGTACAGAGAAGGGCTACCAAAATGATAAGGGGAATGGAACAGCTCCCCTATGAGGAAAGACTAAAGAGGTTAGGACTTTTCAGCTTGGAAAAGAGACGGCTGAGGGGAGATAAGATAGAGATGTTTAAAATTATGAGAGGTCTAGAACGGGTAGATGTGAATCGGTTATTTACTCTTTTGGATAGTAGAAAGACTAGGGGGCACTCCATGAAGTTAGCATGGGGCACATTTAAAACTAATCGGAGAAAGTTGTTTTATACTCAACGCACAATTAAACTCTGGAATTTGTTGCAGAGAATGTGGTTAGTGCAGTTAGTATAGCTGTATTTAAAAAAGGATTGGATAAGTTCTTGGAGGAGAAGTCCATTGCCTGCTATTAATTAAGTTGACTTAGAAAATAGCCACTGCTATTACTAGCAACAGTAACATGGAATAGACATAGACATAGACAAAAAAGCAAACATTCTGTTTGCTTTTTTGACTGCCGCAGCACACTGAACCGACGATTTCAATGTGTTATCCACTATGACGCCTGTTGCGGTCTGCACCGCTTCCCCTCTCTTCCCCGTGACCAGCGCCTACCTCCACGTCTGGGGACGCCGCACTCCGCGGTCTCCAGGACCCAAGGACGCGCTCAGTTCCATGTGGCATCCGCCATTTGCCTGTCTCTCTCACCGCGGCCTCGCGCGCACGCGCGCGAGTATGGCCACTTTGAGCGCCCAGAACCCGGAAGTCAAGCCCCGCCAGCGTACTTTTGTTCGCGCACCAGGCGTGAACAAAAGTACGCTGGATTTTATAAGATACGCGCGTATCTTATAAAATACGGGGTCGGCGCGCGCAAGGGGGTGCACATTTGTGCAACCTGCACGTGCTGAGCCCAGCGCACGCTGCCTGTTCCCTCGCCCTCCCCTCACCTTTCCCTCCCTTCCCCTACCTAACCCACCCCCCCGGCCCTATCTAACCCCCCCCCTTACCTTTGTTGGCAGATTTACGCCATCACCTGACCCGGGGGCTGGTCCGGAGGCCTCGACCACGCCCCCGGGCCAGCGCCATGCCCTCGGGTCCGCCCCCGAAACGCCGCGGCCCGCCCCCGAAACGCTGCGTCGTTTCGGGAACGCCCCATCATGCCCCCTCCCCCGCCCCTTTTACGAAGCCCCATGACTTACGTGCATCCCGGGGCTCTGAGCGTGCCGGCGGCCTATGCAAAATAGGCGCACCGGCGCGCGAGGGCCCTACGCGCATAAATCCGGAAGGATTTACGCGCTCAGGGCTTTTAAAATCCGCCCCTTAGTTTTTGGGTACTTGCCAGGTTCTTATGGCCTGGATTGGCCACTGTTGGAAACAGGATGCTGGGCTTGATGAACCCTTGGTCTGACCCAGTATGGCATGTTCTTATGTTCTTATTGAAATCTTTGAGAGATATTATTGCACCCTTCTTGATGATTATTCTTAATTTATCCCTTACTAAAGATTCTGTTCCAAGTTCATTGAAATGGGCCTCTATTAGACCTTTATTGAAAAAGCCTGGTCTTGACTCTGCTAATCTTATTAACTATCAATCTATCTCATTTCTATGTTTTCTCTCAAAGATTTTGGAATCTTCGGTTTTAAAGCAACTAAGCAACTTTGTTCTACATTATGAAGTTCTTGATTATTATAAGTTTGGCTTTAGAAAATTGCCTAGCACAGAGATTCTGTTATTGTTCACTATTGATAGGGTTAGAAGAGGATTTGATGGTGGTCAAAGATATGTCTTTGTTTTGCTCAATATTTCAGTGGCATTTGACACCACTGACCATCTAATCCTCCTCTATCGATTAAGAGCGCGTGGGATTTGGGGTGCCATATTGAGAAATTTTGAATCTTATCTTGCAGAACAGTCATGACAAGTAAGGATTGGGAGCAACTGCTCCACATAGCATCCTATATATGCTGGAGTCCTTGTCAGCTTTGTTATTTAACATTTATATGCCTCCTGCCTGTGCTGTCTGGGCTCTGTGCAGGATATAGACTGCATACTGATGACATACAGTCCTATATCCCAGTATGAACTTCCTGGGCTGAAACATCTAGCATGGTGTCTATTTGTTTATCTGCTGTTAAGTAATGGCTTGCTCATAACAAGCTGCCATTGAATGTCTCAAAAACTGAGAGTTGTTTTACAACATTCCAGTACTGTTGTTGTTTGGTTGATTTTGGGAAAAAACATAAAAGAACATATTACTCCAGTTTTATATGAGCTGCAATGTGGGTGAAATATAAAATTGCGCCAGTTCAATGTGGGTGAAATATAAAATTGCTGTGCAAGTGCATAGAATGATGGGTCTGGACTCATTCTCATGGATAAATGCACTGCTCAGGGTTTGTAATCCAACACAGCAAGCAGCGTAAAGAGTGGCTTGAAGATTCTAAAGCACCATGAGAAGTGCAAAGCAGCAGCCCCTCCCTCCAATTGGCAAGGTGTTAAATCTGGGGTCCACCAGCAAGGCAGTGTGGCAAAGGGAACTCTTAACTTGTAAGATCTGATCATGGAAGCAAGCCTGAGTGGCATAAAGTACCCCAAGGTGCAGGATGGAATTTAGATTTTCTTGCAGAATGGGCTTTCCAAATGAAAATTATATCTCATTAAATGCATGGCAATGGTTTCTATAATGATTATGGTATAGTTTTCCTGGAAAGTGGTGAGGGCTTCTTTATTTAGAAACCATTTCCTATATTATTTAGCTGACCTCAGGCTGTTCCATCTCCTGATTTTCTGGTTTAGCATGAAATCTCTCACACTACTATAACTGTCATTACATTCAGGACATCAGAATGGTTAGTCTTGAGCATTTTTTGACCTGAGCCTCTATTTTGTCCTTCTGAATAAGTTTTTTTTTGGACAGAAATCATCCCAATGTAATTAATCATTCTCAACAGGGTAGGAGAACCAGGCTGAGATTATAGAAGGAAAGGAAGATCTCTGGAACAGATTTTCACCCTGCCCACTTTATATACTAGGACCCACCAATTTAAAGACAAATAATACTAATATTTAGTTTAAAAAATATGGAAATATTGAAGAAGCTGTTATTTATAATGTGATGGTTGGATGGCAATAAAGATTTGAGGTGAAAAAAGGCAATACTGATAGCATGACTGCATGCAAGGGAGCATTAAGAGAATGGAGAAAAGAAAAAAAGAGAAGAGAAATAATTGATGTCATTTATTTATTAATATATATATTGTAATACTCTGTCTTTCCTGATACATCAAAGCAGCTTATTTAAAAATTAACACATTATAATAAAAATAAACATTGCTTTCCCCATCTCACACCCCACTTCTAGCCCATAAGGTTGATGAAAGGTAGAACAGGAAGAGAAGAAAACAGAAATAATTAATGTTTAGTTTAGTTTAGTTCTCTTAAGATTCCGCTGTAACGCTTGTGGGAACAGTGGAACCTTGGTGTTGTGGTGTGATTGGTGCTGCCAAGTCAGCAAGCCCACTAGGCCCACACCACTGCAGAGAAACCCTGTGCTGGGACTGGCTGGAACTTCGCCTGTACAAGCCACCTCCTCCACAGGTAAATCCTTGGGTTCTGATAGCTGGCAAGTCTCAAGTAGGTCCCTAGGGCAGTCCAGAGAAAAAAGTACAAGGCCAAGTGAAAGTCAGGACAGGCAGCAGACAGCAGAGACAAATAGCAAACCAGAGATCAGGGCAGACTGCAGAAACGGACAACAGACCTGAGGTTGGGGCAAGCAGCACATGAAGCTTGGTTGGGTCCAAAGCAGTAGGTCAGGTCCAGGCGGCAATCAAGGAAGGTCAGAGTCCAAGCCAGAGTCAGAATTCAGGAGTTCAAGCCAAGGGGGAAACAGGAAGGAACAAGGATCTGGACAGACAAAACAAGGGCTAGGGAAGGGGATGGAAAAGGCGAGTACAAGGCATGAATAAGACAGGAGCAGAAGAACAAAAATACAAGGCAAGAACAAGATGCAGGAAGTAGTAACATGCACTGGGAAATAAAGCACATCAGGGGACCTGTTGCTAATGCACTGGTGTAGCATTCAGGAGAGCATTAAGTAATGCATGCTCCATGACATCTTCCCTCTATAGCTCCTTTAAGAATGTAGGCTTTGGATGCACTCACACCTAAGGAGAGCCAGCGGGGAGAGGAGTACAGTGGCATCCATGTCATGAAGCAGGAAGAAGGAGTGATGTTTGTGCTGTGACAGACTTGGAGGTGAGTGCAGGCAGTTCACAGGAACGTCTGGTGAGCTGCCAGCCATGACAACCACTTTTTGTAGCAAACCCCTTTCATTTAAAAAAAAAAAAAATCCATTAGTCTTATCATTTAAGAGGATAGAAACTGGAAACTTTCAAACAAGAAAGATATAGTAGCAATCCTCTCAGAGGACCTCAAGATAGTCAATCAATGTAATAAGACAATTGTGAAAACTAATTGCATGCTTGGTTGTACAAGTAAAGGTATCATCAACTGGAAAAACAAGATACAATTTCCATGTATTGGTCACTGGTGAGACCCAAACTTGAGTACTGTGTTCATTTCTGGAGGCCACACCATTGTAAACACATTTAGAAGATTGAAGTGGTTCAGAAAAGGACTGTTAAAATTACTCAAGACCTGCAACAGAAATCCTACAAATAATGATATAAGATATTGAACATGTACTCACTGGTTAAAGGGAAGAATATGGGGAATATGATAGAAAGTTCAAAGGAAGAATATGGGGAATATGATGAAAGTTCAAAGGATACATGAAAAAATACTTCTTTACTGAGAGGATAGTAGATTTTAGAATTGTCACAACCAAAAAGAAGCAAAAAACTTTAGCAATATAAGAAATATAATAAATGACAGGAGTGAGCAATATGCCTCTTACACAGGCTCAAGATGGCATCATTTAATCGGTGCCTGCTGCTGAAAAAGCAGTCTTAGCTTAATAAGCACCATTAGTCCAAACACATACCATCATAAAAGGCATTTTTTAGTGTATAGCAAAATGTGCAGCTAGTGAAAAACAAATACAAACAATCTTCATATGAATGCTATAATATATTCATAGATCAGTCCATCAAGACTACAATAATATAAATAGTCAAATGCTTATCTGAAAAAACTTCACTTCCATAGTCTTTTAGAAATGAATCTAATCAAAACACCAAAGCCTTTTCTATCATCATCAACATTTAACGGGAGTAAAAGATGCTGTCTGACTGGCAGCCAAAGACATCATAATTAGAGCCAACTCCTTAGAATAAGCATGTCACTAAGAAGTGGAAAAAACACACTGCATCAACTGATGAATATAATCAGAGGTGCTTTGACACAAAATTAAAAGATTGTCCACAATCCAAAAACATGTGTAGAGTAATTTAATGTCAGCCAAATCCACTTTATAAATTTAACAATGCCAAGTTTCAAGTCCCCTGCATGGACTGTGGTTTGCCTGGGCTGCATTGGAGGGACATTGACCTTTCAAACAGAAGATAATATATAAACAACATGTCCAAAATAGGGAAAAGCAGACAGGATAGACAAGAACTGCTGAAGTTACATAGCATACCAGACTTGAAATCAAATCTCAAAGCACAAATAACAGCAGCAAAAACGTTCTACCAACTTTAAGGTACATAAATAGACCAGTACAGAGATTTTCACATACTGCATTTCAAAAAAAATGATACCAGAAGATCACATGATAAGGATGACCAGTCAAAAAATAAAGAGGACAAACCAATGGCAAGGCAGGAATAAAACATACATGTAGAATTAGAAACAAAGTCACATAGAACATCACAGAAATATAGACCATTCAGATGGAATACCAATGGGGAAAAGAGTATAATATAGAAAAATGTAGAAAAGTATCAACTTAATTCAGTCTTAATAGCTATTTATGTGCTACTTTAAAAAGAAAATCTGTACCAAAAATGCACATGGTATCTGTAAATGGGGTAAATACAATTTAAATAAATACCTGCCCAATTGTTGCTGAGGCCACGGGAGCCTGGGGAGCTCCTGGCAGCCAGAGATAACCCAAAACTACTGCAATGAGTTGTTTTTTTTAAATAGATAAATGCCATTCAGTGCAGTTGGTGCCACATCGCAGCAGCAGCACTGGGAATGCTGCCTCTGCCAGCTTAAGCCAGCAGACAGAGTCAGGGCTGTAATCAAAGCCCCAGCATGATTACAGTGCAGGCCAAGAGGTCCTCACAGACTTGGGACAGTGATGTCAGCAACAGGCTGCTTACATAGTGCCTGTAGGAAAATTAAAGTTTAAAAGGTGATTAAAACCTGTCAGAAACTCGGGTTTGGTGGTGGTGGTCACCAGGTGAGATCATATAAATATGGATTTAATTCATGGTTTGGGGAAAACATTTTTATTATGTAAGTTAAAAATATAATTAGCTGTAAAAATGTTGAAATAGCTAATATGGTCATGAAAAGACACAGGAATACTGTTACATTTATTTAGAAGCTAACCTGAAGGTTTGGTATGATTTTGAACTGTGCAAGAGGAATTTTCTTATTGGGTTCATTTTCCAGCTTTCAGAGAGATAAAAAGAAAACTCTTTGCCATCCTATAGACAATGCCATGGTAATGCCATGGTAACGCTAGCCCACCCCAAGGTCTATGCAATGTCATTGGGTGATTAGGTCTGCATAAAGACACCAAGCTGAGGCAAAGCATGGAAAGATTTAAGAAATAATTTGTCTTTAAAGAATGTTTTGAACATGCTTAAAATGATTTTGAAAGCTGTTTTCCTTAGTCAAGGTGTTTTTAAAAGGTTTCTTGGTGGATAAGAAGGTTTGTTAAAGCAGATGAGAACTATTTCTTGAAGAGACTTCAGAGAAGTGTTATGGTTTGTGGGTTTGTGGACCCTTGGCCTGAGGTATGAGTTGTTACCAGCTGTGGGGAGGAGCCCCACAGCCCACACCGTTGGGAGACGAGGTCAGGCACGGCAGGGAGCACTGGGTGAGACTGTGGAGAGGTCCCGAGGAGACAGGAGGAATTCCCCAGTAGACACGCAGGCTGAGGATAATACCTGAACTGAGACCCCTGAGAGGGAAGGCAAGAGGCAAGCTGCAGAGTGGGAAGGCTTGAGACTGGCATGCGGGAGGTATACTGGAGAGACACCCCCGAGGGGCAGAGCTGCAGAGCGGGGAAGGTTCAGCTGTAGTGATGTAGGCCAATCCGCAGAGTAGGGAAGCCCAAGTCAGGTCTCCGATGATGACATAGGTAGAAAACCCGAGGAGTGGGGAGCACAGACAGTCTCTGTATGGTAGAGAAGCACGGCCCTGAGGAGCGGGGAAGTACTGGCAATCCAGTAGCATGTAAGTGCGACCCTGAGGAGCAGGAAGGCACGGACAGTCGCAGTGAAGCACGAGGACACTGCCCCCAGGAGCGGGATGGTGCTGAAAGTCTCTTGTAAAGCACGGAAGTGCAGCCCTGAGGAGCGGGGAAGCGCTGACAATCCAATGCAGCACGTAGGCACAACCCCGAGTAGCGGGGAAGCACTAGAGTAAACTCCTGAGTGGTAAAAGTGTTCCAGGAGACAGCCCCAAGGAGCGAGGAGCCTTGCAAAGTAGGACTTCAGGAATCTCAGGGCCAGCCTGAGGAGCGGGGGAGGCCAGGAGACAAGGTGCCCATAGAGAGCGCCCACTGGCCCTGAGGAGAGGGTACTAGACAGAGTCCAACAGAGTCCAAGCATAGCCACAGGAACATGCAGCAGGAGCTAGCTGGGGGCGAAGGTGGAGCTTATGTACCTTGATCCAATGACATCATCAAACAGGGATGCCCCCGAGGTTCCCACCGAAGAGGCTTCAAAGGAGAGCCCAGTGACGCTCTCATGCGCACCTAGGAAGGCTCAGAGACAATGTAGATGGCGGCGGCATCTCGGCCGCCACAAGAAGCCATGGGGAACGTGGTGGCACAGATTGACCTGTGCTGCAAGCAGACCCGGGGAGGGCTGGAGAATGGTGTAGGATGTATGTAAGCATGGTTGCAGCCATCTGCGGCCGACAGGCATTACAAGAAGAAAGGATCTCTTTTGAGAATTTTTCAAAATCACATGGTGACTGAGGCAGAGAGAGAGGCTGTGTTAGAAGATGCAGAGGGAAAGAACCTGAGGCAGGGAGAGCTGTGTGCTAGAGACTGAGAGAGATCTGTGTGCCTGGAGGCTGCAGGAAGAGCTACTGTGCTGAAAATCTTTGTGTTGCAGTCTGAGGCAAAGAAAGCCCGTGCAGTCTGAGGGAGGGCTATGTGCTATAGGCTGCAGGCAGAGCTGTTTGTGACAGTGTAAAAGTGTGCTTATTGTATTTTTAATCCTTATCCGTGGTAAGGAGTTAGTTAAAATTAGAGATAACTTCCTATAGCTGGTCCACAATATTTTTACCAGCGTTCATAGATAAGTGGATTGAGAAAAGTGGATGACTGATGGTCTGATGGCCATCCAGTGCTCCTACCATGTGACAGGAGCTGGCCAATGGCACGGATACCCTGTCACATGGTAAGGGCAAAGGGCCATCGGCGCCATCTTTATGAGTGGCAACCAACGGCCTGAGAACGGGGGATCGTTCCCGGGACCACCACTAGACCACCAGGTAATTTTAAAATGTTTTGGGGGGCTCGGGAGGGTGGGGGAAGCTAAGGGGTCTTTTTTAAAGGGTCGGTGGGTTTTTATCGGGCCATCGGCGCCATTTTTGAGTGGCAGCCAAAATGGTGTTGATGGCCACCAGGTAATCGTAAAAAGTTTTGGGGGGGTTTGGGAGGGTGGGGGAAGGTAAGGGGTCAATTTTAAAGGGTCGGGCCTCACTAAAAAAAAAAAATAACCACCGATCAGATTTTTTTCCCCCTCTAGCCGAACCCGATCGTTAAGACAATCGGGCACACGATTCACATCCCTACTAGATGGGCCTCCCATAGGGATACAAATACCTGTCTAGGGAGAGGACATTATGGTTAGGTTCTCTCTCTCTCTCCCTCCCTCCCTCCCTCTTTCTCTCTCCAGGAGCTTCAAACCTACTAAAACAGGCCTTTCAGAAGACATCACAAAATGCACTAACACCATAACACAAGCTATCACACTACTGAAAAAGGTGTAGTTAAAATCAGTTTTAAGTCTGTGCGATAGTTCTTCACAGACTGGCAAACCCAGCCCACTCCTCCTCTTTTTTGGATTTGCATCGCACCATACGATATGGTGCGATCACATGCATTAAAGGCATTTTTGCATGCGTTAAGGGCCTATCACATGCGTTAACAGGGCTTTTCACATGTGATAAGCCCTTAACGCATGCAAAAACGCCTTAGCACATTTTGATAAATGACCCCCCTTGGTTTGAAATAGTGTAGTAGGTAAATCACTTTATCATGAGACTTCATGGTCAAGAGTGGTAGATCAGGCCCAGTCTGCACCATAAAGTAGCGTGAGCTATTCCTCAATCACAAGCCACCAAAGCTTCACATCATTCCTGGGTCAATGCTCTCTACCCAGCATTCACAAGCAGCGCTCTCAAAAATTATTACCCAGCAATCAAAGATTATTATTATTATTATTTATTTAATATCTTTTATATACCGACGAACGTTGGGAACATCTCATCGGTTTACAGAGAACAAAACTTAGCAACAGGCTTTACATTTGTAAAGATAATTGCACACCAATGAACTCTGACACAATTTTGGTAAAATGCACTAGTGCAACACACATGGACATACAAGAGGTCAAAGTCATTGAGTTAAAACAGGTTAAAGATAAAAGTTGTTAATACTTACTTGGAAAATTCCAGAATTGCCAAAAGAGCTTGAATAAGAGTGAGTCACATATGAAAAATTGCTTTTGTGCACCAGAAGTAAATGAAAATATTAGGGATGTGAATCGTTTTTTGACGATTTAAAATATCGTCCGATATATTTTAAATCGTCAAAAATCGTTAGAGCCGCGATACAATAACAATTCCCCCGATTTATCGTCAAAAAATCATAAATCGGGGGAAGGGGGAGGGCGGGAAAACCGGCACACTAAAACAACCCTAAAACCCACCCCGACCCTTTAAAATAAATCCCCCACCCTCCCTAACCCCCCCAAAATGCCATTTTCCATACGGAAAAACGATTCGACTGCAGGAGGTCGTTCCGGACCCCCGCTGGACCCCCAGGGACTTTTGGCCAGCTTGGGGGGGCCTCCTGACCCCCACAAGACTTGCCAAAAGTCCAGCGGGGGTCCGGAACGACCTCCTGCAGTCGAATTGTTTTTCCGTATGGAAAATGGCGCCGGCCATACGGCGTATGGCCGGCGCCATTTTCTGTACGGAGGTACAACGCACGGAGGTCCGAGAGTAAAAGATCACACCGGGACCCTTCCTCTGGACCCCAGGTAATTTAAGGCATTTTGGGGGGGTTCGGGAGGGTGGGAGATTTATTTTAAAGGGTCGGGGTGGGTTTTAGGGTTGTTTTACGGTGCCGGTTTTCCCGCCCTCCCCCTTCCCCTCCCCCCCCCACTGGACCCCAGGTAATTTAAGGCATTTTGGGGGGGTTCGGGAGGGTGGGGGATTTATTTTAAAGGGTCGGGGTGGGTTTTAGGGATGTTTTAGTGTGCCGGTTTTCGATTTACACGATTTACACGATTTACACGATATTTAAAAAACCCAAACTGCGACGATCCAATTCCCTCCCCCTCCCAGCCGAAATTGATCGTTAAGACGATCGATCACACGATTCACATCTCTAGAAAATATTGACATTATTGAAACATTTGTTTGTTCAATAATCACATTTATTTCTAGAAGTGAAGAACCTAGAAAATTATCCATTTGCCAGTACAATAAAATCCTTTCATTTAATGATAAAACTGCCTCTGAAATCATTTTTCTATTTTGATTTATTTTTTGGTGAAGACACTCTGGGTGTGCAAAGTATCTCCATACCATCTTTAAAAGCAGAAACCCCAATAGCCTTATCATCTGGCTACCCACGTGACAGTGCCCGAGATAGTTTGGTGCCCAAGGGTATTTACATATCTGCTTCCCAATTAAGAAGTTCATATAAAAAAACAATAACAAACAATATGCCAAGAGGGACATTTATCAAATTGCATTAGAGCCCTAATGCCCATGATAAATATTGCATCGCAAATTGTGTATGCAAATTTTTCATTTGTATTCAAGTGGGAGGGATTTTGGAGGAGTAAATGGAAATAAGGGTCAGTTAGCGTGGCGAGAAATAGAGTAACGCACAGCAATGCAGGTTTTAACGCCCAAAATAACTACACCTTTTTCCTGTGCATTGTGCTTGCTTTAGCTGTGGGTTACTGGCTAAAAACATTTTTATCACGAGCTGCAGCTTGGGAAGGGAGAGAGGAGGGGAGGGGAGGGGAGAGGAAGGACGGAGAAGAGAGAGAGAGAAAGCCTATGAGGAGTATCACTTATATTTGAACTTTTTATACCACTGTAAGAGGGAGCATTATGAACTCGGGGTGAGGTTGGCGCACCAGTTGCAAACAAAAGTACGCTGGATTTTAGTAGATACGCGCGTAGCCGTGCGTATCTTCTAAAATCCAGGATCGGCGCGCGCAAGGCTGCCGATTTTGGGCAGCCGGCGCGCGCCGAGCTGTGCAGCCTACCTCCGTTCCCTCCGAGGCCGCTCCGAAATCGGAGCGGCCTCGGAGGGAACTCTCTTTCGCCCTCCCCTCACCTTCCCCTCCCTTCCTCTACCTAACCCACCCCCCCGGCCCTATCTAAATCCCTCCCCTATCTTTGTCCACGGATTTATGCCTCCCGGAGGGAGAAGTAAATCCACGAGCGCCAGCAGGCCGCTGGTGCGCCGAGACGTGACCCGGGGGCGGTTCCAGAGGGCGTGGCCATGCCCCCAGGCCCGCCCTGAAACGCCACGTCCCGCCCCCAAAACGCCGCGTCGATCGGCCCCGCCCCCCCCGACAAAAAACCCCGGGACTTACGCGAGTCCCGGGGCTCTGCGCGCGCCGGCAGGCCTATGGAAAATAGGCGCGCCGGCGTGCAAGGCCCTGCTCGCGTAAATCCAGGCGGATTTACGCGAGCAGGGCTTTGAAAATCCACCCGATAGTATAAAGAAATATGAATGTGTACAGTGGAATCACAAAAATTGAATTAAGAATGAGAGGAGCATAGACCATGCTATTTACTAATTAAGTCCCTCTAGAGAAAGGGAATTTTATATAAGGAAGCAGAAGGACAATTAACATTCACAGGGTGTCTAACTTTCAAACTTATCTGTGGTACAGCAGTTTCATGTACAAGTGGACATGTGAAGATTAATAATAGTATTTTATAAATTATGCAGCAGGAGCTGCATATTTTATAAACTGCTATGTATTTGAGCTCCAAAAATATGCTCATATGCTTCAGTACATATGAATATTTCCAATGCAAGAAAACACTTTATCTACCTATTTTGTAAATATATATAGATACATTTCAGGAGTATAAAAAAATATAACATGTACATTTAATAACCCCAATTTATACATGGAGGCAGATATTTTATAATGTATGCATGTATACCATTTTGAAAAAAATGTGTGCGCATACTTGGAATCACCAGTTCACCGATACCTCTGTAAGTTTACCCACTCCTTCTCCATTTCACCTAGATCCTCTAGCACTTCCCCCTGAACCCTCCCCCTCAGTTAACTCAGACCTACCCAAAAACTGTAGACAACTGAGAAGTCTGTTTTCACTTGTTTGAGTCAACTGCGGTGATAAAATGTTTGAATATGTTCAATAATGTATATACATATATCACTTATAAATGGGTACCTATTAGGGATGTGCATTCATTTCCGACGAAATAGGAAATATAGATATTTCCTATTTTGTCGCAGTTCAGGAGGTCGCCGAAATGATAGGAAAACCCATGAAATTTCGTGTGGTTTTTTTATCGTTTTCGGGGAGGGAAAGGACACATTAAAAAAAAAAAATCCAACCCATCCCAACCCTACAAATTTAATTAATTGTAACCTCCCACCTCCTTACCCCCCAAGACTTGCCCAACCCCTCCCCCAAGACTTATCAAAAGTCCCTGGTGGTCCAGCAGGGGCCAGGGAGCGATCTCCCCCTCTCAGGCCGTTGGCTGCCACTAATCGAAATAGCCCTGATGGCCCTTTGCCCTTACCATGTGACAGGGGGCTATCTTTGCCATTGTGTCGGCCCCTGTCACATGGTAGGAGGAATGGATGGCCCGTGCCATTTTTTTAAGATGGCGCCAGCCGTCCATTGCTCCTACCATGTGACAGAGGCCGGCCAATGGCACCGATAGCCTCTGTTACATGGTAAGGGCAAAGGGCCACCAGCACCATTTTGTTTACTGGAAACTGATGGCCCGAGAGTGGGTGAACGTTCCTGGGACCTCCGCTGGACCAACAGGGACTTTCTGTAAGTTTTTGGGGGGTTGGGAGGGTGGGGGTTGTAATTAATTAAATCTGAAGGGTCGGATTTTTTTTTTTTTTTTCGGTTCGGGACAGCTGAAAAAAAATCGTCCCGAACCACGGGAAACTAAATTTCCCTCAGTGGGCTGATTACAAAGGCTAAACCGAAAGGTTCAGCTGAATCACATCCCTAGTACCTATAACTGGACGCCCATTTATTTTTATTTTATTTATTTATTTATTTTACAACTTTTTTATACCGACATTCATGGTGCGAGGCTGCTGGCACTCATCCAGTTCTAGGGCAACATCCAGGGTAATTGAGGGGGGTTTCAAGAAGAGTGTTCTGCAATACCATTCAATGGTGCTAGCCTCATGATAGCCTGGCTGGTGTATGCTCAGCATCTACCCTCATCCCAGTGAGGACCAATGACTGGACACGCTACAGTTAGCTTCCTCGAGGCATGTTGATGTCATCAGCCAGTATATATCATGTTGCTGGACCTGGATTGGCTTCTGAGCTGACATGATGATGCCAAAGAGAGAGCAGGGCCAGCAGGATATTTATATCTTGTTGGCTCCTCTGTATCTCCCTCTTTTACTGCCTGGCTTGGAAACCAGAGGCTTTCCCATCTGGCCCACCAGACAGTTACTAGATTGGACTATGTTAGAAGTAATTCAATGCGTAATACATTATGTTTGAATGAAAAAAAGCATAAATGCGCATAAGTAGCATATTTTCTATTTGGCGTATATATCTTTTACCATGGGAAAAAAAGGGAAGGGCTAGAGGCATTCTGGGGCGGAGTGCAGTAGTTCATGTGGTAGTTGCTATTTAAAAGCTCACTTGGCTGCTCACTAAACCTTTGGAAAATCGTAATACTTAAACAAGACATAGAACATGCAATTGAATATTAAATGGCTACAGCTTTTTGTGTTCAATATGTTTTATTGAGTGGTCAAACCTTCAATGCATACATGTAACATATATAACCCGGGTAATACGTACAATACCCCAATTTCAATATAAACTTATACAATATTCTTACCCATACCTATGACCACCACTATCCACATTTTCTCCCTGTATAGACCATAGAACTACCCCATAGTACCATTCCCCCCCCACAGAAACTACAATTACAACCAATACAAAGCGAACATACCCCCCTCCCCCCCTCCCAGCCCCCATACCCCCCCTCCACAGAGATCTATCGCCATGCAACCTAAAAGTCCAGTTGCGATCCCTCACTCCTATATTCAATCATTGAGGACCAGACTCCTTGCTTTATGTGGCAATTTTTGAATATAGGCTTCCCACGTCTGCAAGAATAGTTTCCGGAGCCTCGGGGACGTTTTGGAAGCCAAATGTTCATATTGCATCAAGCGATGAAATTGCAGTCTCCAGGTTCCGAATGATGGTCCCGCTTTTTCTTTCCAATTAAGCAAGATCACTTTTTTTCCCACGAGACCGGCTTTTTTAATCAGAGCCCAGAGGCTTGGATTAGGTACTAAAAAGCGTGTGATACAGTGAAATAACCACAAATACGGCGAATGAGGTAGGCGTGCCTCCACCAATAATGCTAAGTAAGCAGTAATCTGTTGCCAATATCTTTGAGAGTACTGACAATCCCAAAAGACGTGAGCAAATGTCCCCGTCCCATTGCCACAACGTGGACAATGATCTGAGCTTGCCAACCCTGCCTTGAAGGCAATGTGGGGGGAAATATAAGCCCTGTGTAAAAACTTGAGGTGCATCTCACGAAAGTATATATTACTGGTGACCGGTTTAACCCCCCTCACACTGCCCGCAAAGATACGTGCCGTCACCTGAAAACTACTCTCTCTATTCCAACGAGCCACTGAAATCGCATATGAGTCCTTAGGGGACAATCTAGCCAACCCCCGATAATACGTAGAGAGAGATGGCTCCTTAGTGGCATCTAACTTAAGAAAGCCATCAATCGCCTGAAAGGTCGCCCGATGTTGTTCGGGGTTTCCCAGGGATCTAACATAATGACCCAGTTGCATATAGCCAAAGCAATGTGAAGCTGATATCCCATACATCTCTTGTATGCTCTCAAAGGGCATATAAACCCCTGTAGCATCCAACACATGTCCCAAATACGTGACCCCCTTTGTCCACCAACTGGCGAAATAGGTGGTAGTGGACCCAGGTGTAAAATCCGGGTTTCCCCGTAGAGCAGTTAAATACGTACAACGTGGGGGTACTCCCAACACTTTGGTGAGATGCACCCACGCCCCTCGCAAAGGTCGCACCAACGGGTGGTTAATCAACAAGGGCGATATCTTGGTACCTTCGGCCATAAGAACAAAACTTAAAGCCAGGGGATTGGTAAAGGTATTTTCTGCCAGAACATTAATACATGAAGATTTCCCCAATATCCAGCCTCTGATTATACGCATCATCGCTGCGCACCCATAATTGTACAGGTTAGGGAGCCCCATACCACCCGCTTCCCAAGGCTGCTTCAACCAACGTAAAGGTATTCGTGCTTTCCCCCCTTTCCAAATAAAGTGGCGTATTAGCTGATCTACCTTTTTAAGATCTCGGGAAAGCAGCAACAGGGGATAATTCTGTAAGACGTACAGCCACTTGGGCAACATTACCATCTTGAATAGTGCTATTCTACCACCCAGCGAGAGGGGTAAATTATGCCACCCCAAGAGCTTTTCCTGCGTAATTTTCAAGAGGGGCTGAATATTCAATGAGTATATATTTTGTATATTTGTTGCAAGATGTATACCCAAATACTTAATGGACCCCTGAGCCCACTGCAAGGGAAAGGACGTGCCCCAAGCAGCCCTAAGAGAATCCGGAAACGCCAGCGCTTCAGATTTATTCCAATTTATTCGCATGCCAGAGAGTGCGGAGTACTGTGTATATAATCCAATCAGGTACTGCAAAGAGCGTGGAGGGGAGGGGAGAAACAAGAGGACATCGTCGGCAAATGCCGCATATTTGAATATCTCCTTCTTACTCCCATGACTAAATTGTATGCCCCTAATTCCAACGTGTGCCTGTATGGCCCTCAAAAAAGGTTCTAAAGTCAGCAAGAAAAGCAAGGGTGATAAAGGGCAGCCCTGTCTAGTCCCCCGCTCTACCAAAAAGGGGGCAGTCAGCCCCCCATTTACCTGAAGACGGGCCTCTGGCTTATTATATAGCAGTTCAATTGCTTGAAAGAAGAAGCCACTGAACCCCATTAAGTGCAGCATGTGATACATAAATCCCCATTCAACCCTATCGAAGGCCTTTTCTGCGTCCAGGCTAATCACTAAGTATGGGTCCTCTACCCTATTACACAGTGCCATGGCAAGTGTTACCTGTCTAATGTTGCGCAAGGCATACCTCTGTTTAACAAAACCCACCTGCCCCGGTTCTATCAAAGAAGGCATAACATTCCCCAAACGTTCTGCAAGTACCTTAGCCAAGATCCTATGGTCTACATTCAACAGGGAAATGGGACGATATGACTCCGGAAGCGTGGGGTCCTTGCCCGGTTTGGGGATCAGGGTAACATATGCTTGGTTGCCATGCGGCGGGAAAGCCCCTTGGGTGATTAAAGAAGTAAACACTTGAGGCAACAATTTCACCAGGGGTTCCCGGGCTACAGCTTTTTATTAGATATCTGACAAAGGAATGTAATTTGAGTGCTCAAACCTACCTACATCTATCAACACTAGAAGGTGTCTTCTGATTTCTCCGTAATAGCGTCCTACTGATCTCCCAAGGCTCTGCTTTGCTGCTTTCTAGTGTCACTGAGGGGGGGCATACCTGGAAGGCCACCAACAGCAAGTCTATAGGCCTTTCCTGCTGTTATTTATTTATTTATTTATTTGGGTTTTTTCTATGCCGGCATTCGCGATGGAAATCGCATCATGCCGGTTTACAATAAACAAGGTGTGCAGAAAGTGAGAATAATAATAACATTAACAGGTGCAACAGAAAAAAGTAGCAGTTACAATATAACAGGGACGTAATACAACTTGGAACAGTGAAGAGTTGATATTAATTTAACAGAAGATCGAAAAACTGCCCAAACCTGGCACAGTTTTAGATTGGCCTTTGCCTGTTGGGTGGTCAGAGTTGGTTATGAGTAAATAGACCCACTGAGTGCATTTCTGGCTCAAGCCAGGGTCCATCATCTGTCTCATCCCTGCTGGATCTCATTCATTGGTTCAAAGACTTTGAGTCATGCCTTCATGACGTCCTCAGGCACCTACCCAAGACTAATTACCACTCCCCCAAAGCAATACTTGAGCACTCACATGCGGAATTAAGGTTGTGGGATGTGAATGTGGTATTAAGATTGTGGGTGGGCAGAGGGTGGGAAGGTGGGCAGGAGTAAGCATTTATTAAAAAAATAAATAGTTAAGGAGTGGGTGGGGGCAATAATCAACTCTTATTTTACATCTTTGGTGGGTGCCTTACTCGGTACCTTCAGGAGCTGCTCAGCCCAGCAGGGTCAGTGACAACATATTGGGAAGGGTGATGGTAATTGGACCACAGGCCAGCTGTTACATTAGTGGATCCTTGTAGGGATGTGAATCGTTTTTCAACGATTAAAATTATCGTCCGATAATGTTTATATCGTCTTAAATCGTTATAGAACACGATACAATAGAAATTCTAATGATTTATCGTTAAAAATCGTTAAATCGTGTTAGTGCGCACTAACTCGAGTTAGTGCGCACTAACTCCCCGTTAGTGCGCACTAACTCGATTTAGTGCGCACTAACTGAAAATGATACAAATAAACACTTTCCAGGTCACTGAAGGTCAGTTAGGAATGAATATGTGTTCCTATTGGCTGGCTGCCCTCTTATCTATTGATGTTACCAAGGTTACCACTGAGGTGATGGTTGGGGGGATGGGAAATGGAACTGGAAACTAACGAACACCAACAGAAAATGAAACAAAGTGTTCACACTTCCCAGGTCAGTAAAGGTCACTTAGGAATGAATATGTATGTATGTATTCCTATTGGCTGGCTGTGCTCTTATCTATTGATGTTACCAATATGGTTGGGGGGATGTGAAATGGAAACAGTTGGAAGCTTGACAAAAAAAGTAATGTAATGATCAGCACTCACCTGACTAGAACTGGTTTGTTTATTATTTTTGTTAGCAGGCACCTGAAATGCTAGTGCATGTTGAATTTGCCAATCACTGTGCATTTTAGAAAGGTGGTCCTGGCTGGAACTGTACACAGTTCAAATATATGTAATTGATTGTTGGTAAGTGTATTTTTTAAGTAGCCACACTGGCACCAGAATGTTTACTTTTCCTCCTACTTAACTCACTAGCTCAGCTTTGTAAGAAGGGCTTCTCTGCTTGTGTGTTGTTTTTGTTTGGTGTGAGGAGAGCAGAAACATCAGATCTTTATTCAATCTACTACAGTCATCTCTTACAGTGCCCTATCCCTATTAATACCAGGAGTGTTGTGATCTTCCTGCTATCAGTGCCCTAACCCTGATACCAGTCTGAGACAGCTCCCTCCCTGCATTACTAGTGAGAGGCTGGCTTCACAGACAGGGGGGAGCTGCCTGACCCTCACTCCTGACTTCCCCATGTCCCAGCTAGTGAATGGTGTGTGGGGTGAGGGGGGGGGGGGAGGATGGTGAAGTCTGAGACAGCTCCCTCCCTGCATTACTAGTGAGAGGCTGGCTTCACAGACAGGGGGGGAGCTGCCTGACCCTCACTCCTGACTTCCTCCATGTCCCAGCTAGTGAATGGTGTGTGGGTGAGGGGGGGGGGGGGAGGATGGTGAAGTCTGAGACAGCTCCCTCCCTGCGTTACTAGTGAGAGGCTGGCTTCACAGACAGGGGGGAGCTGCCTGACCCTCACTCCTGACTTCCCCCATGTCCCAGCTAGTGAATGGTGTGTGGGTGAGGGGGGGGGGGAGGATGGTGAAGTCTGAGACAGCTCCCTCCCTGCATTACTAGTGAGAGGCTGGCTTCACAGACAGGGGGGAGCTGCCTGACCCTCACTCCTGACTTCCCCCATGTCCCAGCTAGTGAATGGTGTGTGGGTGAGGGGGGGGGGGGGGAGGATGGTGAAGTCTGAGACAGCTCCCTCCCTGCATTACTAGTGAGAGGCTGGCTTCACAGACAGGGGGGGAGCTGCCTGACCCTCACTCCTGACTTCCCCCATGTCCCAGCTAGTGAATGGTGTGTGGGTGAGGGGGGGGGGGGGGGAGGATGGTGAAGTCTGAGACAGCTCCCTCCCTGCATTACTAGTGAGAGGCTGGCTTCACAGACAGGGGGGAGCTGCCTGACCCTCACTCCTGACTTCCCCAATGTCCCAGCTAGTGAATGGTGTGTGGGTGAGGGGGGGGGGGGGGTGGATGGTGAAGTCTGAAACAGCTCCCTCCCTGCATTACTAGTGAGAGGCTGGCTTCACAGACAGGGGGGAGCTGCCTGACCCTCACTCCTGACTTCCCCCATGTCCCAGCTAGTGAATGGTGTGTGGGTGAGGGGGGGGGGGGAGGATGGTGAAGTCTGAGACAGCTCCCTCCCTGCATTACTAGTGAGAGGCTGGCTTCACAGACAGGGGGGAGCTGCCTGACCCTCACTCCTGACTTCCCCCATGTCCCAGCTAGTGAATGGTGTGTGGGTGAGGGGGGGGGGGGGAGGATGGTGAAGTCTGAGACAGCTCCCTCCCTGCATTACTAGTGAGCGGCTGGCTTCACAGACAGGGGGGAGCTGCCTGACCCTCACTCCTGACTTCCCCCATGTCCCAGCTAGTGAATGGTGTGTGGGTGAGGGGGGGGGGGGAGGATGGTGAAGTCTGAGACAGCTCCCTCCCTGCATTACTAGTGAGAGGCTGGCTTCACAGACAGGGGGGAGCTGCCTGACCCTCACTCCTGACTTCCCCCATGTCCCAGCTAGTGAATGGTGTGTGGGTGAGGGGGGGGGGGGAGGATGGTGAAGTCTGAGACAGCTCCCTCCCTGCATTACTAGTGAGAGGCTGGCTTCACAGACAGGGGGGAGCTGCCTGACCCTCACTCCTGACTTCCCCCATGTCCCAGCTAGTGAATGGTGTGTGGGTGAGGGGGG
Organism: Rhinatrema bivittatum; assembly: GCF_901001135.1. Taxonomy (NCBI): domain Eukaryota; kingdom Metazoa; phylum Chordata; class Amphibia; order Gymnophiona; family Rhinatrematidae; genus Rhinatrema; species Rhinatrema bivittatum. The sequence goes on along the minus strand of NC_042616.1, from coordinate 116,194,630 downwards.
GGGGAGGATGGTGAAGTCTGAGACAGCTCCCTCCCTGCATTACTAGTGAGAGGCTGGCTTCACAGACAGGGGGGAGCTGCCTGACCCTCACTCCTGACTTCCCCCATGTCCCAGCTAGTGAATGGTGTGTGGGTGAGGGGGGGGGGGGAGGATGGTGAAGTCTGAGACAGCTCCCTCCCTGCATTACTAGTGAGAGGCTGGCTTCACAGACAGGGGGGAGCTGCCTGACCCTCACTCCTGACTTCCCCCATGTCCCATCTAGTGAATGGTGTGTGGGTGAGGGGGGGGGGAGGATGGTGAAGTCTGAGACAGCTCCCTCCCTGCATTACTAGTGAGAGGCTGGCTTCACAGACAGGGGGGAGCTGCCTGACCCTCACTCCTCCGGGGTATTGTGATCTTCCTGCACACAGTGCCCTATCCCTGATACCAGGGGTGTTGTGATCTTCCTGCATGCAGTGCCCTATCCCTATTAATACCAGGAGTGTTGTGATCTTCCTGCATGCAGTGCCCTATCCCTATTAATACCAGGAGTGTTGTGATCTTCCTGCATGCAGTGCCCTATCCCTGATACCGGGATGTGTGCAAGAAGATCACAACACCCCCGGTATCAGGAATAGGGCACTGTGTGCAGGAAGATCACAACACCCCCAGTATCAGGAATAGGGCACTGTGTGCAGGAAGATCACAACACCCCTGGTATTAGGGATAGGGCACTGTGTGCAGGAAGATCACAACACTCCTGGTATTAATAGGGATAGGGCACTGTGTGCAGGAAGATCACAATACCCCTGGTATCAGGGTTAGGGCACAAGTTCTAGTCACATTGACTGATCACATTACTTGTTTTGTCAAGCTACCAACTGTTTCCATTTCCCATCCCCCATATACTGTCAGTAGGAAACTTGGTAACATGAATAAATAAGAGGGCAGCCAATAGGAATACATATTCATTCCTAAACTGACCTTAACTGACCTGAAAAGTGTCAAATTGTATCATTTTCAGTTAGTGCGCACTAACTCCCGTTAGTGCGCACTAACTCGAGTTAGTGCGCACTAATCGGAAAAAAACGATTTTTTAACGATTTTTTAACTAAAAAATCGTGCCTAAGACGATTTTCTTGCCCTTCCACACGATTTCTATCGTTAAGACAATATGGAAAACGATTCACATCCCTAGATCCTTGTGCCAAAGTGAGGTTGTCACCACATACAGAACAGAGCCCTGTAGATCCCCACTGTCAGCAGGCGGAAGTTGGCAGGTGAAGATGCCTATCAGGAACTTCACCACTACCAGCCCTCGTTACCCGCAAGTTGAGCCCTTGGGTGCCAGGGCCAGCTGCACTTATGCACAGGCCTCTGGAAAGCATGGTATCTGAAGAAAGGAGCAGGCTAAGAGAAGATCCAAACAGATCAAAGTCAGAGCAGGCAGCAGAACAGCAAACATGAAGACGAATTGTGGTCAGGACAGGCAGCAGCACAAGTGAAGTCGAAGTCCGAGGTCAGCCAGAAGTCAGTCCCAGAAGATGACAAGCCGAGGTCCAAGCCAGAGAATCATTCCAAGGAGAAGGGAGCAGGAACACCAGGACAGGAGCAAAAGAGGAGCACAGGAGTCAGGGATGCAGGAGTCAGGAACACAGGAGTCAGAAATGCAGAAAGCAACCAGCTACTCATAAAGAATGGGACCTGTTGCTGAGGCATCAGAATCAGGTTCAGACTGGGCTTAAAAAGGAAGCCTCATTTCCTAATTCATGATTGCCTAATGTTTGCTCATTTCTAGTCTGCCTTAGATCTAACTTTGCTTTATAACGAGGTTAATTTCTTATAATGGAAAGGTATTCATTATTTAAGGTATACTTTTGTCTGTGTTGAATTCTTGTACCCATTCTATGACAAGCGGATATTGCTGTCTGATTTGTATAAAAGCTGATTAAATAAATAAAAAGGAAGCCTCGATGACATCAGTGGGAGGGGCACTGCGGAAGGTTCCCACCATGGGCCCTTTATGTACCAGGAGCCCCACACGTGCACCTAGGGATGCCTGCTCAGCTGAGCGGTGTCCCCCGTGTGGTGCAGCCAGAGTCATGTGGTGACCTGAAGCGTCTCGGGTCAGGAGGATGTCTTGCCTGCGGTTCCCAGCGTCGGAGGTAGGCGTGATTGGCTGCGGGGATAGCTCGTTGCTGGCCACTCATAACACCAGCTAAGCACTTTTGTTTTCTTTTACAGTGCTATTTAACAGTATATGTTTGAAAATATCTGGCTAATTAGTAAGTTATCTGGCCATATGTATGGACATTCTCCTGGTTTGACTTGTTTCAGCATGTGAAAGTGTGCATGCTAAACAAGAACATGCATACTTTTGTGAAGTTCAGCACTGCTTAGTATATCAACCTCTAGGTTTAATTTTGGTTCTAGTACTCCACAGGCTGGATAAATTTCAAAATATTTTTTTCCATCTTTGTGTACTACCTGATGTTTTCTGCATTCCTTCACTATGGTAAGACAAGCCTTTAAAATCCATCTTTAGTTTTCAGTTTTTTGAAAAATGAAAAATCAGATCAGACTTTGAGAAATACCACAGAGAAGGGCTGTCACCTTAAATTTGGAACATCTTACGGTACTTGAAGTCTGTTATGTATAACAGTCCATTCTTTGAAGTATAATGCTCCTATAGAAAACATAAACAAAACAGAGATGTTTAAAAAAAGTAATTTTTTCAAAATTATGAAATTATGAAATTCATATAATTCTAAGATTCTCACACAGAAGTACTGTGAATATAAACTATCCCGATGCAGGGTTATCATTTAATTCCAGTTGCACAGGTCAAGATCATCCAGCCTTAGTTTTTTTCATTGCATGCAGGAAAATGTAGTTCTAATTTCCCTGTGACAGTGAAAGCAAATTACAGTCTCACCACAACAAAGTCTGATTTTCGGGATAGTGAAATTATGCAAATGTCCTTTCTAAATATTCAGAGGACAATTTTCAATGTGATTTATGCTGGCAAAAAAAAAGATATTACCTACATTAATCGACTGTCTGAAAATTCTCCTTCCTCAATGTGGCTAAAAGTCAGCACATTGTTCCTCAACACACTTAATAAGCTTCACTGAGAGGAGATATTTCCAGGGGGCATATTTAGATTGGCTGAGATAAAGTACACACAAATAGATCACTTTTTAAATCTGTCCACAATACACAATTTGTGTATAAATAGGCTTGAGGAGATGTAAGTTAATATTTTATAAACTGTGTTACATGGTGCCTCACAGTTTATAAAATAATAGGGATGTGCATTTGTCTCAAACAAAAGGGTAAAGCAAGCAAATCTGCCTATATGCATTTCATTCATTGTCCCCCAAAACAAAAGGAGGGATCCTATAAAATGAATAAAATGAATAATCTTCATCCTATTTGTTTATGTATCCCATTCATTTAAATAGTCCATTGAAGTCTATGGCTACATACTGATAAGAAAAATAAGCAACTGGTAAGTAACTATGGCAGTCAGTTCTTGCCTCAGTGACCTCACCATCTTATCAGAGCCTTGTCAGAGCTGAGGCAGGACAAGTTAGCAAGATGACAAGGATTATGCTATTGGAAGCCCTCACAGAGTTTTAAAAAAACTTACAAACTTTAAGATATAGCATTGGTAAAGGGCTGCTTATACACTTTTTTTGTGCTGTAATGGTCTCATACAATCACTGTGCCAAAAAGAGATGCAAAGTTCTGCTGCCAATTTTAATTTTTATCTTCACTGGAGGAGGGTCAAGGTGGGAAACAGTGTGGAGATTATAGTTGTGGTAGTGCTAGTGATATTTTTGTCTCTGTCTGTTCACTAGAGAGGTAAGCAGTGCATGCTCAGAGCCTGAAGAGAACATTCTTACGACTGTCAGTTTCATTTTTTATGCTAGTATTTAACAGTATTTTGAGTGTGAAGTCAGTCAGCATTTCAATATAGAGCACAGCACATATACACTGTATATGTATCTGTATGTGTGTGTTAAGGAAGAGACACAGTTCTCCTAAGAGAGCTTGGTACTATAAATTTAGGTATAGTTACAGTATCAAAAAACTAATTTGTAATATCCACAACCCCAGCAGATAGTGCACTTCAACAAATTTTGTCATGATAAGGAAAGAGAGATGAGGAGATGTTGGCAGGCTTGGAAGCTTTGGCAGGGATAGCAACAAAAAAGGCAGTCTTGCAGCAAAATTGAAGAGGGACATTTTTAGGCCCAAAAATGGCAGGATAAGAAGGTAGTTAAATGCAGAAAAATTGAAATTTGGGAGCATGTATCATCCCAGCCTGTTACTCTCCCTCTTCTTTTGGAACATATTGAAAATGAAGGAGAGACATCCAAGACTGGCATTAGCAGGGCAGGGGTAACAGGAGTGCAATGATGAAAATCAGAGGTGCATTTCTATTTGGCTCCTGCTTCTGAGGCAAGAAAGACAGTATTTGTACCAAATGATTCTGAGGAAGAATCTTGTATGGGATTCTCTGAAGCATAAAATATTGAAGAGATAGTAGCCAAAGAGAATCTAGGAGATTTAGTCAGTAGTGTTTTAGCCTCCAGAAAGGTGATGGGGAAGATTGATGATATTGACAATGTTGAGATAAAAGGCTAGAAAGTGCAGGCAGCACAAGTAGAGAACATGAGTGATGTAGAGAAGGAATCACAGAAGAAAAGAAATCATTGATCTTGAGGCACTTTACAGTGTGGGAAGACCTATGTTTTGCTTAGTGTATTCATTGCAGGAATGTTATCAGTCAAGGGAAGCAAATTGGGCAGCTGACATACATTGGCATGCAGCATTATCTAAAGAAGCAGCACTAGCTAGCATTGGGCCAACAGAGCAACAAGGAAGGCCATCTAAAAAAGCCGTGAGGGCACCAAAGTGGATTACAATCCAAGAATGTCCGATCAGAACATTTTTATTCTATGAAGATGTGTTTCTTTAAAGCAAACCCGACTCTGGCAGAGTTTCGCCCCCACTTTGGGACTGCCTCAGGGGCTGTATGTAGTCAACCTTATAATATATGTAGAGTCAGTCTCGTATGACAGATTATATCTGAGGTTTTCTTTGAATACAATTGCGGCGCAGACCATCTCCGCTCCGATCGCTTGCTTTAAAGAAACACGTCTCCATAGAATAAAAATTTTCTGATTGGACATTCTTGGCTTCTAATCCACTTTGTTGCACTAGCTAGCATTGGCATTAGAGGAATGTGGCAGTATTAGCCTGGTGAACCATTCTGCCACTCCAAGTAAAAACCAGAGGAAAGAGGTTGAAAAGGAAAGACTTTTCCCCATGAAGATTTGACGGCCCATTTCAGCAGTCAGAAGGAAGGCCAGTAGCCCCTAACCATACCTTTGAAGTGGAAACCCACTATAGAAGAAATTGGGTGGTGTTATATAGCACTGACCTTAGGACAGAGGCAGGCAGTATCTAAAGCAGCAACAAGGAGCATCATGGAAATGATTGCCCTTGATGATCACCCCCCTGCAGGTAGTAGAGAACATGGCTTTTAAGTTTCTACTGCATGTGTTAGTCCCCAATTATGAAGTGCCCTCAAGGACTACATTGAGATAGAAGGTTATCTCTACTAGGGATGTGAATCGTTTTTCAACGATTAAAATTATCGTCCGATAATGTTTATATCGTCTTAAATCGTTATAGAACACGATACAATAGAAATTCTAACGATTTATCGTTAAAAATCGTTAAATCGTGTTAGTGCGCACTAACGGGTGTTAGTGCGCACTAACTCCCAGTTAATGCGCACTAACTCGATTTAGTGCGCACTAACTGAAAATGATACAAATAAACACTTTCCAGGTCACTGAAGGTCAGTTAGGAATGAATATGTGTTCCTATTGGCTGGCTGCCCTCTTATCTATTGATTTTACCAAGGTTACCACTGAGGTGATGGTTGGGGGGATGGGAAATGGAACTGGAAACTAACGAACACCAACAGAAAATGAAACAAAGTGTTCACACTTCCCAGGTCAGTAAAGGTCACTTAGGAATGAATATGTATGTATGTATTCCTATTGGCTGGCTGTGCTCTTATCTATTGATGTTACCAAGGCTAACACTGAGGTAATGGTTGGAGGGATGTGAAATGGAAACAGTTGGAAGCTTGACAAAAAAGTAATGTAATGATCAGCACTCACGTGACTAGAACTTGTTTGTTTATTATTTTTGTTAGCAGGCACCTGAAATGCTAGTGCATGTTGAATTTGCCAATCACTGTGCATTTTAGAAAGGTGGTCCTGGCTGGAACTGTACACAGTTCAAATATATGTAATTGATTGTTGGTAAGTGTATTTTTTAAGTAGCCACACTGGCACAAGTATGTTTACTTTTCCTCCTACTTAACTCACTAGCTCAGCTTTGTAAGAAGGGCTTCTCTGCTTGTGTGTTGTTTTTGTTTGGTGTGAGGAGAGCAGAAACATCAGATCTTTATTCAATCTACTACAGTCATCTCTTACAGTGCCCTATCCCTATTAATACCAGGAGTGTTGTGATCTTCCTGCACACAGTGCCCTAACCCTGATACCAGTCTGAGACAGCTCCCTCCCTGCATTACTAGTGAGAGGCTGGCTTCACAGACAGGGGGGAGCTGCCTGACCCTCACTCCTGACTTCCCCCATGTCCCAGCTAGTGAATGGTGTGAGGGTGAGGGGGGGGGGAGGATGGTGAAGTCTGAGACAGCTCCCTCCCTGCATTACTAGTGAGAGGCTGGCTTCACAGACAGGGGGGAGCTGCCTGACCCTCACTCCTGACTTCCCCCATGTTTCAGCTAGTGAATGGTGTGTGGGTGAGGGGGGGGGGGGGGATGGTGAAGTCTGAGACAGCTCCCTCCCTGCATTACTAGTGAGAGGCTGGCTTCACAGACAGGGGGGAGCTGCCTGACCCTCACTCCTGACTTCCCCCATGTCCCAGCTAGTGAATGGTGTGTGGGTGAGGGGGGGGGGGGGGGAGGATGGTGAAGTCTGAGACAGCTCCCTCCCTGCATTACTAGTGAGAGGCTGGCTTCACAGACAGGGGGGAGCTGCCTGACCCTCACTCCTGACTTCCCCCATGTCCCAGCTGGTGAGTGGTGTGTGGGTGAGGGGGGGGGGAGGATGGTGAAGTCTGAGACAGCTCCCTCCCTGCATTACTAGTGAGAGGCTGGCTTCACAAACAGGGGGGAGCTGCCTGACCCTCACTCCTGACTTGACCCATGTCCCAGCTAGTGAATGGTGTGTGGGTGAGGGGGGGGGGGGGAGGATGGTGAAGTCTGAGACAGCTCCCTCCCTGCATTACTAGTGAGAGGCTGGCTTCACAGACAGGGGGGAGCTGCCTGACCCTCACTCCTGACTTCCCCCATGTCCCAGCTAGTGAATGGTGTGTGGGTGAGGGGGGGGGGGGGAGGATGGTGAAGTCTGAGACAGCTCCCTCCCTGCATTACTAGTGAGAGGCTGGCTTCACAGACAGGGGGGAGCTGCCTGACCCTCACTCCTGACTTCCCCCATGTCCCAGCTAGTGAATGGTGTGTGGGTGAGGGGGGGGGGGGGGGATGGTGAAGTCTGAGACAGCTCCCTCCCTGCATTACTAGTGAGAGGCTGGCTTCACAGACAGGGGGGAGCTGCCTGACCCTCACTCCTGACTTCCCCCATGTCCCAGCTAGTGAATGGTGTGTGGGTGAGGGGGGGGGGGGGGGAGGAGGATGGTGAAGTCTGAGACAGCTCCCTCCCTGCATTACTAGTGAGAGGCTGGCTTCACAGACAGGGGGGGAGCTGCCTGACCCTCACTCAAGCAGAGAAGCCCTTCTTACAAAGCTGAGCTAGTGAGTTAAGTAGGAGGAAAAGTAAACATACTTGTGCCAGTGTGGCTACTTAAAAAATACACTTACCAACAATCAATTACATATATTTGAACTGTGTACAGTTCCAGCCAGGACCACCTTTCTAAAATGCACAGTGACTGGCAAATTCAACATGCACTAGCATTTCAGGTGCCTGCTAACAAAAATAATAAACAAAGAAGTTCTAGTCACGTGAGTGCTGATCATCACATGTCAAGCTTCCAACTGTTTCCATTTCACATCCCCCCAACCATTACCTCAGTGGTAACCTTGGTAACATCAATAGATAAGAGCACAGCCAGCCAATAAGAATACATATTCATTCCTAAGTGACCTTTACTGACCTGGGAAGTGTGAACACTTTGTTTCATTTTCTGTTGGTGTTCATGAGTTTCCAGTTCCATTTCCCATCCCCCCAACCATCACCTCAGTGGAAACCTTGGTAACATCAATAGATAAGAGGGCTGCCAGCCAATAGGAACACATATTCATTCCTAACTGACCTTCAGTGACCTGGAAAGTGTCTATTTGTATCATTTTGAGTTAGTGCGCACTAATCGGAAAAAACGATTTTTTAACGATTTTTCAATGAAATAATCGTGCCAAACACGATTTTCTTCTCCTGCCACACGATTTCTATCATTAAGACGATATGGAAAACGATTCACATCCCTAATCTCTACTATCTACAATCAGTACTGGAGTCACAGGGGGAGTATCATGGGGAGCCACAGGGGGAGTATCGTATTTCACCAGTAATAATTGGACTAGCATGAATGCAATCTATAGCCTAGCACAACGTCGCACCTTGGCCTAAGCCTAGGCTCGAAGCCTTGGCCTCGCCTAGGGCATAGGCCAAGGCCCAAAGTAGGGGCTATGGCCTAGCCCCAATTACAACACCACAGTCTTGGTATAGGACCAAGCTGACACAGGAGACTCGGCCGAGACTCTTTTAAGTTCTTACCAGATCCATTGGGTTTGTGATGGCAAGGCTGGGCCTCGGGTACTGAATTCTGGGCCTTAGCCTAGGCTAGAGCCTGAGCCCAGACCCAATTCAATGACCCAATTTGGAGGCCTGTTCCTGATGCCAGGAACATGGCTTGGACTCAGGCCCAATGCCGTGACCTAATCCGTGGCCTGGCCTGAATGCTGGGTCGCAATGCCTGGGCCTTGGCCTAGGCCAGAGCCAGGACCCAGGCCTGACACCTGTTGTGTTCGTCGGTGCCCGACACCCTCTCTCCACCCTCCTTACCTCTCTGGTACCTCCCTCTCTGTCTGCGGGAAGACTGGCTACCGTGGTGTTTCCTGCCACTTGTTCTTGGGTATTCCCGGACTGGCTCGACGCTGCAATCACCATGTTTCCTGGAGGCCTAGGGGCACACACGTGGTGTGGCCCCGACTGAAGTACCAGCATTGGCGCGAACCTCGGGGACGTCCCCCGAAGATGACGTCACCCGTGACGGATATTTAAGGTCTTGGAATTTGCTAACACATCGAGTTATCAAGGACACGGATTGACAACGGACTTGCTTTGTCTGTCTAAGCTACTCTGCCTCCTCAGACTTACCAGAGTTACCCGCTCCTTGGGGGCTTCGCTCTCTCCTTGTTTTTTTCAGGTGACAGTCTGGAACCGGTACTCGCTCCTCGAGGGCCCTCATCCCAGACTTACTTTGTATACTCTTCTGTCTGGAAGTCTTCACTACCAACTATCTCAGCTACATCAGTGAGTTACCATCGTTCTCTCTGAGCTTTCCCTGGAACCAGGTACTCGCTCCTCGAGGCCCTATACTTTCCAGCTCCTGAGCTTTATTGGGACATTGTGTGAGTGTTACATCTGCATATCCTGCCTAATCACTATATCTCAGTCTCTCTTCAGCTCAGCCTCCAGGGATCGCTGTTCCAGTATCTGAGGGACTACAGCCCAGCCGGGCTTTCCAGCTCACTACTGCCATCTCTGGTGGTTCAGTATACTGTCTAATAAAGAACTAGTGTGTGTTTACCTCCTAACTCTGAGCCTGACCGGTGGTCCCTCTCGGGATCATTCCCCGGGGGTGTGGTCATCTGCCACTGATCCAAGGATCCACCCTCAACTATCTGATTCCTCCTCCCATCAGGCATCAGATCAATAACAGATTGCTAACTCCTAGCAGACTGTTAACTCCGAACTGAACAACACCATGACATGGCCCAGAGGCAGGATCACGATGCTGGAAGCAGGCCTGGACCCAGGCCCTATCTGGGGGCCTGGATGTCAGATCCCAATGACTGGGCCTCTGCCTAGGGCAGAGCTTGTATCCAGGCACGATGCTGCAACCAGGCCCGAAGGCCAGGTCCCGAAGCCAGGGCCTAGGCCTGGACCCAGGCCTGATGCCTTGACCCGACTTGGAGGCTGGGCCCCGATGCTGGGACCTTGACACAGACCCAGGCCAGATGCTGTGACCTGAGTCTTGACTTGGTCTGGATGCCAGGTCACAACACCAGATCCTTGGCCTAGTCCAGAGCCTGGACAAAGGCCAGACACTGCAACCTGACCCGTAGGCCAGACACAATGTCTAGGCTATAGTCGAGGGTCAGGCCCAGATTGGAGCAATGGCCTCGCAGCTTCTCATATGACATTCTCTTCTTTTTTCTGATGCTGTGTGCTGGGGTAGCACCTAAGTTAATTATCACTGGTGCATTTACCAGTGTATATCACCATTTTGATGTACGGCAATTTTATTGCAAGGCAGTACATAAAAATGGCGCCATACACTGGGGTAAATTTGCTATTTTTCCAGGTGGAAGAGATGAGTGATGGGCACTGGAAGCCTCTGGAGGCCTTACTATTTTTTTCAGGTTTTTTGGGAGAGTTAATCTTTATTTTGTTTTATTGAACAAAATAAAATAAACATTAAATTAAATTAAATTCATGGGGAAAAATGAACCCCAAAACAACAACAAAAAAAGAAACAACATTTTTACTTCTGTACACCCTTATTAAAATGTACACACAATACTGCAAATATGTTCCTTTTCTTGAGGTTTATGAAATATTATATGTGTGTCTACATGATACTTATGCATGTATATGCTATTTTTTAATGTGCAGCCACCAAGTAAGGCTTTAAAAATTATCTCAATAGATTGTATTTTCAATCCTTTATGTGTACTTTTCCAGCAAAAATTTACCCACAAAACAAGCATATGCAAATGAACATGCATAATTTGTACTCACAACAAGTTCCAATAGTCCTTGCCTCGAAAGGTTTGAAAATGTACTTATCACTGTGGAAATTCTAATAATTGCTCAACATGAAGCGTGGTTACAAGTCCATAAATTGAATTAGGGTAGAACCAGAAGCAAATCAGTCATTTTTTTAAAAAATGGAGCTCGTTCGTTACCCTAGTCCCAAGTCATAAATGAATTACAGTGAATTTTCTTCATTGGTAATGGTAAAGATAATATCAGTATGAAACATGGAAATTTATTGTTTGCTTAAGTGTTTTGGATTAAGGCATATATGTGCCTGATTAGTACACAGGCTATGAAACGGAAACTGTATTATGGATCAACTATGACTTTTCTTTCATTTAAACACCAGTTATAAAATAATCACGTTATATTATTTACCATGCTACATCCCATTTAGTACCAATAACGTGTTAAAATTATTTTTGCAAACTCTGAGTTATGAGAACAACTTCTAAAGCAACCATATCTTGAATGTTAAACTTCAAAACATAATCATTATGCTCTCCAAAGAACATAAGGAGCATTGTTTGTTTATTTCACAGTTATATTTGAACTTAGAACTAAGTACTTTGCACACGTTTGAACAATTTTGTAAATAATAAAAGAAGTTTTACAGTACTGACTTTACACACATTGTACTCTAATTAAAGCTTTCACAAGATAATGTCAAAGGAAATATATTGTCTTTTCCAGAAATAATGATTTATACTCCAAAGTGAAAAAGGTAATTAAATGTTGCCTCTGAGGGTTTTTAGAAAACTAATCTATAGTTAGCAAAAATGAATCTGTCAAAGAGATTAGAAAAAAAAAACATAAAATTGTAGGCAATTACCATTTTATTGGATTTCCTAAAACATTTTAGACAAGCTTTTAAGATCTATATTCATTTCATTAAGTTAAACTTAGGAACTGCGGAGACTACATGAGGGGCAGTTTCCCCTCTAAAACAAATCTAAAATATTTGGTTAGTCCAATAAACATGCATCAGCTGTATCCTGTTTGTTTTCTTTATCAGGATTAGATTGGAATTCTGCTGCTGTACTACACAGTCTTAGTGGCATATTGAGTTTAAAAAAATAATACAATTACAGTATAAAAAAAACCCCACAAAGGCTACTGTGAGCTATTTATACTTATTCAAGCAAGAGTTAAAAAATGTATTGTTAACTGAAAATATGTCGACAAGAAGTCCCTTTTAGTACATTCAGAGCTGTGAATCTTTGCTTCTTCCCAGCAAGTGAATGGAAACCCCAATGGATTTCTGACTTGTTCCCATATGTTTCCTTTCCGGTAAAAACAGAGGAGAGTGGTGGATTCTCAATGACATAGCAGCACAAAAATGCAGCCTTTGGAGGAAGCGATCACATATCTTTGCCAAGCAATGGCTTAGGGGGAGACCAAAATTTCACACAGAAGTTCAAGAAACAAAAGACTGGGCTGGAGGAGTCCCAGGCTGCCACTGGTAATGTGTCCTTCAGGTCGGCTCCCAGCCAGGTGGCCTGTGCCCCCTCCTTTTCTCTCTACCTTGCTCTGGTGGCGAGAAGGGGAGGGGGGAGGGCTTGTCCTTGTATCAGGAGAAGTTGATGAGGGTTCCCCCTTCCTTCCTTCCTTCCTCCTTGTGGGAACTTTGAACCACGGCAGGAGCTGGAATGCTCCCAGATTGGTCTATTCCCATAAGGATCCATTGATCGTGTGGTGTATTTCTTTACTGGCTTGCTGGGGACACCACCGTTTTTTTTTTTCTCACCTGCTCTGGGATCCCCTGCTTTTTTTATTTTCAGAAGATGGACATGGCATAAGCATGTTGGAAGTCTGCAAGGCTGTGGGATGAAGCTGGAAGCACAGGAAGAAATGAGACCAACCCCTGGGACATCTCTGGGCTACCAATTCCATCCTCAGAGGAGGCAGTTTTGTCTTGTGGTGACAGCCTTTATCAAGTCCCTCTCAGTGTTTTTGGTTTCAGGTGCTCTGGAGAATGAGAGCCCATGTGAGGTGGGTGTGGCTTAGGAAGAGTGAGGTGTCTTGGGCATAGTCTCTCATGCTGGCATGGGAGCAGGTGAAGAGTCGACCCTTATAGGCAGGCAATGTGAGTCCAGAGTAGGTGATTCTGCTAGCATCCCTGCCAATGCCATCAGTCCAGCACTCCCTTCTTTACTCTCTTCAGATGTCAGGGTTTGCTGTGAGAGGTCAGTTGGCAAGACTTCCTCCAGAGGCAGGGGTGCATCCTGGTCACGCAGGCTTCGAGCTGCTTACTTAGAGAAGGTGCCTAATGGGAGGGACCAGGGCTATGTTCCTGACCCTCAATGTGGTGGTAAGGGCCAGGCAGGAAGTGTAGGTTACCCAACCAGCGTGGGCATGCTACTGGCAGTCTGTGCTGCAGTAGAGCTCCTTGGTGTTCCACAGGGTGAACCTGTTCCAGAACAGACCAACAATCAGAAATAGGAGTCTGGGCTGGGAAGCAGAAGACCCTTGTCGAATCATGAGGGTTTAGAGGCCTGGAATCTACATGGCATCGATGAAACAGAATTGAGTGATCACCAGGATCTGGTTAGCTGTGAGTCGGATGCATTTGGGGGTTGGTGGCCAATGTAGATTTATGGTAGTCTTCCCAGGCAAATGTGGGACACGTCAGGTTGACAGCATGAGGTAGGGAATGGAGGGCCATTGGCCTGGATGGATGGATGTTAGTGCTTGGGAGGGTTATGGGGGATATTAAGTCTTGAGATAGAGGGTGGGTTAGAGGAAGATAGTGTTCTCAGAGAACTCAGGGAAGGTTGAGGGGAGTCTGAGTGAGTCCATGTTGGATGATCCATGGGAGTGAGGCATGGGGGCAGAATATAAGTTCAAGAAGCTAGGGTTTCTTGTTTTTCTGGCCTGCAAGGTAGAAAGGATTAGCTGAGCATATCTCAGCAGGAAACCTGGATGTTGTAGATGTGGACCCTTAGGCCGAGGTGGAGTTGGTGCAACCCACAGGCAGAGCTGGCAGGCAGAGCTGGCTGAAGGAGAGACCAAACTGGAGCTTTGTCAATACCAATCCACGTTCCCCTTAGGTTGAGCAATCAAACAGTGTAAGGTTCAGGCTGTGGTCAGAGGCAGGCAGCATTCTTGCAGTGTCATGGTTCAAGCAGTGTTCTGGGAAGGTGGAGTTCAGTCAGAAACAGAAGCAGGCAGTGATCAGGGGCAGGCAGAGATCATGCAGCATCGAGGTCCTATCAGAGGTCAAGCCAGAATTCCAATCCAAGTCAAAGCCAAAAGTCTGGTCTGAGATTGAAGCAAGAAGTCCAATCCGAAGAGACAAGGAAAAAAGAGGAGGAAGGAGGAGGAAGGACTATAAGAGCATGATAAGACAATGAAGACAGATGATGTGAAGACTGACCATGAAGACAAGAACTCAGGGGACAAACCAGACTGCCAATTGACCATGAACAGGACACAGAAGCTCAGGAACAACACACAGTGAAAAACAGGAACCAGGAACAAAAAGTAGGAACCAGGAACATGGAGGCAAAGCACTTCTCTAAGTGGAGTTTTATTGCCAATGCAAGGAGGATCTACAGGGCTGGCCCTATATAGACCCAACTGGTGATGTCATCTCTAGGCACCGCTGGAGATTTTCTGCCACAGTCCTTTTAAGGAGGCACTTAGGGAGGGCCCACGACAAAGATGGTGTTGGAGCAAGGCAGCGTGCAATGGTCTGCTGCACATCCCAAGACAGCTGGCATCAGCAGGGGCTGCCTGTACAGGAGGAGTGCAGTGATCAGGGCTGTACTCTCTTGGGGGTCAGCTCTGGTGTTGGGAACGCAGGTAAGAGTGGTGGTTCATGGTCTTATCCTGTGGATCACCGAACGCAACCCTGGAGGGACCATAACCCCACTTTATAGGATAAGAATCGAGATTAGGAAAATATTTCTGGAAAGTCTGCTTAAACAAGCTCTTCTACTGTGGCACTTTAAATTGGTGAGTCCATAATGGTGGTCTGGAGTGGACAGAATAAGAGGGAAATATATTGGTCATCCTCTTTGAAATTGTCTTCCTTTTCATCCTTTTCTAGTTCTTCTGTGTGTGGGAGGTGGGGCAGGGCTCTGAGGTCCTAGGCAGTATATGGGCCTACCTGCCTTGGTTCCACTTACAAAATTGTGGCAAGAGGTGCCTAAAGGAATGAGGAAAAAGATAAGAAAGATAATTTATATTAACATATTTAAGTTGTTAGAGTGCAGGAGAGGGGAGAGGATGGGTAGCGGGAAGAAAAAAGAAGATTAAAGAAGGTAAGCTCAGGAATAAAGTGCCTAGGAGCATCCTCCAATGGGTTCAGAATTTTCTCAGACTGAAGAGCATCATTGGTCATTATGACCCAACCCAATACAGTTATTTGCTGGCATATGCAGACAGCATACTTGGAGCATATAAGGATTATGAAGAATGGGTCTGGTTGAACTATGATGAATGGTTTTGGAAAAAAAAGGAAGAAAATCATTTTATGTCATGGGGAACTCAAGATATTAATCTGTGGTTAACTCAAATGATGAACAAAGTAGGATGGTGGGCCAGGGTCATATGAGTTGTTCCTTTCATCCTTCTTGAGAAGCTGCCATTTCCAGTAAAGGTGGCAACCAGTCACAGGTGCACAGTTCAGGCCAGGTCATCTGCTCATATTTTAACAAATCCTCCTGCCTTTTAGACTGTAAATTCAATCATTCCTGTGCCACTTGTGGCAGGAGGCATCCCATATCTAAGTCCATCAGGTGACTTTCTGCCCCTCCACCAGGTCTGAAAACAAGGATGGCAAATAAGAGACTTTTGACCATTAGGGCTTCAACTCCATTAGGGTGGGAGCAATGAGGGGGTGATTGGTAGAGATGTGCAATCATTTATCACGAATTAGGCAATTTCAACGAAACTGCCTAATTCATTGTGGATTGGGGGCCCCGAACCCCGACACGGATTTTCGGGTTTGTAAGGGGGGAGGGGCACATTTTATTTTTTTAAATTAAAAACCACCCCAAGCATTACAATTAACTATAATGCAACCCCCCCCCCCCCCCCAACCATCCCGATCCCTCCCCAAGACTTACTAACATCCCTGGTGGTCCAGCGGGGTCCCGCGGGTGATTTGTCCCTCCGAGCCCGGCGTGCATGCCTTGCTCAAAATGGCGCTGATAGCCTCTGACCTATATCACAGGAGCTACCGGTGCCATTGGTCAGCCCCTGTCACATGGCCATCAGCACCATCTTGTGCTCCTGCCATGTGACAGGGGCTGACCAATGGCACCGGTAGCCCCTGTGACATAGTATGGGCAAAGGCTATTGGCGTCATTTTGATTACTGGCAGCCGACGACGAGATTGTTCCCGGACCCCTGCTGGACCCCCAGAGACTTTTGGCAAGTCTTGGGGGGTCAAGAGGCCCCCCCCAGCTGGCCAAAAGTCCCTGGGGGTCCAGCGGGGGTCCCGGAGCGATCTCCTGCCCTCGGGCCGTCAGCTGCCAGTAATCAAAATGTCACCGATAGCCTTTGCCCATACTATGTGACAGGGGCTACCGGTGTCATTGGTCAGCCCCTGTCACATGGTAGGAGCAACTGACCAATGGCACCAATAGCCATTGCTGGCCCGAGGGCAGGAGATTGCTCCAATAGCCATTGCTGGCCCGAGGGCAGGAGATCGCTTCGGGACCCCTGCTGGACCCTCAGAGACATTTGGCCAGCTTGGGGAGGGCCTCCTGACCCCCCAAAAACTTGCCAAAAGTCCCTGGGGGTCCAGTGGGAGTCCGGGAGCGATCTCATCATCGGCTGCCAATAACCAAAATGGCGCCAATAGCCTTTGCCCATACTATGTCACAGGGGCTACCGACGCCATTGGTCAGCCCCTGTCACATGGTAAGAGCACTATATGGCGCTGATGGCCATGTGACAGGGGCTGACCAATGGCGCCGGTAGCCCCTGTGACATAGTAGGTCAGAGGCTATCGGCACCATTTTGAGCGAGGCAGGCATGCCAGGACAAATCGCTCGTGGGACCCCGCTGGACCGCCAGGGATGTTGGTTAGTCTTGGGGAGGGATCGGGATGGTGGGGGGTGGTTGTATTTAATGTTTTGTAGTAAGTTTTAATGCCTGGGGTGGGTTTTTTTAGCTTCATTTTCCCGCATCATTTTTTGGGCCGGTTTCAGTTTTCCCTGTTTAGTTTTTCCAAAAAAGTAACCGAGGAAAACCGAACTTTACTCCGAAGCGTCCGACTCAAAAAATGACCCGGTAGTAAAAAATGAAGGTCATCTCTAGTGATTGGATGCTTACCCTCACTCTGAAATGGCCACTAAGTTAAAGGAAGGATGGAGATTCCACATTCTGTTTGTTGCCTATTCATCCAGATAGCTTTTCTCTGGTGTGTTTTTTTTTCCAGGGTCACTATTTTGTTGACCAGTGTCTTCCCATGGGATGTTCATGTTCAGTATCCTGTTCATTGCTTAAGATGTGCAGCAATTTTATATACTAGATAACTGGGCATTCTATGGAAATTGACACTTTGGTTTATTACTTGGACAACTTTTTATTTGTGGGCCCAACTGGTGGCAGCTCTTGTGCTGACTTGTTGTCTGGGTTTTTATGGCTTGCTGACTAGTTTGGTATTCTGGTTGCAATAGAGAAAATTGAGGGTCCAGATTTGAGGCTCACTCTTTTAGAGATCACATTGGATTCAGTAGTGACGATTTTGTGATTTCCTGGGGAGTAGGTGAGAATGCTCAGGGATGTGGTGGCACAGGTAAGGGCTGTGAAGAAGGTTGCCTTGCACTAGGTGCAATCTTTGATTGGTTCCTTGAATTTCATGGCAGAGTCATTCCGATGAGTAGGGTCTTTATCAGAATGTTAGCAGCAGCCATGGTGGGAATTCAGAAAGGGCATTATTTATTTCATTTGTGTTACTGACAAGATTGGGGAGGAATTGGAGCTGTGGTCCCAATTTTTGGAAGCTTTTAATGGCATTTGTGCCATGCCAAGAAGCCAGTTTCAAACAGAGATTTGGAGTTGTATACAGATGCTGCTGGTGCTGTGGAATTCGGGGTGTATTGGAAGGGGATGAGGTGGACATTCCTCTTGGTTCAAGCTGGGATTGACCAAGAACATCACATTTTGTAGCTTTTTCCATTGGTGGTGATGGCCTTTTCCATATGAGGGAAAACATTGAGGGATAAGCAGATTCTGTTTTGGTGCAATAACCTGGCAGACATTGAAATTATTAATCACTAGTCTGCTAGGTATCGACATTGAAATGGAATGTTTCTGCCAAAGCATGGCACATTCTTGGTTTATAAAACTCTAATAGATGCTCTTTCTCATTTGAAGTGGCAGGTATTTTGAAGTCATGGGTTCAGAATAGGAGAAAGTGAGCTTTCAGTTTTTTGAAGGATTGCGTCCAAAAGAGTGCAAACCTATCTGTGAACCTGTCAACTTTTGTGTGTCCTGATATAGAAGATTTTTCCTCCCTCCTCATGTCAATTTTTGGTTTTCCTTTTTAATTTTTATGTGTTTTAACGTACCTGGGTATTGAACTGAGTGTTTGTAAACTGAGTGTTTGTAAACTGAGTGTTTGTAAACTAGAGGTGTGGTTTGTCTCTTTCAGAGAATATGAGTCAACTGTAAGGAGTTCTGAGGAGGAGTGGGTTTTCATTTATTCCTGACAGAAGGAGTCTATTTGGACTTTTCACTAGGTTCATTATAATCTCACGGAGATTCAAGCAGAAAAGAAGTAACCAAGGTGTTGATAAAATACCATGAGTAAAGAGAAGGAAGAAGAACTTCAGGAGAAGAAGACTGATTGGGATTTGTTTTGGGTGGACTTTGGCTAAATCGGATGTTAAGAACTACCCCTATCAATTGGGAGGGAGATAAAAAACTGCCCCAGAACTGATTGGAGAGGAAGAAAACAACTGGATTTATAAATTAAAAATTATTTGAGCCATCTATATAAATTTGTTGGAGAGAAGAGAGGTAACAAATCTAAGACTTGAATTTATCATATTAACAGTGGAAACAATTAAAGCTGTAAAGAACCTTCATCAAGTTCACCATTCATCAGTAAAGTTATGCTGGAAACCATCTAATGCTTCCAGTGTGATTATTGCTGCTGTGAGGATTAGTGCTGATTACATTAACTTAAAAATTGCGATTTGACTTAAAGCAATGCACAGGGCCTAGAAGAGAATTCTTCTCCCCGTTCAGGGAATCATGGACACTGAGATAAATTAAGAACTTGGGAAGTCATAAACTAAGAGATTGGGTTTGAGGTGTGGTTTATGGGGGCCTTTATCTGGGGCTATCAGCCCAGGAGTTACACTTGTGTAGGAGCAGGAAAACGGGCTGGGGCCTGGGAGATCCTGAATGCCCATGTTAAAGGCAGGCTGGGCTGGGTGGAATTCGGGGACACTGTGGATATTAATATAGCCTTCACGCTGGCACCCATCCAGCTGGCCTGTCCCTCCTCCCTCCCCCTTCTCTATCCATTTTGCTCTGCTAGCAGAGGGGGGAAGCTTATCCTTGTATTGTGAGCAGTTGATGAGAGTTTCCCCCCTCCCTTCCTTCCTTCACATGAGAATTTTAAACCATGCTAGAAGCTGGAAAGCTCTTGGGTTGGTCCATTCCTATGAAAAACCTTTGAGCATGTAGTGCCTTCCCCACTATTTAAGAGGCTTGTGGAGGCAACTCATTCTTTCCTCTCCTGCTCCAGATTCCCCTACATTTTTCCATCCTCCCTCTCTTTCCTATTTTTTCTGTTCATGGTTATGTTTGTCACAGTGGTAGTAATTAGAGATGTGAATCGTGTGCCCGATCGTCTTAACGATCGGGTTCGGCTAGAGGGGGGAAAAAATCTGATCGTGGCTGATGTGAATCTGAATTGGTTCCGATTCACATCGTTATTTTTTTTGTTGTGAGGCCCGACCCTTTAAAATTAACCCCTTACCTTCCCCTACCCTCCCGAACCCCCCCAAAACCTTTTACGATTACCTGGTGGTCCACATCCCTAGTAGTAATCATATATACTGTTGTTTAGTTTCTCTGTTGGATGGCCTGTAACCACTGTTTTTAAAGGGGGAGGGGATGATTGTATGGGTGGTACAGATAGTACGTGCAAAGCTGCACGTTGTTCCGCAGACATATTATAATAAGCTCTTCTAGGTTGTTGCTCCATTGTTTCAGGATCTTTAAGAACTAAGTCACAACATGTTTGTAAATGTGGGTCCAGTGGACCTGAGGGAAGTTTTACTATCTAGAGACAATGATCAAGCCAACTGACAAAGGGGAACAGTCGTTGTGATAGATACAAACAAATACAATGAGGAAATGCTGCAACAGCTGAGCAATTCAAAGTACTACACCCTTCTTTCAGAAGATCCTGCTTCCCATTTGAAGGACAATATCGGATCTTTTATCACAGGCCACCAGTCGCAGTTTTGTGACACCTCTTCCCCTCCCACTTATCCATAACAATCTCAGGGTGACCAGAAGTAAAACGTTCCCAGGTATGGAGAGTGATTTTTTTTTATTCTTATTGATTTTAATTAATTAGGTGTTATTTGATCTGTATGATCTTGTGAAATATTTTATTGGTGTTTGAAAAATTTACAAAAATATATTAAATGAGGTTTTAATTCTTGCATGTTATTTTGTTTATCAGATGTTTTGAAATATTAATTCTTTTTATGAGTATGGTTTTACTGTAATGGTTGATGCTTTACATTTCTTGATTTTATTGCTTAATGTTTTCTGAGGCTTGGAATTGTTTCTGTTTTCCCACTGGATTACATACAGAGTCTGACGTTGCGGTTTCCAGTTCAGTTTCTACCTGCACTTTTCCATTTATACTTTATAGACACACAAAGGGCCGGATTTTAAAAGGGTTACGCACGCCGGGCCTATTTTAAAAAGGCCCGGTGATGCGCGTAAAGCCCTGGGACACGTGTAAGTCCCGGGGCTTGCAAAAAGGGGTGGGGGCAGGGGCAGGTTCCCACGACAGCGGCCATATTTGCCGCTGTGCTGGGGATCACGTGCCGGCAGTCGGCCGGTGCGTGCAACTTGTGCCTGGCCAGAGGCAGGCCCAAAAGGTAAGATAAACATTTTGGGGGGGTTAGAGTAGGGCTTGGGGGGGGGGAAGGTTAGGGGGTAGCACGCGCGCATGTAGGCTGCATGTGCTCCTTTTAAAATCTACCCCAAAGTGACCACAAGTATTCTGTATTTAGTAAGGGTCCATCTGTGTTCTGCATGTGTGAGAGAGGTTAAGTATTCTGCTGACATGTTGTTTCTATGTAGGGATCTATAGCAGCTTGACCTGATTGTTTTCCTAATAGGTGGTGTATTGGTGCTTTAGGTGCCTGCTGCAATATTTGCAATGCTGTCTTTTCATAGGTTGGGTTGTAATTGAGAGTTGGCAGTTAGTGTTGATTTGGAATGGGAGATTTATTATATTGTAATTGTAACTTAGTTTGCTCATAGCTTTCTGAGGGCCAAGCCCACACCTAACATGCGTTACAAAAGACCTAATATCATATGTGTTTCAAATGTCTGTTTTACCTTTATGCAGGTTTTTCTGTTTCACACCACAGCAGTGCATGTAAATATAACATACATGCTTGCTATATTTTTACTTCAAAAGACTGTATTTTCATTGTCCTTTTTCATATAAATGCATCATTTTAAATTGTGTGTGGAGAGGTCCAGGCACAAGCTGTAAGATTCACTTAGGCTGCTTAATATCCTTGCACTAGCCCTGTCAGCAGCACCCTGTGGTGATGTGCTAGAGGGGTTCCCATCCCTCCTCAGTGAGAAGAGACCCCTTGCAATGGTGAGAGGGAGGGAGGGGTTGAGTGACTATGAAGGAAGAAAGGGGGTGAATGACAGAGTGAAAGTGTGAGGTGCGTGGCAGGGGAGAGTGAGTGAGAGGAAAAGGGGATTGAAGAATTGGAAAAGGGGAGAAAGAAGAAGAGAGAGTAGAAGGGTTTTGTGTGTATATGTGAGAGAGGAAAAAGTCTGTATGTTCCCTGCTTCCCTCCACTAATCCATGTCAATCTCAGGTTGACTGAAAATCAAAAGTTCCCAGGTGTTACTTCAAAACGTTTCTGGCAGTGAAAGGTGTTTGTGTGACACCAGAATTTGATTTTTTTTTTTTGTATGATGAGTTGGTATGGGCTGTCTCTTGGAGAGAGTATCCGTTTTGGGTACCTTAGCAGGGGTGGCGGGGAAGGACAGGCATCTCATCCTACCATATCCCTTGTCTCAGGCAGCAGATTGCTATGAGCTGTCCTGGCATCAGTTACTGATAAAGTAAAGCACTGCTGGCTCCTGCTCTGGGCTGCCAAAGCTCTGAAATACCTCCCACAGCCTGAAGTCACCATCAAAGGCCGGTTCAATGTTGCCCATGTTAGCATGTCAAAGGAGACATTTTGAGCCTGGCCTTTAAGTGATGATGTCAGGCTGAGAAGGCAGCTCAGAGAGTTGGTTACATGGCAGCAGCAGCAAATTTTCTAATGCATCATCAGGCAGTCACCCTATGCGCCTGCCTTGTCCCTGTGCTTTTCTAATACCCAAATCATGCCACCCTCTCCCTTCCTGCCCCTCCCCCTTCCCCCACAATGACGTAAAAGATCTCAGTGCCCCCTTTCCTCTGATCCTCTTGATCCCCTGGTGTTCTCAATACCTTATAGTTTTGTTTGCCAGGAGCAAGGTACTCCCTGCTCCTCCACGCTGCTCTAAGATTGTCTAAGATTTTTTCAACTTGACAGTCCTGGGGTAGAGAGAAACAATCACATATTGACACAGCCAGGAATGTACAAATTTCCAGTTGCAGCAGTTAAAGTAAAATTACAGTAGGATCTACTAAACTAAGGTACTTGGTGTAATAAACCTTGTGGGGATTAGCTCACAGTAAAACAGCTCAGGAATACATTAGTTTACAATGGCTTAGCAAATGGGATCTTCAGTCAGCTCTACAGAAAATGTCAGGTAGCCATTCTCTGTCTATATCTTTCCCACAACCATTGGCACAATGCCAGCTTAGTGGTAGCTCTGCTTTAATTATATACACTGTACTGTCTCACATATATTACCAACTTTCTCCTGCAGTTAGAAAGCAGGCATCCCAAATCACAGCTAAGCACAGTGTCAATGACCCTAAAAGCACAGTTTGCCTTCTCCTGTAAATGGAAATTTTTCTAATATATTCTTTCACTATAAGTTTTCAAAGAAGGAGTTTGACTGAACAAAATAGTCACTGGATGTTCAATGTGCTCTTAGTTTCATTTTCACCTAAAAATGATGGTCAAAACCATTCAGCTACCAGCTGGGATAAGCTGGTTGGAAAAATGATGAAATACAATTGGACATGCTCCTTCCTTGTTACATCCCCAAAAGGATCCATTCTGTCTTGAAGACGTTAATCAGTCTGAACCAAATGAGCCAAAAAGGACTCAGATTTTTCAGAGGACTGTACCCATTCAGTTCAAATGACCGGAACCAAACCAAAAATAACCTGATTTAGATCAATTTTCACTTTCATATCATCCATTTGCACATCTCTATTACTGTGAAGGGATGCAATTCTTAACAAGCATGGAAGAAAGCTTATAGTGGTGAACTTTACTACTTTAAAATAAATGTTCTGTACCCAATAAATCAGGTGCTTCCTTTGAAATTATGTCAACCCTTGCAACAGCCTTTGGCCTTGACAAGCTACATGGTTCCAGGAAACATTAAAACTTTCCGTTTCCTTCCTGCTTACATAGTGAGTGTGAAGCTTATTTTGGAGAGGGTTTCCTGTGTGATGCCATACTATGGCAAATAATATGTGTTTCTGTGGTCTGTTATTTACTCTTTCTGAGTCCACTGGCATTTTGGAGAATACCATTATTCAGAAAGAAAATTTGTAACTCAAGTGCTTTACAGACTTCCTAGCTGTACTAAATGAGATTTCTCATTTTGAAAAGTAAAACATTGATTTCTTTTTTTCTGCTTCCTGAAATTTCTCAAAATAAATAGCTTAAAATTGAAAAAAAAAGTTATGCACTAAAGTTCTTCTCCTTTGGATTCTGCACTTACTCCTGTAGCAAAGAAATAGATGCAGCAGCAGCAGCAGCTTTGGAAAACTCTGCACAGCCCACGGGGACCTTCCACCACTGACTCTTTTGTGGTTGATGTAAGGTTTAACGTGTGGCTGGAAAATATCAAATGCTTCATGTTCTGAATGATGGAAAAAGCAGCAGCCCCCCAGCTCTATTCTCTGCTGGTTGATCTAGATACCGAACATGTCTGCTGAGATATCCTTTTTAAAGGTCAGCATTTATGACATTAAATAAACAGATTTCTGGTCAGTTACTGTGTCTCCAGACTAACGTGCCTGGTGGGAAAACTATGTGAGGGGGGGGGGGGGGGGAGTGCATGCCAACATTTCAAACCACTCAGCTCTGTTCAGCTGGTGTCTGCTTTTGCAAAAAAAACTGATAAGTTCTTAATTCATGGCACCATCCTGGATATTCTACATAGTCTCTCTGTATCTGTTTCAGGAGATAACTCCTCTATATTTTAATTCTTAACTTCTTTGATCAAGGGCTGTTTTATTTATTGCTCATGACCTGGGAGAAGCGATTTGCTAGAAATTCAATCTGTGGATCACAAGCCTCACTTTGATCAGTTCCAGCTCTGGTTTACTTTGAATCATGGAGAAATGATGATTTCTGAAGTAACTCATCTGGGATTTTAGCCTTTACATATATATATATATATATATATATATATATATATATATATATATATATATATATATATATATTTTAAGCATGCACAATCAGATCTTCCCATCTCCTCCATTTAAGGTCAGATTAGATCTCAGTGTGTGTTTTGGGGAGGTGAGGGAGGACAGTTCATGTTGGGTAGTTCTGTCTGGGGGGAGGGAAGAGTTAAGGAGAAGACAATAGTGTGGTACAGAAAAAATTAAAGGGAACAGTTAAAAATTCAATTTACAGGAAAAAGCAAACTGTGCTTTTAGAGTCATTGACCCTGTGCTCAGCTGTGATCTGGGGTGCCTGATATCTTGTAGCAGGAAAAAATCTGTAATCTCCGTGAGATAGTTACAGTGTATGTCATCATCATCAAGGTAAGGCTTTGACTGACACTGTGCCAGTGGCTGCAGGAAAGATATAGACCAGGGCTTCTCAAACCTGTCCTGGGGACTTCACAGCCTGTCGGTTTTCAGAATATTCAGAATAAATATGCATCAGATAAAATTGCATACCATAGAGACTCAGTATATGCACATTTATCTCATGCATATTCATTATGGATATCATGAAAAGTTGACTGGCTCTGGTGTCCACGGGACAGGTATAGGAAGGCCTGATATAGACAAAAAAAGGTCTGTTTCATGAGGCCTGTGTAATATCTATGCACTGCACAAGACAATTTTTGTTTTCTCCTTGTAGTGTGACAGTGTAGTGTACTAATTCTTGTGTGTGTGACTCTTGCAATAAGTTTGACTAAGCTTATTCTTAGTGTACGAGGCACTCAGCAAGTATCATCAATTCACTCACAGTGCTTGTGCTGTGCTCTGTTTGTGATAAAAGTAACTGGCTGCTCTGCTGTTGGTGTGTGATTCCACACTAGGTTATGCCAACATTGTCACGCAAAAATGTCTATCCAGTAGTAATCTGTTTGAATAAATTCCATCATTTCACTGGCATTAAGAGGCATACATGGGAATGGAAGAGGAAGGGCTATTCTTCCTCCACAGAGACATGAGGCAAGCTCAAGTAGCAGTGGTGATGATGCGATCAGAGGATAAGAACCAGGAGCCCTCCTGACAAGCTCAAAAGGGATGAATTTTTGAAGAGGGGAAAACCAGTTCAAGATGCAGCATTGCTTGAGAAATTGGAACCGCAGCAGCTACTTGTTACTTCTACCTCCACTGTTGGTGTTGCCATCAGGGCTGGCTCTACAGCAAATGATGACCTGGACAAAAATCATTGATCGTGCCCCCCCCCCCCCCCCCCCATACATCCTCCTCTCTTTTTGCCTTCCTCTCTCTATCCATTCTTTGCACTTTCTCCCTCCCTCCAGGAGAAACCTCCCTGGGTTTTGTTAAATGTAATGTAGGAGTCAAGGCTCCCATTTAGATTTAAAGGGCCATGAAAAATTTAAAATTGCACAGCAAATAAGAAGAATTTGAGCAGCGGTCAGGGCTCACCCCCACTCACATGGGGCCACCACTTGAAGCGATGCTGACACCCCAAAATATTAAAAATAGATTTAAGGCCATATGCAATGCAAGTCAATAACTAGTGCCCCCTACTCACTTTTCCAAAGTCTTCAAGGCTGATGCAACACCCCCACCCCCCACTCCAATAGTAATCCACAATAGTTGGGGGTAGAGTGCCCCCCTTACCTCTCCCTTCCCTTCCCCTTCCCCATCCTCCTAATGCCAGAAAAAAAGCATTGATAGTTAGTGGGAACCCCCCCGGCCTCTACCCACCACCTTCTACACCCTCAAACCTCCAAAAATTGAAGACTCTCTCATGATGGGGCCTGGTGCGCCCCTAGCCCTGGGCCTATTTGGTGCCACTTTGAAAAATGGTGCCAACCTGACCTTGTCCCTGTCATGTGACTGGGGCGAAGTCCCGGGACATAAGCCATGTGCTCATGTGGCCAGTTAATATCCACAGGGTTGGCTTTTCATATAAGGTTCTTTCTGCTGGAATTCGGGGAGAGAGT
The DNA here is from genome assembly GCF_901001135.1 of Rhinatrema bivittatum. NCBI lineage: Eukaryota > Metazoa > Chordata > Amphibia > Gymnophiona > Rhinatrematidae > Rhinatrema > Rhinatrema bivittatum. Next base: position 116,167,802 of record NC_042616.1, on the reverse strand, counting down.
GCTGAGAGATAGGTATGGCTGGTTAACTATATAGGTTCTGAATGACGTTTTTGCAGGGTTTTGTGTTACTTCACTAATTATCTGGTATTGGAGGTAGTTTGTATTACAGTTAATGAGGTGACAACAGAATCTGAATTTTTTTTCTATGGTAATTACTAAGGGGAACATCCTCATTTAGCCCAGCAAACCATTTCAGATATTACCTTCAGCCAATGCAATATGGATTTTTAAAAAATTTATAAATGTACATATTTCTTGATTTTTTTTCTATCTACCCCTATTAATAACAGTAGACTCATCAATACACTGTGATATGATTTCTGAAACATATTGGCATTACATGATGCTAATATGTTTCATAAATTGTCATCTTTCTCTCACTATATATATGTATATATATATAGAAACATGAAATCATGTCATATATATGTCATATATACATGAAACAATTTAAAGTATGATATCAACTGCATTTTTGCAAGATTGTTCTGCAAAGGATAGTGGTGGGGGTCATAATAGTATCATAGTAAATGATGGCAGATGAAGATCAAAATGGCTCAGTGAGGTGTTTAGGGTTGCAACTTCCACTCGTTGCAGGTTACCTCCACATAGTAAAGTTACCAAGATTAGCCAATGCTTTATTTTCATCTTCTTGCCTCTTTTGACTTTACTACCTCCTTCCATGCATCTACAACCCTTTCCTTGAAAACATATTTCCAGATATTACTCCTGAGACTTCCATCCCTGGAGCTTCATATCATGAACCCTGGTTCTACAGCTGCCATTTAACTGGGAAAAATAATTGTGCATTTTTATCACCTCTCAGATATTTTAAAGTCTGTATCATTTCCCTCCTATCTCTCCTTTCCTTAGAACAAACATGTTTAGGTCCTCAGGTCTCATCTCATATATCTTTTGAGGCAGGCTTGCACCATGGTGGTTGCCTTTCTCTGGACCTCTTCTATCCTCTCTCTCTTTTTTTAAGATATGGTTTCCAGAACTAAATTCCACTACTCCAGATGAGGCTTCACCATTGACCTGTACAGAGGCATCCTCATCTACATTTTCCTGCTCATTATGCCTCTCTATGTTTTCTGTCTGGAGTTGTGAACTGGCTCCAGATTTTCAGGACAGGTTGATCCATTCCTAGTTTTGCCCCATTGCTTGCAGTGACTTGTAGTTCTGACTTACTTATGAATTCCTTAGAAAAGCAAGACTACAAGCCCCTGCATGCAATGGGGTAAAACCAGGACTGGACCAACCTGTGCTGAAAATATGGAGCAAGTTAGCAATACTACTTCTAGTCCTGGTCACTGCCTTGTCATACTGCTTCACTACCTTCAGATCATCAGACATTATCACCCCAAGGTCTCTCTCCTGGTCCATGGTCAACAGTCTCTTACTCCACATCATATACTGCTTCTCTGGATTTCTAAACCCCAAATGCATGACTGCACACGTTAGCATTTATGTTTAACTTAAAAGAATTTGACCACTCCTCAAGCTGTTTTAGATTACTTCTCATTCTGTCTACTTCTACAGGTGTGTCCATTTTGTTGCATATCTTAGTGTCAGCCACAAAAAAGGCAAGCTTTTCCTTCTAACCATTCTGCAATATTACCCACAAAATCATTGAACAGAACAAGCCCCAGAACTAATCCCTGAGGTACTACACTAATTCTTTCCTCTGAATGACTTTAAGTTACTACTGCCCTCTGTTGTCTATCAGTCAACCAATATCATTCTCCAGTTCACCACCTTAGAACCCATTCTTAGGCTGCTTATTTTAGTCATGAGCCTCCTGTATAGGATAGTATGAAAAGCTTTGTTGAATTCCAAATAAAGCACATCAGTTGCATGCCCTTGATCAAATTCTTTAGTTACCCAATAAAAAAAATGATGAGATTCATTTGACAATCTTCCTCTTATAAAACCATTGTGCTTTGGATTCTGTAACCCACTGGATTGTAGGTAGGTAGTTCACTATCCTTTCCTTCAACATAGCTTCCATGTAGATTCTAAACTTTTTATTTATTTCACACCTTTTAGTGGTATCTCAAGGCAAGTTGCATTAAGTATTTTTTTTACTATCCCCAGAGGGCTTACAATCTACCATTATGCCTAATACAATAGAGAGTGAAATGACTTGCCTAAGGTCACAAAGAGCACCAGCAAGATCTGTGCGCTGGATTTCCTGGTTCTTCTTAGCCTGCTGCTCTAACTATTAGGCTACTTCTCCACTTCTGCTGCTCCTATTACTTCTCCTCCTCCTCCCTGTTACCACTTTTTGTAAAAAAAAAAAAAAAAAAAAAGGCACCACAGCTGCCCTTCTTTATTCCTATGACACCACTCCCATTTCCAAGGATCTCATTTTTATTGCCAAAATCTCAGGGAGGTAGTTGGGGGAGGGGGCCTATGGACCTGAAAGTTAACTGGGGAGGGGTGAAAGACCGAAAGTTTTCCCAGAGTTCCCAATACCCTATCACCAGCATTGCCCACAGCACAAAACACTTAATACCATACTCACACAAGCCCACACAGGCTGGGAGGAGGAAGACTGCTCATGATTCACTTACATGAACCCACATAGGGCAGAAGAAGGTAGGAGTGCACCTGCATTGGCCCAGATGGTCCAGATGAAAGAGGTGGCATGTGGAATGTGGGGAAAGGAGGAGAATGAAGGTATAAGGGAGGGTGGAGATCAATAAAGAAAAAAATATGAGAAGCCCATCCACAAAAGTGTGCCCAGGGCACCTTAAGTGGATAAAGTGATCCTAGTTGCAGTACTATAAAAATATATATTTCATCTCTTGCAGCAGCATGCTAGTTTATAAGCACTAAAATTGTTTAACTAAATTTGGACAAATAGTCCATTGTTGTGATAGCTAAATTATGAAGCCTGTAAAATTACCAGATGATATAGAGTCATTGATCCAATCTTGATTTTAAACTACTTAATGCATGGTCTTCTAATTTTGATTTAATTTAAAACATGGAAAATAGGGCTTCAAGACAATTTATGTAATGGGATAAAACCAGAATGGACTGTTCATGTTCATTATACACAGGATCCATCTGGTAACCTGAGTCCACCACTTAGTCAATTTTTACAGAATTACAGTTGATCCTTCTATGATTAACTACTGACAATGTAATATGGACTCTGTATAGGAAATGTTATAACGATAGCTGGACATTTCATCTGATAAAAAATAAAAGTCATACAGAAGTCAGAAACTAGCAGACAGAATTAACTCACTATTAGGTGGTAGAACTCTCTTAGCAAAAGGAGCTGTATACAAGTAAAATTAAAGATGTCATTAATCTAAATGAACAGAGCTTGGTGGGGCAGCACAAACAGTAGCATGAACACCTCAAGACACACTGAGAAGATTAAAGCAGCAGGAACCAAGGCAATGATCATCCAAAGGCATAGGGTGAGGAGGAGTAAGGCAGAAAGAAGAGCGGCATATACAAACCTCAAGGCACAGAAGACAGACCAAGGCAGCAAACAGAATGGTATCAGCAACTCAAGGCACAGAGTAAGGGGGAAGTTAGGAAGAGGGTGGCAACAAAACCAGCCCTTGATTTGTCAACAGGCACCCATTATGCCTGTGCCTAGGGCAGCAAACCATTTAGGGACAGCAGGCTGGCTAAGATCTGCTGCCTTTGAGCTCTGCAGAATCTCATTCAGCAGAGAACAGCCCCTCCCCCCTACTGCTGCTCTGCAACCAACCCTTACAGGAGGTGGAGGGTTGAAAGCCCCAAAAGTGCCTAGGGGTGGCAAAATCCTAAATCCATTCCTGATCAAAACCCCACGGTACAGAGTGCAAAATGAGGCAGCACAAACTGTGGCATCAAAACCAGCAAGGACCTGACCTAAGAAAGAGGTAGGGCAGAGGAGTAGGCCAGACTGCAGTGGAAACTGTGGTGCCAATACCACAAGGTATCCAGAAAGTGGCAAGTGAGGGAAAGGTTTTTCTTTTTCCTTTCTTTCTTTTTTTTTTCCATTTTGGGACCAAAATACCCAAGTGTATCCAAGAGGCTGCAAGGGAAGAGGAATAAGCCAGACAGTAGCAGCAGCAAACAGTGGCACCTAGATCCCAGGGTATCAAGAAAGGAAAAGGAGAAGAGAAGGTTTTTCTTTTGCTTTTGGGGCCAAATATCAGAGAAATATCAGCCCAGGGGATTTTTTAAGTACCAGTCCATAGGGTATCTGCCTGATTCCCTCGTGTGCTTCACCTGCAGTCCATGCTTCAACGGCAGCCAAAGGCAAGGCAAGCTAACCCTTGAGAGGTACATCATGTGACCTGGAACCTGGAAGAGTTGAGTCAAGAAACTTCTAACATAAATTTCACATTTTTTCTAAAGAAGTAGTAGAACACACCCTAGACTATGTATAAGCAAAATGAGTTGCAGTCCACCATCCATCCATGCAATTATTTGGGTCTCACATAAGTTTGGTTACATCTCTCTCATATATATATATATATATATATATATATATATATATATATATATATATATATATATATATATATATATATATATATATAATAGATTAATAGAGTCCTGGTCTCTTGCCAACCAATCAACTCTTGAGTCAGTCGCTCTCTCCCCCCAAACACACACACTCTTTCACTCAGGGAGAATAATTTTCAAACAAATGTGCAAGCCCCATATATGCAAGCATACGGTGCTGCACAAAAGTACACTCATTCTTTATAATCTGCAAGCACAAATCGTAAAATATACATATATTTTATATAAAACATACATTCATATGTGAACTACTTGTGCACATGTTTGCAAATAAGTGAACTCATATACCACACTTTTGTGTAAAAATAATCTAATGTTTCTCAGTGTATGCGTTTTTCAGTGTATGCATTTCTTGTTCTTCTGGGGCGAGTTAATTCCAAGATGGCTCCACCGCAGACCAGCCTAATTTCACCACCAGGGATGTCTACCACTGGCATCCCTGGTGATGAGGCATGAGGATCAGCTGTTCTGCAGGAAGTGGGAGGCATCATGTCATGAGAAGAAGGGCCTGGAGGGACTTCTTGGCCCTATACAATCAAAGAGTTGACTATCCCTGAGGGAAAGTTAACAGTGAGAAGTAGGAAAGTAGATAGGGGTAGGGGAGTGGAAGTGAGTGTGTGATAGTCTTTTGGGGCAATGGGGGAGAAGGGGGATAAAGGGGTAGGTTTGGGGTTATTGGGTGGCTGGGGGTTCAGTGCTGGTTCCATGTAACACTCTTATGCGAAGTTTTGTTCATTGTAAACCGGTATGATTTGTAGTTTTTTACAGGAATGTCGGTATATAAAAAGTCTAAATAAATAAATAAATAAACTGGGGGATTGGGGTGGAGATTGTGTTGGGGTGGGGTGTTAGAGCAATTGGAGGATTGGAGTAGCGGTAGGGTTGTGGGAGGTTTTGGTTGTTGGCAATAAGAGATTAGGGGTGGGTTGGGGAGGCAATGGGTGGGGGGAAATTAGGTGTTGGAGTTGTGGATGGTAGGGAACAATAGAGAACTAATTGCTTTGTATTCCTATTTCTCTGAAGAAGAAGACCTGGGAGCTATGAAGAAAGGAAAGAGAGTACCTGAACCAACTGTATGCCTGGGACGACCGGCATGGAGGTAAGTTTATAACATTACCATCATGGAAATATATACAATTGTTTTGAATTCCATGCTTATATCATTGATCTCACTATTGCTCTGCCACTCTATAGGACCCTGTCTCTTCCTACTGCTTCTAGGAACCCTCATGCACACTAACTTTTAGGCTGATTTAGTAAAAGTCGCGGGAGAGCGGGCGCTTGCCCGCTCTCCCGGCACGCGCACAGCCCACTCTCCTGTGCGCGCAATTCAGCATTTAAATAAGGGCCCGCTGCAAAAATAAGGGCCCGCGTTCAAAAGAGGAGCTGGGGACACTAGTGCGTCCCTAGTGCCTCTTTTTTGACAGGAGTGGCAGCTGTCAACGAGTTTGACAGCTGATGCTCAATTTTGCCGGCGTCAGTTCTCAAACCCGCTGACAGCCACAGGTTCGGAAACCATACGCCGGCAAAATTGAGCGTCCGGTTTTCAACCCATGAGCCGTGGGGTGATTTTAACTTTTTTTTAAATTATTATTAAGTCGGTGTACAGTAAAGCAGTTTTTACTGCTTTTCTGTACACTTTCCCGGTGCCGAGAGAAATTAACGCGTTCCTTTGGGTAGGCGCTAATTTCTGAAAGTAAAATGTGCGGCTTGGCTGCACATTTTACTTACTGAATCGCGCGGGAATAACTTATAGGGCCATCAACATGCATTTGCACGTTGCAGGCGCTATTAGTTTTCGGGGGGTTGGACGCGCGTTTTCGACCCCTTACTGAATAAGGGGTAAAGCTAGCATGTCGACAACGCACGTCCAAAAGCGGGCTAACAGTGCGCTCCGCCGGAGCGCACTGTGCTGTATCGGCCCATTTATGTTTGTCTATTCTCTAGGACATGGGGAGCACCGTCAGAAAGCAGTAACTATTTGTACTGCACTCACAGGCCTTGTATTGAACTCAAGAGGGTGTTAGGTCCTACTCCTTATACTCTTACTAGGCAAACTGACTGCCTACCTGATTCTTGGATCAGGAGTGCAAAAAGACAAAAGCGATGCCCATTTGCTCTTCCCTGGGTTCCAGTCCTATTAAACTGGTGCCATCTACCCAGAGGATGGCATCAAAGTGATATTACTTTGGCATCTTCATCTGGTATCCTTGTGGTGTATGATTGTACACAATTAAGAGAACACTCATAGAGTTAAGCTTTTTTAGCATCCGGTGTCCTTGACATTAAAACTGCTGGCATTTATGCTAGAACCTGCAGAACTAAACTATGTAAGCCTCACTTTAGCTCCCTCCCGATGCAGTGAAAAATGGTCCTTGTCAGAGAATTGTCAGCTTTTGCTATTTGGATATTATGATAGGCAATTTTTGCTGTTTTTAATAAAATAAAACTTGCTCTTTATGAACTTTTGAATTTTTGGACATGATTAATTGTATACCACACCTCCTTCTTTTGTTTCTTTACATTTGTACACACAATGGCATCGACCATACTGGAGAAAAAGACATGGCATTGGCACCATCTGACAGGCAGACAGAACCATTTTTAAAGGACTAGGACCCTGGCAGGATCCAAGTGGGCATCACTCCTGCCCTTTAATGCTCAGGAATCAGGAGGTAAGTGGGGCCAGGATGGGAGTTCCCCAGCCCCAGCACATTTAAAATGAGGGGCTGGGCAGTACTGGGCAGGTACTGGGCAGACTCCAGGCAGACACTGAGCAGGTCAGAATATTTTTGGGGCTGGGACTACATGTTGGAAGGGTCTGAGAAGACCCTAGCTGGGTCTAGGGAAGCCTATCTGGACAGCCTCTGGCCCCGGGTTCTCATTTTGCTAGGCAGGAGGGGTTTCCATGGCTACGAGAGGCCTGTTTCATTTTTCTAAAGCAAGTTTTTCTTTTTTTCTCGTTAAATTTTTTTTTTTCAGTTTGGCGAACAAATCAAGCCGAAAAAAGAATTAAGAAAACAAACAAATAAATAAATAAATAAATAACCCAAGACATACCCCTAGAGATTCAAAATCTTTTAGCTTGTCTGTTCTGCAGAAGAAACTTGAAGAATAAATAGACCATTAGACTAAATTTGAAGAATAAACTCCTGCCTCAGTCATAGAAGCCTCTAGTTTTCCAGTCCACTCCATGGTTGGGAAGATGCAGTATATTCCACAGAATTTCCTTTTTCTAAGAATTAATTCTGGAGTTGGCACCTACTGGATTCTGAGAGGAGAGTCAGAAATTTCTGCTGGAACCTCCTTCCCTTTCTCAAATTTATACATTTTTTTAATGCTACCAGTCAGTTCATGGGTGCAGGAACTCAGCTCACAGCTGTAGATGCCTGTGTAGTACTTGTGAGTCTAAAATATTTTGGCCTTACACAGAAAGGCTGTACATTATCTAGCTGCTCACTCAGTTTGATCTTAAGAGATTCAGTGCATTTACTGTGAAGCTTTCCTGTGAACTGGATTTGTAAAAACAATTTCCTTCTGTAAATAAAGACAGATCTGTTTTTGGAACCCTAGCTGATGATATGATTGGAATTACTGAATAGTTAACAACATCAGTTGAAGTATAACAATTGATTTCCAGCTACTTGTCAGTAGTCTTCTCCATCTACTGTAAGAGAAAATATTCTGACCATAGAGAGGTCTGGTCAACCTTAACAGTCATAGATTCACTTCTTAGTCCACTGCAACACTTGATCAGCGCTGACTTCTTACAATCCTAGAATCTGTGTGAAGACAATGCCCCTAACATCAGTTACAAAAATGTTGCCATACTATAGTAAAAGGGTAAGCAATTCTGTTCCTGTATGCTGAAGGAGGTCGGTTTTTCAAGATATCCACATTGAATATTCATGAGATGCATTTTCATGCACCACCCCCATTGCATGCAAATGCAAATCATACATATTCATTGTGGATATCTTGAAAACCTGACTGACTTGCTACACTCGAGGACCAGAGTTGCCTGTGCCTGCTATAGTGTTTTCGGTAACTGAATAAGGAACATGGAATAAATGTCTGAGGAGCCAAAAAGATAGAAAATTGTTTTCATTACAGATAACAATTGCTATATGAATTCATAAATATCTGAACTAAACAAATTGAAAGAAATTAATTTGTGAACACGTTCACTCAGAATGGAGCATGTTTCTAAACATTGGAACATGATTCATGCACAGAAAGGAGAAGAATGTTTGTGGGCTAACTGTGGCAACGCACATATTTTTGACATGAGTTAGATGGGCAATCTGCAGTTAATTGTTCCTATCCTTTGGTTGACATATACCAGATCTTGTTGAGATGAATCTTCCCATTCCTCCTTAGATCTGTCATTGCCCATTATTTAGAGGGGTCAGAAGTTGTTGTCATGACAATTAATAAACAATGCTTATCTTGGGTAGACAGAAGCTTACTATTTATTGTTTTTCTGTTTCAGGACTAAAGAGACAATTTATTATTACACCTACACTCACTATCACTTAAACAATATGTAACTGGTTGATAGAAAGCCTTGGTTTGTCATTAAGTATCAGGCATAATAAGCTTTCTTCCCTTAGACCCCAAATTATATACATCAAGCTTTAAATGTGTAACGCTGAAATGTTTCTAAGATTAATAGACTTAATTTTTGTAAATTTTCTTGTATAGGTCATTTTTGACACAGCAGTTTCCTGCTTCTTTGAGTTTCTAGCTCAATCTCAACCTTAACCAGGGCAGGGATTTGCTGCCATGACCAGGGGTGGTTCAATTATTAGGCAGGATGAGGCAGCCACCTAAGGCGGCAAACTTTAAGAGTGGCACAACGTTTCCCCCAAAATACTCAAGCTACAGCTGTCTCATCCTGCATCCAGACCCAACAGAGATGGGTTTTGACAGCGTGCCCATGGGAATTGGGAAACCTGCAGGCAGGAAGAAACAATTGCAGAGTGTGATTTTGACATACCAGAGGGGTTCCTACCCCCACCGAAGACGAAAAGAGCTGTGACAGCACTGAAGATGAATGCTTATGAATTTACCACGCCCTGCAAGCAGAGAGAAATTAACCGCAGCTGCATCAAAGATAATATGCCTACAGGGTTTCAATTTCACACAAACAGAAATAAACCATGGCAGTGCCAAAAATGATGTGGCTGTGGGGTTCCTACCACGTTTGGGCAGGAAGAAGAGCTTGGCAAGGAGGAGAAGGCAAAGTCAGGTGTGACAGTAAAAGGAAAAAGATCCTTTATAAACCCCATTTTATGCAGTTTCACAAAGGGTAAGGTACTAATGATAAACATTTTTGAAATAAATGGAGGCCCTATTAGAACTACCTTAATATAGCCTAAAAAAAATATCCTGTCAATTTTCATTAGACAATTACAACTCTAAAGGGTAGATTTTAAAACCCTGGCGTGCCTAAATCCCGGGGTTTACGCACGTGGTCGGGACTTACTCGCGCCGGGCCCATTTTCAAATAGGCCTGGCCATGCACATAAACCCTGGGACTTGTTTAAGTGCCAGGGTTTTAAAAGGGGGCTCTCCGGGGGGTGGGGTGGGGCAAGAGGTGACCAGCACAGCGGCCATGTGCCAGGGGATCGCGCGCCAGCAGGGTGCCGGTGCTCCTGCTACTTGGTAGGAGCAAAAGGTAAAATAAATCAATTTGTGATAGCTAGGATAGGGATAGGGGGAAGGCAGGACAGGGAAGGGAGGTTAGAGTAGGGGGTTGGGAAGTTCCCTCCCAGTCTGCTCCTTAATTGCAGTGGACTGGGAAGGAACTGGGGAAGGCCCCAATGCGTCACTGTGCGTATTTGCAAAATTAGATCCCCCTTGCATGCACCAGCGCGCTCATGTTATAAAATCATGTGTCCATTGTGCACGCTCCTAATGCATGCACATGGACACACATGCGTACATTTTGAAAATCTACCCCTAAGGGCCTAAATTTGAAAAGCATTTACATACTTAAAACTGGGTTTTACATCTATAAAAGCATTTTACTTGTGTAAGTGGGCTTTTGAAAATTGCTACAATATATGCCATTTAATTGTCAATAGGTTTTACCTACGTTAAATGCACTTAAGTGGGTAAATGGCTTTTGAAAATTGCTATATGTTACAGTTACATGTATAATTTCTTTGAAAATTCATCTGATTTGTCTTTTCTAGCATTATTTTAAGAGCACCAACAGCATTAGAATTGACTATAAGTAATAATTTATAAATAATAGAAATTAAACATTTATTTTTAGAGGAAATGAGGCCCAGCCTTTGAGTTGCAAATATTGAAACACCAGGAACTTAGTCAAACAATAGTTTCATACAAAACTTGGATGTCCAAAAAGGAATTATTCCCAAAACTTTGACCTATTTTACATATATCACACAAGGCACACATTGAAAAATTGGCCTTAGAGAAATGAAAAGGGAGGGAGAGCAAGAAGAAAGCTTCCTAGAAACTGAAATGGAATGCCAAACCTCCAGGACTGAGGATTTAAAAGGCTGGTTTAATGCCGAAAAGCTTACTCAATTTATGAGAGGCCCAAAGCAAAATAGTAACATTTTTATCAGGAGCAATTCATCCCTTCTCACGGGGCTCCCATCTGGAAAGGTGTCCATTCAAAATACAACACTTTTCAGCAAAGTTGCTGAATAAAATACAAGTTTGGAGCACTGACAAAATAAAAGAGCTGAATCTAGATGTTTTACTTTGCCATACAAAATCCGATATTAGTTTTTAAAAGTTTTTTTTATCAATGTGTAGGGGATACAGATGGGTAACATATCAAAATAAAAATCCTACTGAACCAAGAAATTTACAAGGTGGACTATAACTTAAGATCATTCTGGACTTTATTGAGCAATGGTAAGCAATTACATTAATAGACTTTATCCAAGCAGTTAGGAATAAGAACACACAAATACCTCAAATAACTATTATTTCATTTAAAAGTGAAAGTCTTCTCAAGCCTCCTATGGGTGGACTGACCAACATGAATTCCAAAAATCTCAGTTTAGCTATCACTGACGTTACAAGCTGACACTTTGCAAAACCCATTAAAATCCTCCAATATGATATGGAAAGATTTAAAGGGATCTGTCACATTTAATAATACATCATCAGCAAATAAAGCAATGCTATTATTAATACCATAAGTACCCTGGACACCTGAAAAATAGAGATGTTTTATGCATCAAGGCTGTATGGGAGCTCTCTTGCCAATGTGAACAGTAGTATTGGTAGTGGGCAATCCTGTCTCATTGTCCTAAATACTAGAAATTTCTGAGAGACTGATCATTTACTCCTATCTGAGCCTTGGGATGAGAATATGAACTTTGTAATCACTGTAAAACATTTGTCACAAAGCCCAATCTACAAAGGGGAAGATATAAATACACTCATTCAACCCTTTTGAAAGCATCCTGTGCATTTAGAGAAATTAGCGCAACCTCATACCTGGAACACTGAGCATAAGAACATAAAAACATAAGAAGCCATACTCAGTTTGACTGAGGGTCCATCAAGCCCAGCATCCTGTTTCCAACAGTGGCCAATCCAGGTTACAAGTACCTGGCATGTACCGAAACATTATACTTTACCCCGCAGACCCCTTCCAGATCTCCCCATCCCACCCCAAATCTGATGTCACCCCCCCCCCCACCCCTACCCCGTCACCATGACCGTGAAACTAAGCAACCAAACAACTAAACTACTGACAGGATATTTGACATAGTCACCTAACACAAAAGCGTACATATTCCCGGAAGTATATGAACTCCCATCCTGCATAAGGGATATGATCAATGCTTGGTATTGTATATGATTCACTTAAGGTGCTACATTTTCAAAAGGTACCCCAAAAGAGGCTCCAGTTGGTAATTGATGTTAGGTGTTGAGTTTGATGAAAGGGGTCACCAAATGAACCAGTTTTTCCCCCTCTACCAAAGGTCTGATTGTGTGTTAATTAATGGCGTTGGCAGATTCAAAGACCTATCATGCCTTAGTTATGGCCCTTCACACTCCAAAATCGGGAGGTAGTCTAGTGACTCTTTAGGAAGCAAGTGAACATAGTCCGCCCAGGTTCGAGTAGTCTGCTGTCTATATTTGATGGATCATTGCCTTGTCGTCTGATATTCCATGTGAAGTAGTCTTTGAGGTTTTTGCTTCCATATAGTCTGATATTGTGGGTGTGGCACCATCCACTGGACTAGAATGGAATCCTTTGCCACCAATAATATTTTTTGGAGAAGTTGTACTTGATACCGATCAAGTGTAGAGCTGGATTCATTTATCAATCCAAAAAGCCAGATTCTAGGATTCAGGGATATGGAAATACCCCACATGGACAGCATTAGCACCTGCAGGTAGCTCCAAAGACCCTGAATGGCAGGGTATAACCAGAACTCATGGTAAAAATCTGGGTTAGTATCTGAGCATCTTGTACAGATTCTATTCGGTACCACTCCTATATGAAAAGCTGCGCTCTGGGAATAAAATGCATGATAGTAGAATTGGAATAGTTTGTCATGTAAAACCACATTTTCTACAATGCTAGGAATGGTCTGAAGGCATTGGAGAAATTCGGTTTGTGTGATTTCCTGTGGGAGCCATCTATTCCATTTTTTAACCGCAGTTTCAACATCTAGTGGGTGGATGATAGAAGCTCGGAATAATATTGAGAACATCTAGAATGCTTGCCATCTTGTCCCTGCAGTAGGTTCAAGAGTTTCCTTGAGAGAGGGAATTGTGGGTTTACAAGTAGTTTGTCTAAAATAAAATGTCTCAATTGTAGGTAGCAGTAGAAATCTGTGTGCGGTAGATGTTATTTCTCCTGTAGCTCCTGGAAACTAAAAAGTGTTAAGGGGTTTGTGGTCATATTGAGTATTTGCGAGATGTGGAATATCCCTTGCTGTGCCCTTCTTTTGAAAGGTTGTTGTTGCATGCCTGGGATAGATAAAGGTCATCCCTATATAGGTAGACATACCATGAACTTTGTATCTACTGATAGTAACTTATAGAGTCATTTCCATACCATTCGGAAAGGAAGTACAGTAACACTGGAAGTGGTGGCTGGAGGCAGAGATGTAGCCGGAGTTTACAATACTGCACTAGATGTAAGGGGTGACAACCAATTGTCATAATGCGTAACAGGGAGAGTATCCCATATTATAAATCCAATCTCTGATATGCCTTACCAAACTTGCATAATTATGTGTTAGTAAATCTGGGCATCCCAGATCACCATCCCTTCTAGATCTCATAAGAACTGACAAAGGAATCCGCGTATTTTTGCCTCGCCATAAAACCTTGTTAAATGCAGTGTGGATATCGACTACATCCTGTTTCTTCAACCATGCTAGGAGCATAGCAAATAAATATAACCATTTTGAGATTTCCATCATTTTCACTAGGAGAATCTTCCCAGATAGCGAAAGTGGTAAATTCCTCCAGGATTGTAACTTGGTTAGTAATTTGTGTTTTAGAGGGGTAACATTTAAGGAATACAACTTCCCTGGATCTGCAGGAACATGAATTCCCAGGTATTTAAGTGAATTCACAACCCATTTTAATGGGAAGGTCCCAGGCCATGTATCCAGAATATCCAAGGTCTCCGATTTTTCTACATTGATTTTTAGTCCTGCAAATCTTCCAAAATCCCGTTGTATATGGAGTACATGAGGTAGTGTAGTGCCATTATCGGATTTCTCAGAATCACCAACATGTCATCCACAAATGCTGCGACCCTAAAATCTTCTGCTTTGAACATCACCCCCTGTAATTCTGGTGAGGCTATTAGTTTTCTCAAGAGGGGATCCAGCGAAATGATGTATAAAATAGGGAATAAAGGGCACCCTTGACATACCCCTCTTTGGATATGAATTTCTCCTGAAATAGTGTAATTTGCTGAGATATGAGAAATAGGATTTTTATATAGGAGAGAAATGGCCTTGATGATCTGACTCGGGATGACAAAATGTGACAGAGCTGAGAACATATATTCCCAAGATACCCTGTCAAAGGCTTTCTCCGAGTCAAAGCCCACCGCCATCATCTGCAATTTTTGTCGATGAGATGTTTCAATTACTGTGAGTAAGCGGAGCATGTGTGCTCCTGCATTTTGTCCCCCTACAAAGCCTACTTGAGAAGGTGATATTATAGAAGGCAGGACTGGGCTTAGTCTAAGCACTAGAATCCATGCATAGAGTTTTAAATCATAATTTAAAAGGGATATGGGTCTGTATGATGCGGCTTGGAGAGGGTCCTTGCTCAGCTTGGTAGTACAGTAATAAATGCTTTGTTAAAAGCTGGTGGGAAATCCCCTTCCCACCAGGCATAATTGAAGAAAGCTACTAATGATGTAATAATCTGAGACTTAAGTATCTTGTAATATTCTGCCAGGAAGCCGTCGGGGCCTGGTGACTTATGGCTTTTGCCAGTTTTTATTACCTCTCAATTCTTTTTCTGTGATAGGTTTGATTAGGGATTCTTGTTGGGTAGCAGATAATTGTGGTAGTTGAATATCTTGGAAGAACAAATCTTCCTCTAGCGAGCCCCCAACTCTAACTTCTCTATAGAGCCCATCGTAAAATTTCCGGAGCATTTCAAGGATCTCCGAGGACGTCGTAACATGTTCCCTGAGTTTGTTCGTAAACTACTAATGTATGTTTTTTTTCCGTTTAATCACCACTAGTCTCACTAGGAGTTTGCTGGATTTATTGCCGCATCTGAAAAAGTAGTGGTCCGAGGCATTGATGGATTTTTGGTCCCGTAAATGTAGGTGCGTGTTAAGTGCATTGAGGCATGCCCTGTAAACCTCCTGATGTAAAGGAGAAGGACTGGCCGCTAATTCCTTTTTTGCTTTCTGGAGTTTAGATTCTAAGATCAGAATAGTTGCATTGAGTTGTTTACGTTTTCTTATGGTGTACACTATTATTTCTCCTCATTGTACTACTTTACTGGCTTCCCAGTATAACAGAGGGTTGTCAAAGAGCCCACTATTGTGATCTGCATACTCTTCCCATTTTGCTTTAAGGAATTGGTGAAATTCAGTGTCATTATAAAGGTGCTCTAAAAGTCTCCATGTTTTCTGATGATTTCATTCAGCAGTAAACCATATATCCATCCACCCAAATGGGGGCGTGGCCAGCTATAACAATGGTCCCTATGTCTGCTCCTGCTACTTTGGCGAACATGTGCTTTGCCAGGAGGATGTAATTGATTCTGGATAAGGTTCTGTGTGCCCTATAGATGTGGGTATAATCCCATATGTCCGGGTGTAAGATGTGCCAAGGATCTAAGAGCCTCAGTTGTTTACACAGTTGCCCTACTCCCATGTCCTGTTTCAGACAAAATCCCTTTGGTATTTGGGATTTGTCCAATTGGGCATCCAATACACTGTTCATGTCCCCAGCTATCAGTAAATCTCCCTGGATGTTTGTTAACAGTACATTGATTAAGTTTGTAAAGAAAGGCTGGTCTGGAGTATTGGGTGCATAGACATTGCAGAGGGTGAATGGCTTACCTGCAAGAGTCCTCACTATAATAATGTACCTCCATTCACAGTCATGTAATTCTTTAGTAACTGATAGTGGCATGTTTTTGTTTACTAATATTGCTATGCCCCCTTTTTTGCCATTAGCCGGCAAAAAGTAACAATCTGAGACCCATTCCCTGCACAATTTGGCACTCTCTGTGTCCGTTAGATGTGTTTCCTGTATGCAAGCAACATCTACTTTTTAACAACGTAGGTGTTGGAAGATTTTTTTCCATTTAATTGGGGACCCTAAACTGTCCACATTCCAAGAAATTAGTCTGTATTTACCCCACATATCCCTTCAAATCTGTTTTTAAAGAAAAGGTGAAAAATAGAGAAAATGAGATGGGGGCAGGCTCCCACCTAACCTAACTCCCTTGTCTATGTGTCTCCCATGAAATCCGTTATGGTTCCCTGTACACCACTCAGCACCATAGGATTGTACCAGAACAACATCAAATCCCCTGCCATGAGTATCCATTTGGTCAATGTGACATTCCCCTTTACCCAATCCCTGTCTCAATCCCCAACAAACTGCGTGCTCCAAGTTTCTTTTTCCTCCGTTCCCTTCCCACCCCCAGTAATTCCCCCCCCCCCCCCCCCGAAAGCCTTACCTCTAGTTCCTATTGATTATTATTCCCCCTAGGGAATTTCGGGTCATGTGTAGCATGTGGGTGGATGCCACGCTGCCCACATTGAACCTGTTTATAAACCTATGGCTAGCAACCATACAAGTGAATTTAAGTATCAACTAAGAAATTATGAAACCTGGAACTCGAAACAAGAACATGTAGAACGGTTAATTGTACTCTCTTCCCCACATAACCAACTGCCTACTGTGGTCCAAGGTCCCTCCTGAAATGCCTTTCCATCCGAGGCACTGAAAATGAACATATGAACATACAGTATGCCCAAGGAGGTGAGCCGGGGTATAGTCAAACGTGAACTCAGGATGCTCCTGTCCATGCACTAAACTTGGGCAGCTGCCTGTATACTTGCATATGGCTGGAGTGTAAAAGAGGATAACATTGCATATAGTCTTGACTTTGCCCGTAATCAAAAATGACTTCCTCTCTTTCCGCTGATGACAGTTAATTTTATTGATGTTTTGCAAAGAATAGGGATTCTGTGTTTCAGCGTTGTCAGTAGGTCAGCCCATGGCAAAATAAAGGGAAAAAAAAAATTAAGAAGGGAACTGTCAAACAGTGCAGCCTGACCTTTGCCATGCATGGGTTCTTAGTATATCCACGGTAACGTGCAGGCATATGAGCTGCAACCTGTCCCTCCAATGGGCAGTCAGCCATCTAAGTGGACTCACTCACCTGGTACGATGATATAGTCGAGGGTTAGTCATGTGGTAGCGAGAGGCCTGTGTAACAAAAACATTGATTATTGTATCCTGAGTGCATACTTGTCAGCGGCTGTAATGTGCCTCAATGAATTCCTGCGCTGCTTTGGGCTCCTCAAACATTTTTAATTGCCCTTCATGCCAAATGTGTAGTTGCGTGGGATATCCCAATGCAAACTTAATCTTCTTTTGATAAAGAGTGGAGAAAGTTGGAGAAAAAGCCTTTCGTAAGGCCACTACTTTGGTGGAGTAATCCTGTAGAATTCTAATTTTATGTTATAATATAAAAGACTTCCGGGTTGTTTCTTGCCGCCTGAGAAATGTTCGCCTTATGTGCAAAATTGAGAATTTTAGCAATGACGATCCTTGGCCTGTCATCTATTTGCCGTTTTGGACCTAAGCGGTGCACCCTTTCAATAGATATGGCGCCTTTGAGGTCAGGGAGAAGCAGGGCCTCCGGCAGCCTTTTTCCAGCATGTTCCCCAGCTGAGCTTCTTCTATCATTTCAGGGAACCCTATAAAACGTAAGTTCGAACGGCGTGTATGGTTCTCAAGATCATTGAATCTTGTTTGCTTGCTCCAGGACAGTTTTCTCTAAAACTTGTAATTTGGTAGCTTGATTGTGATTATCGTCCTCCAGCGATGAAATTTGTCCTTCCACTTGGTCAACCCGTGGAGCCAGGTCTGTGATCGCCACTTTTACCTCTTCGAGCTGAGATCCTATGCCTGCTAGCTTTTCGTCGAGGGCTGCATGAATGATGTCCTTTATTTCGCTCAGGAGCTATTCATTGCTTGACTGCTCCTATATTGGTATTTCTTTAGTCGGGAGAGTTCCGGTCACCATCTTTTCCGTCCCTGCCTTGTTTTTTTCTTTCTCCTTTCAACTCCCCCGAATCGGCTTTGATGGAGGAGTTTTCTGCATATAATTCACTATTGACATGTGCAGGCACTTCAGAAGTCCACTCAGTCGATTCGGCAAGTTTTAAACTGTTTTTTTTTGACCGATTTAGGCAGCGTGGCATCTAGAGCCGAGCTAGACATGTCTTGCTCAGTCTATCCACATCACGTGATCCCTACAATTGTTGTTTAATAGAGAAGTCACATGCTTTGAAACTTCACTCTCTGGTTGTATTGTGTGGTTTTTGACTTAAGAGTTCACTAAGAAACAGGTTTGGGACCCTGTGTTGGATCAGGCTTAGCTAAGAGGTATGTACTAGGGATGTGAATCGTGTCCTCGATCGTCTTAACGATCAATTTCGGCTGGGAGGGGGAGGGAATCGTATTGTTGCCGTTTGGGGGGGTAAAATATCGTGAAAAATCGTGAAAAATCGTTAAAAAAATCGAAAAAAATCGAAAAAATCGAAAAACCGGCACATTAAAACCCCCTAAAACCCACCCCCGACCCTTTAAATTAAATCCCCCACCCCCAAATAACTTAATAACCTGCGGGTCCAGCGCGGTCCGGAACGGCAGCGGTCCGGAACGGGCTCCTGCTCCTGCATCTTGTCGTCTTCGGCCGGCGCCATTTTCCAAAATGGTGCCGAAAAATGGCGGCGGCCATAGACGAAAAAGATTGGACGGCAGGAGGTCCTTCCGGACCCCCGCTGGACTTTTGGCAAGTCTCGTGGGGGTCAGGAGGCCCCCCACAAGCTGGCCAAAAGTTCCTGGAGGTCCAGCGGGGGTCAGGGAGCGATTTCCCGCCGCGAATCGTTTTCGTACGGAAAATGGCGCCGGCAGGAGATCGACTGCAGGAGGTCGTTCAGCGAGGCGCCGGAACCCTCGCTGAATGACCTCCTGCAGTCGATCTCCTGCCGGCGCCATTTTCCGTACGAAAACGATTCGCGGCGGGAAATCGCTCCCTGACCCCCGCTGGACCTCCAGGAACTTTTGGCCAGCTTGTGGGGGGCCTCCTGACCCCCACGAGACTTGCCAAAAGTCCAGCGGGGGTCCGGAAGGACCTCCTGCCGTCCAATCTTTTTCGTCTATGGCCGCCGCCATTTTTCGGCGCCATTTTGGAAAATGGCGCCGGCCGAAGACGACAAGATGCAGGAGCAGGAGCCCGTTCCGGACCGCTGCCGTTCCGGACCGCCGCTGGACCCGCAGGTTATTTAAGTTATTTGGGGGGGTTCGGGAGGGGGGGGGATTTAATTTAAAGGGTCGGGGGTGGGTTTTAGGGGGTTTTAGTGTGCCGGCTCACGATTCTAACGATTTATAACGATAAATCGTTAGAATCTGTATTGTATTGTGTTCCATAACGGTTTAAGACGATATTAAAATTATCGGACGATAATTTTAATCGTCCTAAAACGATTCACATCCCTAGTATGTACAGATCACCAACCCAAGGAGGTACAGGGGTAGTAGCCACTCTGATCAAGTCTGCTTGGTCCCAAGCAACAGCAGGCCACATTACTGTCTGATCTTAAGCAGTGGGGAGTCTTTATCCTCACACCTCTGTGACACCTCTGCAGTTGTCACACAGCAGCTGACATGGTATTCTAGCAGGCGGCAAGTAGACAGAGATGCATTAGGTTGGCTGGTGAATAATTGATCTGGCTCCATTTAGCAGCAAAATCTGTCCCCTATAATCAGCAGGATCAAAGTGCCATTGGATCTATGCACCCAAAATGTATGCATCTACATAAGGCAGATTCTCTGTAGGCCAGGCCTATCTTGCTAGCATGTACATATGGCAGAGTAAGCTTAAAGTGATGCATTATTGTGTGGCAGGCTCACTGTCTAGTTACCGGGATATTTTCCACAGATATATGGGTAAATAGACATCTGTCTTGAAAAAGAAAACATAAAATAGGGGCCCTGCCAGGCCTTCTGCCACCCCCCGCCCTCAGGTATCATCAATATGCTGGCCCAGACCCCTCCCCCAAACCATTTATCAGGTGAACATGAAAGTACCTGGTATGATGGCACCATTTGCTCTTCCCCTTCCCTCCATCCCTGCATCCCGAAAATACATTTATATCATCTGAATATGCCCCGCCCCCAACACCACAGCCTTCCTGATAGCTAAAGCTCTTCTAACCAGGCACATCCCCTAATACAAATACAAATGGGTCCAATCAAGGTACTGTGTGGGAGAGTCTCAGGTGCCAGAGTGGGGAGGCATACACTACAGGCGTTTATCTACTCATCTGGCAAAATGGAACTAGATATCTGAGCTTTGATGCTGCCAATTTTCACCTCCTACCCCCACTCTTGATTGAATGAATAAACAGTTTCAGGCCAAGGTGGAAAGTTAGTTTAAAATGCATGAGACCATTTTCTCCCTGCCTACACACTAGCATAGCTGTAACAGCCAACGTAAAGAGTAGAAGCACAGAGTTGCTTATCAAAAGTCACTGTGTGCTAATTAGGTGCACAGCTGCACACACAGTGCATGCTGTGGTGTATAAATTGGTGTGGAAAAGAATATAACTACAAACCCTAGATCAGCCCTAGCCACAGATAAAGACAGAGGCTAACACAGCACATCACTTATTTAGACACACACAGATATAAACATCTGTTAGGACATTGTTGTTTAGAGACTACCTCTGTTACTTTAGTTATCTACTGAGGCCCAAAATTGCTGATCCTGGCCTGTTCATCATCAGCCAACAATGAAGTCTGTGCCAAGCCTATCCCTGCCTGCTAATGAATTAGTCAGAGTCATTACTCCTCATAGAAGATTGTCTACACTTAGCATCTGTTGGAAGCATAAATGCTCACTAATTTGTCCTTGTTAAAGTCATGGGCCCTTCTTCGTGTCAGGTGCCCCAAAATCATTGTCTTTCTATACAGCATTGAACGTGCTGAAGACTAGGGATGTGCATCATTTTTTTGATGAATTAAAATATCATACAATAATTCTTAATTTGTCATGTATCGGGGGTCCCAGGAAATCATAGGAAAACCCCACAAAATTTTGTGTGGTGTTCTTATCATTTTTGGGGGGGGGGGGGGGGGGAGAAAGGGCACACAGAAAAAAAACCCCAAACCCACCTCAACCCTTCAGATTTAATTATTTACAATCCCCTACCCTCCCAACCCCCCTAAAACTTGCCTAAGGTCCCTGGTGGTCCAGCGGGCATCCCGGGAGCAATCTCCCACTCTCGGGCCGTCGGCTGCCACTAATCAAGATGGCACTGATGGCCCTTTGCCCTTACCATGTGACAGGGGCTATCGGTGCCATTGGCCGGCCCCTGTCATATGGTAGGAGCAGAGTATCCATGCCATTGGCCAGCCCCTGTCACATGGTAGGAGCAATGGATGGCCTGTGCCATTTTTTAAGATGGCGCGGGCCATCCAGTGCTGGGCCATCCAGAGCACTGGATAGCCGGCGCCATCTTTAAAAATGGCACGGGCCATCCAGTGCTCCTACAATGAGGGGCTGGCCAATAGCACGGATACCCTGTCACATGGTAAGGGCAAAGGGCCATCGGCGCCAATTTTATTAGTGGCAGCCGACGGCCCGAGTGCAGGAGATCGCTCCCGGGACCTCCACTGGACCACCAGGTACCTGTAAAAGGTTTTTGGGGGGTGGGGGAAGCTAAGGATTAGTTTTAAAAGGTCGGGGTGGGTTTTTTATCGGCTCAGGCATAGCCGATAAAAAAAAAACCAATCGGGCCGGATGAAAAAAAAATCACGATGTGAATCGGAACCGATTCTGGTTCCGATTCATATCTCTAATATTTATGGTTAGAAATTCCATGTTACAAAGGGAATGGAATAAGAATCGGGGGTGTTCTACTGTCCACTGGCCAGAATGAGCAGACAATAAAATACTAACAGAAATTAGATAAGCTAACAAAAATAATAACACAGTAATAATGGGAGATTATAATTACCCTGGGGTTGATTACTTAATAGCCTTTCCAAGGCTCTAACATCAGGACACAGTCTCCAGACCTGGCTGCAGCCTCAGGACTGGCCTTGGGCCTTGGCCTAGGATGAGTCCCAGGCATCTGAGCTTGGCCTCCAGGTCAGGTCCCTACATCAGGCCTGGGCCCTGTCCTAAGCCAAGGTTCATACATTGGGCCTGGACCTTGGCACTGAATTTCCAACAGAACAAGTAAGTTTGTTTAGTTTTGGAGGTCTCAGCTGAGGGTTCATTTTAGGTCTGGGCCTTGACCAAGACCTTAGCATCACAAGCCAAGGTCCCTGCTTTGAGCTTCGGCTTATTCCCTAGGTGAGGCCATGGCTTCAGGCCTGAGCCTAGGCCCAAAGTATCCATTTTTTTGTTTTCAAAACAAAATGTGTAAACCAACAAATTTTCATCAGGTCTTCAATCATTTCACTTTGATACTGAAATGAAACAAAATAGAAAATTTCCTATTTTGTTTCTCCTGAATGCCCATCCCTACTACATGATGCAAGGTTCCATATTGGGAGTCACCACCCAGAAAAAAGATCTAGGCTGTATTGTGGATAATATGTTGACTTCCTCTGCTCCGTTTGCAGTGGTGGCCAAGAAAGCAAATAAAATGCTAGGAATAATTAGGAAAGGAATGGAGAATAAAACAGAGAATATCATAAAGCCTCTATATCGTTCCTGGTGTGACCACACCTTA
The DNA here is from genome assembly GCF_901001135.1 of Rhinatrema bivittatum. Taxonomy (NCBI): domain Eukaryota; kingdom Metazoa; phylum Chordata; class Amphibia; order Gymnophiona; family Rhinatrematidae; genus Rhinatrema; species Rhinatrema bivittatum. The sequence continues at coordinate 116,144,779 of NC_042616.1, read as the reverse complement.
AATATTGTGTGCAGTTCCGGTCACCGCATCTCAAAAAAGATATAGCAGAATTAGAATGCAGAGAAGGGAACCTAAATGATAGAGGATGGAACAATTCCCCTATGAGGATAGGCTCGAACTCTACAGCTTGATGAAGAGATGGCTAAGGGGAGATATGATAGAAGTCTATCTTATAAACTCCAGGGGTACTCACTATATGGTTTTCCTGTCTTTGTATAGTTATAGGTTTCCCCTGAGTTTTTTTAAGTGAAAAATCAATCTTCCTGGAGATCATTATGTCTGTAGCCTTTTTGTTTGAAAGTTCAGTCAGAATTCTGAGATGTTTCTCCCCATCTTCTGAATCAGAGCATATTAGGGACACCATGTGGCTTGTTGTTTATATTGTATCTTTTTGCATAAAAGGGTTGGAAGCTTGAACTGTGGCTGTAGCTGTATCTGTCAGGCAATTTTCTGTGTACAGATGTTTGAAGATAGCCACTGTTGACTGAGACTACGATAATCATACATAAACTCTTTCTGTGATTCTGACTGAAGGATGGAATGCATTAAAAATGTTGTGATACTCTGAGAGTCAGTTCTCCCTTTGTTTGAAAGGTATTACAATTACAATTACGATCCTTTCTCGTCTCTCATACCTGTGAGACTTTAGTTACAGGATCTGAGGCAAAGTAAATATATACCATGTGAATCTCTTATTTTCAATTGTTAAAGGGGGTTAACTACCTATTTTACCTTTAACCACTTATTAATGCATTTTCTCTTTCTGGGGATTACCCCTAAATATACAGATTTGAAATATGATTTCCATTTAAATATTGTAATGATTGATAGTTTCTCCCTTTGTAGTTTGAAATGGCATAAATAAAAAATTAAAAAAAAAGAAAGGTATTGTCTGACACTTATTAAAAAATGACTCTTTCAATACTGTCAACTGTGGTACCATCCTAGTGCTCAAAGCAGTACCCATGTTCTGTAGATAAATTTTAGGTAGCATGAAGAAGGTACCAACAGAAAGATAGTATCAGGTTTTTCAGTTAAGTCTGTACTTGCTTTGGAAATGTGTTGATTAGATCTTTCAGATGTTTAATGTATTCCTTTGTAGGTACCTTAGTAAGTTTCTTGTAAAATGTTTTGTATGAAAACTGTCTGTAACCCTCTTCTATGTACAAAAATGTGTCCATAATCATAATCACCAGTTTCCTTTGTTTGTTGGCTTTATAATGCCTTTTTAGTTATATTGTAAGTTTTATGTTACAATTATTTTAGTAGAGAATGATTGCATAAAGCTTGGGTCTCTCACCCGATTTGTTTTCTGGTTGCACTGGGGTGTTTTGTTCCCAGAACAAAAATGTGAAAAAATATAAAATATACAGGTTACTACTTCCACAGCATCTGTTCTAAAGTTCTTCTTTTTCTTATACCCATTCACAGTCTCAACCTGGTTCTCTCACCTTTCTTGATGATTATACCGAGGTGGATTGTGCACAGAAGCCATCAGTCTGAAAGAAGCAATTCAGGTAGAACAGAAAACACAGAGGAGAGAAACCATTCTCATGTTCTGAATGCAATAACAGTTTCCTTCAGAAAGCCCATTTCACAAGAAAATCAAAATTCCAAACAGCAGCTAGCTCAAATTCAAGTAGGGAATTTAATTAAATCTTATTTCAAGAAAATGATACTCATTTTAATTCATTTTCTTGCCCTGAATCTGACACTTCAACAGAATGACTGGCATCTTCCATGTCACTCTACCTTGCTGCTATACTTAAAAACAACCAATCTCACTTGATCAAAGTAAAGGTTTGGCTCGATTAATTTTAATTAAAGAAAATGACCATCATACTGCCCTATATCATAAATATCATTAGGGCTCAGAATGCTGCCCTTATAAAGTGCATGAGTTTTAATCCTCCTTATTCACTATATGATAAACATCATTAGGTCTCAGAGTGCTGTACTACATGATAAACATCATTAGGGAACACTGAGCCCTAGTGATGTTTATCATATAGTGATAATTAAAATTAATCGAGACACACTTCTTTACTTTGATCAAGTGAGATTGGTTGTTTTTGTACATTTTGATTATTCTTACAATTAGAGGGTTCATTTATTTTGTAGTATTGCTGCTATACACCTCATGATAAACCATGGGAGTCTTTATGCCATTCAGCCTTGCTGCCATGCCCAGATTTTATACTTTGGGGTTCTTTCTGCCACTGTGCCTTGCTACTAATACTCCAGACCTTCACCTTGAGGTTTCCCTGCCACACTTGCAGATTGCTTTGCACCTCTAATGTTAGTTTGGTATCTTGATGCTTTTCTTTGTGCTGCTTGGTCCCTGTATCAGTGCCTTGGAATTTGTCCTGCCACCTTTTCTGTTTCATTCCTCCTTCATGGAATCTGAGGGTTCTGATACCATTTTGGTGTCAGTTTGCCTCTGATGTTGCAATCAATGGTTCATACCATGGTTGCTGGAACCCTCTTTTAGAGCCTTGGGGTGTTCTTCTCACACTAGCATTATTTGTTCCTTTGATGATGCCTTGGACAACTCCTGACATTGCCAATTTGCTACAATCTAGGTACCTTGGTATTCTTTCCCCTTCTGATGATTTCTTCCTGGCATCCAACCTGATCCAAATGCCTGTGATTTGGCCTAGGCTAGATCCCAAGCCCAGGACTGATGACATGGCCTGGCCCTGGCATGAAGCCTGGATCCCTGCTGAAGCCCCTGCGTTGGCAACCAACATCTTGGCCAGGCAATGACATCAGACCTGGGCCCGTGCCCTGGACTGAGACCCAGGAGTCAGGAACTGGCATCCGGACAAGTCCCCTACATCAGGCCTTCCAAGTTGAGACCCCACCGTCAGGACCCAGCATCCAGGACCAGCCATGATTTTAGAACTGTGCCCATGCCCTAGCATAGGCCAAGGCCCAGGTTTCAGGACCCAGTGTCCAGGCTGGGCTCCTGCCTCTTGCATGGGTCTGTGTCAAGGCTCCGTTGTTGGGTCTCAGCCTCCAGGCCATGCCATGATGTTGGGCCTAGAACTGGGCTATGGCCTTGTCCTGGACCTGGACCTGGGCCTGGACCTGGGCTTGGCCTTGGCATTGAGCTTGGACCTGGGCTCCAGCCTAGGCTGAGGCCAAGGTGTCAGGAGCTAGCCTCCAGGCCAGACCCCGGCATATGGCCTGCGTCTGGACCAATGCTCTGGTGTCAGGACCCAGCCTCAAGACTGGGCTATGGTGTTGGAGCTGGGTGCGGGCTCCAGCTGATGCTAAAGCATTGGCCTTACATAGGCCGAGGTTGTGGTCATGGCAACATACCATGTCCTCAGCCTATGCAAGGCCGAGGCTTTGGCCTAGGTCTATGCCTCCCCACCGAAACAGGTAAGTGGGAGCCAGGGGTGATCCTGACTCTAGCATTTTTCTGGGTGGGGACGGGAGGTATTACAAGTCCCCATTTTCTTTTTTGAGTTTGTTTCTGGAGGCATTTTTTTTTTTAATATTTGATTAGTTTTTTTCACACAAATGAAAATAATCAAACATTCCATGAAATTCAGGGGAAAAACCTCCCAAAAACAAAAACACATTTTTTATCCCTGCACACTCCTAATTTTCAATATTGAAATAGTACTGTATGCCACTTACCATTTTCTAATTTGAATTATTTTAGTAAAGACTTATTTTGGAATATGTGTCAAGTGTCTTCTTGGTGCTACAATTTCTAAATGCCGTAGTCTCTAAAGTTTATCCTTCCCTTCATCTGAGGATCCATGACAGGGTTTCCTGAACTGAATTGAGATTAAAGCCTGATATTGCGTATGCCCTCCAGTTTAAAGATGTATCTGGAAGAAGACTACAGTTATATAGAATTTTTCTATGTTGGAAAACAATGATTTTACCATGAAAATCTTTATGTAGTTGTGTCTACTATTTTGTCTACTTAGTGGGATGAAATGAATATTTATTTACTTAATTAAATGTTCTTATATTCTGATATCTCTAATGCAAACAACATAGAAAAGTGTAAATCATAAAAACAGAAACAAATGTAAAATTACATAGAAGCCTCCTTAAAGTACAATTTCTTCAACCTTTTTCTAAATTTCTTACTATCCCTATCTTCACATAAATCTGTTGGTAATGCATTCTAAAGCACAGCGCCAGCATAAGAAAAAGCTCTTATATGGGTTTGTTGACATTTATAATTTTGAGTAGATGGGATAACTAACAGTTTTGATTGTGAGAGTGCTATTTATGAGCAGGAGCATAAACCATCTTCTCAGGCAATGAACAAACACTATCAGAATAAAAAAACTTATAAATTAATTCCAATATTTTAAAATGGATTCTCCACATCACAGTCAGCAAAAGCAGATCCCTCAATACAGTAGAAATATGCTCCTCTGACTCAACTGCAACTAATAGCTTTGCAGTTACATGCTGTACTAATTGCAGCACCCAAATCTAAGTCTTTGACAATCTGAAATATAAGACATTACAGTAATCTAGTTGTCCTAAAACCACTGCCTGCAGGACTGACCAAAACAAATTAATCGGGAGCAAATTGTTTAGGAGCCACAATAGTTCAATTTATAAAATGCATTCTTCAACACGTTACTAATCTGTTCTTAAAAACTTCGTTTTGAATTCAGGATAATTCCTAGGTTTCTAGCTTGAAAAATGATCACAGAGAAACCCTATTATACTCCAAAGTTACAAAACCCTCTTGAGGAATAGCTTTTCCTATCCTCAACAGAGCTTTCTGCTTTAAATTTAAAACCAAATTATTAATTTCTAGGGAATGTGCATTGATTTTTTTTCATGTCATTTTCGTTTCGGGTTTTTTTGCGTTTAATTTTGTTTTTAAAATGGTTCAGGGGTTTTGGGTTTTTTTGTGTTTCCCTAATTTCAGACTTAGGGGTAGATTTTAAGAAAATCGCGCACACATCCATGTGTGAATACTACCCAGCGCATGCACATGGACTTGCAATTTTATAACATGCACGCGCTGGTATGTGCATGTTATAAAATCCCAGTCGGTGTGCACAAGGGGGGGGTAGAATTTCACAAATTTGTGCGGCGACGCATCGTTGGGTTTCCCCAGTCTGCATTTAAAACTAATTTAAAACTAATCGGAGAAAGTTCTTTTTTACTCAACGCACAATTAAACTCTGGAATTTGTTGCCAGAGGATGTGGTTAGTGCAGTTAGTGTAGCTGTGTTTAAAAAAGGATTGGATAAGTTCTTGGAGGAGAAGTCCATTACCTACTATTAATTAAGTTGACTTAGAAAATAGCCACTGCTATTACTAGCAACAGTAACATGGAATAGACTTAGTTTTTGGGTACTTGCTAGGTTCTTATGGCCTGGATTGGCCACTGTTGGAGACAGGATGCTGGGCTTGATGGACCCTTGGTCTGACCAGTATGGCATGTTCTTATGTAGCAGTCTGGGAGGGAACTTCCCTACCCCTTACCCTAACCTCCCTTCCTCTTCTCCTCTCCTACCCACCCCATCCCTATACTAGGTCCCCCCATTTTTTTTTCAATTTTCCAAAATACATCAAGAAAACAATCTTGTGTAGATAGCAGTTTCAACAATCCAACATTTTACAACTTAACACAATAACATCTTTTCCCTAAACCATCTGCTTTAAAGTCCTCGTCAGCAGGGAGAGAGCCATTATTCTACCTCAGGAATACAACATTTACAATTAATGAAATTAAAGCGTCCTATACAGGAGATTTCTACTATTATGGATCCAGCTGTAGACTAATAGTACTTAGCCTTCCAAAACAGGAGAGGAAGTTGTTATATCTAATGAATACCTTTTTAGGAAATTCTCCAACTGCTCAGGTTGAGAAAATATATATATACGAAACATTTTTATATTTTATGTGACATATGCACGAATATTTAAGAATATACATGGCTCCCATTTTTTGTATTTGGGGTCTCAGTCTCAGAAATAATTTTCTACTTAGCTGGGTACTTCTCGCCAGATCTGGAAATATTCCAACATTTAAACCAAGGAAAGACTCAGTCCTGTTACGAAAGTATAATCTTAAAATCCAATCTCGATCTGATTCAAGCAAAAACGTCACAATCAGAGTAGCTGGCTTCACTTGCTCTCTCTGGGTTGTTTCTAACAGGGATGTGAATCGTTTTTTGACGATTTAAAATATCGTCCGATATATTTTAAATCATCAAAAATCGTTAGAGGCGATATTTAATAGGAATTCCCCCGATTTATCGTCAAAAATCGTAAATCGGGGGAAGGGGGAGGGCGGGAAAACCGGCATACTAAAACATCCCTAAAACCCACCCCAACCCTTTAAAATAAATCCCCCACCCTCCCGAACCCCCCCAAAATGTCTTAAATTACCTGGGGTCCAGTGGGGGGGTCCTGTTCTGATCTTCCACTCTCGGGCCACGGGTGCGTTGATAGAAATGGCGCAGGCGCCACTTTGGTTCCTGTCCCCCGACGTCACGAGCGTAGGAGATCGCTCCCGGACCCCCGCTGGACCCCCAGGGACTTTTGGCCAGCTTGGGGGGGCCTCCTGACCCCCACAAGACTTGCCAAAAGTCCAGCGGGGGTCCGGGAACGACCTCCTGCACTCGAATCGTGTTGCTGTAATGAAAAATGGCGCCGGCTAACTTTAGATCTGCATTGCGACCGTCGCTGCTCGACGTCTCCACTCTGCCCTCCTCACCTCTTTGGCAACTCCTTTTGCTCAAGTGGAAGGTTGGCTGCCGTGGCGTCATTCTGACATCTTCCTCCGGCGTCTACGGAGTGGCTCGATGCTGCAATCCACCATATTTCACAAGGGCCTAAGAGTGCGCACGTGGCGTGGCCCCGACTGATATACCAGCAATGGCGCGAACCTCAGGGGCGACCCCCTGAGATGACATCAGCAGTACTGGATATAGTTAGAAATCACTAACTAATTGAGTTAGCAGGGAATGGATTCGTTCTACGTTACTCTGCCTCCTTGGACTTACCAGGGGTACCCGCTCCTCGGGGGCCTCGCTCTCTCTTTATTTTTCAGGTCACAGTCTGGAACCGGTACTTGCTCCTCAAGGGCCCATGTTCCCAGCCTGGTTGCTGAATACTTATTCTGCCTGGAAGTCTTCGCTACCTACTACACCAGTGAGTTACCATCTCTCTCTCAGAGCTTCTCCTGGAACCAGGTACTCGCTCCTTGGGGGTGTGGTCATCTGCCACCGGCCCAAGGATCCACCCACAACTACCTCAAACACCAACAGATTGCTAACTCCATGGATCTGGCACAACCCAGTGCTTTGCAGGCTATACCGGGCCTGGCCCAGTGCATTGTGGAGCAGCAAGACGCCTTGGAGAAACTTGCTTCAGCGTTTCATCAGGTACGCACACCTCCCAACCAAGAAGGTCAGTTTCAGGAGGTAACTTTAAAAACTGCTATACCACTGGCGGCTCCTATCCACTTTTCCGGTGAAATTCAGAAGGCCCGGGGCTTCTTAAACCAGTGCTGCATGCACTTTGCCTTACAGCCATCTTTATTTCCAATGGCTCTTTCCAAGACCACCTACATCCTTTCCTACCTGGATGGTAGGGCCTTGTCTTGGGCATCTACCTTGTGGGAGCACAAGGACCCTATTTTTCAGGACATAGAAGGATTTATGGACATGTTTAAATCCATTTTCAACGACCCTGCTCGTACTGGTGTAGCCGGTTCTGCTTTGGTGGAATTGAAGCAAGGCAGCAGATCATTGGATAAATTTGCCATTGAGTTCAAAACTCTTACGGCAGAACTTCGCTGGCACCCCAAATGTATCAAGACACTCTTTTGCAGAGGCCTGGATACCCGTTTAAAAGACGCGCTGGCTGCTCGCGAAACACCTGACTTGCTGGATGAATTAGTAGCCTTGGCCACTTGGATTGATCATGGGACAAGGTGAAGGAACTCTGGCCCAAGGTGTTACCTGGGTTGAAACAGGCTAGTGCCATATCTGCACCTCGGATGGTTCCAGTAATTCCTGCTGTAGATAAACATGACCCGATGCAACTTGGTCGTGGACATTTAACTTCCAAGGAAAGAAGACTTCGGAAGAGGCGCGGTCTTTGCATGTACTGTGGTCAACCCTGCCATAATGTCTCTACATGCTCCATTCGTCCGGAAAACAGACGGGCCTAAGTCCTGCAGGAGGACTGTTCTTAGGGCATACCACGCCCATTCCTCCACTTTCTCTTCCAGGCTCTTGGACTCACGGACCGGACACAGTTCAGACTCCTGCCCCGATGGACCTAGGGGCAGAAGGCAACTTCAATCTCAGATGCCTAGTGGAAGATGTGAGGAGTCCCTCCATCAGGCTGGAAGATCCACTACTGTGTCATCTTTTGAAGTGGTCTATGGATGTTTCCCAACACCGCCACTTCCACTGAAGCTCAGTGACATCCCAGCAGCTCATTCACTGCTGCTGATATTCATAATACTTTCCACATTTTCTTCTGAAACCACTCATACTCAGCAAATTTTCTTCCAAACCTCAAGATCCACCTGTCATCAATGCAGAAGACGACTTAGAATTGAAAGTCAAAGAGGTCCTGGATGTTCGTAAAAGAGGCAAGACTTTCAAATACCTTCTAAAGTGCGAAGGTTTCGGCCCTGAAGAAAACTCTTGGGAGCCTCAGACCAATATTCTGTACCAAGAGATGAGTCATCAGTTCCACCTCGCGCATCCTTCAAAACCCAAGCCTGGTACCCAAAGAGGAAATCGCTCTTTGAAGGGGGGTACTGTTGCGACCGTCACTGCTCGACGTCTCCACTCTGCCCTCCTCACCTCTTTGGCAACTCCCTCTTGCTCAGTAAATGATGACATAGACTTAATTGGCATCTCAGAGACATGGTGGAAAGAGGATAACCAATGGGACAGTGCTATACCGGGGTACAAATTATATCGCAATGACAGAGAGGAGCAGTCGGGAGGAGGTGTGGCACTTTATGTCCGGGATGGCATAGAGTCCAACAGGATAAACATCCTGCATGAGACTAAATACAAAATTGAATCTTTATGGGTAGAAATCCCTAGTGTATCAGGGAAGACTACAGTGATAGGGGTATACTACCATCCACCTGGTCAAGATGGTGAGATGGACAGTGAAATGCTAAGAGAAATTAGGGAAGCTAACCAAATTGGTAGTGCAGTAATAATGGGAGACTTCAATTACCCCAATATAGACTGGGTAAATGTATCATCGGGTCACGCTAGAGAGATAACGTTCCTGGATGGAATAAATGATAGCTTTATGGAGCAATTGGTTCAGGAACCGACGAGAGAGGGAACAATTTTAGATCTAATTCTCAGTGGAGCACAGGACTTGGTGAGAGAGGTAACCGTGGTGGGGCCGCTTGGCAATAGTGATCATAATATGATCAAATTTGATTTAATGACTGGAAAAGGAACAGTGTGCAAATTCAAGGCTCTCGTGCTAAACTTTCAAAAGGGAAACTTTGATAAAATGAGAAAAATTGTTAGAAAAAAACTGAAAGGAGCAGCTACAAAAGTAAAAAATGTGCAAGAGGCGTGGTCATTGTTAAAAAATACCATTCTAGAAGCACAGTCCAGATGTATTCCACACATTAAGAAAGGTGGAAAGAAGGCAAAACGATTACCAGCATGGTTAAAAGGGGAGGTGAAAAACGCTATTTTAGCCAAAAGATCTTCATTCAAAAATTGGAAGAAGGATCCAACAGAAGAAAATAGGATAAAGCATAAACATTGGCAACTTAAATGTAAGACATTGATAAGACAGGCTAAGAGAGAATTTGAAAAGAAGTTGGCTGTAGAGGCAAAAACTCACAGTAAAAACTTTTTTAAATATATCCGAAGCAGAAAGCCTGTGAGGGAGTCAGTTGGACCGTTAGATGATCGAGGGGTTAAAGGGGCACTTAGAGAAGATAAGGCCATCGCGGAAAGATTAAATGATTTCTTTGCTTCGGTGTTTACTGAAGAGGATGTTGGGGAGGTACCCGTAATGGAGAAGGTTTTCATGGGTAATGATTCAGATGGACTGAATCAAATCACGGTGAACCTAGAAGATGTGGTAGGCCTGATTGACAAACTGAAGAGTAGTAAATCACCTGGACCGGATGGTATACACCCCAGAGTTCTGAAGGAACTAAAAAATGAAATTTCAGACCTATTAGTAAAAATTTGTAACTTATCATTAAAATCATCCATTGTACCTGAAGACTGGAGGATAGCAAATGTAACCCCAATATTTAAAAAGGGCTCCAGGGGCGATCCGGGAAACTACAGACCGGTTAGCCTGACTTCAGTGCCAGGAAAAATAGTGGAAAATGTTCTAAACATCAAAATCACAGAACATATAGAAAGACATGGTTTAATGGAACAAAGTCAGCATGGCTTTACCCAGGGCAAGTCTTGCCTCACAAATCTGCTTCAGTTTTTTGAAGGAGTTAATAAACATGTGGATAAAGGTGAACCGGTAGATATAGTATACTTGGATTTTCAGAAGGCGTTTGACAAAGTTCCTCATGAGAGGCTTCTAGGAAAAGTAAAAAGTCATGGGATAGGTGGCGATGTCCTTTCGTGGATTGCAAACTGGCTAAAAGACAGGAAACAGAGAGTAGGATTAAATGGGCAATTTTCTCAGTGGAAGGGAGTGGACAGTGGAGTGCCTCAGGGATCTGTATTGGGACCCTTACTGTTTAATATATTTATAAATGATCTGGAAAGAAATACGACGAGAGAGATAATCAAATTTGCAGATGACACAAAATTGTTCAGAGTAGTTAAATCACAAGCAGATTGTGATAAATTGCAGGAAGACCTTGTGAGACTGGAAAATTGGGCATCCAAATGGCAGATGAAATTTAATGTGGATAAGTGCAAGGTGATGCATATAGGGAAAAATAACCCATGCTATAATTACACGATGTTGGGTTCCACATTAGGTGCTACAACCCAAGAAAGAGATCTAGGTGTCATAGTGGATAACACATTGAAATCGTCGGTTCAGTGTGCTGCGGCAGTCAAAAAAGCAAACAGAATGTTGGGAATTATTAGAAAAGGAATGATGAATAAAACGGAAAATGTCATAATGCCTCTGTATCGCTCCATGGTAAGACCGCACCTTGAATACTGTGTACAATTCTGGTCGCCGCATCTCAAAAAAGATATAATTGCGATGGAGAAGGTACAGAGAAGGGCTACCAAAATGATAAGGGGAATGGAACAACTCCCCTATGAGGAAAGACTAAAGAGGTTAGGACTTTTTAGCTTGGAGAAGAGACGACTGAGGGGGGATATGATAGAGGTGTTTAAAATCATGAGAGGTCTAGAACGGGTAGATGTGAATCGGTTATTTTCTCTTTCGGATAGTAGAAAGACTAGGGGACACTCCATGAAGTTAGCATGGGGCACATTTAAAACTAATCGGAGAAAGTTCTTTTTTAATCAACGCACAATTAAACTCTGGAATTTGTTGCCAGAGAATGTGGTTCGTGCAGTTAGTATAGCTGTGTTTAAGAAAGGATTGGATAAGTTCTTGGAGGAGAAGTCCATTACCTGCTATTAAGTTCACTTAGAGAATAGCCACTGCCATTAGCAATGGTTACATGGAATAGACTTAGTTTTTGGGTACTTGCCAGGTTCTTATGGCCTGGATTGGCCACTGTTGGAAACAGGATGCTGGGCTTGATGGACCCTTGGTCTGACCCAGTATGGCATTTTCTTATGTTCTTATGTTCTTAAGTGGAAAGTTGGCTGCCGCGGCATCATTCTGCCATCTTCCTCCGGCGTCTCCGGAGCAGCTCAATGCTGCAATCTGCCATGTTTCACAAGGGCCTAAGGGCGCACATGTGGCACAGCCCCGACTGATGTACAGCAATGGCGTGACCCTCAGGGGCGTCCCCCTGAGATGACATCAGCAATACCGGATATATACGGTCTTAGAAATCTCTAACTAATCGAGTTAGCAAGGAATGGATTTGTTCTATGCTACTCTGCTTCCTCAGACTTATCAGGGGTACCCGCTCTTCGGGGCCCTCGCTCTCTTTTTATTTTTCAGGTCGCAGTCTGGAACTGGTACTCGCTCCTCGAGGGCCCATGTTCCCAGCCTGGTTGCTAAATACTTATTCTGCCTGGAAGTCTTCGCTGCTTACTACACTAGTGAGTTACCATCTCTCTCTCAGAGCTTCCCCTGGAACCAGGTACTCGCTCCTCAAGGGCCTAACTCATTCCAACACCTGGACTACTTCTAGAGACTATTGTGTGAGTATTACCATCAAGGTTCTGTTCCTGAACTCTGCATACTCTGCCTACTCACTATATTCAGTTTTCTCTACAGCTTAGTATCCAGGATCGCTGTTCCAGTACCTGAGGGACTACAGCCCTGCCGGGCACTTCCAGCTCACTACTGCCACCTCTGGTGGTTCAATATACTGTTTAATAAAATAACTAGTGTGTGTCTGTCTCCATACTCTGAACCTGACCGGTGGTCCTTCTCTGGATCTTCCCCCGGGGGCGTGGTCATCTACCACCGGCCCAAGGATCCACCCACAACTACCTCAAACACCAACAATCTGCTATTGAGCAGGTGTAATTTATCCGTTTAACTTAACCAGATAAGTCTGAATATCAGCACTTATCCAGCTAAGTTAATAGGATAAGTAGCTCCTCCCTGATCCATCCATATCCCACCCACCACTTTTACGTCTAAGTGATGACCGCTGATTGCACCTGGATATTCAGGGGCCACCACTTAGCTGGATAATTTGCTACTTATCCAGCTAACGAGCACTGAATATAGGCCTCCAGATGGCTAAATTTGATGTTCATATTTGCATCCGATAGGTCTAGAATATTGTATGAATTATTCCAATTTACTCAGTCTTCTATATAAGATGATGCAGTGGTGACCTGAGGTGAGATTTTGTTCTACAGTTGATTATGGATAAGGGAATCCAGTTTTCTATGCTTCTTTTTTTAGCCTGGGTTTCTCCTAGTCCTTTCTCCAATTTTTATATGAAGTTGGGATTTTGCACCTTCATGCTCCTTATAATTTCCTCTTTTCAAGTTTTTATGTTTCATTTTCTTGTATAGCTGGCTTTTATTTTTTAAACTCACTATGAGAAATAATCCTATTGACTCTATATCACCTTCTAATCACGCTAACATATTTAACTCCCTCGTTCCCTCTTTCCCCTTCAAGCTATTTTATGATTCCCTTGTATTTTCTGGTAATACATCCTCTACTTAGTTTGTTTACACCTGAGGAAAGGAGGGTCCTCTCCCAAAAGCAAATCAAGAAATGCATTAAATAGTCTAATAAAATAGTATTGCCTTGCATTTTGTGTTAACCTTCAATTCTGTGCATTTAAGAGAACTAACATATTTACCACCATACTTCTTTATTGCATATGTGAAATGGATAAACTTCCTTAAAATTCGTGGAATTAAATTTAACAACATTAAAAAAGATAGACATATAATAAGGCGATACATTTTTATTGAACTAACAATACATTTCTTGACTTTTTTTGGATCTTGTATTCCCTTCCACAGGCCAGAATATAATGAGCAAAAACTCCACATTATTCAAATTCCTGGGCAATATGCTCTGTTTTCATGTATAGAGTTCTATTCCATGCACCTCACACGATTTCCTTCATTGCAGGACGGACAGAATTTCACCTGAGCCACTTGCAAGGGTCACCATCTATGGCCAGGATTGCCCTTTGTTTCTAGCTGGTATGGTTGGCCTATTTCACAGCCAAATCTGAGGTTTTTTTGTTCATTTCCGTAAGAGGGCCATAATCTATATTGAATACGTCTTGTAAGCTTGTACTTATGTTCATAGTCTATGATGTACAGGAAAATGTGCATTATACACCATCAAAGTTTCCAGTTACATATTTCTTAATTGAAATGTGCTTGCTTTTGTTTTTACAGAACCCTGAAGGACAAGACACTGGTTAAGGAGCATGGTCAGAGAATTCGATAAGTCGGAAAGTTTGGAAATTAGTGAGGAGCCAGGAGAGTAGTTCGTACCGGAAGAACAATACTGGTGCATATCATTCAACAGAACAGTGACTATAATTGTTTCAGCTTTGTCAAATATATGCATGTCTGTGTCTGTAAATATCTGCAAGTGTGAATGCATGTGTTTTCTGTTTTTAGTGCACGCTCCCATGAGTGCTTGAACACTGTATCCGTTCCATGCATGACCATACTCCAGCTTGTCATTTGATCACATGGATTATCCGTCCAATATTATACCATCGGTGAAGTGTGCATGTCAGGATAGATACTGATCAATAATTGCATGCTATCTCTGTATTACTGTGCTGGACAGTGAGGGTTTATTTATTTTAGTGATTTATTTAAGAGATTTACAACCCACAATACTCCCAAGTTCATGTCGGGTGCATAATGATGTGCATAATCAGTAAAACAGATAAAATAAATAACACAATTCTAAAATGTCACGCTGGCTCTCATCTCCTTTAAATGGTTTCAAGTTTTCCTTTCCTTCCTTGCAACATTGTTGGATATGAGGGCTCATACTGTACATTATGACTATTACAGTCTGCTCTCTACTATCCTGTGGTGAATCTTTACTATAATTGCTGATTTGATTCTTGGCTTTTATTTTCATCTGTCTGCTTTTTCTCTCCGGAGGTAGGATGTTAAACGTTGGCATTATAGGGGGTTAGGAGTTTAAAAGTGGCTTAAGTACTTGCTCTCTTTTATGATACTTCTTGTATATATTTATTTATTTTTCGCAGGCACATAGCTTTCTCTTCCTGATGCGGAGCGGCAGCAGAGGGTGCAGGAAGACAGACCATTTTAGTGGGTGGTGTGGAGGACAATAATGAAGCATCTATGGAGGTTTATGTTTCTCATTCAACCTCCAAATATCTTTTTTCAGGCTGTAACAAATATTTTCCTTTTTTTTCAGGAGTATTACTTGGATATCCAATTTTACATCAGTTGCTATGTGAGCTTTTGCTACTATTTGCCTTCCAGAAGCCATAAAGAATTTCTTTAAATTGAGCTCTACATAATAAAGTTTCTAAGCATATTTATTTCAGTATTAATCAAAATGCGTCATGTATAAATCATGTTAAGCCAGCAGTCAGGAGAGGAATTTTCCAAAGAATACCTTGTTATAAATTGCAGTAACTTATAACATATTCCAAGAAAAATTTCACCTCTCTGCCCCTTCCCTCTATCTTATTGTAGTGAGTGCTTGAAATCATTACATTTTTTTAATCCTTGTTCCTGAAGTATTTTGTATATTTTATGGATAAATTATTATGGTTGCCATGCTAGTTCACTTGAAATCATGGAAATATAATTTACCAAACAATCCCCAACCCCAATAATGGAAGGGGATGCCTTTTTACCAAACTAATTTAATTTGGATCTTGAATAACTTTAAGGATTCCCTTGACATTCCCTTCCTCAGATCTGAAGTGAATGAGCAGAAGAGGAATGCCAGACAAATACAAGTGAATCATCAAATACATTGTGATGCTAGTGTAAAGGGGAAGAGGGAAGGGAGAAGAGGGGCTGTTAGATGGTGAGTCCTGGTTCTGAATCCACTGGAGGTCCTCAAATTTCTCTTATTGGCTCATGGCTCTGCCATGAGCCAATAAGAGAAATTTGTGAGGTGTGAGGCAAGGGTATCAGAACAACTCAGTTGGTGCAGTTCCTCTTTCCAATAAGGCAACGGGTATAGCAGAATAAGACACATGCACTGGCAGGTGATAGTTGTGTCGGAAGTAGACCCTTGGGCCGAGGTGGGGTTGACACAACCCGTAGGTAAGAACCTATGGGTCTCCACCATCGGCAGGCAGAGTGGGCTGATGGACAGAGGCCGCTGAAGCTTCACCTATACCAGTTCTCGTTCCCCGCAGGTTGAGCCTTTGGGTGCCGAGGCCGGCAGGACTTAGATGGGCCTCTGTATATAGTTGCAGGAGAAGCTGGCTGAGCTCAGAGACAGCAGGCGAGAGATGCTGCAGTCCTACTCCAGACTGGATAATGTCCTGGAAACTCAGGTGCCAATGGAACAAAGGCAGGCAGAGGGTGCTCGAATAGAGGTAGTCCAAAGCCTGATGAATCCACGTCCATGGAGTAGGTAGAAAGGTGTCGAAAAGCAGGCTTAAGTCAGGGTTGGCGGCGGTCCGAAGGCAGTGGCAAGCAAGGATGAGGTCTTATCTCGGAGACAGTCAATGGCGTGGTCGGGTGAAGCAGAGGTCGAAGTTCAGAGAGAGTCAACGGCGAGGTCAGGCAAAGCAGAGGTCGAAATTTAGGGAAGCAATCCAAAGGTAAAGAACTCAGGAATATGGAGAATAGCCTGGAGGCAATAGAGAGCAAGGGAACCTGTTGCAAAGCTCTGACTGTGAGAGCTTGCCTTAAATAGGTCCTGGTGATGATGTCACCCGGACGGGCAGGCAGCCTCAATGTGCCGCGGGCCCTTTAAATTGAGCCGAGAGGCGCACACATGCACCTGAGGAACCCGGAAGAAGTAGGTAGGCTGGCGGCGGTGTATCTGCCATGAGGCAGAGCCACGGAAGAAATGGCAGCGGCGTCTCCACCGTGCCACTAAGTCGAGGGGCGCCGAGAGGGGGGCAGCACAGATGGCGCTCCCTCCACATCACAGAGGAGCCCGTGTCTGTTCCCAAGACGGCAGTGATGGTAGGTGAGGAAGGCCGGCCATGGGTTCCATGGTCGGCCGATTTAAGTGTACTCCCTCCTCCAGGCCCCCCTTCTAAGGATTTCATGACCTGGGGTACTGAATGTTCTCAGAATCATTGGAATCCTGTAGCTGCAGTTACATGGAATGTAAAGAGAAAGATATTCTGGAGTTACTTAGGGCACTGGCTGGAGCTGGAGTGAAACAATGTTTCTCCTTCCCTTGTTGCAAAAGAGCATATAAGTTCCGGAACTCATTTTCTTTAAAGGTTGAAAGGGACATGAATCCTTCCATGACCCGGGTATGTTTCTTAATGAGGGCTTCGTTTTTGGCCGTCTTACATGTCAGTTGGTCCTCCAGTTGGGCAAAGACTGCCCTCAAAACATCTTTTCAAGGGGAATTGGATTTGGTCTGGGTTTCCTGAGTTTTCTGGCAAGGAAGAAGATTGGGAAGGGCGGTAGCCATGGTTAAGGACCAGGGAGACACTATTGATTTCAGACAAGATTTGGAACACTGCGGTCCCCACTGGATCAGATCGGTCGTGGCCCAGTCAAATTGAGGCTGATGCTTCCGTAGCCATGGGAAGCTCAGAATGACCGGGTTTACCACCGTAGGAAGAATATAAAAGGAAATAAGTTCCGAGTGATACAGGCCAACCTTCAGAGTAAGGGGTTGAGTGGCCCATGCCAATGGTGGAATTAAAGCATTTGTGGGAATTTGATATTGGTCCACAAGATCCTGCTGAATAAACTTTGCCCCTGCACCAGAGTCCACTTGGACTTGAGTGGAGAAACTGATGGATGTCTCTATAGAGGCAGGTAGCAAGAATAAAGGTGAGACCATGTTGAGGCCAAGGGCTATTGCCTCAGGAGTCTCTCAACGTGAGATAGTGCTGTTCTTGGCACTGAGGAAACAGATGGCCCGAATTCCCACAGTAGAGACAGAGTCCGAGTTGACAGCGACAAGATCTCTCCTCATCCGGAAGACAAACATGATACAGCTGCATGGGTTCCTCTGAAGAATTTCCAGAAGGCAGGGGTCGATCGCACTAAAGTCACCCCAGGTGATTCCCTGGGGCGACTCTTCAGGGTAGAGTGTTTCTTCCAAGACTGCTCCTGAAGATGCCTATCAATCTTCCCAGTTAGGTCGATAATGCCCTCGAGGGAAGTAGGTAGTTCTAGTGCCACCAGTACATCTTTTATCCTACAGGCCAATCCTTCCTGGAAGATGGCATGCAGAATGTCCCCCTGCCAATTTAATTCCATAGCCATGGTATGGAATTCAAGTGCATAGTCGGAAAGAGAGTGAGTTCCTTGGTGTAGCTACAAAAGATCAGATCCCATAGCTGGAAGCCTGCCGGGTTCCTCAAATACTTGTTTAAAGGCGGACACAAATTGCGGAAGGTTGGAAAGCATGGGATCGGAGCACTCCCACAAAGGGGAGGCCCATGCCAATGCCTTACCATCCAAAAGGGATAAGATAAAAGTAATCTTGACCAAATCATTTGGGACCAATGTCGCTTGAAGAGTGAAATGCAAATGGCATTGGTTTAAAAATCCCCAACACCGTTTGGGATCCCCTGTATAGTGAGGCAGGGCCGGGAGAGGAATGATCGCCCAACCAGGGTCGGATGCCGGTACAGAGGCTGCTGGGGAAGGTAGTAGGGCATTTAGTTGAGACAAGAAGTCTTGCCGGGCAGCTAGACAGTTAACATCTGCCACCACCTGTTCCAAGGTCACCTGGAGATTTTGAAGTTTCACTACGGGTCCGGGAATGGATTTCAGTGCGCCAGATCCACCGGGTAGGAATCCAGTCAGGCGTGCAGACACTCTATGGAGGAGGCCAAAGCTTAAAGAAATCAATGCTTCTCCTGTACTCTGGATGCCAGGCCTGGGAGGGCCTGAAGATCACACGGCTCCGCTGAGTCCATGGCTTTTGCAACCTGTTGCGTCGGAAGTGGACCCTTGGGCAGAGGTGGGGTTGACGCAACCCATAGGTAAGGACCTACGGGTCCCCACTGTTGGCAGGCGGAGTGGACTGATGGACAGAGGCTGCTGGAGCTTCACCTATACCAGCCCTCATTCCTCATGGGTTGAGCCTTTGGGTGCTGGGGCCGGCAGGACTTAAGTGGGCCTCTGTATATAGTTGTAGGAGAAGTTGGCTCAGTCCAGAGACAGCAGGTGAGAGATGATGCAGTCCTACTCCGGACTGGATAATGTCCTGGAAACTCAGGCACCAATGGAACAAAGGCAGGCAGAGGGTGCTCAAGCAGAGGTAGGCCAAAGCCTGATGAATCCATGTCCAGGGAGTAGGCAGAGAGGTGTCAAAGAGCAGGTTTATGTTAGGGCTGGTGGTGATCCGAAGGCAGTGGCAAGCAAGGCTGAGGTCTGATCATGGAGATAAGTCAATGGTGTGGTCAGGCAAAGCAGAGGTCGAAATTCAAGGAAGCAATCCAAAGGTAAAGAACTCAGGAATTCGGAGAATAACCTGGAGGCAATAGAGAGAAAGGGAACCTGCTGCAAAGGCAAGCTCTGACTGTCAGAGCTTGTCTTAAATATGTCCTGGTGATGATGTCACCCAGACAGGCCTGCAGCCTCAGCGTGCCGCGGGCCCTTTAAATCAAGATGAGAGGCGTGCTTGCGTGCCTGAGGAACCTGGAAGAAGGAGGCAGGCTGGTGGTGGCGTATCTGCCATGAGGCAGAGCCATGGGAGAAATGGCAGTGGTGTCTCCACCGCACCACTGTCAAGGGTCGCCGAGAGGGGGGGGGGGGGGGCAGCACAGGCGGTGCTCCCTCTGTGTTGTGGAGGAGCCCGCGTCTGTTTTTAGGATGTCAGTGGCGGTAGGTGAGGAAGGCCAGCCACGGGTTCCGTGGTCGGCCGACGTAACAGTGATTGTACAATAAAAATATTTTACTTAAAAACATGAGTTTGTACAAGTTTGTATATTACATAGGAGCTAAGCAAGTGTATGCATGAAAGGTGAATTATCGGAGGAGAAAGGAGAGGGGAGGGGTCTGTTTGTGTGAGTATAAATGAATGTCTTTGGTAGTCTGAGGTGGTCCTATTCTTTCACACATTAGCTATTGTTAAATAGAGAAAGACTTGCAATACATGTCACCATTTTTCTCTGGTCTCCTGGTCTGTCATTAAAGTGGCCTTTGGTATGAGGAGCTATTCCATTGTTAGTTCCATGACTCATTTTAGCAACAAATGGTATATCTTTGAAGTTTGAGGATGGCTGGAGTCAGTAAGAATGACAAATCCAGGATCAGTTGCGGTAAAACACTACCCAGAAAGCCATCACACTTAGTCATGTCAAGCCAGTTTGTTGAATTGCATTGTAGATAGGCCACAATACTGACGTTCATGAGTTAGAGTGACAAAAAAATGAGACAGGCAGTAGGATTATTTGTGGTAGTGAAAGTCTCTGTTACATCCTTTTCAGTGAATTAAGAAGGGTTTGATTAAATGTTCTACATTCCTGGATTATTCTGAATTTATCTTATAGCATTCTGATCATAAGGTTATTGATACAGTGGTCTGATTCTGATACATATTCCCACATAGAGGTGTTGCCTTGTTGGTCTCTGAGATGTGCACAATTCTATGTCTGTGTAACAAATCTAAAGGATTCACTACTAGAATGATTGAACTAATACCATGGGAGGGGAGCAGAGTGATGAGGTTAGCAGTAGTTGTGGGTTTTGGCTTCCTGTCTGGGAGACTCAGATGATGTGCTCTAATTGTTAGTAAACTCCTGCTACCATCTCAGGGCATGGATGCTTAAGTTGTTTCTCCTGAGTTAAGCCTCTGCGAGACAACCTGTTTGTGCTGTCCCTACTTTTGATTATGTTTTTTTTTTCCAGGAAAAGGATTCTAGAGTTCTTGTGGACAAAAACCTGTGATTAGAACTGGAGACAGAGTGAGTACCTTGTCCTCTGTTTTGTCAATGGTTTTGGAAACCTGTCTGTCAATTGAGAAGGATGTTTTTCCACCTTTCCTTCTTCTTATTTGGTTTCCCCTTTGAGTAAGATTCCTTTTTGTGTTTTCCTGGGTGCCCCAGGGCCCAGGGACTCAGATTCTGTGTCATCTAAAAGAAGTGGTGTCTTTCACCTAGAAAGAACTTGGGCATCATCTGTGTCATTAGAGAGGAATGGATTCACGTCCATTAACAAAGAGAGATGGAGTCTGAGAGTTTCATTCAAGAGCATATCACTGCGGACCTGGATGAGAAACACTGCAGAGGGAAGGAGTAAATCCATACCAACCCCATACTGAGCAGGTGTAAAGGAATGGAGAGTAGGGACGACTACAGAAGAGATACAAGAACTGGAACTTTTCATGCTGTCATTAACTGGGAAAATAAGGACATAAGAACGTGCCATACTGGGTCAGACTGAGGGTGCATGAAGCCCAGCATCCCGTGTCCAATAGTGGCCAATCCAAGCCATAAATACCTGGCAAGTGCCCAAACATTAAATAGCTACTATTCCTTATTGATTAATAGCTTATGGACTTCTTCTCTAGCAACTTATCCAAACCTTTTTTAAACCCAGATACACTAAATGCCGAAACCACATCCTCTGGCAATAAATTTCAGAGCTTAATTATGCCTTGAGTGAAAAATAATTTTCTCCAATTTGTTCTAAATGAGCTACTTGCTATCTTCATGGAGTACCCCCTAGTCCTTCTATTATATGAGAGAGTAAATAACCGATTTAAATTGACCTATTCAAGTCCTTTCATGATTCTGTAGAATTCTGTTATATCCCCCTCAGCCGTCTCTTCTCCAAGCTTAACGGCCCTAACCCCTTTAGCCTTTCCTCATAGGGGAGCCTTTTCATGCCCCTTATCATTTTGGTTGCCCTTCTCTGTACTTTTTCCAGTGCAACACTATCTTTTTTGAGATGCGGCAGCCAGAATTGCACACAGCATTCAAGTGACTAAATTCTCACCATTCCACAATGGGGAGAAGCAAAAGATAAGTTTACTAATTGAATGGAGAAGATGTGGAAATTGTTAAAGTAACTGGCTTATCAAATCAAAGACAAGTGGCTGGAAGTAGAAGGTCACAAATTTATTTGGAATTCTGATAGTAAATTAATAGGACTTTAACATCAGTGAGCTGTAAGGAACTTTTCATCCATCTTAGCAACTGTCAGTAAAATTGTGTTGGAAATCATCCAGCTTCCCGTGTGATCATTGCTGCTGTCTACTTTTATGAGATCATCAGTGTTGCTTACAAGGGACAAAAAGGGATTTTTAAAAGCTAAGCAATGCAAAGGGGCCTAGAAGTTAATCTCCCCTTGCCCCCCCCCCCCCCCCAGTGGAATGCAGTGAGGTTCTAAGCAGGGGATTCCGTAAATGCACAACATCCCCACCCCCGCAGAGTCCCATTCCTTTCTCTCTCCCTCTCCCCCTCCCCCATCCCCTGGCATAATTGCCAAAATTTTGCCTCCTGTCCTTCCTGATATAATCACCTAACTTTCCCTGTCCCCACCACCATCCCTGCCCCTTTGTCCCTAAGAGTGGTATTTAACATCTCAGTAAGTGAGTCTGAAGGCCAAGCTGAATTTTTTCTGGTGGTGTGTCTGTGGAATAAATCTGAAAAGATTTAGTATTATATGGTTTTGCAAATGAAAGAATCAACCCAAAAAGATATTTAGCCTTTTAAATTAAATTTATATTGTATTTCTTAAGCTCACAAACAAACTCTAGGTCTTTTCCTCCTCTCTTCCCAACATCATCCTAGGTCCTCCCCTTGCCCCAGCTGCTCCTAGGCCCTTTCCTAATAGATTTCACATGAAAAAATGACATTCAAAGTAGAGTCTTCTGAGGTAAAAATATCACTTACAACATGTATATTGTATTTACTTGCACTGCTATGGTGTCAACCAGAGAACCTTGCAAAAAAAGTAAAAACAGACGCATTGAACCCATATGGTATTAAGCCTATTGTAATATGTGTTGTGCGTGGGCTTGGACCTCAAAAAGCTATGAGTAAACTGATTTATAATTGCCATATAGTAAGTCTCTCATACCAAAACAGCACTAACTGCCAGCAAGCAACACTGCAACTATTATGCCAGGCCCTAAATCACCAATACACCCACTATTTATTTATTTTATTTATTTAAAAATGTTTATATACCGCTTTTACAATTCGGAGGAATTAATCAAAACGGTTCACAGCCAAACATACATAATAAGTAAACTTAACAATTAAAAACAAATTAAAACTAACAATTAAAATAATGACACAATAAACATTCAAGACCTGCGGCTTTTGAACAATAAAATTACTATTAGGATAACAGAACAAGCCAGGCTGCTACAGATCCCAATATGGAAATTAGAAGCTAGCCAAATACCTCATCTTGGTCATCCTAAACACAGACCCTCACCAAAAAGTGAATACGAATACCATAAAAGTATAAACACACACACACACACACACACACTCTCTCTCTCTCTCTTTCTAACAAGTTAATTCTCACAGAAATGCGCACCCTCAAGACCACAGGCATGCTCCCTCACATACACGTGCTCTCTCTAAGGCTCACATATGCTCACTGCTCGAGAACATATTATGCCCTTGTTCTAGATATGCAGATCGGAAAACAGAACAAGGTGATTGCTAATGATCCCTACACTGAAACTTCTTGCTAGTAGAGTAACTCAACTTGGTCCCATGTGCAAAACATAGACAGCCCTCACCAAATACAGAACTGACCACATATTAGAAACAGAAATATAGTGAGACAAAAACTGAACTGGAAAACCCAAAAGTATAACATCAGAGAAATAAAAACAAATACATTTTCCTGTACTGTACAAAACAGAAATATTCAGAGATGCACATTTCCCAAAAATGAAAACCAATAGCAGCTGCAGCTCATCACTTCCCAACCCTCCTATTCCCCAACAGTTGTTCCTTTCACCCCCTCCCCTACCAGTCCCCAGCAGTCGAGTCTCTCACCCCCTCTCCTCTCCCAGTCTCCAGCACTCAAGTCCCTCCCCCTCTCCTCTCCCAGTCCTTAGCAGTCGAATCCCTGACCCCCCCCCAGTCCCCAGCAGTCGAGTCCCTGACCCCCCATCTCTCCTCCCAGTGCTCAGAATTTGAGTCCCTTGCCCCCTCTCCTCTCCCAGTCCTCAGCAGTCCAGTCCCTCATCCCCCTCCCCTCCCATTGCCCATCAGTGGAGTCACAAACCTGGCTCTCCCTCCCCCTCTCCCTCCCAGTTCCCAGCAGTCACTTTCAAGCTGATTGCCAGAAGGCTGGGGAAGAAGAGGAAAGATTGAGCCTCAATCTCCTTTTCTTCCCCGACACCTCTTCAGCATCTCTGAACCAGGAGTCAAACCCCTCCCCTCTCCAAGTCCAGAACTCAGCAGACATTGTGACTGTCACTAACCTTCTGCAAGTCAGACTCATACACCAGGTATCCTAACAGAGAGCAACTACTGGTGCCTGATGCCCACCTGCCTGCCTGCCTCGCTTCACTCGCAAGCACAGCAGCAGCCTTTCCACTTCTGCTCTGCATGGGTCTAGGCATCACAACTTTCTTGAGGTCTGGCATTTACAGGTCCCAATGCTTCTGCTGCAGCATTTTGCATGGGATAGAAGGCAAAACCAGGGGTGGATTGCAGGAAAATATTGGCCCAGAGGATTTTTTCAAAACTGCCTCATGGGGTATCTGACACCCTCATGCACTTTCCTTGCAGCAAGTGTATCAGCAGCTCTCAAAAGCACACTAAGTCAACCCTGGAAGCCAGCAGAATCAAGCCAAAATATCTGCAAAATAAACTTCATCTTTCCTAAATAACTAAGAGGTTGAACACATTCTAGTGCAGAATGACCACAGCTGCAGCCCTCATTCCATCCATGCAAATTGGTTGGGCCCCTTACACATCTGCTTATATCCCTTATAGAGATATATCCTGGATCCCCGGTCTGACTCTTGAACCAGTTGCAAGTAATGACTCTACTAGCCAGTGTCAGATACACATAGGCTCAGTCACAAACAGATTTTTAAGATTGCAGAAACTTTATTGGCACATAGTACATACTAACTCCTGCAAAGACACATACTCTTTCTCAAACACAAAGACACACCCACAGGCAGAGTGGTCTGTGTCTGTGTCAGAGACAAAGATACCCCCCCACACACACACACACTCTCTCTCACAGACAAAGTGTGTATAGGTGTATGTGTCTCTCTCTCACTTTTTCTGACACACACACGCACTCTCTCTGACATGCTACTTTTGTACTACAGTTTATTTGCTCACACAGTGAGCGCCCCAAGTACAGCACTGCTGCATCATGCTGTAAAGTTCTTGCTTGCTGCCTGCCCTTCCTTATTATGCAGCCTCCTCCCTTTCCCAATCCCATTCTCTAGGAGACTCGCTGGTTGTATGTCCAGCTGCTTCTCTCAGAGCTCAGCACAGTCACCTCAGACCGAAGCCTCCCCACATTACATAGGCACTTCCTCCTGTCTTACCCCCTTTCTTCCTGTGCCTATAGCTTGCTTCCACTTCTCCGCAACCCTCCCACCAGTCTAGTGCATTCCCATTGACTGCAGGTTACACAGTCTGCTGCTTTTATGGTTCCCAGGCTCCCCTCTGCCTACTGACTCCAAGGGAGAGGGGACCAAAAGTGACCCCTTCTGTTCCCTGGGCTTATAAAAAGAGAAAATTAAGCCCTGGCCGAGACTGGGGAGAGCCACTAACCCAAAGCAGCACAGCTCCAATTAGAATTCTGCTTTCTCTTGTAGAGTCAGTGAAGCCAGAGCTCGTGCAAGGGTATTAGGTAACATAGGCAAACCTTACATCCTTACACATTCCTGGTCCCACCCTTCCCACAAACAATTTAAAAAATATGCATTTATAGTAACAGATTTTACATGAAAAAGAATATTCCATGTTCTAAGATACAAATATCACATAAAATGTATTTTATTTACATGCACTGCTGTGGTACCAACTGACAAATTCTGCAAAAAAAAAAAAAAGACACCTGCAGTCATATGGCATTGGGACTATTGTAAAGCATGTCAGCCCTCGGAAAGCTTTAAGAAAACGTATTTACAATATAGTAAACCTCTCATACGAAAAGAGCACTAACTGCCAGCACTCAAACAGAAAAAACCCTACCTATGAAAATGCAGCACTTCAAATATTATACTAGGTCCTAAAACACCAAAACACCTGTTATTAGGAAAACAGAACAAGCCAAGCTGTTATAGATCCCTACACAGAAACTACATGCTAGCAAAATACCTCACTTCTGTCACATATGCAGAACATAGATAGACACTCACCAAATACAGAATAAAGAAACAAAGTATAACTAGAAACATACAGATAAAAAGTGAATTGGAAACCATAACAACAATGGAAAAACAAAAGCATCACTATTCCTTATTAAACATCAAACAATAAAATCAAGATATATAAAACCATCAATCATAATAGTAAAACCATAATCATAAAAAGAATACATATTTCAAAACAGCTGTTGAAAAGAATACCCAAAAATTATTTTTTAAATTATTCACAAATACCATTAAAAGCCAATATAAAGCAAATAAATAAATAAAATATTTAAAAACAGAAGACATCAAATAACACCCAATTATTAAAACTAATAATGATTAAAAAAAACAAACAAACCCTTGTTCTCTATACCTGGGGAACTTTTGATTTCAAGTCACCCTGAGATTGTCATGGATTAGTTCAGGAAGGGATTGGTACAACTTACTCCTCTCTCACATACCCATATTCTCCAATACAGACACACACACACACACACACACACACACACACACACACACACAGACTTGCTTACTCTCTCTCTCACATTCATGTGCTCTCTCACGTTTTCTCTCAATCATATACATACACACACATATTCTCTCTCATGCATACACAATCACTCTCTCCTGAGAACATAAAGAGGCTTCCTCAGGCATGCACAGCTTCTCTCCTACATACACACATGCACTTATATGCTATTTGCTCATTCATATGCTTTCTCACACAGACATACATGCTCCATCTCAAATATAAATAATCTTTCTCACACAACAGAAACACTTCTCTCTCTCTCCTCAGAACATACCAACAACAGAAGCCTGCTCCCTGGGCTTGTGCAACATCTCTCACACACACACATTTACATGTTGTCTTACATTCTATTTACTCACACACATACTCACTCTCCAAGGAACATTCAGGGTTCAGGTAGCATCAGTCTTCTTTTTTCAGCCAGAATGCCCCACTAACACAACAGCCTCCTTGCCGCACAGCTTGAGAGCACAAAAGCATCTTTCGGCCATGCAGCCCTATAGATGCAAGAGTCATTTAAGTGGTGCAGCTCCCAGCAACAGCCTCTTTTCAATGGTATGGCCCAGTTGACAGGGCCTCTTTTCTTCAGCTGTGCAGCCCCACATACAGCAGCCTTCTATTTTCCGCCTCGTGGCACAGCTGACAGAAACCCCGTTACTTCAGCTGCGTGGCCTGACTGACTGCAGCCTCTTCACTTCAGCCATGTGGCCCCCTTCACTTCAGCTGTGGGGCCCAGCTGACAGCGGCTTATTCACTTCAGCCACATGGCCTCTTCACTTCAGCTGCGCGGCCCCTTCACTTCAGCCTCGGAACCCAGCTAACAGCGGCTTCTTCACTTCAGCCGTGTGACCCGGCTGACAGCCTGTCAGCAACCTCATTACTTCAACTAAGCTGCCAAGCTGCCAGTGGCTTCTTCACTTCAGCTGCATGGCTCAGCTGACAGGGGCTTTTTCTTTTCCACCACATGGCCCGGCTGGTAGCCGTCTTTTCTTTTTGGCCATACAGACCAAGACAATTCAGCTGTGTGGGCCTAGCAGCCATAGCAGCCTTCTCTTGGGTCCACAGCGAGGAGGGACCAGAGGAATTGTTGGGGCTTAAAAATAGATAGGTGGAAGCTGTGGCTCAGACACAGGGAATGTGCCATTGATGCCCTGACTGCAGGAAGCCTGCACAAGGTAGCCCTGCCATCACGTGACTACCCTGACTGGCCCACCAGGGCATGCCCGAAGCCACGATAGGCTAATACACCCCTGGGCGGGACCTTAGTTCAAGTTGAAGCAAGGTCCCTCCTTCTGCCTCATAACTGTTTTGTTTCTTCCTGCAGTGCTCTGACTGACTGCACATGACCATAGACTGCCACCTACCTCCACGATCTGCCCCACCACGATGAGGCGCTCCCATGCTCTGCAGCTCTGCTCCTTCTTATTGGCCCCATAGCTGCTCAGTCAGGGTTCAAAGCTGCTGCAGACTCTTTGCTATTGGCCAATGGTTACGCAGGTAACTGACAGCACCCCCCATGTTGATTAAAAAAAAATATAGTGTACAGCAGGGGATTCACTGAATGCCATGAAGGCCCTGACTGCATGCCACTGTTCCCCCCACAGGGAATTTTGGACACTCAGAGAGACTTTAGATACTTTTTTGGGAACTGATCATTTAATATCTGAATGGAAGTGTGTGCCTCATGGCCCCTATCTGCCTGGGGGGGGAGGGGGTCACATATGTTTATTCTTGTTTTTAACTTTTCGCTTGTTTAATCAATATAACACCCCTCTTCTAAACTTCCTCATCTCCATTGTCACTCGTCTAGCAAATCCTAATACACATACTGGGAAAATGAGAGGAAACTGAAACCAGCAGGCAAACACTCCTTCTCAAGCAGGCCAAAACCAAATCCAAGCAATAAGAGGGGAAACCTTAGAAGAAACATGAAGCACAGGACACAGTACACCAACCCTTTCACCAATTATTTATTTTCCCCTCAAATGATCCTCCACTCCTTGGTCCAGTTGCTTTTTCCTCTCTTCATGCGGTACTGTCAGTAAGAGCAGATACTTGCTTTTTTTTTTTTTTTTTTAAATATATTTTTGGAAAGAGAGGCAGGAACTGGAAGACAAACAGACCTGTGCATGTGCAAAATAGTGAACAAATGATAAATAGCTCACAGATGGCAAAAAATATGGTGCACAGCCGGGATTACTGCTCAAGCCATAATTTTCCACTAGCATGCATAGTACATTTTTAGCATGGAAAAGGTAGTAATTGATTGCACTCTTTGCCTACCATTATCTTTGTAAGCAGCCTGTTGCATGCGATTTTAGAGTATGAAAAAAAAAATTAAATAACATATCACATTTAAACATGAGCATTAGTGAATTGGTCCAAGACTGTTCATGCTGCAGCCAGTCCCGCAAGCATCCTCAGATATTTTATCTATTCAAGACCAAAGTAATTTGGCAGAACTGAGCAAATAGATTTTTGTTGGAGTACTTTCTCTAAGTAATTGTACTTCACCTTATTAGGTGTGCATATCTTCCACTCACAGGGGTAGATTTTCAAACGGTTGCGCGTGTAAGATACGCGTGCAACCCCTGAAAACCTCCCCCTGCCTCCCCCTGCATGTGCCAAGCCTATCTTGCATAGACTCAGCGGTGCGCGCAAGCCCCGGGACGCTCGTAAGTCCCGGGGCCTGAAAAAATGGGCGTTCCGGGGGCGGGGCCGTGGGCAGGGCGCCAGCCGGATGGCGTTCCAGGCCACCGGGCCGGGGGATGGAGAGCTGGCGCGCGCAAGTTACGCCTGCCCAGAGGCAGGCGTAACTTCTTCAATAAAGGTCAGGGGGGTTTAGTTAGGGCTGGGAGGAGGGTTAGATAGGGGAAGGGAGGAGAAGGTGCGGGGGGGTGGAAAGAAAGTTCCCTCCGAGGCCACTCCAATTTCGGAGGGAACGGAGGGAACGGAGGCAGGCTGCTCGGCTCGGCATGCGCAGGCTGCCGAGCCGAGCAGCCTGCGCATGCCGAGCGCAGGCTGCTCGGCTCGGCATGCGCAGGTTGCACAATTGTGCACCCCCTGCATGCGCCGACCCTGGATTTTATAATATGCTCGCGGCAGCGCACACATGTTATAAAATCGGGCTCCCAGCATCTACCATTAGCTGCAGACAGTTGTCTGATGGTAGTCCCTAAAGCACTGGAGATTATCATTTAAACTCTTTGGTTACCCCAGATTTAGTCAACAATGACCATCTACAAGCACCTGTATACAGAAAACCGATTGACCAAATACACCTACCAACTTCTGTGCTTCACATAAAAACGGTTCATCATTATACATAGCCAAGTCACATGGTATCACTGTATGTGCCTTGAACTAAGAGACAGGGATAAATACCTCAAAGTCCTGACTAAATCTTTCAGATAAAAAGAGTACAAGCTGAATATCCTCTCCAGGGCAAACCTACAAAAATATAAAGAAAGGAAAACCACAGAGCACATATCTCTTGTAGTAACATATAACCCAGAGCAGGAAAAACTGAGAAAAACCATGAAGAGGGCAATTTTGAAAACCATATAACTGGGTGAAATGACTATTTGCTTGGCTAATTATTTTTTTTTAAAGTTACCCTCCCCCATGTGTAAAAGCACCTATGTTAATGTACAACTCAAATATGTATAGCATGCTGTTCACAAGGAACGTAACTTTCAAAACTATCCGAGATACAGCATTTACATGCATAAGAAAATGCATGGAGATTAATACTAGTATTTTATAAACTGTGTGGCAAGGGTTGCTGATGCTTGTCTACCTCCTATGCCTGTGTGTGTGTGTGGAGGGGGGGGGAGGGCTGTTGCTGCTCCTGCTCCTCCTATGACTGAATGCCACACACACTGGGACCAATGCCACCACTTCCTGTGATACGAGCCGTTCCTTCTGCTTCAGGCCGCGATGGCATGGCCTCTCTTTCTTCCTGCTGGCGTGGACCCACCGCTGCCTCTTTCAGGCCACATGGGTGGGAAGAAGGAGAAGCCATGTCATCACCCCCCCTAGTGGTGGCACTCTAGGCAGCTGCTTAGTACACCTAGTATTTCCACCAAACCTGGCTATTTGTCATCTTGTGCTTATTTTCTCTATTGTTTCGCTTCCATTAGCTTGGTCCTTGTCTTCTGGTATGTATCTGTCTCCTGGTTTTAGTTTTGCCAGACTATGCATTAGGGTTTACAACAGAGGAGTGATAGTGGAGATTAGGAAGCATGGAAGTGAGCGAGAGACAACCTGTTTGCATAGGTGTGCTAGGAATATGACTTCTGAGTGCATGTTTTAAGGGGTTGAATGCTGAGGTGAGGACAAGCAGTAGAAAAGTCATGCTAGATAGGTCCTTCTGCCACAAGACACCCGGAGTTTTCGGGTATTGGCTCAGAGACCCAGCAATTCGTTCAGAATTCCGGAGTCTCCAGGCCAAATCTGGAGAGTTCCCAAGTATGAGTGTGAGGTAGCCACGGCAGGGACAGGCAGTGTGAGTCAGACACTACAGTGGTGTTCTGAGAAGGGTATTTTTTGCCACCTCAAAATTCTACAGCCTGAAGTGGCTGCTCACCCCGCTTCACTATAGGACCGCCCATGATTCAGAGTGAAGGAAGAAAGAAAAGGCCAAGAGTATATGAGATAAGGCAGGGGATATAAGGAAGGTGGTGAGAAAAATGTAAAGAGGTACTTTTGACAAGTTCATAGTCTGTAATAAAAGAGAGGAGAAAAACAGAGTGAGCACAATGATTGTACACAATGAGGTCCAAATAGAGTAAACCGTTGAGCAGAAAAAATTTCCAGGAAAGATATCTGAATAACTTTAACCAAATATTCAGTGGGAGATACCCAGATAAGTTTTTCACTGAATAGATGTTGGAATTTGCACCCATTATATATTTAAAAATGGCACTTCTGTTTCCTTTGTAGATTCAATTTCTGAAATAAGACAGCCACTTCAGTTTCCGCATTGTATAGCTACCCCTGATGTAGAACTTTGAGCTTTGAAACACTGGACCAATGTTGGGTCAAGCAGATTTTGATTTGCTCTATAAATTTTTTATGTGCATTATGACATTATCTAAAAATACAGGTGACCAATGATTAAAACTTAAAGATGTTGTTTGTCCAGTCTCCAGTAGTCTCTGACATTTCAATGTTATGATATACGATATCTAATTTAAGAGGATCACCTTACAATTTTGATTTTGGCTTTTGCTTATTAATTGGTTTCCCCGTTTTGGGGTTTTGATTTTTGTTCGTAATATAAATAAATATAGTCTCCTCAACTTTATTCATTCACACAAAGCAACTCCCAAGACAAGAAAGTAAGAACACAATAGAAAACTATAAATAAATAATAAAGTTATGGTACCACTGTTTTGAACTTTTTTTATTTATATTAATAAATTAACTTCAAAACAAAATGCATACCGTTTATTACAAGATGAGTACCATAATAGTACTATAGTTGTTAGAGGTAACAATTTTGTTGCTACTTAGACTGCTACTGAGGTCAACCTGATGAAGGTTTAAGGACAAAACTAAAATATTACTAAATGTTCTCTTTTCCTGTGTTTCTTGAAGAACTCAATGCATTTTTTGTTTACATATTCCTTTTTGAGATTTCTTAGCTAACCACTATGACTACTGTGATCACTCACCCTCCTGAATTTGTTCTTGCTGTATTTTTTATTTCTATGTTTGATTCTTCGGCCTTACCACTTTTCTTGCAGTAATCATGCCATTTAATTGTACTGCATTTTTATGAAACTGTAGAAATACAGTACAGCCAAGTTTTTCTTTAATGCTTTTATAAGCATAGGCTGAAACACTCCTTGAAGCAAAAGCTGCTACATGTTTAATGAAATTCCAGCTGTTGTCATACTCATTTTATTTTTGGAATACAGTACTCAGACAGGAAATGACTTGCTGTGATTTTATATCTCACAAGACAAGAACCCTGTGGGTCAAAGTAGAAGTTGCAGCTGTTTAGTAAAATGAATGAATTGAAGCATGGATTAAAGTATCAGCATTAATTAAACTGATTTTGGCTAATTTAATTTTCAGTGTAAACAAACAGAAATTAAGATTTTCCTTTGTCATTCACATTTTTTAGTTAATTCCTTGAGAAATATCTGGAGGTTTTGAACTCTCTTCCTACTTAGTAACTCCCATCATTATAAATCTAAACAAATACTTGTGACCCTTAACAATTATTACATGCATATGTGTACAAAATAATTATAAAATGAAGGAATGTACTCAGATAAGATTTCTAAGAACAGGGTTAAAAATAAAAAATGCATTCCTTATATTGTAAAAGCAATTCTAAACTACAAGATATGAAATGCATTGACATATAAAAAAGGAAGGAAATCCTTACACCAAACATAGAAGAGAAACAAAAAATCCCAGATAAGTAAATATTTTGACGATGCTCACTTGAACTGCTGCTGTGTCGATAGAGAAAAATGAACTGGCCTGCATATGCGCCACCACTGTCTCTGTTTTATTTGAACTGCAGCATTGTAGCATATTTGGGCCTGCTATGCTGTTCAGGAATACAATAAGACTGGACCAACTTACCGTATTTTTTGCTCCATAAGACACACTTTTTTCCCCCCAAAAGTGGGGGGAAAATGTCTGTGCATCTTATGGAGCAAATATATTTAAAAAAATGTAATTAACTACAACCCCCCACACTCCTGACCCTCTGAAGACTTGCCAAAAGTCCCTGGTGGTCCAGAGGGGGTCCCGGGAACAATCTCCCCTTCTCGGACATTCGGCTGCCAGTAATCAACATGGTGCCGGTGGCCCTTTGCCCTTACTATGTGACAGGGGCTTCCGATGCCATTGGTCGGCCCCTGTCACATGGTAGGAGCAATGGATGGCCCATGCCATTGTTTAAGATGGCACCAGCCGTCTATGGCTCCTACCATGTGACAGGAGCCGACCAATGGTACCGGTAGCCCCTGTCACATAGGGCAAAGGGCCATCGGCGCCATTTTGATTACTGGCAGCCGACAGTCCGAGAGCGGGAGATCACTCCCGGGACCCCCGCTGGACCACTAGGGACTTTTGGTAAGTCTTACAGGGGGGGGGGTCAGGAGTGTGGGGGGTGGTAGTTAATTAAATTTGAAGGGTTGGGGTGGGGTTCTTTTTTTTTCACGAAATAGCACGATAAATGTTTTCTGATCAGGGGTGTGGACCAAAATGGCCCTCCCCAGACCTGAAAACGAAACGGGGCCGAAAAAAATTGCACACCCCTAATTTTAATGCCAGAAACGGACTCTCCATAAAATGCACAAATGCCCGGGAACGGAGCTGGTTTAGCACACCATTTTTTAAAAATTTTCCCCCTCTGAACCCTAGGTGCGTCTTATGGTCAGGTGCATCTTATGGGGCAAAAAATACAGTAGTTATGGTGCAGGTATTTATTTACAGTGTTTCAAAGATACAAGAATCAAGATAGTAGCTCAACTTGTGTCAGGCACAGCTAACTGGTAAACATCTAGTGTTTGGGTGTATCGTGAAGTCCCACCAGCTCCCTGGGGCCTTCCCAAGCCTTTCTAGATCTGGGCTCTTATTGTAGGGTGAAGGGAACCTCCCTTGTAACTGTTATACCTTAAGGAGGACTGGGTTAAAACCTTGAACTGGGCTCCTTAAGGTAGAATGAGGGAGTTGTCAGTCACAAGCGTCATAAAACTGCACTAAGTTGAAATTCACAACAGTTGAACCTAGGAAAGGAAGATATTTTGATTTCATAAGGCAGCTTTCATATAACACATATCTCCCAATATGCTTTCAAATAAGTTGAAAACTAGTGTAGCTTATAGGCAAAATACTACAAGAAAATGGATGAAAAACAATGTGTCACAAAGTGTCATGCTTTCGATCACATGGCTTATCAAAAGCCCTGACAGCTCAGCAAGTGGACCTGAGTCCCCAACTCTGTAAGCAGTGTTCTTTCCTTAGAACCAGTTTGCTAGCTGGCCCTCCTATAGTGGTATAAACATCTTTCCTTAGAAACTAATAAAAATCCATTAGTACATCAGGCCCTTAGTGTTCCAGAATGCAACTGCAATGATAGCCCAAACAATCTGCCTGTTAATGAATGAAAACATCTCCCTTCCATTCCAGTCCTCAATGCCCTTTTAAACCCAGTGACGGGGAGATTCGGTTGCTTTTCCTACTTGACATGCTTCTTTTCATTTTAAAGAACTCATTTTAAATTTCCAAGCATGCTAAACAAAATATAAACAAAGCCTCCCTGTCATGCACTGCAAGAGCAGGGCTGAATGGCCTTGAGGCTACAAAGGTTTGACTGCTGAACAAGTAAGGCAGGGTAAACCCAGGAGGCCACATCTGGGGAAAGTGAGTGTGTGAATGGAACATAAGTTGCCCTCCCACACAACAGGAATTCCATAAACAACTGAAAGAATGTGCTGGGTATGGCAGGATATGAAAAATATGTTTAAGGGATCACTAAGGAAACTTGGATAACATGAGCAGTGCCAAAATGCAGAAGACAAGATAGTACAGCTAGTGACCGGGATTCAAAAGGACTTGAGCATGAAACTTCAAATGTGATTGGTCGAGCAGAAAAATAGGAAAAGTCTGGGAATACTTTAAAAAAAAAAAAAGGGTATGGCTGAACCCAAATCACTTTTGACTCTGGAAAGGGATTATGGGAGGAAAATGGCAGATTAACAGCAATACAAAAAAAAAAGCAGATACTGAGGAGATAGCCAGAAAAATAAAAATGTAAAACAGTTATCATGGCCTGAAAAAATATATTTGGGGGGAAGAAGCATCAGAAAATGCCCTCCAGTTTATCCAGGCATACCAACAAACATTTATTCACCCCAAATGTGTGTGAGTCTTTTACTGATCTCTGGCAATCCTCAAACCTGAATCTTTTCACTCTGGCTTAAGTCAATTGTGAGTTCAAGCTTGTGTGATATGACAGTTGTCAATTCCCATTATTTCCTTTGGGAAAAATATTGACACATTTAGAATAATTTTATGCTTGGAGGAAAAGTAGGAAAGGTTGCTGTAACAAACTATTTTGTTGGTCTATCACTTTTCAAATTAATTTTCCATTTAACAGCTGTTTTTAAAGGGCAAAAGCTGCTTTTCCTGCCAGAGATCCAGATGTTCATCAGGGATCCCTTTGGGAGCTTTACCAAAATTATTTTAAATCAATACTATGAATTAAGGATGGTAGTAGTATGATCCCATAAACCCCTGAGTTCTGTGTTTGTTCAGGATATGACAGGAGGATGATGATAGGGCAATACCTAGGGGAACAAGAAGTGGCCTCTCTGATTGGTTTGAGAGAGCAGCTGAAGAAGCTCATCTTATAAGAGTACCTTACTAAAGCAATTAAATTTCTCTAATCATAGGATTTATCATACTAACCCCTAGATTTATCAAAATGCTATAAATTTGGTATGAATAATGCCCATGGTTAGGGTAGTTTTGAGTTACTGCATTGTGTGTTAAATTCATTGCGTTTCCTTTTTTTTGGAAGGGAGGGAGAGAGAGAGAGAGAGGGAAAGCAGGAGAGAGAGAGAGAACCTCTTTATAAGGCTCTCATATAAGTTAACTATTTATACCACTATAGGAGGGCCAGCTAGCAAATTGAGGTGAGGTTTTGGTGGTGGTCTAGGGTTTAGGGGGCCACAGGGCAATGAACATTGCAGAAATCATTTCTTTGTGCACCTTTCCTCATTCCAAATCACATCAAATCTTCACTGATGTGTACTGTGCTGTTGCTCGTCTGACTGTGCATGCAAAACTGACCCCAAAACCCTAGACCACCATCAAAACCTCACTTCGAGTTACTAGCTGGCCCTCCTATAGTGGTATAAATAGTTGACTACTAGATGTGCCAACCTAGAGGCTCTCTCTCTCTCTCCCCTCCCCCTCCCTCTCAATAGCGTGTATAACACATGCATTGTGCTATCACACACAGGGGTAGATTTTAAAAGGGTTACGCGCGTAGCCCTTTTAAAATGCCCCTGCGTGCGCCGAGCCTATTTTGCATAGGCTTGGCGGTGCGCACAAGCCCCGGGACGCGCGTAAGTCCCAGGGCTTCGCTAGGGGGACGTGTCGGGTGGGCGGCGCGACATTCGGGGCGTTCCAGGGCGCGTGTCGGGGGCGTGGTGCTGGCCCGGGGGCATTCCAGGGGTGCGGCCAAGGCCTCCAGAACAGCCCCTGGGTCGGGAGATGGCGCGCCAGCAGCCCGCTAGCGTGCCCAAGTTACGCCTGCCAGAGGGGAAGGTACGGGGGGGGGTGGAAGGAAAGTTCCCTCCGAGGCCGCTCCGATTTCGGCCTCAGAGGGAACGGGCAGCATGCACAGGGCTTGGCGCGCGCAAGGTGCACAAATGTGCACCCCCTTGCGCGCGCCGACCCCGGATTTTATAAGATACGCGTGACTACGCGCGTATCTTATAAAATCCAGCCTACTTTTGTTTGCGCCTGGTGCATGAACAAAAGTACGCGCGCGCGTTGTTTTTTAAAATGTACCCCACAGTGTTTAGTAGAGATGTGCATTCATTTTTGCCGAACTGGAAAATTTCAAAGAAATTGTCCAATTCGGCATGGGTTGGAGGACCCTAAAAATGATCGGGTTTTCCCTGAAATTTCAGGGAAAATTTGTTTTTCAGGTTGGGGGGGAGGGGCACATTTATTTAAAAAAAAAAAAACCCAACCCACCCCAACCCTTCAGATTTACTTAATTACAACCTCCCCACCCTCCTGACCCCCCAAAACTTGCCTAAAATCCCTGGTGGTCCAGTGGGGGTCCCAGGAGTGATCTCCTGCTCTCGGGCCACTGGCACCATTTTGTTTACTGGCAGGCGATGGCCCGAGAGGGAGAGATCACTCCTGAGACCCTGCTGGACCACCAGGGCTTTTAGTAAGTCTTGGGGGGGATCAGGATGCTGGGGGGGTTGCATTTAAGTACATTTGAAGGGTTGGTGTGGGGGTTTTTTCCGTTTTATTTTGGCGAAAATTGCAGAGAAAAAAAAATGACCTGAAGCCCGACCTGGCAGATAAAAATGATGCACATCTCTAGTGTTTACCACATCTCATTTTCATAAAATCTGCCTATCTGAAAAATTTTTACACATGCAGCGCACGCTGTGATAAATAACACAAGCATTATAGTGTTATCGCAGGCAATAGAGCCCTAACATGATATGATGAATGACCCTGAAAGTTAGACCAAAGGTCCATTAAACCCTGTATCCTGTTTCCAACAGTGGACAATAGGGATGTGCAGAGTAAACGTTTATGTTCATAAGTCCATAAGTCGAAAGGGGGGGGTCAATTTCGGTCAATATGGACATATGGAGAATTCCATAAGTTGAGTCTATGTCCATAAGTGCAAATAAAAATTTAAACCCCTCACCCTCCTTAATCCCCCCCCAAGACTTACCAAAACTCCCTGGTGGTCCAGCGGGGAGTCAGGACGCCATTTCTGAACTCCTTTGCGAGGAGCACGTGACGTCGGCGTCACGTCGGAGTGACGCGGCGTCACATGATTCCCCGCGCGTTCGCTCCGGGCCCTCGTTGCACCCAAAAGGAACTTTTGGCCAACTTCTAAACCCAACTACACTAACAACTTTCACCACATCCTCCAGCAATGAATTCCAGAGTTTAATTATCCATTTAGTTCAAAATTATTTTCACCAATTTGTCTTAAATGTATCACCTACTAACTTAATTTAATGTCCCCTAGTCTTCGTACTTTTTCAAAGAGTAACAATAGATTTGCATTTACCACTCTATTAATCATTTTATAGACCTCTATCATATCTCTCCTCAGCTTCTCTTCTCTAAGCTGAAGAGTCCTAACCTCTTTAACTTTTTCATAGGGGAATCGTTTCATCCCTTCATCATTTTGTTTGCCTTTCTCTGTCCCTTTTCTAATTCCATTAGATCTTTTTAGAGATGCAGTGACCAGAACTGCACACAATACTTAAGGTGCAGTTGCACCATGGAGTTATAGAGAGGCATTATGATATTCTGTTTTATTCTCCATTTCTTTCCTTATAATTCTTTGCATTCTATTTGCTTTTTTATCTACCTCTACAACTGAGCAGAGGATTTCAACCTATTTTCCATGATAAGTCTGAGATCCTTTTCCTGGGTGGTGACTCCAATTGTGTCTCTATAATTTGGGATGTTCTTCTCTACATGCATCACTCACAAAGAAACCTCCGATCCAGGAATACTGGACTGCTAACAATTCCTTCTACAAAACTGGCTCTCCTTACCACAATAAGAGAATGCACCATCTCAATAGCAGGCCCCTCACTATCGGGCCGATTCAGTAAAGTCCATGGAGAGCGGGCGAACGCGCGCTCTCCTGTGCGTGCAATTCTGAATTTAAATGAGGCCCGGCGGTAAAAACGGGCAAAAGGAGGCGCTAGGGACACTAGTGCGTCCCTAGTGCCTCCTTTTGGACCAGAACGGGTGCTGTCAGCGGGTTTGACAGCCGACGCTCAATTTTGCCGGCGTCGGTTCTCGAGCCCGCTGACAGCCACAGGCTCAGAAACCGGATGCCGAGCGTCCGTTTTTTGACCCGACAGCCGCTGGCCGACTTCAAATTTTTTTTTCTTTTTTTTTTTACTTTTGGAAAGTTTCAGGACCTCCGACTTAATATCGCCATGATATTAAGTCGGAGGGTGCACAGAAAAGCAGTTTTTATTGCTTTTCTGTGCACTTTCCCGGTGCCCGAAGAAATTAGCGCCTACCTTTGGGTAGGTGCTAATTTCTGAAAGTAAAATGCGCGGCTTGGCTGCCATTTTACTTTCTGTATCGCATGAGAATACCTAATAGGGCCATCAACATGCATTTGCATGTTGCGGGCGCTATTAGGTTCGGTGGATTGGACACGTGTTTTCGGCCCCTTACTGAATAAGGGGTAAGGGAAAACGTGCGTCCAGTGTCGGGTTAACAGTGCACTCCATCGGCCTGATTGGAATAAACTACCCACACAACTCAGAATGGAACCTTCAACCCAGACTTTCAAGAACCTGAAAACATGGCTATTCCAGAAAGCTTTCCAGCCAGCGAGTTAACGCCACCCCCCCCCCCCCCCCCCCCCCCGATCATTATGAACCCACACGACCCTATCCCATATTCATGGATATTATAACACACTCCTTTCTTCCCGCCTACATGTTGCACACCCGAGCCAAGCCCCCATAACAGTTGCCCCTCCCTACCCCACTCCCTGGTCCTCTACATTATTTTAGTTACTGAAACCTATTCAATTGTTTGTTGCCAAGTGTTTGTTAGTTGTCCTTTGAAGAAGAATAAGACACTCCTGTCTCATCAACTCATGTGTTCTTTGTATATCAAATGAAATTGCTAAACTGTTCTTTGTATAACAATTGCTAAACTGTATAACAATTGCTAAACTGTTCTCTGTATATCAAATGAAATTGCTAAACTGTTAACTAAGTTACTCTGTTACTATGTAAAGAATAATAAGACACTGTTGTCATATTATTTCATGTGTCGCTCTGTAAACCAATGTGATATGCCATATTGAATGTCGGTATATAAAAACAAGTAAATACATAAATAAATAGATTTAGCCCTAGTTTCTATTTTCTATCTTTTAACCAGTTCTAAGTCTACAATATAACATTGCCTTCTATCCAATGACTGTTTAATTTCCTGAAGAGTTTTTGTGAAATGCTTTCTGATAATCCAGATGCATTTTATCATCTGGCTAACCTTTATCCACAAGGAATCTAAGAGTCTTACCTGCAACCTGGCAGGCTAAGTCCTTGTTAAAGCTGATTTCTCCTATGCATGGTATCCCTGAAAAACTTTACACTTTGATCAAACTTTTCACATCAACCAGTGATGGTGCTCAAGTAGGATAGATATACAAATTAAAAGTTTCAGTATGGATGGGTAGTCCTAATATTTACTTCCTAGGTTGGAGAAAGTAAAGCATCCAGGAAGTGAATATTGTATAACTACTGGCTTGCTGTCTAGTATGACACTGGTATTGGTAGTAGCTTTCCTTTCACCTTTTAATATGTTTGAAGAAGGCAAATGTTTTGCAGATTTTCCAAGAAATGCATTTGAATGGACTGTAAATAGACTGAACATTGTTAATGTTTGATCATCCTATGCTTGGATTCTGAAATAAATGAGAAATTCTTGGAAATTGCAAGCATTGAAGATAATTTTCAGAGTTACACAGCAGTAGTATGCATAAAAATAATATATATGTGTGTTACTAGCATGTATGTGTGCATATATTTTATAAACCTCATGACTATGCCCATACTTGCAGTATTGTGTGTACATTTTAACAGTGAAATAAAAAAGTAGTTAGGGATGTTCCGGGATGGGGTATATAAGTCTGTACTCAAGGTACTGTTTTGTAAGAGGTAAATGGGCAGACATTACAGAACCTATCCAAACATGTTACATCTGCTAATTGACTCACACAATTGAAGCTAGACATGTCTTTGGACTTCAGTTTTTGGTTGGGAGGCCTGGGTGAATTGCCAGGGGTTCAGAGTGAAGAGCTGGAGTATGTAAATGAACTGATGAAGGTCTGGGTGAACTGGTGAATTGATACTGGTGAAACCAAGTACATGTGCAATTAGGTATTTTCAGAATGGTGTACACATATACTTTAAAAGATACCAGCGTGTGTTATTATATGTGAATGGTTAGTAGGGATGTGCATTCGTCTAGGATAATTGTAGGCAATTTCAGCAAAATCGCCTTATTTGTCCTGGTTTGGGGAGCCCGAAACCCGAACGAGTTTTTCCCGAAATTTTGGGAAAAATTTGTTTTCGGGCATAGTGCGCACTAATCCGAAATTTGGGACCCCCCGAATTTAAAAGGCCCGAACCACGGGAAATACGGAATTTCCTGCGGTGGGCAGAAAACAAAGCCCAAACCAAAAGGTTTGCACATCTGTAATGGTTACAACTATTTTGCACTATATGGGGCAGATTTTCAAAGGGTTACAAGCATAAATCCTATTTTCAAAAGGCCCGGCAGCGCACGTAAAGCCCTGGGATGCGTGTAAGTCCCTCTGGCAGGCGTAACTTGTGAGATAAAGGGCTTTTCGGGCTGGTGGTGGGACAGGTAGGGGAAGGGAGGGAAGGTGGGGGGGAAAGGAAAGTTTCCTCTGAGGCCGCTCTGATTTCGTAGCAGCCTCGAAGGGAACGGGGAAAGCCAGCTGGTCTCCCCGAGGGCTCGGCGCGCGCAAGGTGCACTAGTAAGCACCCCTTGCATGTGCCGACCCCTGATTTTACAACATGCGTGCGGCTGAGCGCACATGTTATAAAACCGGGCATACATTTATGTGCTCCGGGTAGCGCACACAAATGTGCGCTACCCGGAGAACCTTTTAAATTCTGCCCCTATGTCGATATCTATATCTATGTATATATATATATATATATATATATAGATTGCACATACTGCCTAGCATTGCTTGGGTTGTCTGGTCCATAAGAGTTTTACATTTTAAAATGAAACAAAAGTGAAAATGATAAATATTTTTTTTAATTTTGTTAAGCAAATAACAGAAAGGATATAGACACTAAGAAATCCATATTGACTAAGCTGGTGAGTGGACAGGTTACCTGCCTAAAGGTAGCTGGAAAACTTGTCCCGGATATTCAGAGGATAAATATCCCACTGAATATACTTGGCTAAAGCCCATTGACAACTTTTCTTTATTTTTTTTGGAGGTCTATTTAGTGCTACTTATCGGATATCTTTTGAAGATTCTGGTTAAGTAGCAAGCTATCCACAGAAGGCTGGATAACTTAAGATCTGCTTTGAAGTAGGTCTAAAGTTATTTGGCTGATTTAGCTGGTTATAGTTTAAAAT
Source organism: Rhinatrema bivittatum (assembly GCF_901001135.1). Classification (NCBI taxonomy): domain Eukaryota; kingdom Metazoa; phylum Chordata; class Amphibia; order Gymnophiona; family Rhinatrematidae; genus Rhinatrema; species Rhinatrema bivittatum. The sequence goes on along the minus strand of NC_042616.1, from coordinate 116,102,322 downwards.
GATCTAAGTTGTCCAGGTAACTTAACTCTTCACCAAATGCCCCTGATACACCTATCTTTTATTGGATAATGACTTATCTAGTTAAAATCTAATTGGATAAGGGGCTCAATATTCAAAAATTTGACATTTAGATGGGTAACTTGTGGCTTTGAATATTGACCTAACTGGGACCATTTCTATAAAGTACATTGACAGAATATTATATGTCTCTCGTTTCCCAAATGTAGAGAGCACTAAATAGTGATTGTTACATAGAAAGATTAAAAAGTACCAGTTCCTTAACCAATCCCTGGGGTACTGCACTATTTCTGTCCTCCATTGAGAAACTGACCAATTAGACTTACTTTCTGTTTACTGTGTTTTAACCTGTTGAAAATCTATAATAGTAATGTAGCCACGGATGGGCTCAGTAGGCCATGACCCATCAATTTAGGTTCAGGCTTAAGCAATCAAGGCTGCCCAACACCAGAGAAAGAGGCCTGTGAATGGCCATTCTGCAGTGGCTAAAGAAATCTAGTGGTACCTGGAGAAGATGCCTTATGTGTATGTGTGTGCGTGAGAGCCTGTATGTGTGTATGCGTGAATGAAAGCCTGTGTGTATGCATGTGCAGGACCCTATGTGTGTGGGTGTATGTGTGTGTTTGAGCCTGTATATGTATGTTGTTAGAGCCTATATGCATGTATGTGTGGAGGGGAGCCTGTTTATTGTATGTATATGTGATTTTGGCTCTGTACATGTGTATGTGTGTGTGTGTGTGTGTGTGTATGTGTATGTGCCTATCTGTGTATGCCTATGAATGTGTGTGTGCTTGTGTGTGGCAGCCTGAGAGACAGGGCTTTACAGACAGAGCATATTATTGAAAAGCTTTGCTCAGATTTTCTGGTTCAGATTTTCTGGTTCAGATTTTCTGCTCAGATTTTCTGGTTCAGACTATTGTACAAACAAAAGTGGAAAAGATAAATATTTTTTTAATGTATTAACAAATAGGGATGCCATTTTCAAAGTGGCATCTGGGTGCACATGTGTGCATTTTTGTTGTCCCACTCCCAGAGACACCATCACTTTATAACATATGTGCATATAAGCGTGCACGTTATAAAATAGCCTGGCTGTGCAAATATATGTACTGATGTTTAAATGGGTGCGCACCTTGCATGTAAAGCTGACTTCTACCGTGTAAGTTGGGGGATTTTTAAAGGGACACCATTGCCCATTTTACCAGTTTGTTCCCAGTTTGTCCAGTTAAGGGATAGGACTTCCAATTCTTCCCAGTTTAAAAGCCTTCCTTTTCTCCTGTTAACCCCGACCTTTAAAATCCTGCTGATCTGCCTAATTTTTTTTTGTTTTATAACTTACAAGTCATCCATAGCACAAGCAAACTTATGCCTGGATTTTCCATTCTCGCAGAGAACGGTGAATCCAGCGGTAATGGGGGGTGGGGGGGGGGCGAAGGTGGGCGGGCCTGCGAAAGCCGGCAGCAATCGCACCACCGCTGTGTTATCGCTGCCGGCTTTCGCACCCAATAGCGCCACCGTGAATGGTGGTGCTATTGGGCGCGCTACTGGCAGCAATAACGTGGCTTACCTTATCGCTGCCAGCGAAGATACCGCCATGTCTGCCTCCTCCCCGCCCTGACTCCTCCCCTTCCTGCCCTGACTCCACCCCGACTCCGCCCCCCCGCTTGCTATTGCACTCGAAAATGACCACCTTAGCAGCAGGGGACCCCAGCATGCTCATGTGCGTGCAAGTATTTATGTGCAAATTTTAGGTTAAAATCCCAGAACACCCATACCCCAATCATACCCCAACTATGTCCCACTCCTTTTTAGAACAGTTCAATTGTGAATGCAACAGCATTTGTGCGTGTTTTCACATGGGTTTTTAAAATCTACTCGGCGCCATCCAGCCCAACATATTTGCACATCCACTGACTGATGCGCGTGCTGGGCTTTTAAAATTCGCCTTTAAAGGAAGAGCCTGTGTGTCTGTGTGTGTGAGTGAAGGTGCCTGAGAGACAGGGCTTTACAGACAGAGTATTGTGAGGTTCAAATTCAGCATCTGGGTGGCTCTGCTAGTTATCTGGTTAATTTTAAGACAGGTGTTCGGGCTGACCAGAGTTAGATAAATTATCCAGCTAGCTCTGAATATTGTAGCTAGCAGGATAATTTATCATGCTAACTCAGCTCCTCCCCGGAACTCTTCTGGACCACCCTTGGAATGCTCCGAATAGTTATCCAGCTAAAAGTTAGCCAGATAAGTGGCAAATTTCCTTTAAGCAGGATAACTTCTTAGTTATCTGGCTGAATGTGTTTGACATAAATTATATATATAGAACTTTTTTTTAATTGGTGGAGAAAGTATATGTGTGTGTATTACAAATATAAGCACATACAACAACGGCATACCCTTAGGGCAAAGATTTATGATATTTTATAAACGGTGCAGCTTCCACCACATGGTTTGTAAAATAGCAGCATAAATCTTCATGGGCCCACTTATGCGCACAAATTGTGTACTGTGGACAGTTTTGACAGTTTGGCTCATTGCTTGTTGCTTTTGATTTGAAAAGGAAACACTTGACCTGCTGTGTTTTCTATCAGTATGGTTTAGGAGTTTATGCTCTCCCCTAAAGAAAAGAGCCAAGCTGAGCCCATTATATTTTCCTGACAGCTACCAGCTTGAGGCTAAGAACCATTTTGGCCTATTCTAAAGCTTAAATTAGCCAATATAATAATGTTTTTCTTATCCTATTATGAGCTAAATTTCACTTCAGTTACAGCTTTCTCTCACCCACTCATTTAGTGAAATATCACATACATGAGCACTGCAAACAGTTTCTACATGTACAGCATGTAGTGCAGCTCCAGTAACTCTATTGGTCCTAGAGAAAAATAGTCTTAGTAGATTGTGATACCTTTCCAAAAAAAAAAAAAAAAAAAAAAAGTAGTACCTGAACTTTCACAAAGGTTCCTCTATTCAAATCTTTTAACACAATCAATTATGTATGTTAAAACTGTAATCCTCACCGAACACTGCGGAAGCTGCAGACTATAAGATTTTTTAATCAATCAATCAATCAGTAAATATAACAAGTAAACCTTTCATCTGCTTAAATGGGAACAAGTCGGAAAACTCACATAAAAGGAAATTAGTCACTTTCCTCAGATACAAAGGGCTCCTGAACCACATTTTTTTTTTAGCACATGATTTGAATGTTTCAGTTCAGCAAATCTCTTTCTGCAGTGAGCTTTCTATGTTTCAAATATGAGTGAATGGAGCTCCAACCAAAAAGACGGTCTCCTCCAATTCCACATCCCTGGGAAATGTATAATTTGTTTTATGCTTGTGGCTTGTAACCCAGCTGGACTACAAACAAATATGCTGCATGCAGCATTTCTAATGCCATTATTTCCATCCTTTTCTGACTCATCTCTGAGGATGAAGGGTGCCTCTAATCTCAGCAATGTTCTGCCCTCTGATAATTTGGGAATGCTTGCTTTGTGACTCAGAAATCTGCTATTTTACACAGCTGGGTGCAATAAGAGCACTATTGCTTGAGCCACAGTTTTTAGTTGACTAGCACAGCTGCCCTCTCCTCTTACCCAGTTCTCAGTCTCCCGTAGGGCATTCTTTTAGAGGGTAAAGTTATAGCAACTCGTGTAACTCAATGCATCGCCAAATCACGTGAATCACACCTATTTTCAAAGTAAACTTATGTGGATGTTTGCTTTGAAAATGATCCCTAAGAATGAGCACAAGCACTCGTGTTTTGCAGGACATAACTTGGGCGGGTTACTTTATGTGCACGCCTTTTTAAAAGCAAATGTATGCACATGAATCCCAACTCTACTTCCCCCTCTCCTTCCCTGGAATGCCTGCTTTTTGCGTACATAAAAGTATGCTCAAAATTAGTCCCTAGCCAATTTTATAATAAGTCATTTGTGTGCATAAACCCTTGTTTTATGCATGGAAATGGATTTGAAAATGACTTCCTTAATCACTGTGGCAGACAGGCAGAGTCTTCTCTACTACTAGTCTATGAGTACAGCATACCATGCAGTATGTGCGGCCAAAAACGCTAAGAACAATTGCATTCATTTTTTGCCAAACTGTAAGCAGCAACAACTGTCCTATTTGAGCCATGCTCTGTGTGAATTGGATTATAATGTATTTGAGTTACTCCCTGTTAATACTTTAACAAATAATGTATTCCTATGTGACACAAACTTACATAAGTTAAATTAATGCGCCTCGCCTTCAACACATCCAACACAACAGCTGTATTTTCATCTCCTTGTATATAAGTTAGTCTCTATCTTTATTTTCTCTGCTCCCAGTTCAATAGCCCTTGTTAATTGTAACTGCTTCTCTTCGTCACGTTATTTATGTTTTTTGATGTATTTATTGCACCCCTGTTTATATGTAAACCAGCATGATGTGATCGTCTCATGAATGCCGGTATATAAAAACCTTAAATAAATAAATACAATAAATAAGTGTAGATGGGATTCTGGCATAAGCAAAAAGGTTATTAACCAAATCTCAAGAATTAAGATTAGTTTTGATTCTGTGTTACTAGGAACACAGATGAAAGGAATAGGCAAATTTAGTGTCATACTCAACTCTAATCTCTTGGTGGCGACTAGAAGTGTAAAAACATCTCAGTGGAAACAAAAAATGGAAACAAAAAAGGATTCCTTGTTAATTTTGTTCTGATTAGAAAAGGCCGAGTATTTGATAGCTGTAGAGAAATTAACCCACAGGAGGCTATATAATGAATGCTGGTATGAGAAAATATGGACACCATTTATTGCAGATATAATGCAGAGGAAAGCAGAATTCAACACCTTAGGCATATATAGTGGTGAGTGTTCATAGCCTCATACATCTTATATTTTGCATCTATCCTCAAAATACTCAGGGTGTGATTTTTAAACTCCCCACCCAGGTGCAAAGTCCATGGGTAACTTGTACCCATAGTACATCTTGTACCTAATTTTCAAAAGAGAAATATGTGTATACTTTCCTTTTGAAAACTGCCCTATGAGTACCAAGTACCCATGGACTTTGTACCTGCTTTATGTATAGGAAATATTCAATAGAAAATAATGCACATAGATTTGAAAATGTAATCTATAAGCATTACCTTCTTCCCCCAACCTTTGGATAGGGGAGTTGGATGGTCACATGGGTCAACGTGAGATGAGGGCTGCCCTCAACATTGCCAGCATTGCCCATTGCCAACATGGTCCCCCAGCAATGGGGCATTAATGCGTTATTTTATTAGTTTGCTTTCATTTGCAGTCTGCAGAATTGCTGTACCAATTACTTAATAGCAACACGTCATCAGCACACCCTCAGACAACATGAGAAGAAAGTCTCAGACCTACAGGCCCTAATGGTGGAGGTGGATGGACATTTTTACTGATACGGAGACCTGGTTCACAGATTCTCATGAATGGGATATGGACATTCTGGGCTATAACTTGCTAAGAAAGAACAGGAAGGACAGAAAAGGGGGAGGAATAGCTCTTTAAGAGAAAAACAATATTCAAGCAACTGAATTGCAAGGGATGTGGGATAGAGAGCAAGCATTGTGGACCATCCTAAAAAATGAAGATGGTGTTTCCATTTCCATTTTTACTGGTTTGATCTACAGGCCACTGAGTCAAACAGAAGAACTGGATAGAGAACTCATTGAAGATCTCCAAAAGGTAGAAAAGAATGGCAAAGTGTTGCTCATTAGAGATTTTAATCTGCCGGATGCGATTGAACTATCCCTTCTCTGGAATCTGCAAGAAGTAGAGAGATAGTGGATGCTCTTCAAGGGGATCTGCTCAAAGAAATGGTAATGGAACCCATGACAGAGGGTGTAATACTCATTCTGGTGCTCACTAATGGTGGTAATGTCTCTCATGTTTGGGTAGGGTAGTGGTTCGATTTTGCAAATAGCAAACAGAGAAGTCACACGAAGCCCCGAGTTTTGAATTTTGAAAATACAGACTTTATCAAAATGGGTCACAACTGGAGGAAGAATTGGAAGACTGGGAGAAAATGGGTGAGGTGTAACAACAGTGGGCCAAGTTAAAAGGAATTATTACAAAGGCAACAAATCTATACATTAGAAAAGTAAACAAGAGTAAAAGGAAAACGGAAACTGATCTGGTTCTCTAAGGAGGTGATTGAAAAAATAAAGGCAAAAAGAATAGTATTGAAGACGTATAAAGGATCCCAAAATAGGAACACAGAGATGAATATCTGAGGGAGACAAAGAAAGAAATAAGGTAAACAACAGGTCAAACGGAAGAAAGGATAGACAAAGAGGTAAAGTGAGGAGACAAAACCTTTTATAGATATATCAGTGAAAGAAGGGAGGTCAGAAGTGATATAGTAAAATTGAAAGGTGACAAGGAGCAATGTGGAGAGAGTGACAAAGAAATGAAGTCACCTGCTGGGCATTGTGCAAGACAAGCTTATGTTCAGAGCTACCACTTACCATGATTCCTGGCATCCTCCAGACCCTGTCCTTATTCTCCTTTGGAGGAAAGCTCCCACAACACCTGACACAGTGCGGACAAGAATAAATGGCTAAAGTGGATCGGCCAGTTGATCTCTACCATCATCCACCATATTGCTATTATATGATGCCACTATGACCCAAAGCACAGATTCTGATTCCTGGGCCTCAGCCTAGGTCAGGGCCCAAGCCCAGGCCTGATGCCATGACTCCGAATAGAGACCGGGCTGTAATTCCGTGGATGCAGCCCGGACCCAGGACCGATGCTAGGATCTGAGCCGGAGGGCAGATCTCAATGCCTGGGCCTGGGCCAGAGCCCAGGCCTCACACCAGGACATGACCTGGCCAGGTCCTGATACCTGGGCCTAGGCTAGGGCCTGGGCCCAGGACCGTCACTGCAACCTGGTATGGAGACCAGATGCCAATGCTGAGGCTTCAGCCTAGTCCCAGGCCTGATGCCAAGATGTGACCCAGAAGCCAGGTCCTGATACAGGGGCCTCGGCCCAGACCCAGGACTGAGGCTGGGACCTCAGCCTGATGGTTGGGTCCTGATGCTTGGGCCTCACCATAGGGTCAAGCCCAGGCCTTGTAGTCCATGCCTGGGAGCACCTCTTCTTTCTCTTTTTTCTTTAGCAATTGAAATTGAAATGGCGCCAACTTCAGGAGTGAATGCACTGACATTTATTAACTTTGATGTGAGCTTTGGCTTTCAAGTGCCAAAGAAGGAAGAGGAAGAAGAGGAGCTCCCAGGCCTGGGCTCTGAGGCCTGTGCCTGAACCTGAGCTGAGGCCCCAGTGTTGGGCCTGGGTCCAGGCCTAGGCCTCAGCATCAGGACCTATCCTCTGGGTCAGATCGTAGCATTGGGCCTAGGTTCAGGCTGAGGCCCTGGTATACGGACCCAGCCTCTGGGTTGGGTTACAGCATTGGCCTGGGTCTGGACCCCAGCCTAGGCCGAGGCCCAGGCATTGAGACCTTGCATCTGGGCTGGCCTAGGCCCCAGCTTTGGGACACTATCTCCGGATTGAGTTATGGCATCAGAACCAGGCCCAAGCCCTGGCCTAGGCCAAGGCCCTGGCATTAGAACCCAGCCTCTGGGTCATGTCATGGCATCAGGCCTGGGTCTGTGCTGAGGCCCCGGGATTGGGACCTAGACTCCGGGTAAGGCCTGGGTCTGGGCTGAGGTTTCAGCATTGGGAACCAGTGTCCCAACCAGATCGTGGTATCAGGTCTGGGCTTGGGCACTATGCTGAGGCCCAATCATTGGGACCCAGCATTAAAGCCTTGGCCTTGTGTAGAGCATAGGCCAAGATCACAACGTTCTACCATGTCCTAGGCTTATGCAAAGCCAAAGCTTTAGCCTGAGCCTTGGTGTTGCAACCATCCTGACACTTAGGCCCAGGCTGAAGTCTTGGCCTTGCATAAGCCTAGGACATGGTAGAACGTTGTGATCTTGGCCTATGCCAAGATGGTAGATCTCTGCAATCTCAGCCTATGCCGCACACAATGCCCAGGCTTCAGCCTGAACCAAGGCCTCGACATTGGATCCACCTGCACCAGGGAAGTAGGGGTCAGGGAGGATCCTGGCCCTGGGATTTTTTTGGGTGGGAGGGATGGATGGGGGAGGGGGGCTTGGAGGCTTCAAGAGTTCCCGTTTCTTTTTTTTTTTTTTTTGTTTCTTTTTGATTTGTTTTTTTTTTGTTTAGATGTTTATTTCATTTTTTTCAAAAGAATAAACTTTTGACAAAATTAAATTTGTGGAAAATCAAAACCCCGAAACAAAATGAAAAATGAAACAAAACATTTTCTTCTTCCCACCCCTAGTGTTTTATGTGCAGAAATTAACTTTTACACAATTGCCTGCCTGATATGCAAGTAAACTGATCTCTGTATGTTATAGTCACACAAAAGTTTTCTCATACTGAGTGGTGGCATTCCTGGGAGCAGAGTTGGTAAGGGATTTGGACTTAGGCACATATTTTTGGATTTTAAAAAGTATGCATGTGGATTTTTATGAAAAATCTGTGCAGATGTTTCAGCAGGGGTAACGTATCTGGGTAGATTTGATGGGATAATTTTCAAAACCAACTTACGCTTGTTAGACTGCTTTGAAAAAATGGTGTAACTTATGTCTGTATTTACATACTTTTTTATGCATAATGTTACAAAATTACCTCTTAGTGCAGTTTTTCTCTTGAAAAATTGCCCTACAATTTGACATGAAGGACTTCCAGCAGTTTCCAAACAAACATCGAAAGGATGGAGAACTGGCCCAGAAACTTCAAAAATGTAAAAAGCCTACCAGAAGCTCTTTCTGTTTCCATCCTCTGTCATCTCTCTGCTTCTCTTTTAAAAGCAAAACATGTGGTTTGGGAAAGGAGACAGATAGGGATGTGAATCGTGTCCTCGATCGTCTTAACGATCGATTTCGGCTGGGAGGGGGAGGGAATCGTATTGTTGCCGTTTGGGGGGGTAAAATATCGTGAAAAATCGTTAAAAATCGTGAAAAATCAAAAAATCGAAAAATCGAAAAACCGGCACATTAAAACCCCCTAAAACCCACCCCCGACCCTTTAAATTAAATCCCCCACCCTCCCGAACCCCCCCCCCCCAAATAACTTAAATAACCTGCGGGTCCAGCGGCGGTCCGGAACGGCAGCGGTCCGGAACGGGCTCCTGCTCTGAATCTTGTCGTCTTCAGCCGGCGCCATTTTCCAAAATGGCGCCGAAAAATGGCGGCGGCCATAGACGAAAAAGATTGGACGGCAGGAGGTCCTTCCGGACCCCCGCTGGACTTTTGGCAAGTCTCATGGGGGTCAGGAGGCCCCCCACAAGCTGGCCAAAAGTTCCTGGAGGTCCAGCGGGGGTCAGGGAGCGATTTCCCGCCGCGAATCGTTTTCGTACGGAAAATGGCGCCGGCAGGAGATCGACTGCAGGAGGTCGTTCAGCGAGGCGCCGGAACCCTCGCTGAACGACCTCCTGCAGTCGATCTCCTGCCGGCGCCATTTTCCATACGGAAAATGGCGCCGGCCATACGCGTATGGCCGGCGCCATTTTCCGTACGAAAACGATTCGCGGCGGGAAATCGCTCCCTGACCCCCGCTGGACCTCCAGGAACTTTTGGCCAGCTTGTGGGGGGCCTCCTGACCCCCACGAGACTTGCCAAAAGTCCAGCGGGGGTCCGGAAGGACCTCCTGCCGTCCAATCTTTTTCGTCTATGGCCGCCGCCATTTTTCGGCGCCATTTTGGAAAATGGCGCCGGCTGAAGACGACAAGATTCAGAGCAGGAGCCCGTTCCGGACCGCTGCCGTTCCGGACCGCCGCTGGACCCGCAGGTTATTTAAGTTATTTGGGGGGGGTTTCGGGAGGGTGGGGGATTTAATTTAAAGGGTCGGGGGTGGGTTTTAGGGGGTTTTAGTGTGCCGGCTCACGATTCTAACGATTTATAACGATAAATCGTTAGAATCTGTATTGTATTGTGTTCCATAACGGTTTAAGACGATATTAAAATTATCGGACGATAATTTTAATCGTCCTAAAACGATTCACATCCCTAGAGACAGATGCTTTGTTTTGCTAGCTTAAATAAATATTTAAGCTAGTTGAAGTTTATAGTCATTTACTGTTTTAAAAGTAGATTGCTCCATGCTAATTCATTGCAATGTATTATTCTAACTACCAATTCCACACATACATTTAAATAAATACAGTTAGAGATGTGCTTCGGGTAAAACTTTTGTGTTGGGCTTTGTTTCGGGCCACACCCCCATGGAAATTTCATTTTTCTCATGGTCGGGTTTTTTATTTTTTTCGGGGGCCCCGATTTTCAGTTTACTGCACACTACAGTACATACAGTTAGTGCGCGCTAACTCCCGTTAGCGCGCACTAACTCCTGATAGTGCACACTAACCTGGCAGAGTTAGTGTGCACTATCGGGAGTTAGCATGCACTAATGGGAGTTTGCGTGCACTAACTCAAAAACAAATTTTTCCGAAATTTTGGAAAAAATCAATTGTTTTTCGGTTCTTCCGAACCATTCCGAATTAGGCAATTTCATTGACATTCCCTAATTTGGGAAAAACGATTGCACATCCTTAAATTCAATGTATAGAAAGTAAGAGTAGGAAATACTTAATATGTCAGCTTTTACTGAGCAAATCAAGAACATTTGCAGCAAATGTAAAATGGTGGGTCTATATGTTCTTATCAATAGTAGCATCATACTAAAAAAAATATATGTTTGTCCATTTGAATGTGCTGTTTACTACATCACTGAATTTTTCCCATGTTGACTTAAAATTGTTTAGCAAGGGAAGGGTGGGTCTAGCCCTGTGCATGTCCTGTTTCTTTGGGACAAATGTGTATGTGGATGAGGGTTGTGCCGTTGTTTGTTTCCTATTATTTTGTTTCATTGAGTGTGCATACAGTTTTTTTAAGGTGCACTAAATATTTTGCAAGCACAGGAAGGATAAGTTTATAATTGTGGGCATTCAGGTAAAATCTGTGTGCACATTTTACATGCAGAATTTTTAAAATGAATGTATGCACATGTTTACATTGAACACACACAGATTAACTTGCACAAAGTTACGCCTCTTCTTCAGAAGGCATAACTTGCACGGGTAAACCTACACACAGGGATGTAACGCTAGCAGCTGCCACTTGTTCCTTTCATCCATCCTCCCCTTGCATTTACCTTACCCATACGTTAACGACCCCTTTGGTCATTATCTGCTGTAAAAATTATCACACATACTCCATCCTTGGTATAAAAATGGCTGCAGCTTTTATTTTAAACATAACATGATAACTTTTTCAGGATTCCCGAGCCGGTGGCCTCTTATTTCCACTGCTGCCCGCCACATAAACCAAGCAAGGCAGCCTGACTCCGTGGGCCCCCTGCCTTGTTACCGAGCAAGGGGGCCATTGCCTTTTCCGCCTCCCGGTGCTGACGGTTACCTCGCCGTCATGTGATGTCACCAGCATCCCTTGTAATCCTGCACAACCGGTCCAGGTACCTGCCAAGACAAGAGATAGGAGGATCCTTGCCTCGTGTCTCCCCACTAATATGTAAGCTGCGGCCTTTTTACCTTACTGTCTTGGACCTCTATGGCGTCCAGTCTGAACAACCCTGGGGACATATCATCAGCCCATTGATGTCTTATCTGCTGTCTCCCCATTTTTTGTATCTATAATCCGATTTGATGGTTCACCTTCTTTCTCCCATGACCCCATAATTTTGATTCCTTCCATTTTGGTCTGGGGATGATATCAGACCAGTATGCAATGGCCCTCGGGTATAGTTCCAATATCCTGGCCAGGTCGCTTTTAACTATTTTTACCAAGCACTTACATGTCCATGAACACAAGTCATTGCCTCCCAGGTACAATATTATTACATCTGGAGCTGCCCTTGAGTCCCTCAGGTGCCGTATAAAGGGCAATAATAGTTCCCATTACATGCCTGGCTTTCCCATCCATTTGATGACCCAACCTTTTGTCGCCAGACCCAAATGCTGTCCGTATGGTCGTTCGCGTGCTCTCTTCACCACCCAGCGAGCATAAGAGTGACCGATAATCCATGCTATACTCTGTCTCTGCTGGCCATCTGTAAGATAAAATTAACAATTGTTGTCAGCCATTTCAACTCTGTCTAAACGAACATATAATTTAACTGCCTTAGATTGCCAACATCCAATTTTCTTTATTATGGCCGTTTTGAGTCCAGCTTGCGCCGCACTTGTGGATGCACCAATTCGGAATGAGTGGGTGGTGAACTTTTTTGGGTCCAATTTCATTTCTGCTACTGATGCTCTGAGTACTGCAGAGAATTGGAATCTGTAAGCGGAGTACCATCTGCGTGTATCAGCAGGTGCGCTCCCCCTCCTGGCTGCACCACTCGATAATTTCTCATATTGTACATCGGACAAGTTTCGCACTCTAGTACTTTCTTGAGTGATAACGTAATTCCTCGTCCTTCTTGGTCATTCTTGGATTTCTGTATAGTTATTGTTAGTTTCTCTGATGTCCACACCACATTCTTCATAAGCAGTCCGCTAGTTCCTTTGTCTTCCTTATTGGCCACCACCAATTCACTAACTATGAATGCTCCAAAGAATGCTAAAGAGAATGCCAGGCGAAAAAGTCGTGTTTGAAAATCTGAAGAGCAAATTGATGATAACTGAGCCCATAATGTCCTTAGTAGGGATGTGCAGAGCAAAAGTTTATGTTCATAAGTCCATAAGTCGAAAGGGGGGGTCAATTTTGGTCAATATGGACATATGGAGAATTCCATAAGTTGAGTCTATGTCCATACGTGCAAATAAAAATTTAAACCCCTCACCCTCCTTAATCCCCCCCCTAAGACTTACCAAAACTCCCTGGAGGTCCAGCGGGGAGTCAGGACGCCATTTCTGAACTCCTTTGCGAGGAGCACATGACGGCGTCACGTCGGAGTGACGCGGCGTCACGTGATTCCCCGCGCGTTCGCTCCGGGACCCTCGTTGCACCCAAAAGGAACTTTTGGCCAGCTTGATACGATTTCCAACGTATTCAACATAGCTATGTTGAATACGTTGGAAATCCGATCATTTTCGCCTCATCACTTTTTTAAGTTAAAAAACAAAAATAAGTTGCGTTTTACATTTAAGTTCAAAACAAATGCACACCCCTAGTCCTTAGCATGTTGTGTGTGATGGGGTGCCTGCTATGCTTGGTAGTACAAATTTTCCTCGCCCATCCGGTCAGCATCTTTTTGATAATGAATGGCTTGGTGGGATCACCCCAGCCGCGTGCCTTAGTAAAGAATGCCAATTCGGCCAGTCGTTTTATTACAGTGTTCCTTGTTACTCCGCCCTGCTTTGCAGCATCTATGTATTTGACAATCAGTTCATCACTTATCGGGCCTTGCTACCAACCGTTCTCTCCCAGGAACTTGGTCACAACTTCGTATCCCCGGCAGTACGAGGACCAAGTGGATGGGGTGACTGATCTGTGTATTAGCTCCTGTGTGGTTGTTGACCAATGTTCCATAAGCGCGCTGGCAATGGTGTCCCCGCTTAATCTGCTGTTGGTACCTGCTTACAAAACAAATGCCATTTAGCATGGGATAAGGAATCCGCTGTGCCGTTACATATTCCCGGCATGTGCCTAGCGCGCAGTGTGGTGTTATTTCTTAATGCCTCTAAAACTATTTCCCTTAGCAAATTACCAACCATTGGGCACTTGGCTGATTGTGCGTTTAATACCTACACAACTGCTTGGTTATCGCACCAAAATATGGTGTTTATTTCTTATCCTGTCGTTCCACAATATAAGCATCACCCATATAGGGAAGAGTTCCAAAAAGGTGATGTTCTTAGTAAGGCCTTGCAAGATCCATTCTTCAGGCCATCTTTGCATGCACCATGAATCCTGACAAATTGTTCCAAAACCCCAATCTCCTGATGCATTGGTGTAAATGTTTAAGTCTTGATTGGACATCGGTGGCCCCTGCATCACCGATACTCCGTTAAATTTGGTGAGGAATGAGTTCCATATCTGAAAATCTGCACGGATGTCTTTTGATACACGAAGGAAATGGTGGGGTCTTTGCACTCCCACTGTTGCCGTTGCTAGTCTTCTCATGAATGGTCTACCCATAGGAATCACTCGGCACGTGAAATTCAAGGATCCCAGAATGGACTGAGCATCCCGCAGGGTTATTTTCTTTGCGGTGGTCGCTTGCTTGTTAATTATACGTAGCTTGCTGACTTTCTTTTCCGGTAACCTCACTATTATCAAGTTAGAATCTATCTTGATGCCCAGGACAGTTATGATGGTTGCAGGGCCTTCCATTTTGTTAAGAGCCAGTGGAACACCAAATTCCCCGATTATTTTTTGGAATTCCCCTAAGAGGCTGTTGCATGAGTTTGACTCTCTAGGGTCCACGAATAGAAAGTTGTCCAGGTAATGAATAATGTTGTGCTATGCTGTCACTGCCGTGACCCAATGCAGGAAAGAGCTAAATAGCTCAAAATAAGTGCATGAGACCGAACATCCCATGGGCATGCATTTGTCGAAGAAATAATGATCTTCAAATTTGAAACCAAGTAACAGAAAACTTGTTGGGTGTACCGGCAGTAACCAGAAAGTGGATTTGATGTCCGCTTTCGCTATTAGGGCCCCGTTTCCACAAGCTCGTACCAGTGCTACCGCAGAATGAAATGATGCATACTGCACTGTGCACTCCTCATGTGGCAATTGGTCGTTCACCGACCGACCTGGTGGGTATGATAAATTCTGTATCAGCCGATATTTTCCCTTCTCTTTTTTGGGGATGATGGGCAATGGCAAAAGGAACATGTGCCGAAAAGGTTGTTCGCTGAACAGACCAGCTATTCTGCCCAGTGCAATTTCCATCTCTAACTTTGCTTGCACTATATCCTTGTGTTGTTTTGCAGATGGTGCGTTACTCGTATATATTTCTTCGATGTGGCTTTGGAAAGTTATTATGAAACCTTTATGAAACTCTTGGGCTATTTTATGTGCCTTTTGTTGATTGGGATATATATCCAGCCATGGTTGAATTGCTTCCAATCTGATGGGTGACCTGCTTTTTCCAAGAGTCTTTTTTCAATTTGCTTTGGGCTTACTCCCCATCGGCTGTTTTTTTGGACATTTTATCATTGGGTGTGGCGCTGCACATGCTGTGCACACGTGCTTAAATTTACAGTCCGGAAAGGTACAAACTGTCTTTTTGTAAGTGTTGTCTTGTCCTGGTGCTTGTCTTGTCACATGCTTGATAGGCAATGTTCTCCTTGCAAACCTTGACCATATTCCTTGTTTAGTAGACTTCCTGGTCATCTGATTTATCCATAGACTTACGTCCTGGGTTCCTCATTTCATAAATCGATTCTCCACCATCTTGTCCCAGAATTGCTCACTGTCTATCTTCTGGATCCCAGTCTGGGAATGGATCGTGGATGGAACTGTCCCATGGAGGCCTCAGGTACCAGCCATCCTTGTCCTCGTATGGCGTCATATTTATTTATTTATTTATTTATTTATTTATTTATTTATTTTTTAACTTTTATATACCGACATTCTTGCATTAAATGCAAATCATGCCGGTTTACAGTGAAACAGAAAAAGCAGGAAAAATTTCCTTAGTCTTCATATATCTTCTGTATTTGTTTTTAGATGGTGCCTGCTCCCAACTTTGATCGATTTGGTCTTGGAACGGTTCTCTGGTGGAAGGACTTTGTTCCACGCACCTGTCGAGCCTGGGTTGTGGGTATTTGCGGGTGCTCTGCCCTGTTACATTAGTCGCTGTCCCTCTCTCGGCAGCGTGCTGTTGTGGTACTGAGGCGGCGGCCTCATCTGTCCCAGCTTCCTGAATCGTGGACGTCATGGCCGATTCCTCACTTCCTTGTTGCTGTCTGGTAATGCTCTTCTGCCTTTCAGTCGCGCTCCAACTCGTATCCGGGCACCTTGGGCTCTTCCTCTACTCCTTGTAGCTCTTGTTCTTGCTCTGCCTCTTCTGCGTTGTTCTGTTTGTGTGGTCTGTGTGTTCCCTCTGTCTTCCTTGCTCCTTCCATCTGAACGCCTCACTCATCTGCTCCTTCCCGATCTGCCCGTCTCCATCTCGTATCTCAGCATGAGTGAATGAGAAGCGGCTGAATCAGATGACCTGGCACGCCTGCTATAGATGCAAAATGTGAACAATGATTAAAAAGCTCGTTTATGATTCAATATACATAATTAATGTAAAGTATTTTTTTTATTAACCCCAAGGGCCTGGTTTATTCCTATATGTAAGTGTTATGAAAAAAAAAAAAAAAATTAAGAAAACACTGGAGAATGCCTCGCTCGGTTGGACCAGGGGACCAAACATCCCATGGCACCTGGTCATGCCGCCACCCGCACTATGCCCATGTCGCTGTGCAAACCATGCTCATGCCACAGCAGCAAATCATAGCAGTAGCCATTCCCTAAGAAAAAGGATTAATGCCAGTTACTGCCTCTATAGCCTACTGGCGGGCCTTGCGCAGCAAACCACAGATGACACCCCCGGCCCACGACCTTCCCCCCTTTTCTAATCGTGTATTATAATTGTACAAAGAACAGGAAAGCAACTTGACTAGTATCTATGTTCCACCTCCCTCCTTATTCCTCCAAACCAGGAGCGAACTCGCAGTCACTGAGAGTGAGAGGACAGGCCTCTTGCCACCCCAGTCACCCAGGAGTGCTCTTTTTTTTTTGTGAAAACGAGCGTGTGCCAAATTCCCTGGAATAAGCTAATCCACTTGCGGGCCGCATGGCCGATGATCCTAACCCTCAGCCGCATGGCACCAAACCCTCGGCCGCATGGCACCAAATCCTCCCCATCCTCCATCCCCTCCGAGCGCATGGCCGAAATCTGTGTGTGGACCGCCTGTGCTGCTCCCACCCTCTGCAATTATCAGCAACTCCCCGATCTTAAATAATTTGCTTTAATTATTTAGAAAATAAAGAAAAGGTGTTAAGAAACTTCCCTCTCTGTTTCCCAAAGCAGGACTCAAACTCACAGCTCTAACTCAAAGCCCTTGATAATCCAAAATCTGGAACAGGCACAGATTCTGGTGGGAGAAGGGGTGGGTGAGGAAAAGCAAAGAAGGCAGCAGAAAAGTAAAATATTCTTTATTCCTGTTTTTTGGGTTTTTTATATATATATATATACTTGCTATTACGGAGCCTCCGTGGAACTGGTCACGTGGTGCGCAAATCAGCTTATCTGGCATTTTCTGCCGATCCCTGAACGGCGACTCTGCTAGTCCTTCGGTGCCCTCTGCCCCACGTTCGGATACCCCCTCGCTGCGAAATGAATCAAATTACCACGAAGAAGAAACTGCCCTCCTTTCAGCAGCTTGAGCGATCCAAAAAGGATCACTTACGGCATGCCCTGGCCTTTTAAGAGGCCATCGGCATCATCAGAGGGCACCACCGGCGCCCCCTTTTGACGTCATGGCCCCGGGGCGGGGCCATGATGTCACTCAGTTTCGGCCCTCGCTCGCCCGTAATGATAGGTAGGAAGGGTGGGAGCATGGGTTCTCTGGCCGCTCCGGTCCTCCCGCCACCTTCCCCCTCCCCCCCTCCAGTCCTAACTAGTCACTTGGCCCGCTGCCATCAAGGGTGGGCTCCGGCCATGCAGCCCGGGGCCCTCCTATGTAACATTCAAAGGGAGTACACATTGATACTTGTGTGTTGATGCATGCCCAGGGAAAGGGTGATTTTATAACATTCATGCCCATACACATGTACATTATATAATAGCGTTGGTGCGCATAGGTGAGCTCCTAATTTTTCAAGCTGGTAAGTCAGGTTTCGGCCATGTAAGTCAGGGAATTTTATAACAAGCGGCATCCACGCCAAGACCAGTTTCGCCAGTTCGTCCACCAGTTTGATCAGTGAAAAGCTAATTCCTCCAAACCCATCTGGTTTAATAGCCAGCACTCCCCCCAGTTACCCCAGACCCTTTAAACCCCTCGGGAATGGCTTCTTTTTGTTTTTTAAACTTGCCTGGACTCCACAGGAGAAGTGAAGTTATGCGACACTTGACTTGGGTGCGTGCCCAGGCGCAGAAGTATATTTGTGTGCACATCTCTTGGTCCTGCCTTGAAATGCCCGTGCCCCGCCCACACAAGCCTCTTTTTGATTCTGAGTGAAATGTGCATGCAGCGGGAGATACACGCTCATATATGCAGCTTTTGAAACACAGCTAGCACGTGTAAGCCTTAACATGCGCACATCTCCCGATTTTCTTGCATGCTGAGCTTTTAAAATTCACCTTATACTTTTTAAAATAAAAATGATGACCACAGTTTCCAACTCTGCCCCAACTCTCCCCCTCCTTCTTGGATCATCTCTTCTCTGGTTGTGCCTAAGTAATATGTTGTTTATGCTCAAATGTTTATGACTGCAGGGCTCTGGGCTATTTTCTAACAGCCATGCATGGCAATAAACATGGTTTTATGTACACAGACAGCTTTGAAAATTCAGCCCTAAACTATTTGACATGCACTAAAGCAAGTTAATGCGCACTAATGTGATTTCTTGCATGTTTAATCATGGATTGGAGGAGTATCCTAGTAGTTAGAGGAGCAGGCATTGAACCAGGGAATCCAGCATTCAAATACTACCGCAGCTCCTTGTGATATTTGGCAAGTCACTTTACTCACTGTGGCCTCAGGCACAAAATTACCAATCAATCTACATTAAGGCATCAATCTACATTAAGGCATCATCGTGCACTAAATGGGGTCCGGCGCATGATAAAGTGATGGATTTAACATCGGAAATAACAACACCTCTTATTTGCAGTGGGTAGCAAAAAAGATTTTATCATTTCATCGTCACCATAATGGTGGGATAGCCGAAATTATCATGCATGATAAAATGAGGCCTTCTCTCAGTCACACTTACACAGCCTGGTGAGCCAATGAAAACACCTTTTGTTACCTGCCCTGTCTCCGTAAAGCCAGAATGTTAGATGAAAGTCTACTAGTAGTGGGACACTGGATGCTTTAGGCTCCTCTACAACAACAGTAGCAAAAGTGAAGGGAGGTTCAAATGCCTCCTAGGGAAGTATCCACCCTGGAACCTGAGCTGCAAGCCCCTCTGGTGGAGAGGGATGGCCCACATCAAGGCTTGCCATGCAGGAGGACATGCAGGCAGTACAGGGAAAGCATCCTTCATCCCCGCACCACATTGATGATGATGCCAGAGGAGTACAAGGTTATCGCCTAAACTGTCAGGCTATCATGGAATTATATCAAAAACTCAAAGGAGAGCTGGATCCAGTCACAGAAATGTCCCATGCTATACCAGGCCTTACCAAACTATTGTGCACCTTCAATTTATGGCATCTGGCTCATTGCAAGTAACAGTTGGGGTCATCTGGGGAATGTGCCAAATATCTTTTTCCCACTTTCTGGGCAAGGTCATAAGAGCAGAAGTTGCCACATTAATCATTACATAAAATACCCTCATGAATGTTAGAACTTGCTGGATTAAAGAGAGGTTTTTATGCCATAGTGAACTTTCCCAATGTTCTGGGAGCTATTGACTGCACTCACAGGGCCATCATCCCATCACATCTCAAAGATGAGATCTACTGCAACAGAAAGCTCATCCACTCCATCAATATGCAAGTGGTCTGTGATGTTCGACTGCACATTCTTGATGTGGTTGCAAGGTACTTGAGAGCTGTGCATGGTTCTTTTATATTTAGGCAATCTGAGCTATTTGAATAATTTGAAGAGATATGGAGATAGTTGGCTAATAGCTTGGAGCAGTGCTTCGTTCTTTCATTCCTCTCCAGCTATGTCAGATGGAATGTTAGCCACTGTTTGCCTGGACTATCACAGGGGTACCCGGGTTCAATTGAAGATGTGGGATGTGCATTTTTGGTCAATCCTATTCACTGTGTCTTGGCTGACAAATGTGTATCTCTGTAAGACAGACCGTAGAAATGACAGAGACATGAACAATCATACCATAAGGTTGATTTATTTCTGTAATGACATATATGGCAGCTATTATATACAGCTTTGATGTTTTAGGAGTGCTAGAAATAGGTAGGGATTGCGTAGTTATGAATGACATGTACACATTGTGAGGGAACCCCAGATGCAGTTTTGCATTCAGGAAGATCTAAAACAGCATAACAAAGTGCTATAGCATACATATTGTACAAAAGTAAAAGGCAGCATGGGCTTTGGGTTTGGAAATAGCCTTATATGGCACATGTCAAGATTCTAGTGTGCAATAGCATGTTGTGATATTATAAATTGACGGTGGTGTAAGTGATGCAGCCATTCTCTCTTTGCTGCAGGAGATTCAGGATATGGTTGTATGACCTGGCTATTCTTGACATGGCAGCAGAGATGATGTGCAATGAGGCCTTATTTTCTACCTGCTATGTCACTGTTTGGACAAAATGAGGGGAGCTTTCAAGTGTGCCCCAACCAGAGTAGCAGAGATAGTGCTTAATCTGCTGTGTATTTCATAATCCTGCTCTGAATTATGGCAACCCAGTTGGCCTTGTTCCAGATCTACCTGAGAATCCCCAATACCCCCTGCACTAGCCAAGGAGACCGCATGGACTAGCAGCCAGCTTTGGAAAAGTATTACACAACACTACTTTACCTGTCAGTCATCAACTAGTCCTTCCTATTACATATAGAAGAGAGCCCAGAAGAGTGGTTCTGATTTCCCATATCTGTATCTTTCTTTTACTTATTGATTCTCTGTCTAGATCAGTGTGTAACAGAAACCTCTTAGACCTAGATAGGCAGCATTGTGAATATAGATCATTAGCTGTAATTGACAATACTAGTCAAAGTGGACACAAAATAAACCCATCAAAAAAGAGAAGTGGCTGTTCTAATGTATTCATATTGAATGTCGGGCAGAAAGTGTCAGGTATTGCCATTGCATTCCTATAGCTAGCTTGACCCTCTCCTAACTCTCACATGTTGGCAAGATAGCTGCAAATGTATGATGGAAGTCCAGCAGGGCCTAGGACATCGAGCAGAATGCTTAATTTGTACAAGAAATCACAGGTTGCTCAACTGCTTAAAGGCACAGCCCGAAGCGACAGATTGACAACTTCAATCATCAATCACTGACTCTACATGTTACAGCCAGATTCTCTAGCTGACATCCATGTGCGTCTGAAGATATCAACATTAGGGATGTGCAGCCAAAACGTTTTTGTTGCATTCGTGATTCGGATTTGTCGGGGCGCAAATGCGTTACATTCAGCCGTATGGCACTCCGCTGCGTTAATATGGCGAGTTAAATTCATGCCCCGGCTAGAATTAAAATTAACGACAACCCCCACCCTCCTGACCCCCCCAAGACTTACCAAAACTCCCTGGTGGTCCAGCGGGGAATCCAGAAGCCATCCCATTCTCACACCCTCGTTTGTCGGTTTCATCACGGCGCCGATAGCCTGTGTCACAGGGGCTACCGGTGCCATTGGTCAGCCCCTGTCACATGGTCACCAGCGCCATCTTGTGCTCCTACCATGTGACAGGGGCTGACTAATGGCACCGGTAGCCCCTGTGACATAGTATGCATGCCCATCTGAGACTATGAATCTGATGTACATGTGGATTAGAGGTGTGCATCCGTTTTCCACGTATTTGTAATCCGCAACTAATTTTGTCCTATCTGTTAAATATGTGGGGAGGCGAAACGCATCGCGACTCCCCACGTATTTAACAGATTTCTGTTTTATTCGGCCTCCTAAATAAAAATTTAAACCCCCCCACTCTCCTGACCCTCCGGACGGCCGGCGTGCAGGAGGTCGTTGGCATTGGACGGCCGGCGTGCAGGAGGTCGCTCCGGGACCCCCGTTGGACCCACAGGGACTTTTGGCCAGCTTGGGGGGGCCTCCTGACCCCCACAAGACTTGCCAAAAGTCCAGCGGGGGTCCGGGAGTGACCTCCTGCACGTCGTCCGTCCGATGCCAGCGACTTGTGTGAGGGCAAAGGCGATCGGCGCCATTTTGAGTATTGGTATTGACAGCCGGCGTGCAGGAGGTCGCTCCAGGACCCCCGTTGGACCCACAGGGACTTTTGGCCAGCTTGGGGGGCCTTCTGACCCCCACAAGACTTGCCAAAAGTCCAGCGGGGGTCCGGGAGCGACCTCCTGCACGCCAGCTGCCGATACCAATACTCAAAATGGCGTCGATCGCCTTTGCCCTCACACAAGTCGCTGGCATAGGACGGCCGGCGTGCAGGAGGTCGCTCCTGGACCCCCGCTGGACTTTTGGCAAGTCTTGTGGGGGTCAGGAGGCCCCCCCAAGCTGGCCAAAAGTCCCTGTGGGTCCAACGGGGTCCCGGAGCGACCTCCTGCATGCCGGCCGTCCAATGCCAACAACCTCCTGCACGCCGGCCGTCCGGAGGGTCAGGAGGGTGGGGGGTTTAAATTTTTATTTAGGAGGCCGAATAAAACAGAAATCTGTTAAATACGTGGGGAGTCGCGATGCGTTTCGCCTCCCCACGTATTTAACAGATAGAACAAAATTAGTTGCGGATTACAAATACGTGGAAAAAGGATGCACACCTCTAATCCACATGTACATCAGATTCATAGTCTCAGATGGGCATGCAAAGACACAGGTGTCAGAACCATCTCATCAATTGCTGAGGCACTGCTAACATCTGAGTGCTCACATAACAGGCCTTCACTTAGAGCCATTTTTTAAACTCATGTCCAATATCCTGGGAATATTTCATGTGGATCCATGCACAGCTGGGCCCTGCTACACCTATATAAGCAAATAGTCAACTCTCATGTACAGGAGTGGGGATCTTGGCTTTTGCTCTGTCATGTTTGTTATGCTAGCTGCACAGGGAGGGTATTGCAGGATGCTGGTCTGACTATCTGAAGGTTGGATTGGGAATAGGATGGTGTCATGCTCTCACATGGTGTAAATAAAAACCTCTGAAATATATAGGTCATAGTTTTTTTGTGATGACAAAAATAGCATCCACATGTGACATAAAAAAGGTTAAATTCATAGAACCAAAAGCAAAGCTGTGTTAGAAGCTCTCCTTCGTGCTAACCTTCGTGCTTCTTGTAAAATAAGTTTAGTTATGTTTGTTATTTAATTAACCTTTATTAAGCTGTCTAAAAGAATTTTGCTTTTCTATTTTTTCAGTTCTAGATGTTCAATGTATTAGACTAAGGAATTATATTTCCTGCTTGTTCAGCTTTCACTGTAAACCGGCCTGATTTGCATTTTATGCAAGAAGGTCGGTATATAAAAATTAAAAATAAATAAATAAAATAAATATATCTACCCTGATGTGTCACAAGTAGCCATAAAGAAATATAGAGATATCAGGAACTAGCAAGGACCTTTGCCTGTCCAGCTCTGAGCTATTTATTGTGTCCTGCTTTATGTAGGGTCATAGAAAATCTGCAGACTGGTTTGTTCTGATTGCTAGTATCCTATATGTAGCCACCTTTAAAATTCATAGGCTGATAACTCCATAGGAGTCATGCCATCATAATTGTCATTTTTCAAGCAGTGGCACAAACGTTCAGGTGTATACAGGTTTGAGGTCCATGCTTCTGCATGTGGCTGACATGCAGGAGTTAGAAAGGGTCATGCTCTGACATAACTTGTGGCCAATATAGCTGAGTTGCACTCCTATAGAATATGTGTCCTGTGGTATTAGTGCATTTTTAAATTTGTGGATACTGAGTCCAAGGCAGGTGTGCTGATAGACTATCAATCATCAGTTCTCTGTATAGCCTTAAGGCAAGAGAAAGTATTATCAGCTGATGAGCTTATGAGCCTATAACAAGCCTCTTTCTGAAAACTGCCACAGTGAAAATTGCATAGCCAAACTGTTCCCAGTTATGCTATGCATTTTTGGGCACCTGAGGCCTAGAGATGCCCATGTCTGTTACAAAGAAAAATCAGTGAGAATATATGTTTCTAACAGTTGTCTGTCAGCCTGCCTGATGTAGACAATTTTCTGTTTGATGTTTGATGATGAATAGGCCTGGAACAGCAATGTATAGCCTCTGTAGATAGCCAAAGTGCTGGAGGGAGTCTGTAAACAACAATTTCCTAACATATGTGTGTATGTGTGTGTGTATGTGTCTCTGGGTATGTTGGGATGAGTGATGTGCTTTTTAAGTTTTTGTCTATATCTGTGTCTAGGGGGTGATGTCAGTCTAGTTGTTTTCTTCTTTAACACACCAATGCACACACCTGAGCAGATACAGTGTGCACCTAATGAGCACACACTGGCTTTAGTCAGAAGCAATCCTGGGCTTCCACTCTTTAGGATGGAAGCTACAGGTATGGTAATGTGTAGGTAGTTAGAAAAGAGCCTCACACATTGTAACCTAACATTCCACCTTGGTCTGACTCTGTTTATTTATTCAGCAGGGAGGGGGTTGAGAACATTGGTGGAATAAGAGCTCAGATATCCTGCGCCATTTTGCCAGCTCAGTATGAAACAGAGATGAGATCTGGCTATAGTAGCCACATCACTGCACAATGTAAATAAGTTACCTCTGTAAATTTTTACGCTACTATCCTTATTTCCTTCCTCTCCCAGTTCTACAACCTTGTTTTATTGTAACTTTTGCTTCCGTTGCACTTGTTAAAAGAACAGTTTTTGCACCCCCTGTTATATGTAAACCGGCATGATATGATCTTATCATGAATGCCGGTATAGAAAAACCTTAAATAAATAAATAAAATAAATCTTGACAACTCCAACAATGTAGCTTGGGCACTGTGTCATACAGACTGAGATCTATATTCTTATGAGGCAAAGTGGCAGCTGAGTGGGTAATGATAAAGTAAACCACACCTTACTCCCAGGCTTTCAAAGTCTCCCATTAAATAAGTGTGTATGCATCTACTGCTGCTAACTAGGTTACAATGTGAAAAGTAGTGGCCTCATGAGCATTGAGTTCACATGTTAGGGTGCTAAGAAGAACTTAGATGAGAGTCTTTTTTTTTTTTTAAGGATGAAACTGCTTGCTGCATCAATATTTAAGTAATGAGCGTTCAAGACCTGTTCCACTTGTGCCTTGGGTTATCAGCACATCTCAGCACCGGCCTGTATATATGTTATGTGCTAGTCACTGTGCCTGTCTGCCTGTGGGTTTTGTGGCTTGCTATGATTTATGAGGCTCTGGTTGTTGGGTGTGCTCATCTCTCACTTAATGTCATTGTGTTGTCTCACTGTAAGTATGTCTGGGTGTCTGTGTCACTCTCTGACAATCTGGAGGGGGGGGGTGGTGGGGGGTAGTGGGGAGATATGCTCCCTGTGTGATTACATGCAGCCTGTAGGCCCATGTGTATGTGTCAATAGAATCTTGTATGCAAGATGAAGATATAGCCTAAAGATCTTTTCCACCAATGCGAGGCCGTTTAGCTGCATTGAAATTAGCTGACATGTATTAATGATATGCCCATTTGGAGAATGAAGTCTCACAGCCACACAATGCCTACAAGGGCCCATTTTGATGATTGTGAAGGTGCCAAAGGAGTCAAATACATAGCATAAATTCATTTCTATTAAAGCAGATCACAAGCAATTTAGGACACACTGACACCACACACCCTGAGTGACAGAGAGCAAGACACGCACATCCAGACATTAATATGCCAAACTTATATATAAGTCTGCATGCCTGGTGTCTATATATATGTGCACAGCTACACATGCATTTCTTTACCTTGACTAGGAAGCTAACACTACTTAATGTGAATGAAGGGGGCTGTGGGTGTGATAGCTTCCTAACAGGTCGATACTGTAACGTGCGGTTGAGGATTTCCCGTCTGTAACGAGCTGGGAGCGCACAATTCGGACGCGTAAGGCGATCCAGCGATACAGTCTCAGTTTCACGCGTCCTTAGCGCTTCTTAAAACAGACGCATAACCCTTTCCGCACGCAGCATGTATATGATATGTAAATGAACGAATTAGCTGTATAATGAAGGAATTAGCTATTCCCCTCCGATACTGTGATGCGCGCTCAGATTATCTCCTTTGTAACCCGCTATTTTGCCGCGACCTTAACCTGTTAGTTTACCGCCACCCTCTACTTGGTGTTAGTGTGGTGTTAGAAAATTAAAACAGGAATAAAGTGTAAAAAATGGAGGCGATTTCGGCGCTCAAGGCCCCGTCCGGTCTCCGGTGCAGCCCCAGTCCTGTCCCCTCCTCCCGAAGCAAAAAAAAAAAAAAAAAACCGAAAAAGTAGCAAGGCTCAGGCCTGCTACCGTAGTCCCTTCTCCCTTCCTCCCGATTTCGGTGCTCAAGGCGGCCGGGTGGGCGTGCATTCATCCAGGCAGAGGGAGCCAGCGGCGAAAGCGGCCTCCGGCTCCCTCTGCCTGGATGAATGCATGGCCCCCGCCGGCAGTGAATGAATGCCCTGCAATTTCGGCGCTCATGCCTTGAGCGCCGAAATCGCACGGGCATTGTTTCTGTTTATCCCAGTCTAATCGGTTGCCCATTCAGGAGCCAAAGTTATTTTCATTATGACTAGGGTTCAGTGGTCTTTTTCTGATTTAAAAAAAAAAGGCTGGAGATCAACTTATTTGTTAGAAGAGGTTTTCCTATAAGGAATTTGATGCATGAATGAATGCCCGTGCGATTTCGGCGCTCAAGGCATGAGCGCCGAAATCGCACGGGCATTCATTCACTGCCGGCGGGGGCCGTGCATTCATCCAGGCAGAGGGAGCCAGAGGCCGCTTTCACCGCTGGCTCCCTCTACCTGGATGAATGCACGGCCCCCGCTGTCAGTGAATGAATGCCCGTGCGATTTCGGCGCTCAAGGCGTGACGTCACGTCATGTGACTGCCTTGAGCGCCGAAATTGCACGGGCATTCATTCACTGCCGGCGGGGGCCGTGCATTCATCCAGGCAGAGGGAGCCGGAGGCCGCTTTCGCCGCCGGCTCCCTCTGCCTGGATGAATGCACGGCCCCCGCCGTCAGTGAATGAATGCCCGTGCGATTTCGGCGCTCAAGGCGTGACGTCACGTCATGTGACTGCCTTGAGCGCCGAAATCGCACGGGCATTCATTCACTGCCGGCGGGGGCCGTGCATTCATCCAGGCAGAGGGAGCCGGAGGCCTCTTTCGCCGCTGGCTTCCTCTGCCTGGATGAATGCACGCCCACCCGGCCGCCTTGAGCGCCGAAATCGGGAGGAGAGGAGAAGGGAGAAGGGACTATCGTAGCAGGCCCGAGCCTTGCTACTTTTTCGTTTTTTGTTTTTTTTTTTGCCTCGGGAGGAGGAGACAGACTGGGGCTGCACCGGAGACCGGACGGGGCCAGGGCAGGTGAGCGGGGGCTGGGGGAAAGTTTGACGAGCATCGGGGAACATAACTGTCCACTTCCTGGTACCTGTCATTTCAAATGTCATTTGAAATGACAGATACCAGCGTGGCCGTGAAGCGTTAGGCCCGCGAACCCAGGATACTGTATAGGCGCTCTATACAGTAAAATGGGTTGCGCGGGCCTAACGCTTGCCTAAGACTTTGCAGCCGCGGCATGCGTTTGCATGCAATTAGAAGAGAGTATCGAGCGCTAGGTGAAGAGAACTGTGCGTGCGGGGAACGAGGGTGCGCCTGGCAATGCCGCACTCTTTCTACCGCGGCCTTAGAGTATCGACCTGTAAGTAATGACTTGACCCACAAGAATATTTTTTTTAATTCTTTTTCAAATATTTAAACATTTTTAGTCAAACTGATCTTTATGGAAATAAGACAACAAAACGAAACACAAATATATGTATTATCATAAAAAGGAAATCAAAACAGAATGTGTTGTCAATGAGACCACAAAAGGGGACAGTATCTGAAATAGTAAGAAAAATATAAAGAAAACTAGCTCACGAATAACTTTTTATACTGCAACAATATCATGGATACCAGTGGAGATGCTAAACTATAGGGGTTCTGTCAAGGGTCTATTCTATAAAAACTCTTCTAACTGTTCTGTTTTTGTTTTGTTTTTTTAAATATAAAGGCTTTCCGTTGAGTCACCTTGGCTACATCAGGAAATATAGCTAGTTGTTGGCCCAAAAAAACGTTTATCAAATGCACGAAAAAAAGTTTCATAGTCCAAATTTTATCAGGTTCTAGAACTTATACAACAAAGTAGCAAAACCTGAAATTTCAATTTGAGAATTCTGGAGCATAGCTGTTAAAATACCTATAGGATTAGACTGAAAAGGAGACCTACTAAGTGATAAAGCTTCCTGTCTAGAGGGTAAATAAAAGGCTTTAGTAATAGGTGGAATTGAAGATTGAGGAACTTTAAGAACCTCAATATAAAACTTCTTAAGCAATTCAGTAGAATAGAAGCCTCACAGCCAAACAAAAAAATAATATAGTACATTCTCCATCAGGCCCAGAGTAGTTTATTCAGCCTAGATGTTGTGGAGGACACGTAAAGTGAAGATGTACACCTCCACCGAGCTGCAAACACTGTGATATACCTTCCGTGTAGATGGCCATGGCTACATATAAGCTACCTTATTCCTGACCTTGGAAACAGACCTTCCCAAGAGGGTGTGCAAGCATCCTATAGCTTATCAACACAGAAAGTCCATGTATAGTAAAGTGTAGACTCTTATGGGAGGCCAACTAAGGAACACCTTACTATACATGTATACTCTGCATAAGAACATAAGAACATAATATATGCCTTATTGGGTCAGACCAAGGTTTCCATCAAGCCTAGCATCCTGTTTCCAACAGGTTTGGCTAAGGCTACACCAGATGGCAAAGTATGAAGCACAGGGATATCATGCCCACTGGTGAACTGTAGGTGTGCAGAGCTGAAAGCTGCTGCTTGGATGTAACTTGCCAGCCCAAGCGAAAACACCAGCGCTTGGCAAATGGGTGGTGGCACTCACACATTGTTCACAGAATCTGTCTTCTGAGGCCAAATAGGCCTAGCTTCACTTGTGCAATGCAAGCATAGAGAGTGGGAGTAGCACATCTGTAGCTACAGCTTTTTGAGTATTCCAATGTAGCAGGATTGTACCACATCACTGCTACTATTGTGTGTGGTGTTCTGCTGCTGTGGGTCTTGCCTCCATCAAAGACTGCTGTGTACATGAATTGTGGGTAAACTATACACCACCTTTTCTATACTACTTCTTTATATATCCTGAGGTCCATCATCAAAAGCCATTTAGATGGGCAAATCTAAAGTGATCACTCTAAACAACTAATGTGCCATATTCAGTCACTTATCTGGCTACATTTTTGCCACATAAGTCATTATTTGGCTATAATTTACACCTTCTACTGGCACATGACACTCTCCCACCCAATAACTTTAGTGGGCCTATTTGTGAAGGTATTGAGTGGATGGGTGGGTGGGAGAACATCAGGTGCTAGGAGGGGTGGTTTGGGGATGCATTCAATGATGTCAACGTTTTTGGGGAGGAAGGGATGGAGGGAAGGGGGAGAGCAAGTGCTGGCACTGTGCAATCTACTTCATAATCAAATTATAATGGTGTTGGGGGAGGGATTTGGGCCAGTTGGTTGATGATACCTGAAGGAGGAGAGTGGTAGGAGGCCTGTCAGGACCCCAATTTGATGTCATTTCTTTTCTGGCTAGATATCATGTTAAGTAGACTATGAGCCAGCCGCACAAGGCCAGATCACTT
This sequence comes from Rhinatrema bivittatum, assembly GCF_901001135.1. Lineage (NCBI taxonomy): Eukaryota > Metazoa > Chordata > Amphibia > Gymnophiona > Rhinatrematidae > Rhinatrema > Rhinatrema bivittatum. The sequence goes on along the minus strand of NC_042616.1, from coordinate 116,072,623 downwards.
TAGGCCTGCCATATTTACACATTGGCTACAGTTACCTGGCCATATGTAGCTACATAAGTTTAGGGTGAATAGATTAGGTAGCACATTTATCCTGCAGAATATATGGAGAGGGTCTGCTGCTAACTGTAGCTGCATCATTTGTCCACTACCCAGCCTAATGATTATGGACCTCAGTGTACTTCTCGCCTGTTAAAACACATTGTCATCCCAGAAAGTAGCTTCTATGTAGATGTTTCTATGGTTTTATAAATACTGTATGCCAGTAAGGGATAGTAAGAACACATAGATCACTCTTTGCTAATAGCTATCTACAGCTCAACCAAAGATAGTGCAGGGGTGGTAGGGAATAGGAGGAGGTCTATGTTGTGGTGTAGCTTGGCTGTCAATCTTGTGACAGCAGGGAGAAAGGCAAGTTTTAGTTTTTGAACTTGAGCAGTGAGCCGGATGTTTGTTTAAGCACTTGATTAGAGCTGAGTCAGTTGACCCACCAAGACAGGGAAGCCTCTTCAGGCTTCCCTGTCTTGGTGGGTACATGAGTCAGTTGACTGTCGGGTGAACACCATATTGAGTGAAGATGTGAGCATTCGGACATGATACTAAGTAGACATCCTACTCATTATATATTGGAGTTGTTCTTGACAACGACAATCTCTTTGAGACAAACACACACATCTTGCATTATTCAAAATAATCGTTGTTATGCAGATCTCTACTGGTTTTGAATAAACATAGTTTTTAAGACAGACAGCATATTTCTAATCTTCTTCAGATCTATTTGACACTTCTCCATGTTCAAAATTCTCCCTGAAGGAGCCATCAGGCGAAACGAGGATCCTCGTCAGCGTTCTTCACAGTTGAATTTTAACATCACGTCATGCAATAAAAATGATATAACTTTTGTTTGAGTTTGTTAATTTAAGAACATAAGAACAAACATTACATGTTTGTTGATTTGTTGAAAGGGTGCATGCTATTTTCAGCATAGTTGATAGAGCATGCGTGTGGTATATGTGCATCTTATTTAGGATCATTTTCAGATAACTCTTGCAAAAGTTTTTAATTATATGTATTTAATTACATTATTTTATATAGATAGATATAGATATAGATGTAAATATTAGAGATGTGCATCGTTTTTTGTGTTCGTGTCGTTCTTCGTTTTTCGGCCGCCATGGAAAATGTCGTTTTTTTTCGGTTCGGGTCTTTTTTTTTCGCAAAAAATCGATTTTTAGTTAGTGCGCGCTAACTCCCCATTAGTGCGCGCTAACTCCCCGTTAGTGCGCACTAACAAAAACCGTTAGATTTTGTTATTTTTTGTTACTTTTTGTTAGTTTTTGTCAGTGCGCACTAACGGGAGTTAGCACGCACTAACGGAGAGTTAGCGCGCACTGACTCCCGTTAGTGCGCACTAATCAGAAAAACGAATTTTTGCGAAAAAATGGGAAAATCCTGATTTTTTTCGGGCTTCCTGAAACATGCCGAATTGGACAATTTCGTTGCAATTTTCCAATTCGGCAAAAACGAATGCACATCTCTAGTAAATATAGATATACATATACAAATATATGAAAAGAGGGGTTTCCTTCTTCTGAGGAAACCAGGCTCCAATCTATTCAGGAAGAACTTGGTAGGAAGGAAGGGAGGAGTCATGGCATTATGTATATAAAAAATATTAAAGCAAATATGTATTTATTTATGTATTTTTCAAAAACACTGCCAAACAAGGGGACTTCAGGATCTCCTTCACCCTAAGCTTTTTGTATACCAATTCTTGGATGGGGACAGAACTAGTGACCCCCAACCTTCACTATACACACACATAGAGAATAAAATTAATTAATACTTGCAATTTTAAACAAATATCAATATATACACAAATGATCAGATATGCCAAAAAGAAAAATGGTGAATTAAAATCCAACATTGCCTGGCTTCTGAGTATCACCTGCTTTTGAGTAAAATCCACATACATATCTTAAAATAATATAAAAAGCAAAACAGAAAGACAGAAATGTCTGGAAGGATTTCTGTCTGCTATTTCATAAGGACTTGATTAAGTTATAATTTGACTTGGATTCAGAGCAGAGTCACAATCCAATATCATCTTCAATGATGTTAGAGATAAATGATTGTGCAGGGAATAAACATGCAGGCCTAGTAGAAGTCACAGAAGGAATCGGAACAAGATACCTGGAGAGTAGGGATGTGAATCGTTTTAGGACGATTAAAATTATCGTCCGATAATTTTAATATCGTCTTAAACCGTTATGGAACACAATACAATAGAGATTCTAACGATTTATCATTATAAATCGTTAGAATCGTGAGCCGGCACACTAAAACCCCCTAAAACCCACCCCCGACCCTTTAAATTAAATCCCCCACCCTCCCGAACCCCCCCCCAATGACTTAAATAACCTGGGGGTCCAGCGGCGGTCCGGAACGGCAGCGGTCCGGAACGGGCTCCTGCTACTGAATCTTGTTGTCTTCAGCCGGCGCCATTTTCCAAAATGGCGCCGAAAAATGGCGGCGGCCATAGACGAACACGATTGGACGGCAGGAGGTCCTTCCGGACCCCCGCTGGACTTTTGGCAAGTCTTGTGGGGGTCAGGAGGCCCCCCCCAAGCTGGCCAAAAGTTCCTGGAGGTCCAGCGGGGGTCAGGGAGCGATTTCCCGCCGCAAATCGTTTTCGTACGGAAAATGGCGCCGGCAGGAGATCGACTGCAGGAGGTCGTTCAGCGAGGGTTCCGGCGCCTCGCTGAACGACCTCCTGCAGTCGATCTCCTGCCGGCGCCATTTTCCGTACGAAAACGATTCGCGGCAGGAAATCGCTCCCTGACCCCCGCTGGACCTCCAGGAACTTTTGGCCAGCTTGGGGGGGGCCTCCTGACCCCCACAAGACTTGCCAAAAGTCCAGCGGGGGTCCGGAAGGACCTCCTGCTGTCCAATCGTGTTCGTCTATGGCCGCCGCCATTTTTCGGCGCCATTTTGGAAAATGGCGCCGGCTGAAGACAACAAGATTCAGTAGCAGGAGCCCGTTCCGGACCGCTGCCGTTCCGGACCGCCGCTGGACCCGCAGGTTATTTGTCATTTGGGGGGGGGGGGTTCGGGAGGGTGGGGGATTTAATTTAAAGGGTCGGGGGTGGGTTTTAGGTGGTTTTAATGTGCCGGTTTTGCGATTTTACGTTTTTTTGATTTTTCACGATTTTTCACGATATTTTACCCCCCCAAACGGCAACAATACGATTCCCTCCCCCTCCCAGCCGAAATTGATCGTTAAGACGATCGAGGACACGATTCACATCCCTACTGGAGAGATGTAAAGTTAGAAAAGCCAGTGGCTGCCCTACATTGGAGACCGGAATAGACTCTGCGTTTGCCGACATTTCAGTTCTGTTAAACTTCTGTACTGCAGTTCTGGAGGGCTCCAAACTCATCACCCACTGTCAAAAAACATGCATTCAGAACAAATCAGCAAACCAACACTATTATATCCAATTATATTAGGGATAGATGCAGAAACAGACAGGCAGAAAGACATCCTAAGTGATTCCACAAGTATATATAGTTACAGAACCAATAGGATTCATAGAAGGAATCAGAAAAGGCTCCTGGAGCGATGAGTGACTGCCCCCCTTTGGAGGCCTGCACAGACTCTGCAATTTATAGGATGCTTCAGTCCTGACATATGGCTTGCTCTGTCTAATGTCTTAGCCACAGTCCTGGAGGGCTCTTCACATATCACTCAATTGCAGAAAGACTTCAATCAGGACTGTACTTCAATGCAGTTCAGCAGTGTCTCTTTCAACCTTAACTTACATGTATTTACAAATTTATGTTATTTTATGCATTCATGTAAGTATGCATGCATTTCAGTTCTTGGGTGGGGTCCTTTCCAGGACACCTTACAATAAAAAAAATGCATATCAGAGGAAATGATAACAGGACTGTATGCACATATCCAAAAAAATGTGCATACACATTTTGCTGGAACATAGATATTTAAAATTGAAGATAAGAGTTTTAGAAAACACAGCACAATTAGATCAGCTAACATCTTCAGCCATTCCAAGAGTACCTTCAATGGATTTTTTTTTACATTTACTCACTTACTGCTAAGTACGGCTTATTCAATAGTGATAGACACTGAAGATTCTTACAGTCACATTTGGGCGAACTTTGGCAGTTACACTAATTTTCAATACAGATTTTCATGGCTTATATGAATGGCAGAATAGTAAGTAGTTTATTGGCAATGTGAGAAAGAAGGAATTTCTGATATTTTTTCTTCTGATAATTTTTATATGACCCTCCAGTAATAAATGTACTGTTTACTTTGTGGAATCAAGAGTTCAAATTCAAGGGAATGTACTGTACTACTATTTGCAGTGCAGTGTGCAGGTACAGATAAGGCACATATTTTGAATTACTGCTATGTAGGAATTTAGCTCCAACATAAGCAAGAGTTCATCTGAACATGTGCCTAACTCTTGCTCCATTTACAGCATTCCCTGCACTTGACCTTTCTTTAATATTTTTTTACTTAAGCCATTCTCTAAAATTCTTTTTAGATGACTTGTACCTTCTAGAAAGTGTTGAAAAAACAGTAATAGGAGAATCAAATCTTTAATCTGCAATAGATGATCTATTTAAGTGATTCAATGAACAGCTTTCATGGCGATTCTATATGATTTTTTGAATTGTTCTTTACAGGTCATACATTTGTATTGAAGTAGAAAAAGTATCATCTACAACAAAAACATTTGCATAAATACATTTATGAATTAGGACAAATTCAAGTCCACTTTTAATTGACAAGGCTATACAAATTAGCTCTATATATTGTTGCCTTGTTGTTAGGAGAAATACTATTAATTTAGTGTGGTTAATGAGAACAGCTAATAATTCTGAGGCTAACCCATGCCTGGGTGATACTTATAGGGGGTGTCGGGGACAAGTGAATTGAAAAGGGAGGGGATCAGAAAAGATAGCATTTGAAAGGTGGTAAGATTGAGAGGAAAATACATTTTTGAGTAAGGGACAAGTCCATCCTGCAAGGAGGACTTGCTTTCTATCTGTGCTTTCTAGGTGGAGATTGGATATTGAATTGTGAGGATATCATCTGGACATGTGAATTTATTTTGAGGTGCACTTTTTTTGTTTAGCTTTAATTCCCAGTGTGTCTTTCTTTAACCTTACTTTTTTGCTAAAATTAATTTGTTCATCGTGATCTGAAATACATTTTAGATCAGACAATGGTCCAGATATGGAAACACAAATGTGCCAGACATTTGATGGACACCCATGGAACAGAACAAATCTGAGATATTTTATGTAAATGGCACATATCCCTACTTGAAGTGTTGCGACGGCCGGCCACGGGTTCCGTGGCTGGCCCTGCTCACCTCCTTGCCGCGGTCTTGCCGGCTGTGTGCTGCCTCACGTCGTAAGGGAGGTGCCGCCGCCGCCCCTCTGGGCCTGTCCGGCGACCGACACGCTGTCACCGAGGTCGCTGCACTTCCGAGGTTTCCCTATTGCGTGCGCTCGGCCTTTCTCAGGATTTAAAGGGGCTGTGGCGCGGTAGGGCTGCCGGGCCTGCCCGGATGTCGTCACTTGTCCAGCCCTATTTAAGGCAACAGGTTTCTTCCTAGTTGCCTCAGGTCCCCTTGAATGCTGTTCCAAGTTTGTTGGTGCTTCGGAACTTGTTCTCTGCCTGCCTTGACTTCTTCTGTTCCAGTCCTGTTCCAGTGTCCTTCTGTTCCAGTGTCTGTCTGTCTCCTCAGGACTATCTCTCTGGTACTGACCTCTACCTGCTCCTTGTCCATTCTGATCGCTACCTGGATCTTGACCTCTGTCTGCCTTGTGACCTCGGCTGATCTCTGAAACCTGACTCCTGCTTTGACTGATCACTCACGGACTGATCTTTGTTTATTGATGTATGCTCTGCTGGGAGTTAGCAATCTGTCATTTACAGCTCTGTTGGTAAAGCTGGTAATTAGCAAGCTGCTGTTATTTAGAATAGTTGTGGGTGGATCCTTGGACCAGTGGAAGGTGACCATGCCCTCGGAGGAAATCCCGAGAGGGACCACTGGTCAGGCTTAGTGTAGAGACAGACACACACTAGTTCTTTTATTAGACAATATAGTAAACCACCAGAGGAGGCAGTAGTGAGCTGGAAGCGCCCAGCTGGGCTGAGATCTCTCAGATACTGGAACAGCGATCCCAGGGTGGCTGAGCTGTAGAGAAACTAAGACAGTGAGTAGGCAGTATATGCAGAGTTCAGGAACAAGTCCTTGATGGTAACACTCCACTATAATCTCTTAAGGCAGCCCAGGAGTTGGTATGCATTAGGCTCTCAAGGAGCAAGTACCTGGACCCAGGGAAACTCTGAGAGATAGATGGAAACTCACTGATGTTAAAGCAGCGATGATTTCTTAGCAGATGTGGTATTCAGGAGCAAGTCCAGGACGTGGGCCCTCGAGGAGCAAGTACCGGTTCCGGACTGCAACCTGAAAAGAAAAAGAGAGAGCGAGGCCCCCGAGGAGTGGGGACCTCTAGTGAAGTCCGAGAAGGCAGAGTAGCTAGGGTTGCGGAGAGCGAATCCCATCCGCAGCAACCAGTAGGAATCGAACCCCATTCGCAGCGACCAGGAGGAAGCTGGGTAACAAATCCTCATGCTAACTCGTCTAGTTAGCGAAAACTGAGACCATAAATATCTGGAGCTGGTGACATCATCTCAGGGGGGTGCCCCTGAGGTTCGCGCCAACGCTGGTACATCAGTTGGGCCGCACGCACGCCCTTAGGCATCTGGTCAACATGGCGGCTTGCAGTGTCGAGCCGGTCCGGGAATGCCGGAGGAGGATGGCATGGAGACACCGCAGCAGCTAGCCTTCCATCAACCCCAAAGGGAGTCACCAACAAGGTAAGGTGGGCGGAGCAGAGACGTCGGACAGCAATGGACACAACATTTATTAGTTTCATTCATTTTTCATTTGCCATTAAAGTCAAAGGGGGAAGTATTTGCAGCCTATTTTTGGCTGCAGAATTTGGGTTTTCTTATCAATTCTGATGAAACTGCTAGGGAGCAATCATCAGAACGAGAAAAGAACTCCAAGGTACTTAGACTGTAGCAAATTGGCATGAATAGCCTAAGGCATTGTAAAGGGGCAAAGGGGTACCAGGAGTGCAAGAGTGCTTTAACAGAGGTGCAAAGCAGCAGCGAGAGTGTCAAAAATACACCACAGCTTCAAAAGAGAGCACCGATAACAGTTGCATGATGTTACGACTGTCGCTGCCCGACGTCTACACTCCGCCCTCCTTACCTCTCTGGCGACTCCTCCCGCGGTTGACGGATGTTTGGCTGCTGCGGCGTCTGCCTGCCGTCCTCTCCGGCATCCCCGGTCCGGCTTGGGCGCTACCTCCCGCCATGCTGTCCAGCTGCCTTAGGGCACATGCACCGCTGGCCCTGCTTCAAATACTTTCTTTGGCGTGAACCTCAGGGGCTTCCCCCTGTGATGATGTCAGGCATCCTGGATACAAATAGCCTACACTACTGCTAGCTAATCGAGTTAGCAAGGTCAGGTATTAGTACTGAAACTCATTATGGATGGGATTTGCTCTCCGTACCTAGCTACTCTGCCTCTCCATTATTGGACTTACTCTATTTGGGGTACCCGCTTCTCGGGGGCCTCTCTCTTCTCTTTCAGGTCGCTGTCTGGAACCGATACTCGTTCCTCGAGGGCCCATGTTCCTGGATTCGCTGCCTGAACTCCACTTCTGCCTGGAAGATACCACTGCCTACACCATCAGTGAGTTATCATCTACTTCTCTCAGAGCTGTTCCCTGGAACCAGGTACTCACTCCTCGAGGGCCTGCCTCTATTCCAGTTCCTGTGATTCTTACCAAGAGAACCAATGAGGCTCTATTCCAGAACCCTGCATATACTTCTTTGTACTCACTATCTCAGTTTCTCTTCACTACAGCACAGCCATTGTGAGATCACTGTTCCAGAGCCTGTCTGCAAGCCCAGCGGGCTTCATCTCTGCTCACTACTGCCACCTCTGGTGTCTCCTCAATACTGTTAATAAAAGATCTATCTGTGTTGTATGTCCTAAGATGGGCCTGACCTGTGGCCCCTCACGGGACTTCCCCCCGTGGACGTGGTCAGCAGCCACAGTGTCCAAGGGTCCACCCAAAACCTTACAAACAATAACACATGAACCCTCAATGGCAGCACAACAGGCAAAGTGGCAAGAAAATTGGCATCGACATCCTACAGCACAATAAAGGGGGAACATAGCAAGCAGAAAGTGTCAGAAAAAAACACAAGGCGCCGATAAAGAGACAAAGCAGCAGAAAGACTAGCACCAACACACCGAGGAACCATGATAGTGGCAAGAACACCACAAGGAGTAGAGTGAGTCGTCTGGTGTATAGCAGCAAGGCAGAGTGGCAGAAAGTTGATAGGGGCAAGACAGGCTGGCAGAGCTGAAGTAGTCAGGTCTCTGTGGTGTTGATAGGGGAAAGATAAGGAGGCAAGACAAGATGAGGCTCAATCCGCGGATGGTGTTAGGCTGGTAGTAGTGGCTCCCGGCGTGCTGGGACCAGGTCTTCTGAGTTTGTTTGTTTGTGAATGCAGCTGAAAGTGGGTGGTAAACTCCATCTAAAGCTAAATACCGGCACGAGACTGATAGTCAACAAGTAGATTAATAAAAAAAAAAGTGCAGTAAAAAAAAGCCTGGCTGCCTTTCAGGCACAGCAGCAAAAAGAACAAATATCTTTTTCAGTAATAGAAAATTAATTATAGCAAACTAGCAATAGCAATTGAATAAAGATTGAGACACTCTGAGAGAGCTCAAACAGCAAACAAACTTCTCAGATAGAATCCAAGAAGAAGGGAGTGGGGGGAAGGGGGAAGGGGGAAGGGGGCCCCCTGCATATGGCGCAACTGGCAACTGGGGCATACTGTCCACCCAACTTGTCTTGAAACACAGACCAAGGAGTCTAACACACATGCTAGCACCTGAAACATGATGAACTATGCCTAGGTGGGGTGGAGCTGCTGTGGGTGCAGATCTTGGTGGTAGTAGCAAATATTCAAACAAGAGTCTTGGGGAGAGTTCCCTTTCCTTTGCGCTAGAAAGAGCTTCTTAGAATGGGTTTGCCCCTAGAGTGTGGTGGTTCCGTTGGTGTCTAGTGAGCTCTCGCTGGTCTTTTAAAATCTGGTGGACGTAGCAGATATACAAATGAGAATTTTGAAGGCAGAGGCGGAGGAGGTTTCCATATGAACAGAGGTTCAACATGTGTCAGCGGGTTTTAAGAAATAGGCAACACCCGGGGAGAGTTCCCTTTCCTTTACGCTGGAAAGGGCTCCCTGTATTGGGTTCGCCCCAGAGTGGGGCACAAGACTCGGAAAGTGTTGCGACAAGGAGGAGATTTCTGGTTCAGCATGTGTCAGCGGGTACTAAGAGATAGGCTACACCCAGGGAAAGTTCCCTTTCCTTTGAGCAGGTATGTTGTGGTTTGATTTGTCACTTCTTCCTGAACTGGTCCACTGCCAGAAGAAAATGGCATCTTTTTCATTTGTGAAAGATAATTCAACAGAGAATGCTTTTAGAGCAATAGAGACTGACATTTGTGAAGCAAGAACTGAGCTGGAGATTATTTGTGAATACCCAGAAGCTATTAACTGTACTTATGCACTTCAGCTGATGACTAAGGAACTTGAAGAGCTCTCAGAAATAAGAAAACTGCTACTCTCCAAATCTACAATATCAAACTTTGTGGACTTTGTAACCTACACAGTGCCTCTGTAAACTATGAGATGAACTAGAGTACAACTACTACCAGTTTCCTATAGTACTAGAAACATTAATGTTGGCCCATATTATGAAGGTCATGAAAACTATTGAGCATATGAAATATGCAAGCTCCAAACATCTTAAGTCAGCTTTTTCTGTTCTTAAATTCCAAATGCTGCAAAACAGGAAAAATAATTTTCTGGAAAGAAGTGATGCACAAATACATGAAACTGAAATTAGAGATACTAGAACTAAACTCAGATAGGCACAGCATTTGAGGTCAGGCCCTTGTAGTGACATAAGGTCTGGACGTGCAGGCACATCAGTTGAGGTCAGGCCCTTGTAGTGACGTAAGGGCTGGACAGTGGACAGACAGGCACAGCATTTGGGGTCAGGCCTTTGTAGTGACATAAGGGCTGGACGAGCAGGCACATCAGTTGTGGTCAGGCCCTTGTAGTAATGTAAGGGCTGGACAGACAGGCGTAGTGAAGTAAGGGCTAGACAGACAGGCACAGCGTTTGGGGTCAGGACCTTGTAATGACATAAGGGCTGGACAGACAGGCACAGCGTTTGGGTTCAGGCCCTTGAAGTGATGTAAGGGCCTGAACTATTTGTCCTTCTATAGTCCCTATCCCAAAGTCCTTTGCCAATAACACGGTCTCAAACCTAATAACAACCCTACTAGCCTTGTAACATAGTTTTTGAGTTATACCCTTGGTTTGTTAATCAGTTTCTTGATCCTAGTTCTGTATTCCCTTGTTCAATGTAATTGCACTTTATGAGGCACTGTTTTCTGTTTCAATGTAAACCGAATTGATTTGTAACCTTTTACAAGAAATTCGGTATATAAAACTGTTAAATAAATAAATAAATAAATAAATAAATAAATAACTAAATAGATAAATAAATAAATAATAAGGGCTGGAAGAGCAGGCAGATCAACTGAGGTCAGGCCCTTGTAGTGACATTACGGCTGGACAGACAGGCACATTGTTTGGGGTCAGGCCCTTGTAGGGCTAGACAGACAGGTACAGTGTTTGGGGTCAGGCCCTTGTAGTGACATAAGGGCTGGATGGACAGGCACAGCAGTTGAGGTGAGGTACATATGCTAGGGGTGTGATTTTTTTGCAGCGTATTGGTAATCCGCAACATATAGGGCCATGTTCGTTGTATTCATGGGGAAGCGAAACGTATTGCGATTTCCCATGAATACAACGAATCTTCACCAAATTATTTGGCCGACTAAAGGAGTGAATTTAAACAAATTCCCTACCCTTCTGACCCCACCAAGACTTACCAAAACTCCCTGGTGGTCCAGCGGTGGGTCCGGGAGCCATCTCCTGCACTCATGCTGTCGGCTGCCGGTATTCAAAATGGCACCGATAGCCTTTGACCTTACTATGTCACAGGGGCTACTGGTGCCATTGGTTGGCCTCTGTCACATGGTAGGAGCAGTGGAGGCTGGCGCCAGTGACATAGTAAGGGCAAAGGCTATCGGTGCCATTTTGAATACTGGCAGCCAACGGCCCGAGTGCAGGAGGTCGCTCCCGGACCCCTGCTGGACCACCATGGACTTTTGGCAAGCCTTGTGGGGGTCAGGAGAGTTCCCCAAGACTTGCCAAAAGTCCCTGGTGGTCCAGCGGGGGTCCGGGAGCGATCTCCTGCACTCAGGCCGTCAACTGCCAGTAATCAAAATGGTGCCGATAGCCTTTGCCCTTACTATGTCACAGGGGCTACCAGTGCCACTGATCAGCCCCTGTCACATGGTAGGAGCACAAGATGGTGCCGGCTGTCCATTGCTCCTACCATGTGACAGGGGCCAACCAATGGCATTGGTAGCCCCTGTGACATAGTAAGGTCAAAGGCTATCAGCGCCATTTTGAATACTGGCAGCCGACGGTGTGAGTGCAGGAAATGGCTCCCAGACCCTCAGCTGTACCACCAGGGAATTTTGGTAAGTCTTGGGGGGTCAGGAGGGTGGGGGGTTGTAGTTAATTAAATTTTAGCCGGGAAACGAATCACCCTAAGACTGTTCTGAATTATTGGAGTATAGGAGGCACAAACTTTTCCCTTTCTTTCTCATATACACACATATTCATTCTCATACACATGCTTGCTCACATGCCCGCCCACTCTCACACACACTCCCTCTCTTTCATACAAACAAACACACAGAGTATCTCTCACATATATATACAGACTTCCTTCCAACCTTTCTAATGCGTAGAATACATTTAGTCTGGGCTTTCACGATGGTATTTTTAAACAATGTCCATGCCTGATCTAAACTCTTAACCTTAACAGGTGCTCCATTCAGGTTTCTCCTATTTACCTCATTTTATCATAGTCACCTTTTTAAAAGCCAAATGCTGTCATATATTTGTTTAGTGCTTTCCCTCTAATTAAGTCAAATTTGATCATGTTGTGATCACTATTGCCAACTGGTTCTAATACTGTTATCTCTAGCACCAATTCCTGTGTTCCACTAAGGAATAGGTCTAAAATAGTTTCTCCTCTTGTTGGTTCTTGTATCATTTGCTCCATGAAACAGTCATTTATTTCATCTAGGAATTTTCTCTATATATATTAGGGATGTGAATCAGGCTTCGGATGACTGAAAATATCGGACGATATTTTCAAAATCGTCAGAAATTGGGGGCTCCCCAAAACGATAGGAAAACCCCATGATATTGACCGCGGGGGTTCTCTTATTGTTTTGGGGGAGGGCAGGAAAAACGGCACACAAAAATAACCCCTAAACCCACCCCAACCCTTTAAACTAATCCCTTAGCTTCCCCCACCCTCCTGACCCCCCAAAAAACTTTTTACAGGTACCTGATGGTCCAGTGGGGGTTCCTGGAGCGATCTCCCGCTCCCGGGCCGTCGGCTGCCACTAGTCAAAATGGCGCCGATGGCCCTTTGCCCTTACCATGTGACAGTGTATCCGTGCCATTGGCCGGACCCTGTCACATGGTAGGAGCACTGGATGGCTGGTGCCATCTTGGTCTCCTACCATGTGACAGAGGTTGACCAATGGCACTGGTAGCCCCTGTGACATAGTAAGGGCAAAGGCTATCGGCGCCATTTTGAATACTGGCAGCCAACGGTCCGAGTGCAGGAGGTCGCTCCCAGACCGCCGCTGGACATTTGGCAAGTCTTGTGGGGGTCAGGAGGGTCCCCCAAGACTTGCCAAAAGCCCCTGGTGGTCCATTGTGGGTCCGGGAGCGATCTCCTGCACTCAGGCCATCGGCTGCCATTAATCAAAATGGCACCGATAGCCTTTGCCCTTACTATGTCACAGGGGCTACTGGTGCCATTGGTCAGCCTCTGTCACATGGTAGGAGCACAAGATGGTGCGGGCCATCCAGTGCTCCTACCATGTGGAAGGGTCCGGCCAATGGTACAGATACCCTGTCACATGGTAAGGGCAAAGGGCCATCAGCGCCATTTTGATTAGTGGCAGCTGACGGCCCGGGAGCGGGAGATCACTCTAGGAACCCCCACTGGACCACCAGGTACCTGTAAAACATTTTTGGGGGGGTCGGGATGGTGGGGGAAGCTAAGGTATTAGTTTTAAAGGGTCGTGGTGGGTTTTTTGTTTATCGGCTCGGGTGCAGCTGATAAACAAAACCATGATCGGGCCCGATGAAAAAAAAAACACATGTGAATCGGAACCGGAATCCAAACCAATTCTGGTTCCGATTCACATCTCTACTCTGATTGTGACATTCACCTGTCAATTCTGGGGTTATTGAAATCACCCATTATTACTATGCTGCTGATTTTGTTAGCTTACCTAATTTCTTTTAGCAATTCACTTTCTGTTTGTTCATTCTGGCTAGGTGGACAGTGATAGACTCCCACTGCTATTTTATTTCCTCTTTCACCTGGAAATTCTATCCATAAAGATTCAACATTATATTTTGCTTCCTGCAGAATTTTTTTCTTGTTTGACTCAATGCCCTCTTTCATATATAATGCCACCCTTCCACCACTTTGATCCATCTTTTCATTTTGATATAATTTGTACCCTGGTATCACAGTGTCCCATTGGTTATCTTCCTTCCACCAGGTCTCTGAGATGCCAATTATATCTACCTCTTCATCCAGTGCTATACACTCTAACTCTCCCATCTTATTTTGTAGACTTCCAGCATTTGTTTACAGACATTTCAAAGTATATGTTTTTTTTGCATTAACAACTGCTCATCAATTCAGAATCTTTCTGCTCTTTACTTAAGAACACTTGGTCCACTTTTTCATTTATTGCAACTTCTCTACTAGGATGCCCTAATTTCCCTTTTCTCTTAGTGTCCTTTAAAGATTCATCATCTCAAACCATGAGCTTCTGAGCATCTTTTTTCTCCCATCATCTAGTTTAAAAGTTTTTTTTAAAGGTTAGTGCCAGCAGCTTGAGTCCACTCTGGTTAAGGTGGAGCCCACAGCCCATCCTTTTGGAAAAGGCCCCCCTTCCCCAAAATGATACCTCATTCCTAAGAAAATGAAAACCCCTCTTCCCTGCACCATCATCTTATCCATATACTAAGACTTTGGCGATCTGTCTGCCACTGGTGTCCTGCATGTGGAATGGGGAGTAGGGATGTGAATCGTTTTAGGACGATTAAAATTATCGTCCGATAATTTTAATATCGTCTTAAACCGTTATGGAACACAATACAATACAGATTCTAACGATTTATCGTTATAAATCGTTAGAATCGTGAGCCGGCACACTAAAACCCCCTAAAACCCACCCCTGACCCTTTAAATTAAATCCCCCACCCTCCCGAACCCCCCCCCCCCAAATAACTTAAATAACCTGCGGGTCCAGCGGCGGTCCGGAACGGCAGCGGTCCGGAACGGGCTCCTGCTCTGAATCTTGTCGTCTTCAGCCGGCGCCATTTTCCAAAATGGCGCCGAAAAATGGCGGCGGCCATAGACGAAAAGATTGGACGGCAGGAGGTCCTTCCGGACCCCCGCTGGACTTTTGGCAAGTCTCGTGGGGGTCAGGAGGCCCCCCACAAGCTGGCCAAAAGTTCCTGGAGGTCCAGCGGGGGTCAGGGAGCGATTTCCCGCCGCGAATCATTTTCGTACGGAAAATGGCGCCGGCAGGAGATCGACTGCAGGAGGTCGTTCAGCGAGGGTTCCCCCGATTTATCATCAAAAAATCGTAAATCGGGGGAAGGGGAGGGTGGGAAAACCGGCACACTAAAACACCATGGGGTATTTAATTTAAAGGGTCGGGGGTGGGTTTTACGGTGTTTTAGTGTGCCGGCTCACGATTTTCACGATACTTTAAACACCCAAACGGCAACAATACGATTCCCTCCCCCTCCCAGCCGAAATCGATCGTTAAGACGATCGAGGACACGATTCACATCTCTATTACCCAGCACTATCTGAAACCTCAGCTCCTGAATATAAAACCAAAGATAATTCAATACAATTTCTTCAAAAGATCCTAGGACAGAGTTACTTTCCTAGAAGACAATGATTTCTTATTAGCCTAATCTCAAAATCCTCTTTTCAGTCCAGACTGAGCAGGAATGTGCACATCCTAGCAGGGCCTGGGATACTGGATAAGACATCAGTTATAATCCCTCTGGCATTGCATAAAACCTGCATATTCTTGGAGTGGAATGACTTCCTATTTATAACTACTATTAGATAAAAAATGTACCCTAATTGGTACATGGATGCAATCGATTACCCCAGAACAGACAGAAACGTAACTATGTCATAGAAGTCTCTCATTGTCTTTTTTTCTTTCTGTTCTCTTGTAAGAGGAAATTAAATATTGTCCATCCTTCTTTGGAGAAGAGCTTGAATAAATTGGTCAAGCAATGGGAAGTAGTAGACTCTTATTCTAGTAGTGTCACTTACTGTTGTCTGAAAACTGCCTATGGCTAAGAAAGCTAAGGCCATGGTGACTTTGATGTGCACAGATAAAGCATAGCTTCTTTGTTTGTCATTCTCCAGATCCCCTTTTAACTTCACAAAGATGCAAAATAGTTAGTTTATTGAACCTATACCAAGTGAAAATGTTCTGACAGATCAAAATAATTAATTCTGGTCCTGTATAACCTTGGTGACTAGTACCTCCTTCTCCTCTGCTTCCAGGTTTGTCTCTACTTCCGATGATGCTACAACCACTAGAGTAGAAGAACTGAGTTTCTGTTAAGGGCATCAAGCAGCTTAAATTCAGGAAATACACTGAAAACTCCTGGCTGGGTAAAGTTTTTCATGTATTTTGAAAGTCACACTCCTTCAACTGCCTAAGTTTAACTAGTTATACATCTTAAATTGTGCAGTGTGGCAATGCAGAAAATTTGACTTTTTCAGCTAAGTTTGGTCATGCCCCTTACATCCATGGCATGCCTTTACTTTATCCAGGTAAATGCCACTGCACTGCACCAATTTCCAGCTAACTCCTGATTGCTGAAAATACCCTTTAGCTGGATATGTATAACCTACCCAAATAAGTACCTTTTTTATCCAGATAAATGTCACCTAATTTTTTGAACATGAATCTTTTTGTTATGCTCCCAAAAATGCAGGAATCTTTAGCCATGGACAACATATTTTCAGTTTTTAAATTACCAAAGCAAATAGGCTTACAGTCCTTATGCATTTTATTCCCCCTCTATTTGTCCTGTACTTCAACCAGACCCATAACCTTCTTCCATGTGCTAATTCTGCTGCTTGTTTTATTGCTTTTCAACCTCTCTCACCCCTCTGCAAAGTCTTCACACATTGAAACAAACATATAAGCCATAAAAAATATAATGGTTGGAAGGACACCAAGGCACATTAACCCATGTCCATCTCCCCACTCCTTTTCCCCTTTTATTTTACTATGTCTTTTTACTGCATTTAAAGAAATACTACTCTTGTTATTCACCCAACAATTCACTTGTATAGTCAAACAAAATCATCCTTAGCTCATTTTGTTCTGCTCTAATTAAGTTTAGTTCTTGAAAGCTTGTCAAAAATGTATTAAGGTGGTTTGATAAAACTTTTTAACTGTAGCTCTGCTGACATTCAGACCTAGTAAACAAAAAAGTGTTTCAAGCAAACTGCAATTCTGTTTATACCCTACTTAATAGCAATAATAATAGTAATAATTATAATAATAGTAGCATTAAGAATAATAATTTAAACTAGCTGGTAGGATACAATATAGCAACCACAGCCACTAAGAAAGATAAATGCATGTCTATGATTAATTCCTCACAAAATTCTGCTGAGGAGTTATTTAAAACACTACAGCAATAAGGTTGACTTCAAATTCAGCATATATAAACTGTTTATCTTCATTAAATAATAATTTCTGTCAGTCTCTCACTGTGAACAGTTTGCAAAGATTTTTTTCAGACAAAATAATGAATATTAGATGACTCAGATGTAAAAGTAGAGTCTCTATCCCTTAAGGTATACATTGAGTATTTTTATTTATTTATTTATTTATTTATCTTTCGATTCCTTTTCCACAGCAAATAGTGAAAAGGTTGAGAAACTTCTGAGGGAATTAAAACCAACAGTGTGCTATCTAGATCCATGTCTTTTGGGGCTAATTAAAGAGACCAGAAGTGAATTGTTAGACTGGACTAAGCAGATAATCAATTAATCTTTTTTGGAGGGAACCTTTAAAAGGAACAACCTGTTGAGGCTACTGCTTTGCCAATTTGAGGGCAGCATTAAACAACCCTTTTTGGGGTAAAATAATTTAAAGGGGACATATGAGTTGCCTCCTCCCTGCCCATGTCCACCAGTAACAAATCCTATTGGCCCCCACCCTGACTCCAGAGCACTCTCCTGGGGTTCAATATAAAATCCCAGGTGATCAGTGGGAGCACTGAAAGGAGAGGATCACCTTGCTGGTGGCTGGAAAGAATCAGTAAGTACTGCTTCAGGAAATTTTAAAAACTTAAAAGTATTGGGAAAAGTAAACTATTGGGGTATATTATTTAGTGTGTTCATATGTTTTGTTTTAAATAGGTAGTCAGAAAGTCAGGCAACAAACAGAAGTGTGTGTGTTTTGCTTTAAATAGGTAGTCAGAAAGGCAGGCAACAAACAGAAGTGTGTGTGTTTGTATTTCTAAACCCACCCACCCCTCTCCCACCTACCCCAGCTCTTTTAATTTATAGGCAGGTGTCACTTTCACACTTAATTTTTTTTTTTTTTTAAATCGGCCTTTTAACTTAGACTCAGAAATTCCCCACACCTTATCAATAGTTTGTAGGTCACTACCAGATATATAGTGAATACACTAAAACATTTAAAGGACCCTAATTGTACGCATTCCTACTCCCATAGCAACCTAAATCTTAACTAGGAACTGAACACATTTGAGATGAAGGCAGTAGTCCAGCAGCAAGAGGGGGCCTCCCAGTCTTTTGCATCAAGTGTCACATGTATGATTTTTTACCCTCTGGTGAGAAATTGTATATGTGCATGCAATGCAAAGAGCTCTTGTCTCTCAGAGAATGAGTCTGATCTCTGAAGGCTAGAGAGACAGACCTGGAAGAGCTGAGGCAGACAAAGAAGTATATAGATGAGACCTTCAGGGACATAGTAAAAGAAGTATTTCTTTTACTATGTATTTCATAGGAAATTCATAGGAAATTTCATAGGAAATTCATAGGAAATTCATAGTATTTCATAGAAAAAGAAGTATTTCTTCTTTTGTCACACCCTGTTAATTGTAAACCGGCATGATGCGACTCCCATCGCGAATGCCGGTATATAAGAAATGCAAATAAATAAATAAAATAAATAGTATGCATGTCCCAGCTCCAGTCTGGCAGCCCTTGTGCTGCCTTGGAGGAGGAAGGTCTCATGATCAGAGAGCATCAACCTGGTACAGCAAGAAATGATCCTGTAGCAAGGACCTGCTCTCCAGGTGGTGCATTGTCCTTTCGCACCGAGGATGTGTCTCCTAGGGATGTGAATTCGTTTTCGCCGTATTGGCGATCCGCAATGTATATTGCACTATTCGTAGTATTCATGGGGAAGTGAAACGTATCGCGATTCCCCACAAATACACAAATCTTTGCCGAATTATACGGCCACCTAAGTACAAATTTAAACAAGTCCCCCACCCTCCTGAACCCCCCTAAGCCTTACCAAAACTTCCTGGTGGTCCAGCGGGGAATCCGGGAACCATCCCCTGCACTCTCACACCCCCGATGCCAGTTTCATCATGGCGCCGATAGCCTTTGTCACAGGGGCTACCGGTGCCATTGGTCAGCCGCTGTCATATGGCCATCGGCAACATCTTGTGCTCCTACCATGTGACAGGGGCTGACCAATAGCACCGGTAGCCCCTGTGACATAGTATGGGCAAAGGCTATCGGCGCCATTTTGAGTACTGGCATCGGACGGCTGGCCTGCAGGAGGTTGCTCCGGGACCCCCGTTTGACCCACAGGGACTTTTGGCCAGCTTAGGGGGGCCTCCTGATCCCCACAAGACTTGCCAAAAGTCCAGCGGGGGTCCGGGAGTGACCTCCTGCACGCCGGCTGTCCGATGCCAGTACTCAAAATGGCGCAGATCGCCTTTGCCCTCACTATGTCACAGGTACCGACAGTCGGCCCCTGTGACATAGTGAGAGAAAAGGCGATCGGCGCCATTTTGAATTCTGGCAGCAATTCTGGCAAGCTACCAACCGTTTCCATTTCCCATCCCCCATATAGTAAACCATCACGTCAGTGGGAACCTTGGTAACATCAAAAAATAAGAGGGCAGCCAATAGGAATACACTAACATTGTTAGTGCACACTAACAATGGATAGTGTGCACTAACTTCCCGTTAGTGCGCACTAACCAAAAAAATGATTTTTCACGATAAATCGGGGAAATTTCTATTGTATCACACTCTTTACTGATTAATGACGATTTAAAAAATACCGGACAATAATTTAAATCGTTAAAAAACGATTCACATCCCTAATACATATATCAATGTGGTTCAGCTTTTATGAGTCTCTGGAAGCTCAGCAATCAGATGAAGACAACTGCAGCTGAAATAAAAGTTGTGGCTGCTAGTAAATAATGGGATTAATAATGGATGGGAAACAAAGGTGAAAAAGTGATGCCTCCAGGAACTTGTAGAGGATACAGGAGAGCTCTTAGTTTCCAAGAACTATTTTACAACTGAAAACCCCACAGTAAATGAGTCAACTCCAGGCTGATTTTTGTCAAGGCACCAATAGGTAGAGGCAAGAGAACACAGACAGAGGGAGAAAAACAGGATTAAATCTAATATATTCAAATTATAATCAACGAGGAAAAGGATCTCTAGGTCCTTCAGAGTCTCTAAGCTAAGCAATTTCATAAGATGACACAGGGTGGAAATATAACAAAGAAGCATATAAATATACAGCACTCTTTGCTTGGTATCTAGATACCACTATTTTCAAACATTATATAAGATCAAAGAAATATCAAAACATGCAATGGTCCATAATGTTCAAACATTTTTAAGAGACATAAGGAGCACTGTCTTAGTGACAGGTCTGAAAAATGTCTTTACTGATCCTTGTTTTGCTATCTTGATATCTTTAGTATAATCATCTTGATATACACAATGCAGAATGACTTTCTCTCAATGTAAGAATTCAATAAAAGTGTGGAGGTTTATACAGAAATGCCACCAATAACAATTGTTTTATATACTGTTTGGGGTCTGATGAAAGGAGGGTACAATGTAGATGACATGTGCCATAGTTCATTTCAGTGCTGACCCCTTTGAAAAACAGTTGTATTTCTGTGCTTCCAATTTGCTTTCAAGAATGATGCTAGTGGCAAGCACAGTTACCTGTGGGCAGATTTCCATGTCTGATCCAGGATTCACAAGCTTGAAGGAGTCTCTTTCAACTGGGAATCCATTGTTGCTCTTTGTGAAGAATTCAGGTCTAGTTATAGATGTTGTCTGAATCAGGTGAATTGCTGAGATAGACCTTGTGGTATGGTCTGCTGGATTATGATTGGTGGAAACATAATGTCACTCCTCTTGTCACATTGACTTCCTGATATGCTCGACTCTTGTTGTTTACATATATGTAGAACCTTCTGATTTTATGTGTATCCCAGCACTAATTTTCTGCTGGTATAGAACTTTACCATGTCTGACTGAATGTCTTTTTCACCCAGTCTCAGCTCCGCTATCTCTACTGTCAATACCACTCCACATAATTCAGCTGTAGTATAGTGTGGTTAGGCTAAGGTGCCAGTTTAGCTTCGCCAAAGGTAAATGGTATGTGGGATCTGCCTTTTGCATGTGTCATCTTTGCATAGGCCATGGCAGCTATAGCTTTTATAGATGTAACTAAAACTCACTAAGTTCTTTGTAATGAGCTGCAGTGAAAGAGAGGTAAATATATGAGGAATCTGGAGCTGCTCAAGATCACATAGGGAATCCTAAGTTTCTCATTCTCATTTCTTTTCTGGAGGCAGTGGGACATTCCTCTCTTTTGTCTCTGATAAAATTTCTCATAACAAGTACCCCTTGTTATGAGGGGCCTTGTGTGGTGACTGGAGCCACAAATCCAAATGGATCATATAAGCTGTTTACTGTAAACAGGATGTCATGGCAAATATATAGTTTCACCTCACTTGAGACTTGGAACATGAATGTGTCTTCTTTCAGATCTCAATTTAGTCCAAACCTATGTTGGTGTGTCAATTCACAAATCTAAGTTCTTGAAGTCTTTCACTTGGTCTTCTGAAGGTAATACTTTCCATGTGACAGGGGCTGACCAATGGCATCGGTAGCCCCTGTGACATAATATGGGCAAAGGCTATCGGCGCCATTTTGAGTACTGGCATCGGACGGCCGGAGTGCAGGAGGTCTCTCCGGGACCCCCGTTGGACCCCCAGGGACTTTTGGCACAGACCACCTTGGGCTGCTAAAATGTAATCAAGGCTGTGTCTATTATATTGGGCCATTAAAGTTAGCTCATTTAACTGATCCTGTACGGTATAGATTGCTTTATTTAGTTCTGACAGTGACATGTAGGAGTGACTATAGCCTGTGTATGGACATACCTAATTCAGCTGTGGCAACTACTTGTCCAAAAGGTAACCAAGCTGAGGATGACAGTGTACCTAGTAACTGGCATTACCTATCCTAAAGGTAAGTTATACAGATACATCAAAAGAGTGGAAATGGGAAGAATGAGATTGTATTTCCTTATGGGAATAAACATAGCATTGTTTTGAATTTGCATTATCCTCTTTTAGACTGTTAAAAATGGCTTTCATATTCTTTTACGTTGCAGGTATCTCTCAAACATCCCACATTCTTTGTTTACTCAGTCTCAATTCCACATTTGCTCTGCATTCTCATGCTGTTCAGGCTTTCTTGTTCCAGGTGCTTCAGGAATTTGTTGACACATGAGATAGTTTGTCCTTTTTAAGCAGAAATTAACAAATAACCTACATTTCCATTATTCCCTCTCAATGATTGGGGATAATCATCACACTCAGGGTCATGCCACTGTCTTAGGTCGTCCAGACTAAGCCATCCTAATGATTGGCTATCTAGAGCTTACCCGTCTTTGTTAAGCATAACTCAGCCTGGGGAGGAGTCTTTCCAAGACTGCTGCATTAAAGGAAGCGTAGAGGTTCAGTGTCATATTTGACCTCTAACGTTGGCTGTGTTCATGGTGATAGAAGATGTTGTCGGAGGCCATAAAAACAATTAACAAGTTGGCAAATACATGCATATGGCATTCACTCTCACTATTAAAGCAAACTACAAGAAATCACTGCAAACACCTAGAAATGTAAGCCAATTTAACAAATTTTCCCACCAATTAGACCAAATTCAATGTCCTTTTAAAATAGCGCATACTTTACTAAGGGATAAGCATGGCACTTCTTTCAGCATAAATAAGGAATCATTGTAAATAATGGAATGATACCTACAATTGCTAACAGTGTGGTGGTGTTTAAAATTTAGGAAATCAAATGACTGTCACAATTCTCTCTTTAACCTGTAACCGGGAATAAGTATATAAACATTTGGAACTACATTAAATCATTAACAAGTAACATCACACTCTGTGGGAAAGTGTTGAGCATGCTATGTTTTCATATACCAATAATTTACATTGTAGGGTTACTAAACTGAATTATATATTCCCCTCTGGAATCTCAAATGTGATCAAACTAGCTCCCTTAGATAGAGATAGAGGATCATCTCAAGCAATCATATAATAGAAATTATAGGACTGGGAATTGCTACAAATATAAAAACTGCATTAACTCAGATTGTATCATTGATTTTAAAACCCAAATCATGTTACTTGCAAAGAGACATATGGACTAGGTATGTATGACAATCAATTATTGTTGACATTTGACAGAACACAGTATGGTATAATGCACAACATTTGATGTTTCTGTAAGGAGCTGACATGCAACAATTGATAATTGATCAAATCAGGTCACTTTGATTCATACAATCATGGGAACTGCATCAGGGTAAAGCACAACAAACACAAAGACAAAATAAAATCAAGCAAAATTGATAAAAAAAAAACAACTCAGTGAGGATTGAAATCTGTGGCAATGGCAAAACGTCTGTGGCAAAGGATGGAAAGGATGGAGTGAGTTCTATCAACGCAGTATTCAAGCTTTCAGTAAGGTATATCATTCTTTCATTCATCAAGGCCGAAGTGAGATATGTGTGTTTATTGATTCGAATACCTAATAAAATAAAGCAACACAATTTCAAATTAATCATTTAGAAGTCATTTGCAGTAAGCAGAACCACAAACAACAGGTATGATCCCTATTAATCATATAAAAGACAAGACCCAGATCTCACATTATATACCTTAGATTATGAAAATTGTTACCGTTAAATGTTTTGGCACTTTGTTAGTAAGAATTCAATCAAATACATATATGCGTGCCACCTTGTAAACCGTCGTGATGGTGCACTACTAAACGACGGTATAGAAAAGTTTTTAAATAAATAAATAAATAAATAAATAAATAAATATTTCAAACATTACATAAAACATATGTTACACTAGACTGACACATTCATTCATCGCACAAATATTCATTCATTGCCTTCTTAACATCAAGGCAGACAACAGTTAACACATATTTTGAGCTCAAAAATTGCATCAAAAGTAAAATTAGATCAAAAGGTGTTTGAAAAATGTTTAGAAAATAAAAATTCAGAATTCTGTTTAAAAATTGAAAAAGAAAATAAAACTGAAAACATTTGGAGAAATAAAATATAAGCCTTAATTATTTTAAGGCAGGAAGGCCGTTGACCTGGAAAATAAAAGCTAGCATACAACAGAATTATTAAAATAATGATATTATGCGTCCACTAGGAGTCGCTATCACACATCACTTTGTGGAAAAATACCAATTTTTAGATTTTAACCTGGGAGAATTAATTCATTCAGCAGCACTCTGAGCTTGAATTCAATCTGGAATGCCAATTAATTAGAACCTGAAAGGAAAAGCTTGTGGGGTTGCTTAAGATGTAATGCTTTGTAAGTGCTGTGTACCAACCTCTACCAATAATTGCATGCCAAATAGTCTTAACGCTTTTCCAATGTCTCTCTGTACTTTCAAAGCAATCTAATTAGCATAACCATGCCACACTCCCATCTTTATTCACATACGCACACCTTCAATAATAATGTTTTGTTTAAACAAACAAAACTTAATTTTTTTTCTTTCTTTCTATACGCCTGCACTGCACTGAAGGAAGCACTTCTCTGCATTTACCCACACGCTGAATCAACCCTTCCTTCCTCTTACTTCCCTTCTTCTGCTAAGATTCAGCTCGATTAACTCTTTAGTTACAAGTGTCCTTTCAAATTCTAAACTTTAACACTAGTAAATGCCTTTGGCAATAACCTAAAACAATGCCTGAAAAGTAGTTCGGTATTAAAGATGTTAAAGGTGTTAAATTAAATAAAAGTTCAGTATTAAAGGGTGAGGGCAAAGGGGGTCTGGATTTGCGGGAATCTGGGACTTCTCAGATGTTGTCCCGTTCCCCTCTTGACCCCTCTTTCACCACAAAAATATAGGCAACGGGGACACACAGTTGGGGGCAGATAATTCAAGAAGGAAAAGTGTGAGTTGTAAGAAGGATAGAGCGCATGAGCATGGTGATCACCTTAATAGAAATATAACAGAGACAGGAAGTAGAAGGAGATGACACGGTGCAAAGGACATGACTGGCTAATCTCAACCAATTCTTTAGAATCTCTTAACATTATGGACCAAAACTTCGACATAAGAATAATAAAATTTCCCTTATGAGGTACTAAATAATAAAATTTGGCAGCTCTCCCTTATGAGAAGAAGGGCGTAGTCTTACCTGGACGTATTTCTCACCGAATAGCATTTCTGGCATGCTGTACCCTTCCGTAGAGGATGGCGACTATCGGGTCTTAAGCAGAGGTGTATATGTCAAGCACATGCTGCTTAAAAATAAAAAAACAGTGTAGCTACCCCTGGCAACTTACCCTTCGTGATGGGGCTTCGGGAACCACCAAGAATAATACTTATTCTCGAAATGACCTCTCATCTGAGTTGTTTCTTCATGTGGGTTTCCACATGGATTCCACTCGAGTCCGAGCTCCAATGTGGTATGTCGTCCGATCAGCTTGTTCAGCCAGGAGATTTGTCTGATGCGGCGCTGAGTCACATAACGGTAACCATCCTCTGCTACCAAATAAAGATCTGAGTAAGGAAGCTGCAGTCAGTTGGTAATCTAAAAAGCAAGTTTTATTACTGAAAAGACAAGAAAGCAAAAAGGAGAGAGGAACAAAAATAAAAGAGAAAAAAAAGGTAATTTGTTCCCCAGAGTAGCAAGGTATACAGCAAAGGTGTAAACAAGTCTACTCAGCATTCCTGCTGTGTGCACAACTTTTTAAACCTTTCCTTGTGTCCAAACAGAATGCATCGTCAGCTTCCCTGGGTGTGTTTCTTTTTTCCGGTTACCAATAGGACTTGTTACTCCTAATCCAATGAGGTCCAGCCTTGGGGGTATTGGCTCCTTTTCATGCCAAAACAGGATGTTCTTTGTTTCACAAGAGAGTCAGGTAAACTAGCGAGAACTGGTTTCTAGAGATGAGCTTCATTTTTTACTACTGGGTCATTTTTTGAGTCAGACGCTTCGGGGTAAATTTTGTTTTTCCTCGGTTAGTTTTTTGGAAAAACGAACAAAAAACTAAGTGGGAAAAACGAAACCGGCCCAAAAAATGATGCAGAAAAACGAAGCTCAAAAAAACCCACCCCAAGCATTAAAATTTACTATAAAACATTAAATACAACCCCCCCACACCATCCCGATTCCTCCCCAAGACTTACCAACATCCCTGGTAGTCCAGAGGGGGCCCGCGAGCGATTTGTCCCTCCGTGCCATCTGGCCTGCCTTGCTCAAAATGGTACCGATAGCCTCTGACCTACTATGTCACAGGCACTACCGGTGCCATTGGTCAGCCCCTGTCACATGGCCATCGGCGCCATCTTATGTTCCTACCATGTGACAGGGGCTGACCAATGGCACCGGTAGCCCCTGTGTCATAGTATGGGCAAAGTCTATCGGTGCCATTTTGATTACTGGCAGCCAACAGCGAGAACGCTCCCGGATTCCCGCTGGCCCAGCGGGGGTCCGGGAGCGACCTCCTGCATGCCGGCCATCCGATGCCAGAACTCAAAATGGCGCCGATCGCTTTTGCCCTCACTATGTTACAGGTACCGACGGTCGGACCTTTGACATAGTGAGGGCAAAGGCGATCGGCGCCATTTTGAGTACTGGCATCGGACGGCTGGCATGCAGGAGGTCGCTCCCGGACCCCCGCTGGACTTTTGGCAAGTCTTGTGTGGGTCAGGAGGCCCCCCCAAGCTGGCCAAAAGTCCCTGGGGGTCCAACGGGGGTCCCGGAGCGACCTCCTGCACTCCGGCCGTCCAATGCCAGTACTCAAAATGGCGCCGATAGCCTTTGCCCATATTATGTCACAGGGGCTACCAGTGCCATTGTTCAGCCCCTGTCACATGGTAGGAGCACAAGATGGCACCGATGGCCATGTGACAGGGGCTGACCAATGGCACCGGTAGCCCCTGTGACAAAGGCTATCGGTGCCATGATGAAACCGGCACCGAGGGTGTGAGTGCAGGGGATGGCTCCCGGACCCCCTGCTGGACCACCAGGGAGTTTTGGTAAGTCGGCAGGAGGGTGGGGGGTTTGTTTAAATTTTTATTTAGGTGGCCGTATAATTCAGTGAACATTCGTGTATTCGTGGGGAATCGCGATACGTTTCGCTTCCCCACGAATACTACGAATAGTGCAATATACGTTGTGAATCGCCAATACGGTGAAAATGAATGCACACTCCTATAAAACAGCCCCCCAAATCCTAGATAACCATCAAAACCTCATCTTGAGTTTCTAGTTCACCCTCCTTCAGTGATATAAAACGCTGACTAATATATGCATCGTTCTAGAGGTTCTCTCTCTCTCTCTCTCTCTTTCTCTCTCCTGAAATGGGATTTGTGAATGATCAGTTTGTATCCTTTGTGATTGCAGTTCTAGGCTATTCCATGAGCAAGAAATAAGGGATATGTTGTAATTTCTCCTTTCTGTGGGCATATGTTTAATTTTCAGTCTTGAAAATAGTACTAATTTTGTTCTAATCTTTTAGAATTATTTGCTAGATAAATATTATGTAATATACTTAATATTCTGATATGATAATTCACTTTCTTATTATAGTTTTCTGTTTTAAGAAATACATATTAAAACAAATTCTCAGAATCTTCTTTTAAGTCTTTTATATATTTTTTCAGCATGATTACACTATATGTTTTCCAGAAATCTATAAAATGCTTTACTACAAATTACTCACAGTCTATGTGGGATTGTCAATGACTTGTAGGCTATACAACTGAAAATTATAGTACTCAGAAGACCAATAGTGGTTTGGCTGAATCTTCTTAAGTATAACCTGCTTTTTATCATAAGACGTTCAGCTTTTTAGCAAAGTGCTATGGTGATATTTTAGTGAACATATATTATAAATGCTGCTTAATGTCAACATTTGATTGATAATGTATAGATTCCTTTTGTTTAATCTTGCTGAAGATGTGGAAAATTACTTTGATCATTCTAGTGAGTAGTGGATGTAGAGCCAAATGTAATACTGAAGACTGCAGACAAACTATTCATATCTCTGACTGAAGAATTAAGCTGCCCTTGAAAAAATGTGGTACATGTTCCTCTATTTTTTCTAGTTCAAGGTAAAAATGTTAGCTTTTCATATCATATTCTTCTGAAAGGATTTAAAGAACATTAGTTAACTATACCTTTTAAAACTGCTAGCAAGATATAGCACCCTCTGTTTGGTTCCATTGAAATCAAGCAAACAGAAGCACAAACTGCCAGCTAGCCTGTGGTATAACTGTAATGCCACAATGGATTGCCAGGAACACTAAGCTGATAGTAATATATAAATTGCAGATTTATTTTTTTTTGGTGTGTGTGTGTGTGTGTGTGTGTGTATATGTGTATGGTTTAAGAACATAAGTACAAAAGAAATGGCATGCTGGCTAAGACCAAGGTCCATCAAGTCCAGCATCCTGTCTCCAACAGTGGCCAGCCTGGGTTACAAGAAGCTAACTGATCCCAAAAAGCAGATCCGCCTTCTGCTACCCACTTCCAGGTAAGGTAACAGCCCTCTTTAATCTACCTGACTAATAATTTTCATTGGATTTTTCCTCCAGTAATTGGTTCAAAGCCTTCTCTCTTCAGCCTTGCCTCACTACCCTTATCTCTCCAGCTTTGCCTCAATCAGCCTTGTCTTCTCTAGCCTTTCTTGTACATAAGAACATAAGAAATTGCCATGCTGGGTCAGACCAAGGGTCCATCAAGCCCAGCATCCTGTTTCCAACAGAGGCCAAAACCAGGCCACAAGAACCTGGCAAGTACCCAAACACCTAGAAGATCCCATGCTACTGATGCAATTAATAGCAGTGGCTATTCCCTAAGTAAACTTGATTAATAGTAGTTAATGGACTTCTCTTCCAAGAACTTATCCAAACCTTTTTTGAACCCAGCTACACTAACTGCACTAACCTCTGCACTAACCTCTGGCAACTGCACTAACCTCTGGCAACAAATTACAGAGTTTAAGTGTGCGTTGAGTGAAAAAGAATTTTCTCCGATTAGTCTACTTGCTAACTTCATGGAATGCCCCCTAGTCCTTCTATTATTCGAAAGTGTAAATAACCGAGTCACATCTACTCGTTCAAGACCTCTCATGATCTTAAAGACCTCTATTATATCCCCCCTCAGCCGTCTCTTCTCCAAGCTGAAAAGCCCTAACCTCTTCAGCCTTTCCTCATAGGGGAGCTGTTCCATCCCCTTTATCATTTTGGTTGCCCTTCTCCGTACCTGCTCCATTGCAACTATATCCTTTTTGAGATACGGTGACCAGAATTGTACACAGTATTCAAGGTGTGGTCTCACCATGGAGCGATACAGAGGCATTATAACATTTTCCGTTTTATTAACCATTCCCTTCCTAATAATTCCTAACATTCTATTTGCTTTTTTGACTGCTGCAGCACACTGAGCCGACGATTTCAATGTATTTTCTACTATGACGCCTAGATCTATTTCTTGGGTGGTAGCTCCTAATATAGAACCTAACATCGTGTAACTACAGCAAGGGTTATTTTTCCCTATATGCAGCACCTTGCACTTGTCCACATTAAATTTCATCTGCCATTTGGATGCCCAATCTTCCAGTCTTGCAAGGTCCTCCTGTAATGTATCACAGGCTCGCTTGTGATTTAACTACTCTGAATAATTTTGTATCATCCGCAAATTTGATAACGTCACTCGTCGTATTCCTATCCAGATCATTTATATATATATTGAAAAGCACCGGTCCAAGTACAGCTCCCTGAGGCACTCCACTGTTTACCCTTTTCCACTGAGAAAATTGACCATTTAGTCCTACTCTCTGTTTCCTGTCTTTTAACCAGTTTGTAATCCACGAAAGGACATCGCCTCCTATCCCATGACTTTTTAGTTTTCGTAGAAGCCTCTCATGAGGGACTTTGTCAAACTCCTTCTGAAAATCCAAATACACTACATCTACCGGTTCACCTTTATCCACATGTTTATTAACCCCTTCAAAAAAATGAAGCAGGTTTGTTAGACTGTGTTGACTGTGTTCCATTAAATCATGTCTTTCTATATGCTCTACAATTTTGATCTTGGCGCTTTATGTCCGGGATGGCATAGAGTCCAACAGGATAAACATCCTGCATGAGACTAAATACAAAATTGAATCTTTATGGGTAGAAATCCCTTGTGTATCAGGGAAGACTACAGTGATAGGGGTATACTACCGTCCACCTGGTGAAGATGGTGAGATGGACAGTGAAATGCTAAGAGAAATTAGGGAAGCTAACCAAATTGGTAGTGCAGTAATAATGGGAGACTTCAATTACCCCAATATAGACTGGGTAAATGTATCATTGGGTCACGCTAGAGAGATAACGTTCCTGGATGGAATAAATGATAGCTTTATGGAGCAATTGGTTCAGGAACCGACGAGAGAGGGAGCAATTTTAGATCTAATTCTCAGTGGAGCACAGGACTTGGTGAGAGAGGTAACGGTGGTGGGGCCGCTTGGCAATAGTGATCATAATATGATCAAATTTGATTTAATGACTGGAAAAGGAACAGTGTGCAAATAAAAGGCTCTCATGCTAAACTTTCAAAAGGGAAACTTTGATAAAATGAGAAAAATTGTTAGAAAAAAACTGAAAGGAGCAGCTACAAAAGTAAAAAATGTCCAAGAGGCGTGGTCATTGTTAAAAAATACCATTCTAGAAGCACAGTCCAGATGTATTCCACACATTAAGAAAGGTGGAAAGAAGGCAAAACGATTACCGGCATGGTTAAAAGGGGAGGTAAAAGAAGCTATTTTAGCCAAAAGATCTTCATTCAAAAATTGGAAGAAGGATCCAACAGAAGAAAATAGGATAAAGCATAAACATTGGCAAGTTAAATGTAAGACATTGATAAGACAGGCTAAGAGAGAATTTGAAAAGAAGTTGGCTGTAGAGGCAAAAACTCACAGTAAAAACTTTTTTAAATATATCCGAAGCAGAAAGCCTGTGAGGGAGTCAGTTGGACCGTTAGATGATCGAGGGGTTAAAGGGGCACTTAGAGAAGATAAGGCCATCGCGGAAAGATTAAATGATTTATTTGCTTTGGTGTTTACTGAAGAGGATGTTGGGGAGGTACGCGTAATGGAGAAGGTTTTCATGGGTAATGATTCAGATGGACTGAATCAAATCACGGTGAACCTAGAAGATGTGGTAGGCCTGATTGACAAACTGAAGAGTAGTAAATCACCTGGACCAGATAGTATACACCCCAGAGTTCTAAAGGAACTAAAAATGAAATTTCAGACCTATTAGTAAAAATTTGTAACTTATCATCCATTGTACCTGAAGACTGGAGGATAGCAAATGTAACCCCAATATTTAAAAAGGGCTCCAGGGGCGATCCGGGAAACTACAGACCGGTTAGCCTGACTTCAGTGCCAGGAAAAATAGTAGAAAGTGTTCTAAACATCAAAATCACAGAACATATAGAAAGACATGGTTTAATGGAACAAAGTCAGCATGGCTTTACCCAGGGCAAGTCTTGCCTCACAAATCTGCTTCACTTTTTTGAAGGAGTTAATAAACATGTGGATAAAGGTGATCCGGTAGATATAGTATACTTGGATTTTCAGAAGGCGTTTGACAAAGTTCCTCATGAGAGGCTTCTAGGAAAAGTAAAAAGTCATGGGTTAGGTGGCGATGTCCTTTCGTGGATTGCAAACTGGCTAAAAGACAGGAAACAGAGAGTAGGATTAAATGGGCAATTTTCTCAGTGGAAGGGAGTGGACAGTGGAGTGCCTCAGGGATCTGTATTGGGACCCTTACTGTTCAATATATTTATAAATGATCTGGAAAGAAATACGACGAGTGAGATAATCAAATTTGCAGATGACACAAAATTGTTCAGAGTAGTTAAATCACAAGCAGATTGTGATAAATTGCAGGAAGACCTTGTGAGACTGGAAAATTGGGCATCCAAATGGCAGATGAAATTTAATGTGGATAAGTGCAAGGTGATGCATATAGGGAAAAATAACCCATGCTATAATTACACAATGTTGGGTTCCATATTAGGTGCTACAACCAAAGAAAGAGATCTAGGTGTCATAGTGGATAACACATTGAAATCGTCGGTTCAGTGTGCTGCGGCAGTCAAAAAAGCAAACAGAATGTTGGGAATTATTAGAAAAGGAATGATGAATAAAACGGAAAATGTCATAATGCCTCTGTATCGCTCCATGGTGAGACCGCACCTTGAATACTGTGTACAATTCTGGTCGCCGCATCTCAAAAAAGATATAATTGCAATGGAGAAGGTACAGAGAAGAGCTACCAAAATGATAAGGGGAATGGAACAACTCCCCTATGAGGAAAGACTAAAGAGGTTAGGACTTTTCAGCTTGGAGAAGAGATGACTGAGGGGGGATATGATAGAGGTGTTTAAAATCATGAGAGGTCTAGAACGGGTAGATGTGAATCGGTTATTTACTCTTTCGGATAGTAGAAAGACTAGGGGACACTCCATGAAGTTAGCATGGGGCACATTTAAAACTAATCGGAGAAAGTTCTTTTTTACTCAACGCACAATTAAACTCTGGAATTTGTTGCCAGAGAATGTGGTTCGTGCAGTTAGTATAGCTGTGTTTAAAAAAGGATTGGATAAGTTCTTGGAGGAGAAGTCCATTACCTGCTATTAAGTTCACTTAGAGAATAGCCACTGCCATTAGCAATGGTTACATGGAATAGACTTAGTTTTTGGGTACTTGCCAGGTTCTTATGGCCTGGATTGGCCACTGTCGGAAACAGGATGCTGGGCTTGATGGACCCTTGGTCTGACCCAGTATGGCATTTTCTTATGTTCTTATGTTCTTATGATAGTTTCCACTATTTTTCCCGGCACTGAAGTTAGGCTCACTGGTCTATAGTTACCCGGATCGCCCCTGGAGCCTTTTTTAAATATTGGGGTTACATTGGCAACCCTCCAGTCTTCAGGTACAATGGATGATTTTAATGATAGGTTACAAATTTTAACTGATTGGTCAGAAATTTCATTTTTGAGTTCCTTTAGTACCCTAGGATGCAAACCATCTGTTCCAGGTGACTTGCTACTCTTTAGTTTGTCAATCTGACCTACTACATCTTCCAGGTTGGCAGTGATTTCGTTCAGTTCGTCTGACTCATCACCCCTGAAAACCATCTCCGGAACTGGTATCTCCCCAACATCCTCATTAGTAAACACGGAAGCAAATAATTAATTTAGTCTTTCTGCAATGGCAGTATCTTCCCTAAGCGCCCCTTTAACCCCTCGGTCATCTAATGGTCCAACTGACTCCCTCACAGGTTTCTTACTTTGGATATATTTAAAAAAGTTTTTGTTATGAGTTTTTGCCTCTATGGCCAACTTCATTTCAAATTCTCTCTTCGCCTGTTTTATCAATGTTTTACACTTAACTTGACAATGCTTATGTTTTATCCTATTTTCTTCAGATGAATCCTTCTTCCAATTTTTGAAGGATGATTTTTTGGTTAAAATAGCCTCTTTCACCTCACCTTTTAACCATGACGGTAATCGTTTTGCCTTCCTTCCACCTTTCTTAATGCGTGGAATACATATGGACTGTGCCTCTAGGATTGTATTTTTAAACAATGTCCAAGCCTGTTGAACACTTTTAACTTTTGAAGCTGCACCTTTCAGTTTTTTTCTGACTATTTTCCTCATTTTATCAAAGTTTCCCATCAATCCACAATACTGCATGACTTCACAATCTTTAATCAAGCTAGGTACACTTGACATCGGAGCCTCATCTATCACACACTGAACTACCTATCCTCTATTCCCAATAGATAAGCCATTGTATAAGAGATTCTGCCTTCATACATTTCATTGCTACTTTCTAAAACACAGCCGTCATGCATAGTGGTTGGCACTAGGATGCCCTATACACTTCCTGCTGTCACTACTCTGAAAATGGATGCATGTCTATACTTCAGAAGGAAACTATGCATTTAGAAGCAAATGGGAAGATTAGAAGTGTGTCATAGAAAGATGAAAATATAGAAACATGATGGCAAAAAATTACA
This sequence comes from Rhinatrema bivittatum, assembly GCF_901001135.1. Lineage (NCBI taxonomy): Eukaryota > Metazoa > Chordata > Amphibia > Gymnophiona > Rhinatrematidae > Rhinatrema > Rhinatrema bivittatum. Next base: position 116,038,575 of record NC_042616.1, on the reverse strand, counting down.
ATATGGCCTACCTAGTCTGCCCATTCATACAACTGCGTAATTCTACAATCCATATCAATCACTCAGAGGTCATCTGTGATTGCCCCATGCTTTCTTGAATTTAATGTCACCCCAGTAGTGGCACTGGATGGGTATGAAAACTGCATATTGCCCATTGGCTAAGAAAGGGCAATAGCAGTTAGCACCATCATCTCAACCTCCAGCCATCAACTGCCCACATTTCTGCAGTTGGTCCTCTAGGAGGCATATTATTAAGAAAAGAAATACCCTGATGGATCTTCCTGCGAAATCCAGCAAGCTTGGAGTTTCTTGTCTCCTATTTTTCTATGTGGAAAGGAAAGGGTCTGTGAACATTGTTATGTACATAATATTGTGTACTGCTAAATGTGGATAATATTAGTAATTTATATTTTACTTGTTGGCTGATTGATTGTCATTTTGGTATGTTTTTTCTAACTGATCTATTTGGAGAAATGGGGAATGCTCTTGTGTTTGATGGAGGACCCTCAGGGGTACAAAAATTTAAAGGAACAGTTATTATCAGTAAATAAGATTCACCCCCTATCAATATGTCCTATCTTGTGTCTGTCATTGGCCATCATTGTGTCTAACATATATGTCTTTGCAAGTGCCTTTTCTTTAGGCATTTTCCTAAATTTTGCATAATAGTATGGCATGTATTGTTTTCTAGGGATGTGCAGCAGGGATGGATTCATCACATTCGGTATTCATATTTGTGGGGGAGCCAAATCCATTGCATCCATTCTCAGGGGACCCCGATCTATTCATTAACTTATTTATTCGTTTCCCAAAAAAAAACCAATCCCAACCCTTTAAATTTAATTAACTACAACCCCCCATCCTCCTGACCCCCCCAAAAAAAACTTACCAAAAGTCCCTGGTGGTCCAGCAGGGATCCCAGCTCGATCTCCTGCACTCAGGCTGTCGGCTGCCGGTATTCAAAATGGCGCCGATAGCCTTTGCCCTCACTATGTCACAGGGGCTACCGATGCCATTGGTCGACCCCTGTCACATGGTAGGAGCAATGGATGGCCGGCGCCATCTTGTGCTCCTACCATGTGACAGGGGCCGACCAATGGCAAAGGCTATCAGTGCCATTTTGAATACTGGCAGTCGATGGCCCAAGTGCAGGAGATTGCTCTGGGACCCCCACTGGACCACCAGGGACTTTTGGCAAGTCTTGGGGGTTTCAGGAGGGTGGGGGGTTTATTTGTTAGATACGTTGTATTCGTGGGGGTTCGCCATACATTTTGTGACCCTACTAATACAACAAATAGGGACATATACGTTGCGGATTGCCAATACATTGAAAACAAATGCACATACCTTTTGCTTTCTTCTGTCTTGTTTATGTGTGATTCTTGGTGCAACTTTAACTCAGTGCCTGCTCCTGCCTTCTGTCTCTCTCTGTTGTGCCTATGTGTGTGTGTGTGTGTGTGTGTGTGTGTGTATTTACTTCTTTCTGTGTTGTTGGCACAATCATCTATGCATGCAAAGGAAAGGCTCATTTGATTTCTGTGTTCCCTGAATTGTACTTTTCATGATGCTTGTCTTTGTTTTGATTACATGATGAAGCTAATTTTAAAAGCAATTTATGTGAGTAAAACAGTGCTTTACCATTGTAAAAATGACTTTTATAAAATTGCCTTCCAGGTAAGTCTGGGTAAACTTACATGCGTAGTGGTAATATGCATAGAACTTTATTTTCATTTACCCGCATTGATTTGAATGTTCAAAAATGTGTGTATATGTTTTCTCTGAAAAATCACCCACACAACTTAGCAGGTGTAAATGTGTAAGAATAGATTTTCTGGGTTAATTTTCAAAAAGAAAGTATATGCATATTTCCATTTTGAAAATGGTAAAAAATCTGCAGGTAAAGCTTACTAATATAATTTACATTCATATGGGCAGTCACAAAATTGCCCCCATGAGGAAATTTTGTAACAATAGTGCATTAGGCAGAAAATATGCATATAAGTACACCAATTTTCAAAGAAGACTTACATGCTTAAGTTCATTATCCTGGCAAAACTACACACACACAATTATTAGGGGTGTGCATTCTTTTGCAACGTATTGGCAATCTGCAATGTATATGCCATAATTTGTTGTATTCATGGGGGTCACGAAACGTATGGCGAACCCCCACGAATACAACGTATCACCAATGAATAACCCCCCAACCTCCTGACCCCCCCAAGACTTGCCAAAAGTCCCTGGTGGTCCAGCGGAGCTCCTGGAGCGATCTCCTGCACTCGGGCTGTCGGCTGCCCTTATTCAAAATGGCACCGATAGCCTTTGCTCTTACTATGTCACAGGGGCTACCGGTGCCATTGGTCGGCCCCTGTCACATGGTAGGAGCAATGGATGGCCGGCACCATCTTGTGCTCCTACCATGTCACATGGTAGGAGCAATGGATGGCCGGCGCCATCTTGTAGTTAATTAAATTTAAAGGGTTGGGATGGGGGTTTTTTTGGGAAAGAAATACATATGCAACTAATGAATGGATCGGGGTCCCCCGAGAACGGATGCAACAGATTTGGGTCTCAACGAATATGAATACCGAATGAGATGAATCCGTCCCTGCTGCACATCCCTAACAATTACACTGGCTAGTTAATGCACATAGTTCTGCCAAGATAATTTACCTGCATACATTTAAAATAAAAAAGTATGAGTGTCCCAAACCTGCCCAGACTCCATCTCCTGAATGTTTCATTCCTAAGCAGATGATTACATGCAGTGCATCAGGTGAATTTTCTAAGGAGTAATGCACATAAATGTAACATACTATTGGAGCAATTTTCAAAAGCCATTTTCGCACATAGGGGTAGATTTTAAGAGGTATGCGCGGGCGTACTTGTGCGCGTGCTACCCAGGGTACACACATGTACGCCCAGTTTTATAACATGTGCACGCAGGCACGTGCATGTTATAAAATCGGGGGTCAGCGCACACAAGGGGGTGCACAATTGTGCACCTTCACATGCCGAGCCGTGCTGCCTTTCCCCGTTCCCTCCCAGGCCACTCTGAAATCGGAGCGACCTCGGAGGGAGCTTCCCTACCCCACACCCTACCTTCCCTTCCCTTCTCCTACCTCCCCTGCCCTTCCCCCCCCCCCACCATTTTCTTTTTTTTTGTTATTGTAAAACTTACTTCAGCCCTGGGGCTGAAGTAAGTTGTGCGCGCAAATGGACGCTGTGCCGGGAGCCTCTGACCCTGCCCCGCCCCCTCCCCGCCCCTTTTTGCAAGCCCCGGGACTAACACCCATTCTGGGGCTTTATGCGTGTCGCCGGGCCTTTTGAAAATAGACCCGGCAATTACACTTACAAGAGTAAATCCTATGGACAATTCAATGACATATCTTGTAACAATTTTCAAAATCCCACTTACATGGGTAAAGTGCATTTACAGATGTAAAACCAAGTTTTAAGCATGTAAATGCTTTTAAAATCAGGCCCTATGAGTGCAATTTTATGTGCATATCGGTACATAATTTTCTAAGGGCGTTATTTTACCCACAGAAGTTTCTTTGAAAATTATCCCCCTTATGTCTTTTTTTGTGTTCTGCCTTTAGATTCATTTGGAAGAGACCTACAGGAGTCCAATAGATGGCTCTAGATCCCTGCCCTAGGTATTCCAACTTAGTGGGTGACACCATTTCTGAACAGCACCTCCCATTGAGGTTGGCTGTAAATGGTAGCACCTTAGTTCATTTGTGGGGGGCTAGTAGCCTAAAAAATATGGTCATTTTGATTTAGCTTTTGAGGAGTGAAGATCTCTTTCAGTTTCCTGGTCTGATTTAGGGCCTACCAACCTAACTGGGCATTTTTGTGAAGAGAAGATACCTTTCAGTGCCCTTCCTGCCTCCTGTTTTGGAGAAGAGACTTATTTTGAAATTTGGTTTATTTTTGGATTTTGACTGGAGGTGAGCCCTGGTCCGGTCCTGGTGAGGGACATGCCCTGGTTCCAGAGGCCAGGAAGCAGAAGACCTGTGAGCCCCTCTCCCTGTAAGTGAAGAGTCTGTAGTGACTGTTTCATCCCGGAGGAATTTTTTGGCACTTTGAAAGTGTTCTACCTTTTTAGTTAGTGAGGAGGTTTACTAACACTCCTCCTCACATTGAGGCTAGGCTGTAATAGCCTGGTTTCACTGTGCTACAGATCTTTCCCCAATGAAGTTCCATCAGAAGGCGTCTGGAGAGCAGAGAGAGAAGTCAAAATCTTTGGGATACAGGACACAGGCTGGGGAGAAGAAGACTGGTCTTTTGGAACTCAGGTAGAACTTTTTATGGGACAAAGAGGATCCCCTCACTTTTATGATTTTCCTGCCCCACTGGGATGGTTTATCTACTCAGGAGCCTGAGACCAAGGACACATACTCAGAGGCAGAGATAGTAACCCATGTAAACCCAGCTGTAATTTGGCACAGTTATTTGCTGATTTGACATTTATTTTATTTCTGAAAAACCATAGCAAATTTATTTTGAACAACCAAACGGTATCCTGTCTAGTCCCTACAGCACAGCATCACTAGTGGCACACAAGGGATTTCGGTGCATCACCTGGGCCTAGAAGGACATCTTTCCCTCCATAGAAAGTACCCCACACTTTGTGACTAGAAGATTTGGGGAAGTGGCAGAAGAGTTAGCCCCAGAAAGAAATTATTGTAGGTACTCTCAGAAAACAGTGAAATCCACCAAAAAAGATTTACATTTCTTTATGCAACTTAGTATAACTCTTACCCCTTTGTAGTTTGGTTTCTTCTAATATTTCCTGGTTAACCAGCGTATGCAGCAAGTTTTCCAAAGGGCCAATAATGGATAGATGCATGCATGTGTACATGCATTCCCTGGAGTTTGCTCTGAAGGTGAAGAGAGGTAAAGTTATATGTTCCAACTTCTTTCCTGCCTTGAATCTGCTATTTTCTAGGGATGTGAATCGTTTTTTGACGATTTAAAATATCATCCGATATATTTTAAATCGTCAAAAATCGTTAGAGCCGCGATACAATAACAATTCCCCCGATTTATCGTCAAAAAATCGTAAATCGGGGGAAGGGGGAGGGGAAGGGGGAGTTTCGGGAAAACCGGCACACTAAAACAACCCTAAAACCCACCCCGACCCTTTAAAATAAATCTCCCACCCTCCCGAACCCCCCCAAAATGCCTTAAATTACCTGGGGTCCAGAGGAAGGGTCCCGGTGTGATCTTTTACTCTCGGACCTCCGGGTGCGTTGTAGAAATGGCGCCGGCGCTACCTTTGCCTTGTCATATGACAGGTCAAAGGTAGCGCCGGCGCCATTTTGTTTTTTGTCCCCCGACGTCAGGAGCGTAGGAGATCGCTCCCGGACCCCCGCTGGACCCCCAGGGACTTTTGGCCAGCTTGGGGGGGCCTCCTGACCCCCACAAGACTTGCCAAAAGTCCAGCGGGGGTCCGGAACGACCTCCTGCAGTTGAATCGTGTTGCCTTACGGCTGGCGCCATTTTGGGTACGGAAAAACGATTCGCGTGCAGGAAGTCATTCCCGGACCCCCGCTGGACTTTTGGCAAGTCTTGTGGGGGTCAGGAGGCCCCCCCAAGCTGGCCAAAAGTCCCTGGGGGTCCAGCAGGGGTCCGGGAGCGATCTCTTACGCTCCTGACGTCGGGGGACAAAAAACAAAATGGCGCCGGCGCTACCTTTGACCTGTCATATGACAAGGCAAAGGTAGCGCCGGCACCATTTCTACAATGCACCCGGAGGTCCGAGAGTAAAAGATCACACCGGGACCCTTCCTCTGGACCACAGGTAATTTAAGGCATTTTGGGGGGGTTCGGGAGGGTGGGGGATTTATTGTAAAGGGTTGGGGTGGGTTTTAGGGTTGTTTTAGTGTGCCGGTTTTCCCGCCCTCCCCCTTCCCCTCCCCCCCACTGGACCCCAGGTAATTTAAGGCATTTTGGGGGGTTCGGGAGGGTGGGGGATTTAATTTAAAGGGTTGGGGTGGGTTTTAGGGATGTTTTAGTGTGCCGGTTTTCGATTTACACAATTTACACAATTTACATGATATTTAAAAAACCCAAACTGCGACGATCCGATTCCCTCCCCCTCCCAGCCGAAATCGATCGTTAAGACGATCGATCACACGATTCACATCTCTACTATTTTCTGTGTTATCCTTGAGGCAAATTGAGTAACTGTCCTTTTTTTCTCTGTATGATGTTTGCTCAAACATGCTAAAGCACCATCTCTTGGAGCAGGAAGAGCAGGTACCCCAGAGACAGTAGAAGGATCCTCACTCTCTCACACCACCTAGAGCCTCTGGAATCTTATTATCCTCATATTCACCTGCCCTCCCCCTCCCCCTTCCCCAAGAAAAATGTAGAAATCTTAACATTTGATTTCTTGTGATTTGTCCTAGGATTTGTGATGTATGTGCATGAATTATGTGTCTTTGCTAGAGGAGTGTAAATCTAGAATGTATGGATTTGGGAGGGTGATTGTGAGAAAGAGTTATCAATGGGAAAGTGGGAGATGGAAGGATGGGATATGTGCTTAGATGTGTGCACAGAAGGTAAGGTCTAGCAAAGCTGATTTTCAGTAGGCAAGTATTGCACTGAACACAAACTAGTCTACAATAAGACTTTTTCCATCCCTTTCCCGAGACTTTTTTCTGATTCCATTTAAAAAAAAAAAATTGGATAAACTAAAAGCAGTATGGCATATGCTACTTTTCCACGGAAAGAAAAGGAGCTAAAAATGAACAATTTTGCTGCTATTGAATCTAATGAGAACTACATGTGAACAGAGTCAGCTAGCTGGAGTTATTCCTGCTCTAAGAAAGAACAAATATATTCATGGTAGAGGATTTGAGGAGGCAAACACAAGCTGCTTATCTAGGTGAATGAATAACAATTTTAGGATGGGAGCTGTCATAAAGAGGAGTCCAGTAAGCAACACTTTGAATATCTTTTGGAGTCTTTCAAAACAGCATTATTAGTGGCTAAATATCCTCTTTTGCAACAGTTGATATTTGGGAGAATCCAAAAAATGGCTGCTGATCACCTCCTGGATGCTCAAATCTCTGTGTTGAATAGACTCGGGTTATTTGGGCAGAAAAGAAGAGATTGAAAGGTGGAAGTACCTCTATTTCTCTGCGCCCTTACACTATTAGCGGATAAATACAACAGCAATTACAGTAAAGTGAAGCCATCATTTATTAAATTAGTTCTGCATAAACCAAGCTGTAGATGATATGTAAGCACAGATCTCATAAGGCTTCGTTTAACCCTTGATCTTTTCAAATCTCCTTGGGAATTATGAGGCTGGATCAATCTTTGTCTTGTGAAATGTAAATGTCACAGATATTGCCTAAAGTGCTACAACAAAACCATCAAATAAATGTATACTGTCAATCTTTTCAGATCTGAAAGAGACCTTTATAAAAACATGCTTCAAAGTGATTGATGTTCAATCATTTTAAATATAAAAATTCAACTAAAAAGTCATTGAATCAAAAAAGAAAAATCTTGTTTGAGTTCCATATCCATATTTATACAGCAGTTTATATTTCCTTTTTATTTAACAAGTTATATAGTTTTATGATCTGCAAGAATATTATTTAAGATAATCTATAATCTAAATCTAAACACTCGGTTATGTGACTGTGTGTTTTTATTGGTTAACTCAGGAAGAATAAACAGGAAGGATATTTCTAATTGAAAAGCTTTACATATAAAGAAATAAGGGCAATTTTCCAATCTCCCCTCCCCCCCCTCCAAAGTAGAAAATCTGTAGGTGCTTTGTATTCTAATTTTCAAAGAACATGTCTGTGCTTAGTTTGTTCTTGGAAACTATTTCATTGGTTCAGTGGGCCCATAAACTTTGCACTTACTTTTTGTGCGGATGAAATTTCAGTAGCAACTACTGCATCTACATTTGAAAATCTAATCTATGGGGGAGATTTACCAAACAGCAGATCCTTAATGTAGTGCAAATTACTGCAGGATTTACTAACCTGCAGTAAAGATCTAAGTGACCTCCTCTTCATGGAGCAAGGATACAACATGGGCAGGAGGAGAACAATTGAGCAAGTAGGGAGGGTAGGGACAGAGTGGGAGGAGTGAGGGGCGGGCAGGAGTGGATACAGGAAAGGGTTAGAATAATGAGGCTAGTATTAGAGTAGTGCAGGAGAGAGGGAGGGGGCTTGAGTAGGACCTGCTCACTGCTGATTTAAGGCTGGGTCTGGGCCTCCCAAGCCCCTTTTTCTCTGGTCTGTTCGGCAGCCTCGCCTCGCTCCTTAATAAACTTTTGTTAATTTCACTCACATGACATCCCATCCTCTCCTTGTTATTTTTCCCTACCTCAAGGGAGTGAGGCTCTTTGTTCGGAGGCACCATCGGGTACAGGTTCACTTGCAGGCGGATTTCCCAGAAAATTGGAAAATAAAATATGAAGGCACAAATTTATAGACATCTTTTCTCTTTTTTGATCTGTGATCAGGAAACTGAGAACTGTGATTCAAAAGAGAAGGAGGCATTTCATGTATTCATGAATTTCATGGTTGAACAAGAACCGCACTAGGCCACATATCTGATTTGTTAGTTGAACACTATCATTAAGGCCCCCAAGCAATTTGGTAGCTGGGCCTGGGTGAGCTATGATAGGTTCAGAAAGAATATGGCCGAAGGTAAAAAATTTTCTTGGAGGCGTCGAGTTATGGATTTATGGCTAGATGAAATGACTTTCCAGAGATCATTTGGTAATGACAAGCTTCATGCCACGCACAATTATCCATGGTTTAGCGCAGGGAGGCAGGCTGTGCAGGCAATTCAACGCAGGTCAATGTTGCTGGAACCCCTGTCATTTCTGCACGCATGTGAAAATTGTGGGGCATCTCTCTCATCATCAAAGTGCAGGACCACTAGAACCCACCATCCCCATGCCCAACAACAACCACGCAGCAGTGGGATGCTATCTCCCTCAGGGGTTAAGTTAGAGACCATGGCCCGCTGGCTACAATTTACTCACATCAAGAACAAAGGTTTCCGCATTCCCTGCGTTAATGTTAGTCCCATGTTGGTCTACCATGCAATGCTGCCTCCACAAAAGTACATGCCAATATTGTCAAAGAAAACATCAATCAGGAGGTATCCTTGGGTAGAATAACCAGACCTTTTCATTCACCTCCTATTCAGGAAATGGTAGTATCCCTGCAGGGCATGGTGCCAAAGAAAGAACATTAATAATTTGTCCTCATACATAACTTATCCTACCCATTTGGGCAGTCAGTAAATGATGGTATTGACCATTCACTTTGCACAGTCCAATATAGTTCCCTTGATCTGCCATTGATATCATCCACAATATAGTTCCCTTGATCATGCCATTGATATCATCCACAGCCTCAGTGGCTCTGCTCATTTGTCGAAGGTTAATATTGAGTCGGCCTTTCACAGGCTGGGTTTTTCATTTGATGGTGCTTTCTTTTTTCTCTAATGTATGACCATGGGTTGCTCAATAGCTTGTTCTTATTTTGAAAAGTTTAGTTCATTCCTCTATTAGGTTATTAAAGAGATGGCCATTGGCCAGAATGTAGTACATTATCTTGATGTTTTGCTGATGGGTAAAAGCACTGCGGACTTCCAGTCTCTACTCAATGTCTTCCAGAAAACAGCAGATGATTTGGGCATTCTACTTGACAAGAATAAGATGGAGGGTCCGGCTGCATTATTAGTGTTCCTGGACATTGAGCTGAACGTTCAGGAAATAATGTCAAAATTACCATCCGATAAGATGGCCAAGCTACAGAAGCTCTATCATCTGTAGTGCAATCAGAAAAAGCAACCCTGAAGCAACTTCAGTCCCTCATGAGTCTCCTCAGTTTTGCCTGTAGGATAATCCCTATTGGAAGAATATTCATTAGACAGATTGCCAGGGCCACAGTTGGAGTCCTTAAAATACATCTCCCTATAAGAGTTACTGCACCTATTAGGTGGAATATCAGAATATGGGAGCAATTCCTTCAGGCCTTCAATGGGCTCACACTGTAGCAGCCCCCCCCCCCCCTGATTCAACAGTGAGTATGAGTTGTTCACAGATGCATCTGGGAAGCTAGGCTTTGGGAAATATTTTCAATGCACATTGTGAACAGAGCGATGGCTGTTGTGGAAGGAATGTGACATGATAAAAGATATTACTATTCTCAAGCTTTTCCTTATCATAGTGGCCCTCTACATTTGGGGTTCAGAGCTCCACATTAGGTCAATAATACTCAGGCCAGACAACTTAGTAGTTGTGAAATCTATATCCCGGTTATGAGCCAGGTCCGAAGGGGTTATCTCACTCTTGAGAGAACTAGCACTCCAATGTTTGCATCTCAATATCACTGTTCACACTGCATACGTGCTGGGAATTGAAAATGGCATCACTGATTCTCTCTCTCATTTCAAGTGTGTAGCCTTCAGATCCCTTGCTCCAGAAGCAGACATCCCCAGAACACCAAGCCCCCCCCCCCCCCTCCCAGTTATGGAGATTTGGTTCTCCGAGGTTTGGAGAATGATGATGCAGTCACTTTCAGAGAAAACCAGGAAGAGTTACATCAGTGCTATTGCTGAAATATAGGCCTTTCCTGCACCCTAGAGGTTCCAAACGATGCTGTCCTATAGCCCTTTCGCAACTACATCCTTCAGCAAAAAGATGAAGGGATCACCTGATAACTTCTTGGTTAAGAGAGTCATGATGGGATGGTTCAAGTCAGTTGGAAAAAGCCAGAATGTCAGACAACCATTTATGTTGGAACGGCTGAGAAGATCCTACCAGAATTGTACTTCAATGCTATGAATCAACATTATTCAGCTGCACATTTTCCTTGGCATTTTCTGCAGTCCTACCAGTCAACAAACGGATCCCTCATTCCTCCACGAGCTGACCAGCAATAGGCCTGATGAGGGAGGATTTAACCATAACACCATTACATTTGGTAATCTTCGTTCATAGATCCAAGACTGACCCAGTGGTAAAAGGATCAAAAATTATTCAGAACAGCTTAAGTAGTGACATCACCTGCCCATCAGCAAACTTGTAGGGTCATTTTCCAACTCGCATTATGGCGTTTTCGCATGTGTTAATAATAATAGGACACCTTGGTGGATGGTTTAATCTTTTATGTAACTTAGGCAATGTATATAAGACCAGAATTTTTAGGTTCTTATTCTCCAAAAATGTCAATTCCTGTCTATTCAAAAAAATTTTTATACTGCTGCTGTCAGTACAGTTTTGATTGACTGTGCTATTTCTGTAGACAGATCTGTTGGTAATTCTTCATAAAACTCAGAATTTGACAGCTGTTGTAAAATTTCAGTTGGTAATCCTCAGTGTTTTGTACCATTATTCCTCCTCGTTTTTAAGCAGATTTTATCACAATGTCTGTCTCACTTAAAATCTGTGTAATTGCTTTTCTTTCAGCTTTAGAAATATTATTGTATTGTCGCAATGTCTTGCTTTCCAAAGCCCTCAAGTCATTCAGTATCAGTTCCATGAAAGTTTTTATTAAAGGGTGAATAGGTCCTCTTGGAAGCCACGATGACTTAGGTTGTACTTTAGATATATCTATCTTTTCGGATGGATATTGAAAATAGAAGAGTTTTATCTGTAAAAGCCTAAAAGATCTATATAAATCAATGTGGCATTGATAGGAATCATAGATATAAGTAGGCACAAAGGATATTCCTTTATTCAATGCTGATGTTTACCCATGAGATAGGTTCTTACCAGATAAATTCACAATCGCTGATCTTGATTTTGACAAAATTGGGTCTGGGCCAAGGAGGATCTTGTTGGCATCTCTGAATATATCGACCTCGCTGTCCACATCAGGGGACTGGGTATCCTCGGCTCTGCTCTATAAAAGGTTGGGCTGAAGCAATATTAGCATTGTCATCATTGAATTCCGAAGAGTTAGAAGAATTGGCAAAAGCATCTCATTTAATACTCTTGGGATTACAATACAAGAAACAGCTATTGCAAGATAAGTTGTTTACTCATTTTATTTGCAAAAATATTCTAAAAAAATTGAACAATCAGGGCCAATGATTATTTAAAAAGCAATGAAGGTCAGTTGACCAGGAATGCTTAGTATGATGGTCCAATAATAACTTATTCATTGTTATATTTATTATAGTTGAATTACTTGTACATTTTCTATGAAAGAGTATTTGTAAGTGACTGACTCCAGTTTGTTGTATGTTAAATATGTACTTATGAAGATGTTCAATGTTATTCTGCAGCCATATGTTTTCCATAAAATCCACATTTCTGCAGATTGGAATGGTTTACGTGGCTTTTTGGACTGCATGGCTTTGGGTGCTTGGAGAATGGGCGATCATACCCCTGTACATATTGTGAGTACAGGAAATTGGTGAATCTCCAGTAATTTTCTATATGATGCCATGGCAGGGAACCCTTATGCATTTCTGGCCATGCTAATGCACAATGGTAGCCCTAAATTCCAGGGTTGCCTTTTTTTAAAGAGCTTGCCAAGTAAAAGCTATCCATGGTGATCTAGTGGCACCCCCCTCACCCACACACCTCGATCCAAGTTAAAAAATGCAAGTAAATTCAATCCCTCTTAAGGTCTCCCCCTGTACACCCCTTCCCTTGCATAAATCACTCTCTCCATGCTCTGGAACCTCCCCACTTTAGTCGATGCACCTGAACTCATCCCCCGCAAAATGTGCTTGAACTTCCTGGAGTTCAGTGGGAGCAGAAGCAATGCCCATTCACCCCTGTCTCAAGGGTACCATTTGTAACGGTGATACTCCCTGACCTCTCTGCCTTGGTGTGTCATGCTATTTTTGTTGGTAACCTTAGTTCTTCTTTTAGTGCTGTGAAGTGTTCTTGCCACTGTTGGTTCTCACTTGCCCCTGTCATTTTACCTTAGGCTGTTCATGTATTTTTTTTCGGCTTTGCCCCTTTCATGGTCCCTAAGGCTATTTCTGCCAATGTTAGTGCCACTTTGTCTCCTTTACTTCTGATGTTTAGCTGCAAGTTTTATTAAAATTGGGTAGATAACCCTAATAGAAAAAATTCAAAAAATAAATGAACCACAATAATGATTTTTAATCTGCATTAAAGGAAGAAAAGAACTTCAGATGAACTTCAGCATTTGAAAACCTTAAAAAATCTTTTAGAATGACAATTTGTACATAATCATAAGTCTAAATAACCTATCTGATAAAGCTATCTGAAATTATTTGCTTATTTATATCCGGGCTAAATATATTTCTTGTCTGAATCTTGTAATATTTTGTGCCTTTGTGGAGGGGAGGGGGGAGGTTGATTTTCTTGTGTACAAAAAAATCATAAACTGCTAAAATAGAAAAACAAGATTGCATAAGTTTTACTAGTGTGGCCAGGGGGAGGGTCCCTTTGTAGATTTCATTAGTCTAGAGACCAGCACCAGGGAGCTGCCATTAGTCATTGTTTGCAGTTTTCTTGTGAGGCTACAAGCTATCTGAAATTATTTGCTTATTTATATCAACGTATTATCAGAAAAAGTCAATCTCAAAAGAGGAGTACCACATGGATCAGCCCTGTCTGCAACCCTCTTTAACATATATAGGCTGCCCTTATGTCATCTGCTTGCAGGTCTAGGAATCATACATTACATTTATGCAGATGATATTCAACTAATTTTACCAATCAAGGACACATTAGAGAAAACGTTAAACCTAGCTAACATGTACCTAGACATTATAAAACAACTGCTAAACTGAATGGAACTTGTGATTAATATTGAAAAAACAGAATATCTACACTTAGAACGGAAAAATATTGAAATCATCCAAACTCCAATAATCCTCAAAGACAACCAGAAAATTGAACTAGCAGAAAAAGCACAAAACCTTGGAATAATAATGGACCCAGAAATCAATCTAAAACAGTACATATCGCTAAAAGTAAAAGAAGGCTATGCAAAACTCATGGTACTCAGAAAACTAAAACCACTACTAACACCAACTGATTTCAGAGCAGGCACTAGTTTTCTCCAGCATGGACTACTGTAATGCCCTTGTACTAAGACTCCTGAATACCACATTAAGGCCACTTCAAAAACTTCAAAACACAGCAGCTAGAATACTAACCGGAAAAAGGAGGAGGGACCATATAACTGAAACCCTGGCGGAATTACATTGGCTACCTATTGAACACAGAATTAAATACAAAGCCCTATGTACCATACATAAACTAATGCATGATAAAAAATCGGACTGGCTAAACACAGCATTGCGAGTACACGTCCCACACAGAAACCTTCGATCAGCAAATAAAGCACTCTTAACCATTCCCTCAGTAAAAACAGCGAGATTAACTCAAGTGAGAGAAAGGGCCTTATCTTTAGCAGGCCCCACACTTTGGAACAGAATGCCTCTAGAGATCAGATTGCAAAGAGATCTCAAAACCTTTAAGAAAAGTTTAAAAACATGGCTTTTTAAACAAGCTTTTTATAAAGAGAATGGAGAATGAGAATGAAAATATACAGGAATAGGCAGAAGAACAACACCAGCACACAGCACTATTCTAAGAATGTGCATTTTAATAATCTATGAACTCTACCTCACAATAAATGTAATTGTAAACACTATAAATATGATTTTTACCTGTGAACAGTACCTTACAGGTACACTTGATCATGACCTACTTCACTAAACATTTGATTGTCTTTAACGATTTATTGTAACTGAACCTTTTGTGGCACCTGTTAGAATATACGATAGTACACATTCACCTACATTAATTTATGTGCCTTCATGTAAACCATTGCGATGGTATATAACTTAGCGACGGTATAGAAAAGATTTTAAATAAATAAATATCTGGGCTAAGCATATTTCTTGTCTGACTTTTGTAATATTTTGTGCCTGGGGAGGGGGGATATTTTCTTGTGAGGTGCAGCTACAAGCTATGTATGAAAAAAATATATATTTTTTTCTTGCAAGTGATCTCAGCTGTTTAGTTATCTACATACCTACACCTCTACCCATCCACCCCTGGATTTACTTTTCTTATATAGTCTTTCCTGGCATTCCTAGATAATTAGCTTCAATTACTTCATCTCCCATTACATAGTAGTTCCTTACTGCTCAGATAATTGTAACTTAAACAGTCATATTGCTGGTAAAATTGATTTTCATATTCTACCTATTAATCTTTACTGGCTAGCAGTAATATTTTTAGTTTTTATTTCAAATACCTATTAAAAATCTTTGTAAGAGCCTAAATTTGTCCTTACCTTAACAATAAGATTTTGAGGAACTAGTGATAATTTAACAAAATGCCTTTCATTCAATGCAACAATTGTGGTGCTTATGTCACAAGGCCTATCATTGGGAGAATCAAAGTTTGCCCTTTTGCGTTCAGCTATCTGCAATTAAAATGGAGCTGATTTGTCTAAGGGAGCAATTGTCCAAGTTTCAATTAACTTCCCCTTCCTTGAACCATCCAGTATCTCTCCCCCATCTCCCACAGAAGTTTCAGAAACCCAGCCAAAAATGATTTACAGTGGGCTCTGATAGAACAAGACATGTGACAAACAGACACCCACCTTTACAGCATCCTATGCATCAACCCTCACTCCCACAGAGATGTCAGACATCCATTATTCAAAAAACCAGGAGCAATTTGATAACAGTGGGCTCTGTAGAATAAGGCCTGTTCTACCCCACTCTCCCCACTGTTAGCCCTACACAATGCTTTTTCTGCATTGGAGAATGAAGAAAACTGAGCAATAAATTTTGAAGTGATTTCTAAAAGTGAAGTCACCCAATCCACCCAGACATTTTTAGAGAATAAGAACCCAATGCAGCCAGAATCAGATGTCATAAGAGAAAGCTGATTCTGCTGGGAGACTCAGTTATCAAAGGAACTAATTTGGGAGCACATTTTGATGGTGACACAGCAGTTAAATGACTTCCAGGATCCTCAACTAGTAGAAATGGAAACCATATAGTCCACGTCATTGAAGAAGAAAGTAGGAACTTTGATATCAGTGTTATCATCCACTTGGGGACCAATGACCTCAATAGAAATGGGATCCATGAAGTTCAAAAATATTTTAAAAATCTAGGAAAAATGATAAGACACACTGCAAAGACTATTGCCTTTTAGCAAGTATTCATGGAAATGGAAATGAGAAGCTATGCCGTATAGATAATTTCAATTCCTGGCTTAAAACCTGGTGTACAGAAAGTTGTTTTATAAACATTGAAGGCTGGTGGCGTGTATGGAGAAATAAAAGGTTAAATGGTAATGCTGTAAGTTTGACTTGTTTGTGGACCCCTGGTTGCTGTGTAGATGACTCCTCCCATGGGGAGGGGCCCCGTGGGGAAAACGCAGCAATAGGCTGACTCTCAGTAAAGATTACAGAGAGAAATGAAGCTTTATTATACAGCAGTTGGCAAGACCCGAGAAGCGGGATGCGTTCCTTAGCCAGTAGAGTAGGTCTCTGATGGTAGATCAGTCCAGGCACTGAGTTGTAGGGATGTGCAGAGGGACGCCATATGTTGCATTCGTGATTCGGATTCGTCAGGGAGCAGATACGTTGCATTCGGCCGTATGGCGCCCCGATGCATTAATATGGTGATTTATATTCGTGTGCCAGCTAAAATTAAAATTAACTACAACCCCCCACCCTCCAGACACCCCCCCCAAGACTTACCAAAACTCCCTGGTGGTCCAGCGGGGAGTCTGGGAACCATCCCCTGCACTCACACCCTCGGTGCCGGTTTCATCATGGTGCCGATAGCCTTTGTCACAGGGGCTACCAGTGTCATTGGTCAGCCCCTGTCACATGGTCATTGGCGCCATCTTGTGCTCCTACCATGTGACAGAGGCTGACCAATGGCACCGGTAGCCCCTGTGACATAGTACGGGCAAAGGCTATTGGCGCCATTTTGAATACTGGCCGATGGCCCGAGTACAGGAGATCGCTCCAGGAGTACTGGCATCGGACGGCCGGAGTGAAGGAGGTCACTCTGGGACCCCCGTTGGACCCCCAGGAGCTTTTGGCCAGCTTGGGGGGACCTCCTGACCCCCACAAGACTTGCCAAAAGCCCAGCGGGGGTCCGGGAGTGACCTCCTGCACGCCGGCCGTCCGATGCCAGTACTGAAAATGGCACCGATTGCCTTTGCCCTCACTACGTCACAGGTACCAACGGTCGGCCCCTGTGACATAGTGAGGGAAAAGGCGATCGGCGCTAGATGCCGGCAGCAGCACTTGAAAAAGAAGAAACTTAGCCAATCAGCATTAAGTATGTGTTAGCTCTCTATTGGTTCAATGAGAATACTTACTCACAGTATAACAATCTAAATGTATTGGTTTTAGTGAAAATGCAAAAAAGATATAATCCTTATAGTGAATAGAATGCATAAAAGTTTTACAAAAACAACCCCATTCAATAAACACATTCAGTCATAAGAACATAAGAACATTAGAAATACCATACTGGGTCAGACCAAGGGTCCATCAAACCCAGTATCCTGTTTCCAAACAGTGGCCAATCCAAGTCAGATTTACCTGGCAAGTACCCAAACATTAGATAGACCATAAGATACTATTGCTGATTAATTACTGTAATAGCAGTTTATGGATTTAACCTCTAGGAACCTATCCAAAGCTTTTTTAAACCCAGTAACACTAACTGCTGAAACCACATCCCCTGGCAATGATATTCTGAGTTTAACTATACACTGAGTGAAAAAGAATTTTCTTCAATTTGTTTTAAATGAGTTACTTGCTAACTTCATGGAGTGCCCCCTGGTCCTTCTCTCTTCTGAGACAGTAAATAACCGATTTGCATTAACCTGTTCAAGTCCTTTCATGATTTTGTAGACTTCTATCATATCCCCCCTCAGTTGTCTCTTCTCCAAACTGAACAGCCCTAACTTCTTTAGTCTTTCCTCATTGGGCAGCCGTTCCATGCCCCTTATCATTTTGGTTGTGTTTCTCTGCACTTTCTCCATTGTAGCTATATCCTTTTTGAGATGTGGTGACCAGAATTGCACACAGTATTCAAAGTTGGTCTATTCATGGAGCAATATAGAGGGATTATGACATCCTTTGTTTTATTTGCCATTCCCTTCTTAATAATTCCTAACATTCTATTTACTTTTTTGATCTCCCCAGCACACTGGGCCAATGTTCTCAATGTACTATCCACTATTAAGCCTAGATCTGTTTCCTGGGTGGTAACTCCTAAGATAGAATTTAACATTGTGTAGCTACAGCAAGGGTTATTTTTCCCTATATGCATCACTTTGCACTTGTCCTTCTTAAACTTCATCTGCCATTTCGAAGCCTAATCTTCCAGTGTCACAAGGTCCTCCTGCAATTCATCACAATCCACTTGAGATTTAACTATTCTGCATAATTTTGTGTCATCCGCAAATGTGATCACCTCACTCATCATACGCCTTTCCAGATCATTTATGAATATATTAAAAAACACCGGTACAAGTACAGATCCCTGAGGAACTTTACTGTTTACCTTTTTCCACTGTGAAAACAGACCATTTAATCCTACTCTCAGTGCTAAGATAAAAAATTCAGTGCTTTTCACATTGCACTAAAATGTGATGATGATCACCCCCTCGTGGATGTTATATAATCAAATTCATTGCAAAAAATTGTAATTCCTCAAAATGAAGTATCTCCTTTAAACAATGTGGTACCAATGGAGCCTGGATGTGACCATATTTAAGGTAACTCTGAGATTCAGAAATTCTAGTTATTAGATTCCTACTCAATTTCAGAATTTTTAAACATTGGAGATTCATTTAAATGGTCACGTCCAAGCTTCATTGATAGCACATTGCTTAAAGAAGAGACATTGTTTTGTAGAATTAAAATTTTTAATGGAAAAAAATGAATGGAACAAATAAATGATTTTGTTTTATTTGAAATGAATCAAACAAATGGAGGCAACCTACAAAATGAATAAAGGAATTAAAACAAAAACCAGGTGGTTGCCACTCCCCTCTCAAATTCTGAATGCTAGAATGTTATTCTCTCCTTTTTGTCCCAGTAGGTTTCTCCCAGATGGTCAAAGAATCCCTTGGATGGAGGATGCACCAACTTAGGAAGCTTCTATTCCTCGATCTCTGTAAATGGTGAGCAAGAAGGGTAGATGAAACTTCATCCCACACATAAATCCCTCAAGATGGTTCACTACAAAATATCAGTAGAAATACTTCATCAACTACTGGCTATGAATTGGAAGTTTTTCCTTGTCCTCTAAAATCCATCAGCCAAGGTTGTAGGCCTTTACTTTGAAAAATTAAAAGAACTGAAAGGAAACCCTCCTCTCTCTAAAGCAAAAGTATAGATCCATAGCTCCTCTAGGGATTTCTGTCTTATAGAAACAGGAAACAGTCATTGCAGCAGCTTCACAAGGAGGTGCTGTGACACAGATGGTATGTTCCTCTCTCCTGGTCTAAAGCCCTCCTTCAGGCCATACCTTCTCGAGATCTCAATGGAGCCCTACTCCTGTGTGCAGTAAAACTTATACACAGTGCCTCTTTAACTTTAAAACAGAGTGAGAAGAAGCATTCCTAGGGCTGGGTTTGGGAAGGCCTTGCACTTGCATGCATACTATTGTATTTTCAAAAATGTGCATGTATATTTTCTTGGAAAATCTGCTCGTGAAAAGTAGCAGGCATACATTTCAACGGGTCAATTTCCTGGGATAATTTTCGAGGGAAAGTTTGCCCATACGTTCCCTTTGAAAACTGGTTTGAAGCCCACAGGTAAAAACCAAATAAGTCCATAGTTAGAAAATTACCCTCATAATCAGGCCGAAACAGTACAGTGCACTCCGGTGCCTGTTAACCCGCGTTTGGAAGCACGTTTTCAATGCGCTAGCTTTACCCCTTATTCAGTAAGGGGTAATAACGCGTCAAAAATGCGCGTCCAACCCCCCCAAAACTAATAGCCCCCGCAACATTCAAATGCATGTTGATGGCCTTAATAATTATTCCTGCGTGATTCAGTAAGTAAAATGTGCAGCCAAGCCACACATTTTACTTTCAGAATTTAGTGCCTACCCAAAGGTAGGCATTAATTTGTGCCGGCACCGGGAAAGTGCACAGAAAAGCAGTAAAAACTGCCTTTCTGTGCACCCTCTGACTTAATATCATGGCGATATTAAGTCAGAGGTCCCAAAAGTTAAAAATAATTTAAAAAAAAATAATTTAAAATCAGCCTGCGGCTCGCGGGTTGAAAACTGGACGCTCAATTTTGCCGGTGTCCGGTTTCCAAACCCATGGCTGTCAGCGTGTTTGAGAACCAACGCCGGCAAAATTGAGCATCGGCTGTCAAACTCGCTGACAGACGCCGCTCCTGTCAATAAAGAGGCGCTAGGTCCGTGCTAGTATCCCTTGCGCCTCTTTTTACCGCGGGCCCTAATTTTAATAATTTTTTTTACTGAATCGCATGCACTGGAGAGCGGGCACTCGCCCGCTCTCTTGTGATTTTTACTGTATCAGCCTGAAAGTGATGAAGACAAGCACTTTTCAGTAGAAAGTAAGTTTTAGAACACGTGTGTAATTTGTGGTTGGAGGGAGGAGAATCCATGAGTAATTTTCAAAAACTGTGAACTTGTTTGCTAGTAGGGTTCTAATTCCTGATATTGTATGAACAGCAGAAAGAAAAGGGAATGGGTACAACAGTCAGTCAGCAATTTTATATGCTATCATCTCACTTACATTCATGAATATTTGTAATATAAGTGATGCCAGAATACAAGAAGTAAAATAGCTTAAAAAATCACACCGGACAATCATTTTTGTTTTTCTAATCTGTTATGGTTGAACAAGAAAGACTTATTATAGAGCTAGATGCAAGCATATTGGCAATGAGATTCTGACAGCATCATGACACATTTCATTGAAGCAAAACTAGCAGTGAAAAGAAAACCAATGGAAAGAATTTAGGACATAAATAATCAGTTATTGTAGGATGACAGCAGATGAAGGCCATTCTGAAAGCCATCATCCTGATCAATTTCCTCACCATTGGAAGAATAACAATTTATCCTAGTCAACATTATAATTAGATAATAACCATAGCTATGAGATAGAAGTTTCAGAACTTGAGTCTACTCATTAGGGATGCATAATCATTTGAAGCAAATAGGTAGAATGCAATGAATGAGACCATCTTTGTTTTATTTGAGGACCCCAAAACAAACAGAGGATGCCCACAAATGTAAATAAAATGCTTTCTTTCATTATATTTCCCATTCAAGTCTATGGTCTATTGAAAAATGCTACATTGAAACTGATAACTAAAGAAAAAAATAAATTCTGCAGTGAGGTAGTAGCCAGGACAGAGCTGAAGTGGAAGAAGTAAGCAAGTAGACAGGACAAAGGACCAATCAAGTTGAAGCTGTCCTGCTCCTGAGACAACATCTTGGGCGTCATGCTGTCACTATCTTGCTTCCATACCTCGATATACCCATTCGGGGTCTTGTTACCACTCAGCCTTGGTAGCATACACCAGATTCAACATCTCAGGTTTCTTGCAGCCATATTACCTTGATGCTTTACCCCTTATGCTACATTTTGGCGGTCTTGCTGCAACTTTGCATTCCTACTATTCCCCTTATGCTACATCTCGGAGGTCTTGCTACCAATCTGACTTGTATGGCCTGCTGCTCACACTATACCTTGAGGGTTCTACTGCTTCTTTGCCTTGCTTCTATACCTCATATGTTACACTTTGAGGGTCTTGCTACCATTCTGTCAAGCTAGCATAGTATACTAGGGGTGGGCATTCGTTTTCGCCATATTGGCAATCTGCAACGTATATGTCTCTATTCATTATATGCATGGGGAAGTGAAATGTATCGCGACTCCCCACGAAAATAACTTATCATCCATTTCATGGTGCACAGCATGTGTGCGCGCTTTTCTTCACCACCATTTGCAATCAGAGGACGCCATTTCAGTGTATCCACTATCCAGAGCCAAAAACCAGCCCTTTCCTGTGAGTCATCAGTGATAACATTTTGTGAAATGCACTGAATGCAGCCAATCGCGCTGTCATTCAGTGCTCAGTGACGATTTTCCTGATGACCCAGCACTATATATAAAGCATGCGGCGTGCCACACACTTTCTTTGCAGGGGTGGTGTGGGGAGGGGGTCTCTGTGGAAGCACGCTGCACTCAGAGCTAGTCTGAGTTTAGAAATCTCTATTGAAATGCTATCTAGGCTAGTTAGTAGGGAAAAAAAGCTATTTATTCTTTATTTGGCTGCAGTGCCAGTGCCAGCTAGCCCTGTTTGTTTTTTAAGCAGTTTATTTAGGTAATCTGTGCCAGGGAGAGAAGCTGCTAGCAGTGCCATTTTGTTTCATTCACCCTCTGGACTAGACTGCAAGCAAGCACCATTTGGGTGTTGTGGCTGGGAGAGATATATTCAATTTTGCTAGAATCTCCATTGCAAAATATATTTCATTAATTTTCCTGCTGTGCCAACAATTCCAGCTTTTTTAAACTGAGTTTGTTTAATTCAACTCAGTCTCTCTGTGCACTGGGCTTCACTGGGCTGGCAGTTTAGCAGACTGAAATGTATTATTGGGACAGTCTGGGCAGTGAAATCCCCAGTCTGCCTCTTTTGTGCTTACAAGCCAGCTGCGTATGTATGCACACCACATACATTACATTAGTGCATAGCAAGGCACTGTGACAGTGGGCAGCCAGTAGGCAATAGGCAGTGACATTAAATCCATAATGTCAGGGAAAGCTAGATGTAGTCGAGTATTGAGACTGGCAGAGGAGGCATTTCAAAAGGCACTAGTGCCATTCCCCCATTAAAGATTAAAAGGGACCTGACACAATCTAAACTCTTTGGAGGGGCAGGCAGTTCCATCCAGAAAAAAATGAAATCTGACCATGATGCATCACCATCACCACCACCTGTTTCTGACCCTGTAGTTCTGGAGGTGAGGGAAGGGGAGGCTGAGTCATGCCAGACAAAATGTCGACACCCAAAAGCAGCAGGGGGACAGAAGTCTCGACAAACACTTAGCATTGACAATGTAGCGCAGTCACTGTTTGCTTCTGATTCAGATGAAGAATCATCTTGTGTGGGATTCTCATCAGAAACGGAAGAAGTAATAGCTGATGAAGCTTTAGGAGGATCAGCTTAGTCTTGTCTTAGCCTCCAGTGCAGCAGGGGAGAGAAAAAACTGATGAGGAGGAGGAGGAAGAGCAGTCAGCACAGGCACAGAGGGTGACTGAGGCCCCTGGCATTGCTTCTCAGGGTGCACCTACTTCTTTAGCTCCAGTGCCAGCATCCACTCCCAAGGCTTTAGAGAAGGGAGGATCACAAAAGACATCTGCGATCTGGAGCCACTTTAAAGTGATGGATGACCCATGTTTTGCTCGGTATAATTAATGTGGCAGGGATATTAGCAGAGGCAAGCAAATGGGACATCTATCTAATTTTGGCATGACACATCATATGAAGAGGGAACACCCAACAAGAGTATTGCCATCTGGGGATGTTGGCAGTACCAGTCAGGGGACCCCTTCCAAGCAGCATAAAGTGGTTCAAAAGCAGCAGAGTCAGCCCACGCCCTCATCCCCTTCTAGCAGTCAGGTGGCAGGCCAGCAACCCCTTGACATGTGGCAGAAGTGACAACCCACCATGGAGGAAATGGGGTGGAGTGCGGTAATGCTATCCCAGGGTAGGAGGCAGGTAGCCTCAAAAGTTGTAACCAGGACAATTGGGGAAATGATTGCCCTTGATGACCAGCCCTTGCAGTTAGTGGAGAATTTGGGTTTCAAGCGTTTTCTGAAAGTCGGTTCCAAATTACAAAGTCCCCTCCAGAACCAAATTTAGCAGAAAGGATACCTCCAGCCTGTACAAGCAGTATTGAAGTCGCATGCAAGCAATGCTAGCTAAGACAGAGGGGAGAGTGCATTTCACCTGCGATACCTGGACCGCCATGAATGCTGCACACTCTTACCACTCCCTCACAGCACACTGGTGGGACCTGGCTGAGGCAGGGGCAGCCAGCAGCTCTATTACTGAACAAGTATCAGGGTGGAGGTAGGCTTTACTGCACACCCATGTGACGAACCAGGCCCATACCGCAGCCAATATTCTAGCATGCATTAGTCAGATGCTGTAGGGCTGGCAACTACACCAGCGAGACAGGAATCCTCAGGCAGGGTTCTTTGTCACAGACAATGGTGCAAACATGGTTAAGGCAATAAACGACAGGCACTTTAAGAACATCCGATGTTTTGCACACACTCCGCACCTGGTAGTGAAGTCAGCTTTGGGGTTGGATTCCAATGACAAAGAGAATGAATACCTGCATAGGTTAATACAGAAGTGCAAGAACATAGCAGCGCACTTCCACAGAAGTGTGAAGGCAGGGCAGGTTCTCCGACAAAAGCATACTGATTTGGAGAATCCTCACAAGCATCACATTCAAGACATTGCCACCCGGTGGAATTCCACCTTTATGATGCTCGAGAGGTGAGTGTTGTGTTCATGCCTCTTCTCACCCCTTGCTCCACCCTCTCTACCTTGTGTGCAACTTCCTTCAGCTCTGACAGATAGATGCAGCCACGGCTTCTCCCTGCCTCTTGGTCCCGGTGTCCCCAGGCTGGCTTGACGCTACGGATCCGCCATGTTCCTGATGACGTAAGAGCGCACGTGCGCGCTCCAGACTTGTACCAGCAAGGGCGCAAACCTCAGGGGCATCCCCCCGTAGTGACATCATCCATTTCCACTTTAAAAGATCTTTGTTTGCTAACCTCTAACGAGTTAGCAAGGAAATCCAACAGGACTTGCTACGGCAGTCCACGATACTTGCAACAATGATCCGAGTCAGCAAGGGGAATCCTTCTCCACTGCTTGGCCTTTTCAAACTTACCAGGAGTATCCGTTCCACAGAGGCTCTGCTCTCTCTTCTTGATTTCAGATTGCCTGAATTCTCAGAAGACTCCTTATTGCCTGGAAGCGATCGCAGACGTGAACACAGTGAGTTCTATTGTAGATACTAATTGGTACTTGCTCCATGAGGGCCTACATTCCTATAGCTCTGCAGACTCCCTTCCATCCAAGAAGTTCTCGCAGGTACGGAGATCGAGAGTTATATTGGCAAGATTGCAGATAGGAACCGGTACTCGCTTCATGAGGGCCCATGTTCCTAGAATCCTTTACAGACTCTCTTCTACTCTAGAAGCCATTTCATATACAGCTATTGTGAGTTCTTATTACAGACTGTTTATAGGAACCAGTGCTTGCCTAGAGCTCCTGTTCCTGAATATACTGAAGACTCTCTGTGGCATAGAAACCATTGCAGACATCTACTAGTGTGAGTGTATCATCTTGTATCCAGTATACCCTGTCTACTCACTACTTCTAGTCTCTCTCTACAGCTCAGCGACCCAGAAATTATATTCCAGTATCAGAAGGACTTCAGTCCTGCCGGACACATCGACTCACTACTGCCACCACTGGTGGTTCAGCTTCCAGCCTAATAAAGAACTATTTGTGTTATTTCATATTCTAGCCTAGCCGGTAGTTCATCTCAGAATCTCCTCCTTCGGGGTGCTGTCATCTGCCATCGGCCCAGGGATTCACCATTTCCTCCAAGTGGTCATTCCTTACACTAGAGTCACTCTGTGGGAGCCAACCACTACCGACCACTAACACCGCTTACGGAAGTATTATATAGATAGCTACATTATCTTTCTATGGGACTTGCCAGCAGCCTATATATAACAGATTGCTACTCCGTAGTGGAGGCATGATAGATTGCTATCTCAGTAGCGAAGTACAATATACCTATTGTTAGCTCTTCTCCTCAGAAGAGTATCATTGAACCGATTGCCAACTCCGCTTCCCTGGGGAGTTGATCCATAACAGATTGCTACCTCCTTCCCTTACAGAAGCATCTAACAGCAGCTCACTAACAGATTACTAACTCTGCACTCCTGATGGGGTAAGCACTACAGATAGCTAACTCCTCCCCTCTGGAGGAGCAGATCATGACAGATTGCTACTCCTCCCCCTTTCAGGAGAAAAGCAGAACAGATTGCTAACTCCGCCCTCCTGGCGGGGTGAGCGACAACAGATTACTAACTCCTCCACTCTGGAGGAGGAGAGCGTAATAGTTAGTGGACCTGCAGACATCCCTTCATGAACTTTCTGGTACAATGGACATAGGTGTGCAGAATCCTCTAGGGCATCATGATTGGTTAGTCATGAGTCAGCTGGTAAAAATCCTGCAGCCCTTCAAGGATGTCACAGAGGAGCTGAGTTCCAGAAGTGCCACCTTGGCTGACATTATCCCAATAGTTAATCTCCTGGATGAACATTTGGAGGCCTTTAAACATGAAGAGGGAATAACAGTTGAGGTGCTGCATTGTCTGGACATTTTGCAGCAGCAGGTGGAAGAGAGATTATGGCCTTTAACAGAACAGAAAACATACATGCTCGCCACAGTCTGTGATCCCCGTGTGAAAGGGAAACTCGCCCTACAGTACGATTGTCTCTTATTGGTGAAGGATCTGCTGTTAGCAAAAGTCCCTGAACAGGAGCGCCATAGGCAGAGACAGATTAGGCGTGAAGCAGAGGTGGAAACAGCGGGCACTTCAGAGATTTGTGCTAGCCCAAGCAGGAGCAGCAATCTGTCAGCGACAGATAGTACCTCCTCCTCCACTTCAGAAAGCCAAAGGCATGTTGCCCATAAAGATTCATCCGTTGTGCGACAGGCGAGAGAGAAAGCAGCTGGCATGAGTGACACTCAGCCCACCCAAGCAAAGGAGACACCAGCACAGCTATCAGTGACACGGTATTTCTCAGAGCCGACAGAGAACATGCAGACAGATCCACTGGCATAATGGGCACACAAGTCCATTGTCTGGCCACACCTAGCCAAAGTGGCTCAGCGTGTGCCCAGTGAACATGTCTTTTCAATGACAGGGGCTATCATGAGCCCTGACTGCTCAAGGCTGGCACCAGAGTTGATGGAAATGCTAGTGTTTTTGAAAGTAAACCTGCCATTGCTTGGGTTTTCAAATTTTCCCTGTGAATGCAATATGAATAAAAGCAATTGAAAGCCTTGCAGCAGCTCTAACTGCCTCCTATGTTCCAGATAATATAAGCACTGTAGCACATGTACCTGACCTGAAACGCTGTGCCTGACCGTCCACTGTCCAGGCCGTACATCCCTACAAGGGCCTGACCTGAAATGCTGTGCCTGTCCGTCCACTGTCCAGGCCTTATATCCCTAGGTGGGATTGACTCTGTCTTGTATTGCTGTGCCTGCCCGTCCAGGCCTTATGTCCCTATGTGGGCTTGACCTCTGTCCTCGAATGCTGTGCTTGTCCGTCCAGGCCTTATTTCCCTACGTGGGCTTGACCTTTGTTCTCGAATGCTGTGCCTGTCTGTCCAGGCCTTATGTCCCTACAAGGGTTTGACTTTGATTGCTTTGCCTGTTCGTCCAGGCCTTATGTCCCTACGTGGGATTGACCTCTGTCCTCAACTGCTTTGCCTGTTCGTCCAGGCCTTATGTCACTACAAGGGTTTGACCTCAATTGCTTTGCCTGTCCGTCCAGGCCTTATGTCCCTACATGGGCTTGACCTCTGTCCTCGAATGCTGTGCCTGTCCATCCAGGCCTTATGTCCCTAGGTGGGATTGACTATGTCCTCGATTACTGTGCCTGTTCTTCCAGAGTGAAGGCAATTAGAGACTCTATTCCTGAATAGGCATCTTTATCAAGAGGAGCCTTTTACTTGTTAGGTCCTATAGTATGCATAGATGAAGAAAGAATGAAACAAAAAGAAGTATATCACAGTTTCTACCAGTCTGTCTTTTCTTCCCTTAGAGTCTATTCTCTGAAAATGAATTACTATTTTGTATAACTTTACCAAATTTATTTCTTTCACATACATGCATATTCAACCAACTTTAGCCTGTAGTTTAATGCAAAGATTGAACCAAAGGCAAGAACTGTCTTGCTTCATTCTTTTGGCAGTGATATTATGACATTATTTAGAAATCTGATTATTTATATTCCTTACTGAAAAGCTGAAAGGCTTCCAAGAATACTATGCTTTCAAGAATTATAGCCCTGTCTAAATGAAATTAATACACCCAACAAATTCAAACATGTTTGTAGTAAATGATCTAACAATTGCTAACAGCACTCAAATCATTAAAAGAATAATATGCCTGCTATGCAATGAGGACAATTTTGAACCTAAAAGTATTTGGGGGGGGGGGGGGGGGAATATAAGAAAAATAAGAAATCTTCCAGAATGGTAACACACCTTAAAAAAAGTATTATATAACCAAACCCATTATAACATGCTTACACCATGGACAGCATCTTGAAGAGTTGCGTGATTGTGCAACAGCTCAGATGTACTAATATACATGTATTGAACAAAGCAGCCAATCTGTCACACACACAAGTGGTATAAACACTCGTGATGTCATGTTTGCAAACAGACACAATGTAAGAGCTCAGAAACGTTTAAGAAAGCTATACTCACCACACTGTTCATTGTTCACCCCAATATGATCCCCTCTTTGACCCTTCTACAACTGCTGAGCATTTGGTATACAGATGAGGCTTGGGATAAATCCAAGAGGCAGTGTGACTTGGCTGTTCCCCTGGTCTAAGAATAGGATTGAGGCCTAACCAGCAATGGTCTGTAAACCAAAAGAAAGGAACAATTTTTCAGACAATATGTAGATAAATATCTAACTTTAGAAAATTATGTATAGTATATTATTATCAGAATACTACAACATATAGACAGGGCATATCAGTTATAAATAAATACAACTCCCTACTACAATCAGCACATATTGTGCTCAATTCAAAATAAATTTTAATACATAGGAAATTTGACCGCACCTTGAATACTGTGTACAATTCTGGTCGCCGCATCTCAAAAAAGATATAATTGTGATGGAGAAGGTACAGAGAAGGGCTACCAAAATGATAAGGGGAATGGAACAGCTCCCCTATGAGGAAAGACTAAAGAGGTTAGGACTTTTCAGCTTGGAGAAGAGACGGCTGAGGGGGGATATGATAGAGATGTTTAAAATCATGAGAGGTCTAGAACGGGTAGATGTGAATTTGTTATTTACTCTTTTGGACAGTAAAAAGACTAAGGGGCACTCCATGAAGTTAGCATGGGGCACGTTTAAAACTAATCGGAAAAAGTTCTTTTTTACTCAATGCACAATTAAACTCTGGAATTTGTTGCCAGAGGATGTGGTTAGTGCAGTTAGTATAGCAGTGTTTAAAAAAGGATTGGATAAGTTCTTGGAGGAGAAGTCCATTACCTGCTATTAAGTTCACTTAGAGAATAGCCACTGCCATTAGCAATAGTAACATGGAATAGACTTAGTTTTTGGGTACTTGCCAGGTTCTTATGGCCTGGATTGGCCACTTTTGGAAACAGGATGATGGGCTTGATGGACCCTTGGTCTGACCCAGTATGGCATTTTCTTATGTTCTTATGTTCCTCCCCTGCCGTTGAAGCAGAGAGCTATGCTGGATCATTAAAACCTTTCAAATATCTGAAAGTCTGTATTATATCACCCCTACTCCTCCTTTCCTCCAGGGTGTACATATTTAGATTCTTCAATCTCTCCTCATAAGTCATTCGATGAAGACCCTCCACCTTTTTGGTCGCCCTTCTCTGGACCGCCTCCATCCTGTCTCTGTCCCTTCAGAGATACGGTCTCCAGAACTGAACACAGTACTCCAGGTGAGGCCTCACCAAGGACCTGTACAAGGGGATAATCACTTCCCTTTTCTTACTCGATATTCCTCTCTCTATGCAGCCCAGCATTCTTCTTGCTTTAGCTATCGCCTTGTCACATTGTTTTGCTGACTTCAGATCATTAGACACTATCACCCCAAGGTCTCTCTCCTGCCCTGTGCACATCAGCCCTTCTTCCCCCATCGAATTCAGTTCTTCCGGATTTCCACAACCCCTATGCATGACTCTGCACTTTTTGGCATTGAATCTCAGCTGCCATATCTTCGACCACTCTTCCAGTTTCCTTAAATCTCGTCTCATTCTCTCCACTCCTTCTGGCGTGTCCACTCTGTTGCAGATCTTAGTGTCATCCGCAAAAAGACAAACCTTACCTTCTATCCTGTCCGCAATGTTGCTCACAAAGATATTGAACAGGACCGTTCCCAACACCGACCCTTGCAGCACTCCGCTCAACACCGCTCTCTCTTCAAAGTAAGTTCCATTTACCATCACACATTGTCTTCTGTCCGTCAACCAGTTTGCAATCCAGGTCACCACCTTGGCACTCACTCCTAAGCTTCTTATTTTATTCACCAGTCTCCTGTGCGGAACCGTATCAAAAGCTTTGCTGAAGTCCAAGTAGATGACATCGAGCGCTCTTTCTTGATCCAATTCCTTGGTTACCTAGTCAAAAAATTCTATCAGATTTGTCTGACAGGATCTTCCCCTAATGAATCCATGCTGCCTCTGGTCCAGCAATTCTTCTGACTGTAGATAGCTCACTATTCCTTCTTTTAACAGTGACTCCATTACTTTTCCCACCACCGAGGTGAGGCTAACTGGTCTGTAATTACCAGCCTCCTCTCTGTTTCCATTCTTGTGAAGCGGGTTCACCACCACTCTTCTCCAGTCACTCGGCACCACTCCCGTTTCTAGGGATCTATTGAACAGGTCACACAGCGGACCCGCCAGCACATCTCTGAGCTCCCTCAGTATCCTGGGATGAACCTCATCAGGCCCCATGGCTTTGTCCACTTTCAGTTTCCTCAGCTCTTCCCATACATTCTCTACTGTAAATGGCGTTACATCTACTCCATTCCCCTCTAGTTTGTTAACTAGCAATGGTCCTTCTCCAGGGTCTTCTTTAGTGAATACAGAACTGAAGTATTTGTTTAATATTTCTGCCATTTCTTCATCTCTCTCCACACATTGATCCTTTTCACTTTCAATTTCACAATACCACTTTGAACATTTCTACTTTCACTGATGTATCTGAAAAATGCTTTGTCACCTCTCTTAATCTCTTTGGCAATCCTTTCTTCCGCTTGACTTTTTGCCGTCTTGATTACTTTCTTTGTCTCCCTCAGTGCTACCAGATATTCTTCTTTGTGCTCCTCCTTTTGGGATCCTTTATATTTCTTGAATGCTGTTCTTTTAGCCTTTATTTTGTCAGCCACCTCCTTGGAGAACCAGATAGGTTTCATTTTTCTTTTGCTTTTCTTTATTGCCCCATCTTCCTTGCAACTCAGATGCTTGGATATTGTTTCTGATGTAAAAAGCCATGCCTCCCCCTTTCCTAACCGCTCTGTCCTTCCTTAACAAGTTATAGCCCGGTATGCATTGGGTCACGGATGTTCTCAGAACTCTGTATCTGCAATGGATTTTAATAAAACCCTCCTCCTGATTGGCTTAGTAAGTTTAACTAAGTTAAACCTTTACTTAGCTGGACAAAAGAAAATTTAGTGCTCCCTGGCTCCACACTGTGCACTGGACACAATGGTTCTCCTGCTTCTCTAAGTTTACCTCCCCCAAGTTCTGAGACAGCCACACCCAATCCAGATATACAGGTCACTTCTAGAAGTTTGTTTGTCCTTTTTTGTAAATTTTTTAAACAGTCTTTATGCCCCAATATTAATATTTAAACAGATTATTTGTGCCAGCTAACTCCAAATGAGAAATAGATTTTATCAGATTAAAATCTGGAGTGTTTTTTTTGTGTTTTAAATCTTAACTCTATAGCAGAGCAACCAAACAGCAAATTAATTTACTAGAATAATATCTTACTATAAAGAAATGAAAAACACAGACAGGAATTATTCACAGAAGCCTTCTACAATACTTATAAGTATAAGTATATTACTTTTTTTTATGTAGGACGTTGTATTTTATGCTATTTTGTTTGAAATTAGGCTATATTTATGTTTGTACTTTGTAATCTTTTAAATAAGATGTAAACCGCTATGATGGCTTGACTGAATAGCGGTATAAAAATGTTAACAAATAAATAAACAAATAAATACTGGTGAGTCCTTTCATTTAACTGATACAGATCTGTTGTTATAAAAAACCTCAGAGATATTATTTGACTTTTTGACTATAGTACCTGAATATAATATTTTTTGAAGTGCCTGAAAAAGAAGAATATAAATTGTCCCGATGTACCGGTCAGAGAGGATCCCAAGTTTCTGCTGACAGCAGGTCAGGCTTCCCCAGCCAGTTTCACCCTGCAGGACTTCACGCACCACACTAAGGTTCCCAGCTCAGAAGTGTCCTCAGGTGAGCTCACATACCTCAAGCCAGTTGCTTTAATGTTCCCCGCAGCAGATCCACTCAAGCTCCGCTCCAAAGCAATGAAAGAACAAAAGAAGTCTGTATCCAAAACACATTAACGATACCTTGGGCCTGAATTTATCCCTTCTTGCACCTGCCAGTCCAAACAGCTATGCCTCTTTGCACTCCTCACCCCACCCCCCACCCCCCCATGTCCAGCCCAGGTCAGATTAGGTTCTGTTTCACAGTTCAAAAATGAAAGCAATGCAAGTTCTAGAGTCCCTCCGTTCATTAGGGGAGACAAATGAGCTTAGCCTTCCGGCAAGCAAACTGCCCTGCTAAGCAGTAGCACAACACTCCCCTTCTCCCCTCTGTAGCCTTTGCTGTCTGGTGCTACCCTGAGCTCTCCCTGAGGAGATCCAGACCATGTTTTTCTCCCTAGACACACCATGAACCTCATCACACCCTCCTTTTAAAACCCTTTTAAAACTCCCGGAACCTTCTTCCTCACTAGGCCTGGAGAGGAAATTTGTGTTCACATTTTCTTTCCCTGCTCTAGGTCGTACTTCAAAATTATATGCCTGTAAGGCTAGGTACCAGCATGTTAAGCATGCACTGGAATCCTTCATCACATTAAACCCAGTGCAACGAGGACGCCCAACACGGAGACTTGGTCCCGCCCTTCTGGACAGCCAATAGCAGGATGCCCAGGAAGCTCTTTAAATTTAAGTCCCTGCACGGCGCCAATCTTTTTCACTACGGGAGAGGGATAGAGGAAGAAGGTAGGCCTGCGCTTTCTGCGCCCAGACCCGCCGGGGTAAGGCCCGACTCAATTCTCCTCTTACCCGCAGCCGTCCAGGCGCCGACCGTGAGGCTCTCTCCTCCTCTGCCTCCTTCCGTCCGCCATTGCCGCGATCGCTAGGCCCAACGAGGACGCCCAACACGGAGACTTGGTCCCGCCTTCCCGGACAGCCAATAGCAGGACGCCCAGGAAGCTCTTTAAATTTAAGTCCCTGCACGGCGCCAATTTTTTCACTGCGGGAGAGGGATAGAGGAAGAAGGTAGGCCTGCGCTTTCGGCGCCCAGACCCGCCGGGGTAAGGCCCAACTCAATTCTCCTCTTACCCGCAGCCGTCCAGGTGCTGACCGTGAGGCTCTCTCCTCCTCTGCCTCCTTCCGTCCGCCATTGCCGCGATCGCTAGGCCCAACGAGGACGCCCAACACGGAGACTTGGTCCCGCCCTCCCGGACAGCCAATAGCAGGACGCCCAGGAAGCTCTTTAAATTTAAGTCCCTGCACGGCGCCGATTTTTTCACTGCGGGAGAGGGATAGAGGAAGAAGGTAGGCCTGCGCTTTCGGCGCCCAGACCCGCCGGGGTAAGGCCCAACTCAATTCTCCTCTTACCCGCAGCCGTCCAGGCGCCGACCGCGAGGCTCTCTCCTCCTCTGCCTCCCTCCGTCCGCCATTGCCCTCGATCGCTAGGCCCAACGAGGACGCCCAACACGGAGACTTGGTCCCGCCCTCCCGGACAGCAAATAGCAGGACCCCAGGAAGCTCTTTAAATTTAAGTCCCTGCACGGCGCCGTGCAACGCACGCCGAAGGAGCGCATCAAAGGGGCAGGCCCCTTTGTGCGCCCCTTCGTGCTGCCCTGGAGAGCAAACTAGAAATCTTCTTCATTTTCCTATCTTATTCAGTGAATTCAACTTACAGTTAAACGACCCAGACCCGAGCTCTTTATGGCTCCCCTCTAACATCAGCATTCACCTAGCCACCTCAGCATACATCCAGCCTCTCCACCATTCACTCAGCTAAGGATCGGCACTGCCATGCTACATTAATCATATCCCCTCAAATAATTCTTCCACATTCCTTCACCTCCCTTACGCCACAGGATACCATCTGCCGACAAATCCCGTCTTATCATGATGCTAGGATACCCAATACACACATTACATCACAACACCTGCTTCAAGATGAAGCCAACATTACGATACCAACCCATAACTCATAGAAATCTAACTCTGGTGATGATCTCCCCCTTTACGCAACTACTTGGGCTGACCCTATTCACTTTAACACTATTCAATGCCCAGTCAATTACCAAAAAAACCCACATCCTTCACGACTATCTGCTTGATGCCAGGCCAGACATCTGTGCCATCACGGAGACCTGGCTGAAGCCCTCAGACGCAGTTTTAATAAATCAACTTCCTACACAGATATATGATGTCTTCTCCTTACCCAGAAAAAAGAAAAAAGGGGGCGGTCTCCTCATAGCTGCCAAAACATTTCTTAACCTCACTCTACAACCTATTAATACTATACCTAATCTGAAGGTAGGCTTATTCAAATCTAAGTCGCTCCAAATCCTCCTCACTTACGCTCCCCCGGGACTTTTAGATCTAGACGCTTCTCCTATGGTGGAAACCATAGCCAAATACTTAAAACTAGATTCTCCAGCCATAATCCTTGGAGATTTTAATCTTCACATTGATGCCAATCCTCGATCTTCTAACTGCGAAGCCTTCCTATCAGCCCTCTCGGACATGGGCTTCAAACAATACATCAACCAACCCACGCATAAAGCAGGTCATACCCTTGACCTTATCTTCACAAATTCCAACCTTACTCCACTTTCATCCCCTCTATGCCTCCCAGTTCCATGGTCAGACCATTTCATGATCACCTCCACCATTAGGTCATTGACAGGATCTTCTGCACCCCTTCAAGCGACCACTCTGTATTACAGGAAACCATGTCCATCAGAAGACCTCGGTAACTCTCTGATCAAAGAACTTTCTAACCTGGATCTATCTAACCCCAATTCTGCTATCATCTCCTGGCAAAATATCACTGAAACGATAGCCAATAACCTATGCCCACTGTCAAAAAAAAATATAAATCCTTCTCAAAAAAACAAGCAGCCATGGTTCTCAAATGAGCTCCGTACCCAGAAGCAAGATTGGGGGAAGATTGGGGGAAGAATCCCAATCCCCATTCTCTAACTATATACAAAGCCGCTCTCCACCATTACAGAACGGCAACGCTTCGAACAAAAAGAGATTTCTATGCCCACCGTATCAATGATATGATGTTTGACGCGAAGGCTCTTTTCTCGTACGTATCGGAACTCACCAAAACTGCTCCCCCTACAATCCCAGATGATACAGCCCAATTGAAGGCCAATGATCTGGCCTTATTCTTTCAGAACAAAATCTCCAACACCCTGGCTAGACTACCTACCAGCCCTAACTCACTGCTTCCGGATACCCTCCACCTACCGGACACAGACATAAGCTTAGAATCCTTTGATCCTACTCACACTATAGAGGTGGAAACACTGATAAAAAGAATGAAACCTTCAATCCACCCTCTGGACCAAATACCTTCCAAATTTCTGATTCTCATACCAGAATACATCTCCAAATATCTAGCTGATATTATCAATTGTTCCCTCTCACAAGGAATATTCCCGGATGCTCTCAAATTGGCTACCCTCAAACCCATACTCAACCTGGACCCGGACGACCTCAACAACTACCATCCCATATCAAATCTCCCGTTTGTAGCTAAGATCATGGAGAAAATCGTAAATAAGCAACTTTCAAATTACCTGGAAGACCATAACATTCTACACCCGTCACAATATGGTTTCCGAAAAGAACACAATACCGAAACCCTCCTCACCTCACTCCTTGATCAAGTATACATTGGCTTTGACAAAGGACAGTCGTTTCTCTTAGCTCTTCTCGACATCTCTGCAGCTTTTGATACTGTTAATCATAATACCCTTCTAAACCGGCTTTCAGACATAGGAATTGCAGGATCAGCTCTTAGATGGTTCGACTCCTTCCTTAGCAATAGAGGCTATAAGGTTAAAATCAATAACAAGGAATCCTCTCACAATAATGCCCCATTCGGAGTCCCCCAGGGCTTCTCCTTATTGCCCACCCTGTTTAACATCTACATACTCCCTCTCTGCCACGTACTCTCAAATCTAAAACTTAAGTTCTATATACTTGCAGATGACATTCAAATTTTAATCCCCATATCCAATTCACTGGACTCAACACTCAGGTTATTGAACTCTCACCTGCAAACGATCAACCATCACCTTTCAAGCCTCAACCTGGTGCTCAACACTTCCAAGACAGAACTATTGCTAATCACTCCAGAAGGCTGTCCCTTCCATCACCAATTGCAAGCCAACATACAAATATCCCACGCTAGAGATCTTGGAGTCATAATTGATAGTCACCTGAACCTAAAGCAATTCATAAAACACACTACAAAGGAGTGCTTCTACAAGTTACAAGTACTCAAAAAACTCAAACCACTCCTATTCCATTATGATTTCAGATCCGTCCTCCAAGCCATTCTGTTCTCCAAGATCGACCACTGCAACTCCATCTTGCAAGGTCTCCCGGCTTCTACTATAAAACCCCTCCAGTTGCTCCAAAATGCAGCAGCGAGAATTTTGACGAATACCAATTTGAGAAAACATATCTCTCCCATTCTAAAAGATCTTCACTGGCTCCCAGTAAACTTCAGGATTCTCCATAAATCACTCACAATTATCCATAAAAATATTCACCATCAGACCCCTCTTGACCTGCTACACCTTCTCAAATTGCACTCGACGGCAAGACCCTTAAGGGATGCCTATAAGGGATCCTTACATGTCCCTCCAATCAAAGTTGTGCACCATTCAAACATCAGAGACCGGACATTCTCGATCACAGGTCCCTCCATCTGGAACGCCATGCCTCCGCACCTCAGGCAGGAAACTTGTCTACTAACTTTTAAAAAGAAATTAAGACATGGCTGTTCTGCTGAGCCTTCCCCAGTACTAGCCCAACAGCCTGACATAGAATTGTTCCATCACTTATGCAAATAAACAAACGCTAAATCACACATACAAGTTATCATGAGGTCGGCTCCTCGCCTCCCTCCCATGTATATGGTACTTTATCTTCGTTCTCCCCTTCTTTATTTCCTACTCCCAGTTAAGGCATCCTTGTTATAATGTAACTTTATGTTCCTTTAAATTGTCTCTTGTTGATTGGTTGGTTATAGTTACTGCTTAGTTCGATGTAAACCGAGTTGATTTGATTTGTATCAAGAAAGTTGGTATATAAAAGCCTTTAATTAATAAATAAATAAATGAATAAATAAATAAAACAAACTGTTTTCCCAACAGATAATATTTCAAAGTCTCTGTGGCCCACTTGGCTGCTAAACATTCCTTTTCAATTGTAGCATATTTGAGCTCATGTGGATGTAACTTTCTACTCAGTTACATCACTGGGTCTTCTTCTTCCTGATTCACATGGGAGAAGACGGCCCCTACTCCCCCTCCTGAAGCATCTGTCTGCAAAATGAACAGCAGGGAAAAGTCAACTGCCTTCAGCACAGGGTCCTTTCAAAGAGCTGTTTAAGGTTTTCTAAAGCATCCTCAGCTACATTCCCCCAATTTAATCTGTTGGGTGCCCCTTTTTTTAACATCTCGTTTAAAGGACCAGTCAAATTTGCAAAATGAGGGATACATTTTTGGTAATACCCCACCAAACCTAGAAAAGCCCTCAATTGTTTCTGCATAACTGGCTGTGAGTATTCCCTGATACTTCAGACCTTATCTATAAGGGGGTGCACCCACTAAATGTCCTAAATATTTCACCTCCCTTTGGGCCAATCTACATTTGGCCAGGTTGGCCATCAAGCCCGCTGCTCACAAGAATCTTAATGCTTCTTTTATCCTAGGCAGATGGGATTCCCATTCAGGAGAGTAAATAACCATGTCATCCAGATAAGCGTCCGTGTAGCTCATATGGGGGCGAAGAACTATGTTTAGGAAGCGCTGACAGCTTGCCGCAGCCCCATGCAAGCCAAACGGCATGCGTACAAACTGGTAAAGCCCCTTCAGTGTGGAAAAGGCCATTTTCTCCCTGGAGCTAAGGGGATCTGCCGGTATCCTTTAGGGATGTGCAGAGGGATGCCATACGTTGCATTCGTGATTCGGATTCGTCGGGGAGCAAATGCGTTGCATTCGGCCATATGACGCTCCAATGCGTTAATACGGCAATTTATATTCGTGTCCCAGCTAAAATTAAAATTAACTACAACCCCCCCACCCTCCTGACCCCCCAAGACTTACCAAAACTCCTTGGTGGTCCAGCGGGGAGTCCAGAAGCCATCCCCTGCACTCTCACACCCTCGGTGCTGGTTTCATCATGGCACCGATAGCCTGTGTCACAGGGGCTACCGGTGCCATTGGTCAGCCCCTGTCACATGGTCACTGGCACCATCTTGTGCTCCTACCATGTGACAGGGGCTGACCAATGGCACCGGTAGCCCCTGTGACACAGTAAGGGCAAAGGCGATCGGCACCATTTTGAGTACTGGCATCGGACAACCGGCGTGCAGGAGGTTGCTCCCGGACCCCCGCTGGACTTTTGGCAAGTCTTGTGGGGGTCAGGAGGCCCTCCCAAGCTGGCCAAAAGTTCCTGGGGTCCAACGGGGGACCCAGAGCGACCTCCTGCACTCCGGCCGTCCGATGCCAGGACTCAAAATGGCGCCGATAGCCTTTGCCCATACTATGTCACAGGGGCTACCGGTGCCATTGGTCAGCCCCTGTCACATGGTAGGAGCACAAGATGGCGCCGATGGCCATGTGACAGGGGCTGACCAATGGCACCGGTAGCCCCTGTGACAAAGGCTATCGGCGCCATGATGAACCCGGCACCGAGGGTGTGAGTGCAGGGGATGGCTGCCGGACCCCTCGCTGGACCACCAGGGAGTTTTGGTAAGTCTTGGGGGGGTTCAGGAGGGTGGGGAGTTTGTTTAAATTTTTATTTAGGTGGCCGTATAATTCGGCGAAGATTCATGTATTTGTGGGGAATCGCTATACGTTTCGCTTCCCCACGAATACTACGAATAGTGCAGTATATGTTGCGGATCGCCAATACGGCGAAAACGAATGCACACCCCTAGTATCCTTTTGTAAGATCGAGTATGGTAAGATACTGCGCCATTCCTAACTGCTCCACCAGCTCGTCCACTCGGGGCATGGGATAGGTATCAAAGCTAGAGGTCAATGCAGAATCATAATGTGCCGTCTGCCTTGGGACTAAAACTATCGGGCTACACCATGAACTGCATGACTCTTCAATAACTCCCAGTTGTAGCATTTCCTCCACCTGGTGGTTGACCTCTTTCTGCATGGTAAATGGTATGGCCTCCTCCAAATTACCTTCCCAGGGGGGAGTCACTATACTATGTGAGACCAACTTTGTCCAACCCAGAAGAAGGGAGAACACATCCCTAGCATCCCTCACCACCTTCTCAACCTGTAGCCTCTGTGAAGCTGTTAACTCTTCCCCTATCAACACTTTTCCCTCCATGTTCATTTCCACTACTTGAAGTCCCAAATCATCTTCTTCCATGGGAAGGGGATCCACCATCAGTGCTTTCTCTCTACCCAGGGCTTGATCAGATTCACATGGTACACCTGGCTACACCCTGCACCCTGCACCCATTTTGACCTCATAATTTAGGGGCCCCAAACATCTTATCAGCTTAGCCGGGCCCTTCCATTTTGCCACTAGTCGATTGAGAGAAGTTGATACTAACACTAGGACTTGATCCCCACTTGAAACTGCCTCTACCGCGCTCCTCTATCATAATCCGTACATTGATGAGCTTGCGCCTTTTGTAAATTTTCTCTAGTGACCTTCAGGGCTAGCTCTACTTGCTGGTGTAAAATCTTAACATAGGTCACTATATCCTGGGCCTGCATTTCCTCTCCACCCCACCGTTCCCAGACAACATCTAACAGATCCCTAGGCTGATGCACCAACAATAATTCAAAGGTGGTAAATTCCATGGATGCCTGGGGAACTTTCCTGATGGCAAAAAAATAAAAAGGGAATGAGCTTATCTCAATCGCCGTAATCACCCTCTAAGCAGCTGCACAGCATAGCCTTAAAAGTCTGATTAAATCTTTTCACCAACCCATCTGTCTGTGGATGGTATGCTGCAGTGCACAAATGTTTAATGCCAAACTGATTCCAAAGGCGGTTTAGCTCCCAGGACATAAAATTAATCCCTCAGTCTGTGAGGACCTCCTTAGGGAATCCGAACTGACAAAATAGTATTATTAATTCTTGGTCTATTACCTAGGCAGAGGTAGAGCATAAGGGAATAGCCCAGGGAAAATGAGTGGCATAATCTATAACCACCATTATGTACTGGTGTCCCTGCTGGCTCTTTCCAGAAGCCCCACTATGTTGACAGCCAGTCTGTCTAAGGGGTCCTTAACCAGGGGTAGGGGTAATAAGGGTGCTTTGGGGGGGCTTGTTTTGACATCAACTGACAGGCGGGGCAGGACCTACAGAACCTCTTAACTGTCTGGAAAATCCCTGGCCAAAAAAAGTGCCTCTTCACCTGAGCCACTGTATTATGCACTCCTAAATGACTAGCCAAGGGATGAGTGTCAGCCAACAACAGGATAGATTCCTGAAACTTACGGGGCACCAGTAACTGCACCAATGGTTCTTGCCCTGTTATCCCTTTCTCCACCCTAAATAATAAATCATTATGTACCTCGAAATATGAATAATATTTTCCTTTATTATTGTGGTCTTGACCAGTAACAGTGGCCCTCTCCCAAGCAACCCGCAACCCGGGATTCCCTCTGTTGCTCAACCAAGAAATCTTGAAAGCGTGCCTGCAGTGACTCCACTACCTCCTCCAAACCAGCTTCTTGACCCTAAAACCCTTCTTGAGAAGGGTTTTAGGGTCAAGTCTTGTCTGCTTCTCTCTCCTTCACTGAACCCTAGATTTACAGCCCTTCCCTGGAGCCTCTACCACCCCATTTTCCTGGAAAGGAAAAATCTCGCCTAGTCTGGTCTACTATGCAATTGCCCTACTTTTGGGCCCATGTGGTCACAAATGTTTGTCTCCCCTGCAACAATCCTGCCAGGTGTGGCCAATCACGGCCTAAGAATAGGGGCACTTGCAACCCTTTGACCAGTGCCACCTCTACTGGGTCACAATGCACGTCCAGCTAAACTTGTAATACTCAAGTATTACAAGCAAGTAGAGCTAGTACATACCTGACAGTGACTCCTTTGGCCCTATCCCTCTTCAGGTTTAAGCCCAAAGCCTGTGCTGTCTGGACTGATATTAAAGACTTATTAGTCCCTGTGTCCAATAGGGCTTGGAATGGGTGCCCAATTAATCTTCACCTTCTGAAGGTATGGGTTGGGGAAAGGGGTATCCCTCACTACCACCCTCTCTGGGAGGTGTATACAGGCTGCCATATCATGCAGAAAGTCCTGACAGAAGTTCCCTATCTCCCCACAACTGTAGCACCTAAAGGATACCTGTTGACCAGGTTTCCTTTGTACCCCTCCCTCTTTGGGTTGGGAATACCTGGCATTCTGAGGGCGTGGGAGCATATCCCGAGGGCAACCCCCACATTTCCAACTGCCTTGGGTTAGCAATGTCTTCCTCCCTGTGCTCCCCCATTCCTCGCCTAGCTGACGAGGCCATGGTGGTTGCTGCCATCTCTAGAAACTGTTCAGAATTAGTGACCACTCCCTCCAGTCTATTAGCCCCTTGCTTCACCACCCAATTCCTCATGTTCGCGGGTAAGGAATTAATATACTGTTCCAATACTATAGTATCCAAAATTTCTGCCACCGTCTTGCTCTCTGGTTCTAGCCAGCGATAGACCAGGTTCCACAGATGCTGAGCAAGCACCCTTGGGTGATTGGTGGGACCCAAACAAGCATCCTGGAATCATCGCCAATAGGCATCTCATCGAGAATAGCAGCTTTTTCTTCTTCATAAAAAAGGGTCTGCTCCAGAGCCAAGGCCCTGTAGGCAGCCTGAGCCTCCTCTACCAAACACGGGGCAAGCTTAGCAGACCACTGCTCCCTAGGCCAGCCTACTTCTTTAGCCACCCACTCAAAAGAAGTAAAAAATGCTTCTGGATCATCTCCCGGTCCCATTTTTGAAAGTTAAAAGTCTAGGATAGCAGTTCCTGACCAGACTCCACTTGGAAGCACCAGTGTTTGTAGAGTACCTGCACTCCTGGGACCTTGGTGTGCCATCCAGCATTGTGTCATCTTTCTTTCTCCAGGAACTGCACTATGGTTTGTTGCTGCTGGTCCATCATATGTTGTACCATAAGCTGCATGCTCTCTTGCTGCATGCTGATCTTTGGGCCCCCCAGGTCTGGTCTCCAGCAGTGGCAACACTCCGATCTTCGTCCCTCACCAGCCTGGTCTCTGGCGGTGGCCAGTGCTTTGATCTTCACCCCACCGGCTGTGGGTAGCATGCGACACACCTGCCGGTGCTTGGCAACACACTGGTATGTCGCTACATACCAGTTGAGAATCTCTACTCTAGGGTGTGGCATCTCCTTTGGAAGGATAAGTGGGCTTGAGAGAGTGGGCTAGTACTAATGGGTCTTAGGGATAGGGATGATTAAAGTCTCCCTGATTTTAAGGCTTATTTGAAAGCTTTCTTCATTGCTGGAAGATGTCAACAGAGAAACATTGGGTTTAATTAGAAGAAATGATTCTCAAATAAAAAATTCCCTTCAGAGTGTTTTTATTTTTGTCCTTGATTGGAAATCATCCATTTCTAGAAGGCATATTGCATATTTGGTGTATTGCGTATTTGGTTAGTGCAGTTTGTGTTTGGATAAGTTCTTGGAGGAGAAGTCCATTAGCTTCTATTAATCAAGTTGACTTAGGGAATGGCCTTTGCTACTACTGGCATCAGTAACATGGGACCTTCTTAGTGTTTGGGTACTTGTCAAGTTCTTGTGGCCTGGTTTGGCCTCTGTTGGAAACAGGATGCTGGGCTTGACGGACCCTTGGTCTGACCCAGTATGACAATTTCTTATGGTCTTATGTTCTCTGCAGCTGGGCAGTCAACCACTTGAGCACCTCTTCTGATGCCATCTTCCAGAAGGCCCCTTTCTAATTTTTCCCATTTTTTCCCTCTCTTTTCTCTTCCGGCCCCACATTCCTTCCATCCACCATGCCTCGGATCCTCCCACACGCATCTCTATGAACCTTTTACCCTAGGTATGCAGTGCCATATGCATCAGCTCGGGCTTCCTCGGTAGTCCGCTTACCTTCCACTGAGACAAAGAACTGGATCCCACTGCTGCCACCAAATTATGTCCCAAGATACCGGTCAGAGAGGATCCTAAGCTTCTACTGACAGCAGATCAGGCTTCCCCAGCCCTTCTTGCACCTGTCAGTCCAAACAACTATGCCACTATGGACTCCTCACCCCCCACCCCCCCTCCCCATGTCCAGCCCATGTCAGATTAGGTTCTGTTTCACAGTTCAAAAATGAAAACAATGCAAGTTCTAGAGTCCCTCAGTTCACTGGGGGAGACAAATTAACTTAGCCTTCCAGCAAGCAAACCACCCTGCTAGGCAGTAGCTCAACACGCCCCTTCTCCCCATCTGTAGCCTCTGCTGTCTGACTTTCCCCTGGACTCTTCCTGAGGTGCTCCAGACCAGGTTTTTCTCCCTAGACACACCATGAACTTCATCACAAAATCAAATTAATAATAATAATAATAATAATAATAATAATAATAAATACTAACTTGACCTATCAAAGATGGATTTGTGTTTGATGTACATATGTGTGATTCAACAAGTTAGCTTCCTGTTTTATGACCACTGTTGCATGTTTGCAGTCTCAAGGAAGAGAAAATTTGGTACAAGTCTTGCTCTGGAAGACTGGACTTTGAAAAAGTATCTTCCTAGTGGATCCTATTAGAGAGTATCAGAAGAGACAAGCAGCATTAGTGTCTTCTTTCTGTTCCAATATGCCATCTTCTTTTTGGTGGCTATGATTACCTACATTCTTCCAGGATATCCAGTAAGCCTAGAGAG
The DNA here is from genome assembly GCF_901001135.1 of Rhinatrema bivittatum. NCBI lineage: Eukaryota > Metazoa > Chordata > Amphibia > Gymnophiona > Rhinatrematidae > Rhinatrema > Rhinatrema bivittatum. The sequence continues at coordinate 115,994,300 of NC_042616.1, read as the reverse complement.
GGTAGTTTTCAAAACATTTCCATGGGTAAACAGCTGTTTAGATATGGGAAAAGTCTTGCTAAAAATTTCCCCTTACATGATAGTAAAAGTACTCCCATTTTTCAGGCACAGGTACTTGGGTCCATAAAGGGGCTCAGTCAGAGCATAAGGAGGTTGATAGAGGGCTTTCATTTTGAAAGCCCTGACGTGAACTTTCTATGGATCCACTGGACTCATTGTTCCCTTTTCCCCTGCTGACTGAAATTTTGAGGTCCCCCCTTTGAAAATGTGTTTGTATCTGAAGGACTGAAAACCCCATAATATAAAAATTGATCTATAGGGAATCATTTTAAAACTACCAGCATTAGTGCAAAGTCAAAGCGTAATTTTTACCAATAGACTTTACACTAATTTTTTTAAATAGCCCAGAAAAGCTACCAGCTGCATTAGCATATGCTAATTTGTGCAAGACGTTTTTCCAAGGAAAAATATGCTAATACTTTTGAAAATTTAAAATTATACAAATAAGTACAAGTCATCCCCCCCCCCCCCCAACTCTGATCATGGGAATGCCTCCCCCTACGGTGGGTAAAAGTACCTGCATAAAGGTGCTACATGCATAATTTTATGTGCACAGAAGGTGGTCAATTATATGTAAGCTCATTTCAGCAGGTAAAGCCATGGCTGTATTTTTTTTTGTTTCATTAGGCAAACTAAGTAGTTGCCTAGAGTGCCAAAATTTTGGAGGGTAGAAAAAACCTCCAGGTGCTACCTTCTCACTTTTAAGGCATGGTTCCTCAAGCGAGAAGGTAATGGAGGCTGCAAAAATGTGGGAGGTAGAGACAGAAAGGGGGTGGGGGGTTATGAAGATAGGGTGATGAACAGATGAGGATTGAGTAGAAAGAGAAAAAAAAGAGAGAGGTCAGGTAGAAGGAGGAGAGAGAGGATATTGGGCAGATGGGCACTGAAAAAATAGGTAAATGTGTGATGTTGCTTTGCTGAGCAGGGAGTGAAGGGGATGATGCTAGGGCTGGGCAAGAAAAGAGGAGAGATTTTGGACGGAGGGATAGAAAAAAGGGATGCTGGGCATGGTGAACAGGGGGCATAGGGTAGGGGAAGCAGGACTTAAGCAGAGAGTGAGAGGAGATTGGGAGGTGGATGCTGAGTGTGGTATGAAAGAGGGATGCTGTGCTAGAGCTGCTGCTGATAAGCAGGTGTGGAAGGGAGAAGGTGCAAGACCGAAGGTTCACTTAGCACAGCTAATACTCTTGCCCTGGACCTGGGTAAAGCACTGTCTTGTTTTAGCCACAGAAATGGTTTTGAAAATTACCCTCCCTATGTGCACACGAAACAACTGATTCCAATTAACTTCTTAGCATTTGAAGTATGATGTGAGTTTGAAGATGACTAGGTATCCTTTCAAGATATCTTTCTTTTCCTGTTCCCCTACCCTCCATCACTTTTAAGTGTATTTTGTTTAGTATCGATTTCTGAGTTCATATTACCCTTGAAGTGATACAGTGGATGTCTAAGCTTCCTAACAGTAAAAAGCAGTTATATGTTGCCAGGAAGGTAACTCTGTTTATTTCAAATGAGAAAATAAGATTTATGAATAGTAAAATGTTTACTAATGCGTTACTCTAATCAGAAAATGTAATAGTTTAATTAAAAGTTCCATTACAAAGGAAAGGGGTGATATGAACTTTTATCTTAGATTTACAGGATCTCTGAAAGGTTGTTTTTCAAATAGGATGTGACTATGTTTATTTGGCAGCTATTGAGAATTTTTCTGTTGAAACTTTTCAAAGTTTTGAAATTGGGTGAATCAGTTTCCGTATTTATTGGTACTCTACCCAAATAAATAAATAAAAAGAAAACACAGGGGGGGGGGCATGTTGCATAAAACTTCCAAGATATTTAGCAACAAGTGTGGCTTAATAGCTAAACCTTTGAAGGGATTAGATTCTGTATTATAGGAAAAAATTGCTCCAGAATTAACATGCATTCCAATTTTTCTAATTAAATTTTATGTCCTTCCAAAGTCTGAAACTAAGCTAGCAAGCTTAGAAGTTCAGGAACAGTATCATTAAATTTACTAATAAATAGAAGAATGTCATCCACACAAACTGAAAGATTTTGTTTATTTTTACAGCAATTTCCTCAATGATGCCCCTGAGTCTCAACCAGCAACAACCAGTGCAGGCAGTAGAGCAGAGAGGAGGCAGCCCTGATCAGCTCCATGCACTATGAATTAGGTCTGAAACTATTCCCGGAAATAGATGGAGAAAGACTATTATAAAGTATACCTACTCGTGATATAAGCCAAATATTGTATGAGATAGGGATGTGAATCGTGTCCTCGATCGTCTTAACGATCGATTTCGGCTGGGAGGGGGAGGGAATCGTATTGTTGCCGTTTGGGGGGGTAAAATATCGTGAAAAATCGTGAAAAATCGTGAAAAATCTAAAAATCTAAAAATCGCAAAACCGGCACATTAAAACCCCCTAAAACCCACCCCGACCCTTTAAATTAAATCCCCCACCCTCCCGAACCCCCCCCCAAATGACTTAAATAACCTGCGGGTCCAGCGGCGGTCCGGAACGGCAGCGGTCCGGAACGGGCTCCTGCTCCTCAATCTTGTTGTCTTCAGCCGGCGCCATTTTCCAAAATGGCGGCGAAAAATGGCGGCGGCCATAGACGAACACGATTGGACGGCAGGAGGTCCTTCCAGACCCCCGCTGGACTTTTGGCAAGTCTCGTGGGGGTCAGGAGGCCCCCCACAAGCTGGCCAAAAGTTCCTGGAGGTCCAGCGGGGGTCAGGGAGCGATTTCCCGCCGCGAATCGTTTTCGTACGGAAAATGGCGCCGGCAGGAGATTGACTGCAGGAGGTCGTTCAGCGAGGCGCCGGAACCCTCGCTGAACGACCTCCTGCAGTCGATCTCCTGCCGGCGCCATTTTCCGTACGAAAACGATTCGCGGCGGGAAATCGCTCCCTGACCCCCGCTGGACCTCCAGGAACTTTTGGCCAGCTTGTGGGGGGCCTCCTGACCCCCACGAGACTTGCCAAAAGTCCAGCGGGGGTCCGGAAGGACCTCCTGCCGTCCAATCGTGTTCGTCTATGGCCGCCGCCATTTTTCGCCGCCATTTTGGAAAATGGCGCCGGCTGAAGACAACAAGATTGAGGAGCAGGAGCCCGTTCCGGACCGCTGCCGTTCCGGACCGCCGCTGGACCCGCAGGTTATTTAACTCATTTGGGGGGGGTTCGGGAGGGTGGGGGATTTAATTTAAAGGGTCGGGGTGGGTTTTAGGGGGTTTTAGTGTGCCGGCTCACGATTCTAACGATTTATAACGATAAATCGTTAGAATCTCTATTGTATTGTGTTCCATAACGGTTTAAGACGATATTAAAATTATCGGACGATAATTTTAATCATCCTAAAACGATTCACATCCCTAGTATGAGATGTAATTAGAAACGCCCATTCAAAGTGATCAAATGCCTTACTAGCACCCAGTGAAATTATCAGACTAGGTATTTTATTCAGATTAGTTTTCTAAGTAAAGCTCTTCTTCCTTATACACATAAGAACATAAGGCTTGCTTTACAGGGTCAGACCAAGGGCCAATCAAGTCCAGTATCCTGTTTCCAAAGGTGACCAAGCCAAGTCACAAGTACCTGGCAGGATCCCAAGTGGTAGTTAGATTCCAAGCTGCATATCCCAAGAATAAGCAATGGATTTCTGAAACTCTTCTTTAGAAACAAAGAAACATAGAAATGACGGCAGAAGAAGAAGACCAAATGGCCCATCCAGTCTGCCCAGCAAGCTTTCGTACTTATTTTTCTCATATTTATTTGTTACTCTGACCACTGAGGACAGGGCCCTTATTAGTAACTTTTTGGTTCTAATTTCCTTCCACCCCCTCCATTAATGTAGAGAGCAGTGCTGGAGCTGCATCAAAGTGAAGTATCAAGCCTAACTGGTTAGGGGTAGTAACTAGAGATGTGAATCGTGTTCTCGATCGTCTTAACGATCGATTTCGGCTGGGAGGGGGAGGGAATCGTATTGTTGCCGTTTGGGTGTGTAAAGTATCGTGAAAATCGTTAAAATCATGAGCCGGCACACTAAAACCCCCTAAAACCCACCCCCGACCCTTTAAATTAAATCCCCCACCTCCCGAACCCCCCCCCCCAAATGCCTTAAATTACCTGGGGGTCCAGCGGCACACTAAAACACGGCACACTAAAACCCCCTAAAACCCACCTGACCCTTTAAATTAAATCCCCCACCCTCCCGACCCCCCCCCCCCCCAAATGCCTTAAATTACCTGGGGGTCCGTAGCGGCGGTCCGTAGCTTAAATTACCTCCGTAGCCTTACATTACCTCCGTAGCGGCGGTCCGTAGCTAAATCGGGGGAAGGGGGAGAGCAGGAAAACCGGCACACCAAATCGTGTAGTCTTCAGCCGGCGCCATTTTGCAAAATGGCCGCCGCAAAATGGCGGCGGCCATAGACCAAAACAATTCGACGCAGGAGGTCGTTCCGGACCCCCGCTGGACTTTTGGCAAGTCTTGTGGGGGTCAGGAGGCCCCCCCAAGCTGGCCAAAAGTTCCTGGGGGTCCAGCGGGGGTCCGGGAGCGATTTCCTGCTGCGAATCGTTTTCCGTACGGAAAATGGCGCCGGCAGGAGATCGACTGCAGGAGGTCATTCAGCGAGGGTTCCGGACCCCCGCTGAACGACCTCCTGCAGACGATCTCCTGCCGGCGCCATTTTCCGTACGGAAAACGATTCACGGCAGGAAATCACTCCCGGACCCCCGCTGGACCCCCAGGAACTTTTGGCAAGCTTGGGGGGGCCTCCTGACCCCCACAAGACTTGCCAAAAGTCCAGCGGGGGTCCGGAACGACCTCCTGCGTCGAATCGTTTTGGTCTATGGCCGCCGCCATTTTGCGGTGGCCATTTTGCAAAATGGCGCCGGCTGAAGACTACACGATTTGGTGTGCCGGTTTTCCTGCTCTCCCCCTTCCCCCGATTTAGCTACGGACCGCCGCTACGGAGGTAATGTAAGGCTACAGAGGTAATTTAAGCTACGGACCGCCGCTACGGACCCCCAGGTAATTTAAGGCATTTGGGGGGGGGTCGGGAGGGTGGGGGATTTAATTTAAAGGGTCGGGGTGGGTTTTAGGGGGTTTTAGTGTGCCGTGTTTTAGTGTGCCGCTGGACCCCCAGGTAATTTAAGGCATTTGGGGGAGGGGTTCGGGAGGGTGGGGGATTTAATTTAAAGGGTCGGGGGTGGGTTTTAGGGTGTTTTAGTGTGCCGGTTTTCCTGCCCTCCCCCTTCCCCCGATTTATGATTTTTTGACGATAAATCGGGGGAATTGGTATTGTATCGTGGCCCTAACGATTTTTGACGATTTAAAATATATCGGACGATATTTTAAATCGTCAAAAAACGATTCACATCCCTAGTAGTAACCGCCGCAATAAGCAAGGTACTCCCACGCTTATTTGTTTACTCAGCCCGTGCAATTTAGTCCTTGTTGGTTGTTGTCTGAATATAAATGGTTAACCTCATCATTACATTTCCATATCCCTTCAAGAATACCTAGATCCTCAGGTACAGGGATGTTACCAATTCCTTCCCCCAAGATTGATCATCTAAATAATGTGAGAGAAAGGGCTGTTTCCATTGCTGGGCCCCAACTGTGGAACACTTTACCACATGAATTAAGGATGGAAGCAGACATTAAAATATTTAAAAGGGACATTAAAACATAGCTATTCAAACAAGCCTTCCAAGAATTATTATCCTAATGATTTTAACCTACTGATTATATAACACTGTAAATATATAGTTGATTGTATTATCTCTGCTCTTACTATACTACTTCTCCAACTGTCTAAATTTATGATTATTTAGTTTACTATTTTATTTTTATTTATATTATGAAACTATGCATTTACTTCCTTTTCCTTTTGGAAATGCAAATAATTTTAAATGAATATTTGTTAACTAATGTAAACCAATTTAATATACTCATGGAACATCGGTATATAAAACTTAAATAAATAAAAAAAATAAATCCTATTTTCTTCATTTCCCCCTCCTGTTGAAGCAGTGAGCTGTGCTGTATATGTATTCAAAGTGAAATATCAGGCTTAATTGGTTCAGGGTAGTAACTGCTGCAACAAGCAAACTACTCCCACACTTATTTCTTTACCCAGACTATGCAATTTAGTCCTTGTTGGTAGTTGTCTGACTATAAATCCTCTTATCTTCATTGCCCCCCTGCCTTTGAAGCAGAGATCTACACTGGATATGCACTGAAAGTAAAGTATCTCTTAATAATTGTTAATGGGCTTTTCCTCCAGGAACTCGTCAATACCTTTTATAAATGCACTACACTAAAAGCTTTCACCACATCTTCTGGCAACAAATTCAAGAGCTTAATTATGCATTGAGTAAAAAAATATTTTCTTTTATTAGTTTCAAATATATTATCTAGTAACTTCATTGTATGTACCCTGGTCTTTGTACTTTTCAAAAAAGTAAACAACTGATTATTTTATAGACCTCTATCATAACTCCCCTCAGCCATCTCTTTTCCAAGCTGAAGAATTCTTACCTCTTTATCCTTTCTTCATAGGGGAATTGTTCCATCCTCTTTATCATCTTGGTTGCTCTTCTCTGTACCTTTTCTAATGCTGCTATATCTTTCTTGAGATCTGGTGACTGGAACTGAACACAATACTCAAGATGAAGTCATACCACGGAGCGATACAGAGACATTATGATATTCTCTGCTTTATTCTCCATTCATTTCCTAACAATTCCTAGCATTCTATTTGCTTTCTTGGCTGCTGCTGCACACTGAACAGACGATTTCAATGTGTCTTCAATGATGACACCTAGATCCTTTTCCTGAATGGTGACTCCTAATGTGGAACCTTGCATTTTGTAACTATAATTTGGGTTACTCTTCCGTAAGTGCATCACTTTGCACTTGTCAACATTCAATTTAATTTGCCATTTGCTTGCCCAGTCACCCAGTTTTGCAATGTTGTCTTGCAATTTGACAACTTTGAATAGTTTAGTGTCATTGGCAAATTTGATCACCTCACTTGTTATTCCCATTTTGAAGTCATTTATAATTATATTAAAAAGCATCAGTCTCAGAACAGATCCCTTAGGCACTCTACTATTCACCTTTTTCAAAGAGAAAATTTACCATTTAGCTCTACTCTCCGTTTTCTTTTAACCAGTTGGCAATCCACAAAAGAACACTGCCACCTATCCCATGATTTTCTAATTTCCTCAGAAGTCTTTCATGAGAGACTTTGTCAAATGCTTTCTGAAATCCAGATATACTATATCAACTGGCTCACCTTTATCCAAATGTTTATATATGCCTTTAAAAAAAAAATAGCAAATTTGTGAGGCAAGACTTCCCTTGGCTAAATCCTATTAAACTATGCTGTTTATCTATCTGTTCAGCAATTTTGATCTTTAAGATAGTTTCTATTATTTTGCCTGGCACAGATGTCAGACATACTGGTATGTAATTTTTTGGATCAACCCTTTAACACAAAACAAAATTAGTGTTACATTGGCATCCTTCCAGTCTTCAGGTACAATAGATGTTAAGAACATAAGAAATTGCCATATTGGGTCAGACCAAGGATCCATCAAGCCCAGCATTCTGTTTCCAAAAGTGGCCAATCCAGACTACAAGTACCTGGCAAGTACCCAAACACTAAGTAGATCCTATGCTACTGATGTCAGTAATAGCAGTGGCTATTCTCTAAGACAACTTGAATAGTAGCAGTTAATGATGCTATTGATAGTTTAAAAAATTCCAGTAGCAGATCTGCAATTTAATTTCTTAGTTCTTTCCACACTCCATCTAGTCCAGGTGATTTGCTACTCTTTAGTTTGTCAATTTGCCCTACTACGTCTTCTAGCTTTAATGAGATTTGTTTCAGTTCCTCTGAATTATCATCATTGAATATCATTTCTGGTATGGGTACATCTCCTCAATCATACTCAGTGAATACTGAAGCAGAGAATTCATTTAGTCTCTCTCTGATGGCTTTGTCATCCCTAAGTACTCCTTTTAACCCTTGATCATCTAATGGTACAACTGCTCCTTCACAGGCTTTGTATCTCAACTATACCTGAAATAGTTTTCATTATAAGTCTTTGCTTCCACAGCAAGCTTCTTTGGCTTCCTTATCAATGCTTTGCATCTAACTTGCAGGTATTTCCTGTTTTCTTCATTCGGATCCCTTTTCCATTTCTTGAAAGGTGTTCTTTTAGATATTACAGCCTCTCTCACCTCACCTTTCAACCATGCTGTAGTCTTTTAGCTTTTGTTCTACGTTTTCTAATGTGTGGAGTACATCTGTTCTGGGCTTTCAAGATGGTATTTTTAAACAACATCCATGTCTGAGCTAAACTCTTAACTTAAGGCTAGTATTGATTTGCAAATGTTAGAATTTTGTGTGTTTAGAAATAGGACTTTGGGTTAATTTTGAGAGCTTGTTTAAGTAAGTATTTGTTTGTCATTGTTAAGAATTGTGAGAGTTTAGAGATAATAGACTTTGAGAAAATTTAACTTAGTACTTGTTTGCCAATGTTAAGATTTGTGAGCATTTAAGGATAAAAGAATTAGAGTTAATTTTGTGAGATAGTATAAGTTAGAATTTGTAAGAATTAGAATTGTGAGTTTGCAAAAGTCACTTTCATGAATGAAAAGATGAGAATACTTGTTCCTGGGAAACTAGTTACTAGTTTGATTCCCACGCACCACAGGCTCCTTTTCTGTTAAATTGATAACTGTTGTGCCCGTCGGTCGCAGATGGCTGAGGCCTTTGCTGCTCACCTCTCTTTTCCCTGCAACAGCAATTCTCAAGTCCATGGCGGACTAAGCCTGCAAATGCTGCTGCCTCCCTTGGCGTCCCCGGGATGGTGTGGGCGATCCATCTTGAGTCTGGGATTACTTAGGGAATGTGCGTGCATGCCAGGCCCTCTCTTATCCATGTTATGGCGGGAACCTCGGGGGTCTCCCCTCCACATGACATCACCCACCAGAAGTATTTAATCCAGCTAAACTATGCTTCCTACGAGTTAGCAAAGACTTCATTCCTGCAATTCCACTCCATTCGGAGACGCTTCGTTTCACTACTTGAACTGCTTCATGAACTTAGAATGCCTTAGGTACCCACTCCTCGGGGGCCTTGTTACGTTCTGCCTATCTTCTCCTTGGAGGGCCTTCCTGACTGCCAGTTCAGCCTTGTGATTACTATCTTCGCATCCACCATCTTGCTGACAGAACCGCAGGTGTACCCCGTACCTCGGGCCACTACCATGCTCATCCCAGCTACCTATCTATACTCCCGAGTAAGTACCATCATCTGCTTCGCTCTGCTGACCTTCTGATCCTCTCTGAACTACTACTCACTGATCCTTGGCATACCCCATGCTGCGGGCCACTACCAGATCTATTCTAAAGGATATCATCTCGAGAGGAGTTCACTGGCATACCCCGCTCTGCGGACCACTACTAAGATGTGTGAGTTAGAAATAATGCACTACTATTATAACTTTTTTTTATTTGATTATGTGTAAAAAGGAAAAATTGTATGTTAACATGACCTTTCACTGACAATGTATATTTGTTGTCTAAAATATGTAAAAAAGTGCATAAATAGTTACATAAAAAAAACAAAAAAAGAAATAATGCACTGAAGGAAGAGGTAGATATAATTGGTATCTCAGATACCTGGTAGAAGGAGTATAACCACAATGAAATATTGTGATACTAGGGTACAAATTATATCATAGTGATAGGATGGATCAAATCAGTGAAGAGGTGACTCTATATGTAAGAGTCGGCATGGAATCATACAGGATAAAAATTGTGCAGCAAGCAAAATGCACTGTAGAATATTTATGGACAAAAATTCCATGTGAAAAGGGGAATAGAATAGTAGTGGGGGTATTTTACCATCCACCTGGCCAGAATGAACAGACAAACAAGGAAATGCTAAAAGAAATCAGGGAAGCTACCTAAGGGGGTCATTTTCTATTGCTTATTGCATGTGATAAGCGACTATTGCACGCGAAAAGTCCCTTTTCACGTGCGATAGCTTGCCGGGGGCAGAGTCAGGGCGGCGAGGGGAGGAGTCGGGGTGGCGAGGAGGCGGATGCTGCGATGTTGCCTGTAGCACGCCCAATAGCATCACCTTTCACGATGGCACTATTGGGTGAGAAAGCCGGAAGCGATAACACTGCGGTGGTGTGATAGCTCCTGGCTTTTGCAGACCTGCCCCCCCCCACTTTGCTCCCCATCCCCTGTTTTCACTAGATTCACCATTCGCATTAGAATGATGAATCTAGGCCTAAATTAGCAATATACTAATAATAAGTGATTACAATTACCCCAGTATTGACTGGGTAAATGTCATATTGTTAGGAAGTAAGGAAGTAAATTTTCTAGATTAAATAAATAACTGCTTCATACAGCAAGAATGGAAGCTATTTTAGACCTACTCCTTTGGGGAATGGATGATTTATTTATTATTTTTATATACCAACATTTGATATGAGATATCCTATCAGTTTACATTCAGGTACTGTAGGTATTTCTCTATCCCCAAAGGACTTATAATCTAAGCTTTTGTACCTGAGGCAATGGATGGTAAAGTGACTTGTGCAAAGTCACAACAAGTGACAGCAGGACTTGAATGCTGGTCTCCTGGTTTATAGCCCACTGCTCTAACCACTAGGCTATTCCTCCTCCCCTAATTTGGGACAAGAGGTAACTGTGTTGGTATAAGAGGTAACTGTGTTGTGGTCACTTGGCAACAGTGATCATAACATGTTAATTTGACTTGATAACATAAGGGAGAGCACTAAGGAAATGTTTTGTGATAGAATTTAACTCTTCAAAATGAGACTATTATTAAATGAGAAAAATGGTTGGAAAAAATTGAAAGAAGCAAATGCCAAGGACAAGAGTTTACATCAGGTATGGATGTTGTTTAAAATACCAACTTGGAAGCCCAGATCATATGTATTCCATCAACAAAAAAGGTGGATAGAAGTCAAATGACTGCTAGCATGGTTAAAAGATGAGGTGAGATAGGCTATTCTAGCCAAAAGAACATCTTTCAAAAAAATGGAGAAGGGATCCAAATGAAGAAAACAGGAAAGAGCATAGATACTGGTAAGTTAGAAGCAAAGCTTTGAAAAGAAAAGCAAAGACTGAATTTGAAAAAAAGCTTGCTGTGGAAGCAAAAACTCATAATAACTTTTTAAGACATATTCAAAGGGACACTAAAGGAGGACAAGGCTAATAGCAGAGAGATTAAATGAATTCTTTACTTCAATCTTTAGAAACTAAGATGTAAGGTAGATACCCATGTCAGAAGTGATTTTTAAAGGTGATGATTCAAAGGAAATGAATCAAATCTCTGTGTACCTGGAAGATGTAATAGGGCAAATTGACAAACTAAAGAGTATTGCATCACTTGGACCAGGTGTGTTGAAAATACTGAAAAAATGAAATTGTATACCTATCATTAAAATCAGCTGTGGTATGATGTCAGTGCTGTAAAAATAGTTGAAGCTATTATAAGGAATAACATTACTGAACAAATAGTCAAAGTTTAATGGGATAACTCCAACATGGATTTAGTGAAGGAAAGTCTTGCCTCACCAATTGGCTACATTTATTTGAAGGCATGAATAAACTTGGAGATAAAGGTGAGCCAGTTCATATAGTGTAACTTGATTTTCAGAAAGCGTTTGACAAAGTATATCAGCCAGCGCACGCAAGTTGCTTCTGCTCCAATGGAGCAGTAAGCAATAAAACAAAAAAAAAAAGAAAGGTAGGCAAAAGGGTTTAGGGGTGGGAAGGAGAGGAGGGAGGGAGTATGGGTAGGGGGGTAGGGAGGGAACCCCTGTGCACGCTGCCCGCACATGTGCATGCAAATTATAAAATCTGGCATGCAAGTGCATGTGGCCATAGGATTTTATAACCTGCACACACCAGCACACGCATGCTATAAAATTGGCGTGTCCATGGGTGCCCACCAAGAAGCATACACACATAGTCGTGTGTGTACACCTTTTAAAATCTACCCCAAAATTATTCAAGATGCTAAATCATAAGAGGATTGTGAGAAATTGCAAAAGGACCTTGTAAATCTGGGAAACTGGGCATCCAAATGACAGATGACATTTAATGTGGACAAGTGCAAAGTGATAGCATGTCAAATTATAGCTAAACGATACAAGGCTCCACATTGGGAGTCATTCCTTAGGTCAAGGATTTAGACCTCATTGTGGATAATATGTTGAAATCCTCTGCTCAGTGTACAGTGGCAGAAAAGAAAACAAATATGTGAGTAATTAATAGGAAAAGAATGGACAATAAAATAGAGAATATCATAATGCCTCTTGGTCGCTCCATGGTGAGACCACATCTTGAGTATTATATGCAGTTCTGGTCACTGCATCTAAGAAAAGAAATAGCAGAACTAGAAAAGATGCAGAGAAGGGCAACCAAAATGATAAATGGGATAGAATGATTCCTCCATGAGGAAAGGTTAACAAGATGTCTTCAGCTTGGAGAAGAGATGGCTGAGGGGAGATTTAATAGATGTCTATAAAATAATGAATGCAAATCAATTTTTTATTCTTTCAGAAAATACAAAGACTAGGGGATATGCAATGAAGTTACTAGGTAATACATTTAAGACAAAGACGAAACATTATTTTTTCTCAATGTATAATTTAAAAACTTTGAAATTTGTTGCTGGAGAATGTGATAAATGATGCAACAGTCAAAAAAGCAAACAGAATGTTAGGAATTATTAGGAAGGGAATTGTGAATAAAACGGAAAATGTCATAATGTCTCTGTATCGCTCCATAATGATATTGCACCTTGAATACTGTGTACAATTCTGGTCCTCACATCTCAAAAAAGATATAGGTGCGAAAGAGAAGGTACAGAGAAGGGCAACCAAAATGATAAAGTGGATGGAACAGCTCCCCTATGAAGAAAGACTAAGGAGGTTAGGACTGTTCAGCTTGGAGAAGAGACGGCTGAGGGGGCATAAGATAGAGGTGTTTAAAATGATGAGAGGTCTAGAACGGGTAAATGTGAATCTGTTATTTTCTCTTTCAGTTAATAGAAAGATTAGGGGCACTCCATGAAGTTAGTATGTAACACATTTAAAACTACAGTACCTACAGTACCTGAATATAATGTGCTTTGAAGCGCTGAAAAAAGTGCAAAAAGCGGAATATAAACCTAAATAAATAAATAATCGGAGATAATTCTTTTTCACTCAGTGCACAATTAAACTCTGGAATTTGTTGTCAGGGGATGTGGTTAGTGCAGTTAGTGTAGCTGAGTTTAAAAAATGGTTTGATAAGTTCTTGGAAGAGAAGTCCTGGTATTAATCAAGTTAACTTAGAAAATAGCCACTGCTATTACTAGCATCAGTAGCGTGGGATAGACTTAGTTTTTGGGTACTTGCCAAGTACTTATAGCCTGGATTGGCCACTGTTGGAGACAGGATGCTGGGCTTGATGGACCCTTGGTCTGACCCAGTATGGCATGTTCTTAAGTACTTATGTTCTTATAAGTTCCTCAAAGACAAGCCCATTAAATCATTATTAAGGTGGGCTTTAGGAAATCCACTGCTTTTCTGTGGGAAATGTAGCATGGAATCTATTAGCCCTTTAGGATCCTGTCAGGTATTTATGACCTTGATTGGCCACTGTTGGAAACAGGATACTGGGTAAGGATGTGCATCAGGTGCCCAATCGTTTGTGCTTTGTTGTGTCCGACGCTCTCTCTCTTCCCTCCTTACCTCTCTGGTGCCTCCCTCTCTGTCCGTGGGAAGACTGGCTGCCGCGGCGTTCTCGTGCATTGTATTTTGCCCTTTTCTACCCATGTGTACACCATTACCTCTATTCTTAAACGTCACTGGTCTATGCTCTCTTTACATGAAATCTTCAACCATCCCTTACGGTTTTCCTTTTGCCGGGGAAAAAATTTGAGAAATATGCTTGTTCATTCCCATTTTCAATCTACCTCCACCTATGATTCAGGTAACTTTTTTGGCCACCAATCCTGCGGCCAATGCTCAGTATGTCCTTTTACTTTCTCCACTACTATTTTTGAACATCCTTCCACGCACAAAAAATTTCCTTTAAGATTTTCAACTACCTGTCAGTCACGAGGAGTAATCTATGTGATTTTGTGCCCCTGCCCGAAACTATATGTAGGAAAAACCATGAGACAGATACGCACACGTATCATTGAACACCGATCCAATATTCGTACTGGTCGTGAAACTGCTCCTGTAGTCTCCCATTGGCAAACAGCTGGACACACTGAGGATGACCTAAGATTCCTTGTGATCGATACGCTTCATCCGCCTAGTCGGGGTGGTAATTTCTCCGAAATGCTTACCCGAAGAGAACAGAAGTGGATTTTTACACTTAATAGCCTGCATCCAGCAGGATTAAATAATGAGATTGAATGGCAGTATTTTTTATAATCAGCTAAATGTATCTATATTCTTTTGATTCCTTCATTGTTCTCCTCGATAAATGTAGTGGTGTCCCATTTTGATTGGCTAAGCTCTTTTGCGTTCTGATTGGTGGTTCAAATCGCGCCAAAATTCCCCTTTTAAACGCAGTGTTTAGTCTGGCCGCCCGCCCTCCTCGCTGCTTGAGCTGTATGAATTCCACAGCTGTCTTGAAGGTATGTGTCTCGGCACCAATAGATACATTTTGTACCCTTAGTTTGGTCCTCTCTTACACATTTATGTATTATTGTTCTTTTTCCCTTTTAGCTTTTATTGTAATTACAGACTGTCCCTCCCGACGCAGCCTACGGGCGAAACACGGGGTCCGTGTCGGGGGACCCTGAAACAGTCATTCGATTGTGCATGTTTTTGAAAGTTGGAGTGGCGACTTTGAACATTTAAAATAAATAATTTTGATGAAGATTAAAATTGGACCTTCATTGTTCTTTGCACTCCTTTGTGGACGATATATTGATTGTGGAGTGCAACCAGCTCCTTCTCTTATATTTGGATATCTCCGGTGTTTACTGGGGCTTGTATGAATGGGTACTTCAGCTGACGACCATACATTCAGCTATTCCGAAGAGGCCTTTCAGGCCGTTTTGACTGACACTCCGTTCTTCTCGGAAGTAGCCGCACCGGCTCCCAGTGTCTCCTGGACTGACGTAATAAATCTGCAGAAGCGATTAACCCGTGCCGAGTTGCACGGTCTGACACTTATCGAATACTGTAGAGTTAAACGCATTCCAAGAGGACTGCGAGTTCAAAAAGCACCGCGGCTCCACACTGAAAATAAAGACTTCTTAACAAGATGGACACAGATCTTGAACAAGTGCTCGTTCGATCTGATGGTACTCATTATTGAGACCACCAAACCATTGTTAATATCTTTACGTGAAGAGTTGAACGAGCACCTGGACAGTATAAAGAACTCAACACCTGTGGATGCTTTTGAGCAACAGTTAATTGAGTTTAATAAGAATTTGGAAAAATTTAGAAACGAATTGAAAGTAGCAAAATTTAAAAAGTTTCAACGTGACGAAACTGATTATTCGAAAGGATACGTCTATTCATGGACCAACACACCACGAAGAAAAGTGACTTTTGCAAATTCTTCCTCCGACGATTCTTCGGGCGAAGATGCAGCAATTCCATTACATCGAGAAGACGCAGCCTCTATGTTCCCTCCAGCCATGCTGCCACATCAATCTGCAGTTTCATCTTTTTTCTCACAACCCTTACTGCAACAGCCACAACCACAGCCGGTGTCCACAATTGCACAGGCTTTTTTAGACCCTCAGCCATCCGGGAAACCATCCCGGAACCCCAGATATCGGGGTCGAGCACAAGCCTCACAGAACTCACGTATCACTCGCAACACGCGACAACAACCTGTTCCGGACCCCTGGCTGTAACATCACCATCTTCAGTACCAGTGTTCAATTTATCATGTCATTCATTATCTCAATATGAACTATCTGTTTTGGAGAAAGGACTTTCTTTTGTTCCCACTATTCCATTTAATGCATTTAATTTACAAGTTTTTCTGTTTCGATTTTTTCGCATGCTACGTATAAAACAATTTTTTGCTAATTCCCCATCAGCGGGGGATATGTCAATAATAAAAAGAAAGTCGAGATGGCTTCCTCCGGGACCAATTGACCCTGTATTAATTACATTTGAAAAATTGGTACAGAATGATATTCAAAAGTTGCCACTTAAACCGAAAGTGAAGCATTTTAACATGTCTAAAAATGAAAAATTAGCAATTACATCTTTGTCCTCCGACCCTAATATTATTGTGAAACCAGCTGATAAGGGTGGGGGAATAGTGGTGTTGAACACTATCGATTACAAGGATGAAATTCTTCGCCAATTATCTGACACCAATTTTTATATTCCACTAACCGTTGATCCCACTCAGGAATTAAGGGAATTGATTAAAAATATTGTTCAGGACGCATTAGATTCACATCAGCTTACTTCTCGTGAGGCCAATTTTTTGCAAACAGATCATCCTATCACTCCAACTTTTTATATTCTCCCAAAAATCCACAAATCCCTTGTGAACCCTCCTGGACGGCCCATAGTCGCGGGCATAGGATCTATTCTGGAACCTCTATCACAATTTATAGATGTCTTTTTGAAACCTCAAGTTCCTCATAGTCGTTCCTATGTCCGTGACTCTAATCACTTCATTACAATCATTGAGAATCTTCCTCCATTTTCAGACACATGTTATCTGGTAAGTTTGGATATAGTTTCCCTATATTCCAATACTCCCCAGAATGAGGCACTGTTATTGGTAGAACATATCTTGAGCTCTCGCCCTCCACATCGCATCTCCACTCAATTTCTAATTTCTATAGCACGTCTGGCTCTTACTAGGAATTTTTTTCAATTTCAGGATATCTTATATCAGCAGGTTAAAGGGACAGCCATGGGGGCGACTATGGCCCCCAGTCTGGCATGTCTATACGTCAGTAAGTTTGAGGAAGAAGTTATTTACACCTCTTCACATTTCCAATTCATTAAAGCATGGTACCGTTACATAGATGACATTTTTCTGATTTGGACAGGTACAAATATGCAATTTTACTATTTTTTGGATTGGCTTAATCAAAGTAATCCCCACTTAAAATTCAACCACTGCATCAATTCCACGACCATTTCATTTCTAGATATACAAATTCAATTTAAGGAAGGTTCATTCAGCACATCTATCTATCGTAAGAGCACGGACCGTAACACTCTGTTACGTTTTGACAGCCATCACCCTACCCCCTTAAAAATGAACATTCCAGCCGGGCAGTTACTCCGGCTTCGATGCCTCTGTTCATCAAAAAATGACTTTATCACACAAGCTAAGCAGATGATGCTCCGGTTTGAGGAGAGGGGGTACCCTCACCGGGTCCTCTGGAAAGCTTTTAAGAGATCATTATATGTTAACCGTGATCTGCTTTTTCTTTCACAATCCACAACAGAGGATTCGTGCATTAATTGTATTTTGCCCTTTTCTACCCATGTGTACACCATTACCTCTATTCTTAAACGTCACTGGTCTATGCTCTCTTTACATGAAATCTTCAACCATCCCTTACGGTTTTCCTTTTGCCGGGGAAAAAATTTGAGAAATATGCTTGTTCATTCCCATTTTCAATCTACCTCCACCTATGATTCAGGTAACTTTTTTGGCCACCAATCCTGCGGCCAATGCTCAGTATGTCCTTTTACTTTCTCCACTACTATTTTTGAACATCCTTCCACGCACAAAAAATTTCCTTTAAGATTTTCAACTACCTGTCAGTCACGAGGAGTAATCTATGTGATTTTGTGCCCCTGCCCGAAACTATATGTAGGAAAAACCACGAGACAGATACGCACACGTATCATTGAACACCGATCCAATATTCGTACTGGTCGTGAAACTGCTCCTGTAGTCTCCCATTGGCAAACAGCTGGACACACTGAGGATGACCTAAGATTCCTTGTGATCGATACGCTTCATCCGCCTAGTCGGGGTGGTAATTTCTCCGAAATGCTTACCCGAAGAGAACAGAAGTGGATTTTTACACTTAATAGCCTGCATCCAGCAGGATTAAATAATGAGATTGAATGGCAGTATTTTTTATAATCAGCTAAATGTATCTATATTCTTTTGATTCCTTCATTGTTCTCCTCGATAAATGTAGTGGTGTCCCATTTTGATTGGCTAAGCTCTTTTGCGTTCTGATTGGTGGTTCAAATCGCGCCAAAATTCCCCTTTTAAACGCAGTGTTTAGTCTGGCCGCCCGCCCTCCTCGCTGCTTGAGCTGTATGAATTCCACAGCTGTCTTGAAGGTATGTGTCTCGGCACCAATAGATACATTTTGTACCCTTAGTTTGGTCCTCTCTTACACATTTATGTATTATTGTTCTTTTTCCCTTTTAGCTTTTATTATAATTACAGACTGTCCCTCCCGACGCAGCCTACGGGCGAAACACGGGGTCCGTGTCGGGGGACCCTGAAACAGTCATTCGATTGTGCATGTTTTTGAAAGTTGGAGTGGCGACTTTGAACATTTAAAATAAATAATTTTGATGAAGATTAAAATTGGACCTTCATTGTTCTTTGCACTCCTTTGTGGACGATATATTGATTGTGGAGTGCAACCAGCTCCTTCTCTTATATTTGGATATCTTAGGCTATACTGTGACATCTCCTCCGCTCTCTCTCCCAGCCTCTTTGACTTATGGACCAATCACGGTTCAGACTCCTGCCCTAGTGGACTCAGGGACAGGAGGCAACTTCATTCTCAAACATCTAGTGGAAAATGTGAGGAGTCCTCTCAACAAGCTGAAAGATCCACTACAGTGTCATCTTTTGAAGTGGGTGTTGGACGTTCCCCAACTTCACCACTTCCACTGAAGATCTCAGTGACGACCCCAGCAGCTCATCCATCGCTGCTGATAACAACTCTTACTCAGTGAATTTTTCCAAGACTCAAGATCCACCTGTCATCAATGCAGAAGACGACTTGGAATACAAAGTTGAAGAAGTCCTGGATGTTCGTAAGAAAGGGAAGACATTTGAATACCTTCTAAAATGGGAAGGTTTCGGCCCCGAAGAAAACTCTTGGGAGCCTCAGACCAATATCTTGGACAAAGAGATGCTTCGTTAGTTCCATATCGCGCATCCTTCAAAACCTAAGCCTGGTACCCGAAGAGGAAGTCACCCTTTGAAGGGGGGTACTGTTGTGTCCATTGGTATCTGACGCCCTCTCTCCACCCTCCTTACCTCTCTGGTGCCTCCCTCTCCGTCTGTGGGAAGACTGGCTGCTGTGGCGTTCTCCTGCCACTTGTCCTCGGGCGTTCCCGGACCGGCTCGACGCTGCAACTGCCATGTTTCCTGGAGGCCTAGGGGCACGCGCAGGGCGCGGCCCCAAATGATGTACTGGCATTGGCATGAACCTCGGGGGCGTCCCCCGAAGATGACATCACCCATGACGGATATTTAAGGTCTTGGAATTTGCTAACACATCGAGTTAGCAAGGGTTTCACTACCTAACCTACTCTGCCTCCTCAGACTTACCAGAGGTACCCGCTCCTCGGGTGCCTTGCTCTCTCCTTGTTTTTTCCAGGGGACAGTCTGGTACCGGTACTCGCTCCTCGAGGGCCCTGATCCGAGACTTGCTTTGTATACTCCTTTGCCTGGAAGTCTTCACTACCAACTATATCAGCTACATCAGTGAGTTACCATCATTCTCCCTGAGCTGTCCCTGGAACCAGGTACTCGCTTCTCGAGGGCCTATACTTTCCAGCTCCTGGGCTTCATTGGGACATTGTGTGAATGTTACCATCTGCATACCCTGCCTACTCACTATATCTCAGTCTCTCTTCAGCTCAGCCTCCAGGGATCACTGTTCCAGTATCTGAGGAACTACAGCCCTGCCGGGCTTACCAGCTGACTACTGTCATCTCTGGTGGCTCAGTATACTGTCTAATAAAAGAACTAGTGTGTGTTTGTCTCCTAACTCTGAGCCTGACCGGTGGTCCCTCTCAGGATCATTCCCCAGGGGTGTGATCATCAGCCACTGGTCCAAGGATCCACCCTCAACTCTCATATATAACTACAGATCCCGAACAGATTGCTAACTACTATCTGATTGCTCCTCCCATCAGGTATCAGATCAATAAAGAATAACAGATTGTTAACTCCAGCAACTCAATTCTGAACACGCTTTCAGGTTTGTGTGGCCAAGGGAAAATCTTGTTTTCCCGTGGATCGGCATTTTTTTTTTTTTAGTAAAAAATCATTTTTTGGCTTAGCAAGCACTAACAAAAAATAAGAAAAAGTAACAAAAATAAACATTTTTGTTAGTGCGCGCTAATGGGAGTTAGCGTGCACTAACCCAAAAAACGATTTTCACGAAAATTTTGGGGAAAAAGTGTTCATTTCATATTTTACCTGATACCCAGGTAGAGAGTCCGTCAAGCTAGGTTGAGAGAACATTGCAAAAATCTCATCTTTGGGTGAGTTTCCTCACTCCGAGGTTCATCAAATCTTGACAAGAGATCACTGCTCTGTTCGTTCGTCTCACATTGAATGTCAAAGTGGCCCCTAACCCCTACACTAATACCTAAACCTCACCTCGAGTTACTAGATGGTCCTCCCATAGAGAAATAAATACAAATCTAGGGTAATGGTATCATGGCTAGGTTTTCTCTCTCTCTCTCTCTCCCTCTCTCTCTCTCTTCCTTCCTTCCTTATGGCATGGATTGGCCACTGTTGGAGACAGGATGCTGGGCTTGATGGACCCAGTATGTCATATTCTCTCCCCCCCCCCCCTTGGTTATATGTAGGAAATACCACATTCTGGTACTTATCTCAAAGTGTGAAAAAGTTATCGCAACTTGCAGTAACTTAGCCCTTCACATAGGGATTATTGCAATAAACTCCCTATTACCATAAGGCACACCCCTTTTCCCATCACATGCAATATTTACCACATTTTGATAAATCCAGGCCTTAATAAGCTAGATAAAAGTATTGAAAACTGATTGGGCTAACAGGATTAATTTAGACTCCTAAGTTTCACCAGGCAACTAACTTTACACAGCCAAATTCTGAGTGGGTACAGGGGTGGGATTAGGTCAAGGGGAGAAATTTAGATGGCTAGTTCTGAAAATTAATTAACCTCCTGGTTGGATAAATCTACACACTGAAATAGCAGGCCTAAATCTGACTGTCCAGTTCACTAATGCTTCTGGGCAGACTGATTCTCTTTCCATGACCCTGACACCAACTTCCAATATCTAAAAAATTTATATTGCTGGCCTGATCTTCACACCACTTTTTTCCAAATTCTGATATCTATAATATTACTCTACTAACCCAATCTCCCTTCCTGCATCTATCCCCCCCACACACAATGTCCTGATTTAGAAAAAGTGGTGAGTGACACTGACCCATCTCTCTAACCCTTCCCTTAAGTTCTTATCATTATATACATAGACCCCTCTATGACACACTCTCCCCTCCATCCTCCCTTCTATTCTGTCAAAAGTGCCTATGTTGTAAAAAGTGACATATTGCAAATTGTGTAAATAATGACTCTGTTAAACCTTATATTTTACAATCCTTGACTGTCTTTCTGTAATTTGTTGAAAAGTTTGCCTTCCTTTTCTCCAACAGTTCATTGTTACACTGTAAAGCGCTTGTTGCTGAGTTATGTTTTATGTGAATGGATGAGATGTTCCCAACGTTCATCGGTATATAAAAACCTCTAAATAAATAAAATAAATAAATATATCCTTCCTGCTCTATCCTAGTTTTCTAATACTTCCAGTAGTGAAACAAGTCTACAGATATATAACTCTGGGCCAACCACAGACTCCACTTCCCAGCTGGCCTGCTCTTAACCCCATATGCCATCTCCTCCTGGCTGCTTCTGCTCCTTCTAGATGCACAGGTGCAATGCGTGCTGAATTATCTAGGCCCCATGGTTGGAACCAAAGGTTGGCACCAGCTGATGACATCAGAGTGGGCTGGGAATTTAAACCCCAGCCACACTCCTTGCCAGCACCTCAGCAACAGGTCCTCCTACTTTTCACAGTGGATGTTGCTAGTGTTCCTGCCTTGTGCCTTTTCCTGCCTTGTCCAGTTCCTGCTTCTGCCCTTGCTCCAGATCCTGCCCTTGTCCAGGTCATACTCCAGGCCTGTTTTGTTACAGCTCTGACCTTACCTTGCCCTCAGTCACTGCCACCCTTTTCTCTGTTCCCTCCTCATTTTCCTTCCTTACCTCCGCTTCCTGTCTTCCTCTTGTTTCCCTGCTCTTTGGACTGATTCCTGGTGTTTGACGTATCACTTGTTTTTGGTTTCATCTCTTCACTGCCTGCCCTGACTTCAGCCTGGAAATCTATTTTCATTTGTACTCTGCTTACCTCAACCCATGCCTGGTAACCGCTTCTTGCCACTATGCTGCCTGCCTTGACTTCTGTCCGAATAACAACTTTGCTGCTATGCTGCCTGCCTTGACCCTTGGCCTGCCACTGGACTTCCTTCACTCATTGAGACTTCAACTAAGTCCTGCTGGACCCTGAATCCAGGAGTTCAACCTGCAGGGAATGGATTGGTAAAAGTGAAGCATAGACCCAGCCCCTGGCCTAGTCTGAGGCCCAGTTGTTGGGACCAAGCCTCTGGATCAGGCCCCAGCATCAAGTCTGGGTCTGGGCTGATGTCCCAGCATTGCAACCTGACCTCTGACCCTGGCCCCTGCATCAGGACTGTGCATGGCCCTGGGCCATAATGCGTGATCCCCAACAGAGCAGGTAAGTTTGGACAATTTTTGGGCTCTCAGCAGAGGCCCCGCATCATGCCTGGGCTTCAGCCAAGACCCCTATGACATGCTCAGGTCCAGGCCACAGTTCCAGCCTTGGGCCTTGGCCTTTTCCCTAGGTGAGGCCCTGGATCTTATGCCTCTGCCTAGGCCTGATGAATCATTTTTCAAAATGAAAGCCCTCCATGTACTTTACCTCTACCAATCTTGCCCCTAACCACCACCTTTTATTTGCCACAGTGAGGATAGGAAATAATTTTACATGGATAAAAACATTAAAAATTGCTTTGCCCATAAATTAATTATAGACCTGTTGAATCATAAATATCGACTATGGGGTATATTTACTATGCTGCATTAGGTGCTAACAAAATGATAAATGCCTTATTGCAACAATAACATGAATTAGTTAAAATACTGTTTGTTATTTCACCCCAAATAATATCAAAATGATAATTAGCTGCTTTACATGCAAACTATTTGCAAATGCATGCAAAATAGCTCATTACTAAACACTTTTATGGTAATAAAAGGTGATAAGGTTAAAAAATATGTTGTTTACATCAATATTTTACCTGTTAGTTGATGAGGTGACTCCTTCTCCTTGGGATACCCTTCTGGCATAGCATGGTGCTGGTCAGGCAAGGGTGGACACAGCTATAGAGTAAAGCTGTAGAAAGAGGGATTTGATAGCTCAATGGGCGAGAACATAAGAATATGCCATACTGGGTCAGACCAAGGGTCCATCAAGCCCAGCATCCTGTTTCCAACAGTGGCCAATCCAGGCCATAAGAACCTGGCAAGTACCCAAAAACAAAGTCTATTCCATGTTATGTTGCTAATAGGTGAACTTAATAGCAGGTAATGGACTTCTCGTCCAAGAACTTATCCAATCCTTTTTTAAACACAGCTATACTAACTGCACTAACTACATCCTCTGGCAACAAATTCCAGAGTTTAATTGTGTGTTGAGTAAAAAAGAACTTTCTCCGATTAGTTTTAAATGTGCCCCATGCTAACTTCATGGAGTGCCCCCTAGTCTTTCTATTATCCGAAAGAGTAAATATTAACCTATTTACATCTACCCGTTCTAGACCTCTTTCATATCCCCCATCAGCCGTCTCTTCTCCAAGCTGAAAAGTCCTAACCTCTTTAGTCTTTCCTCATAAGGGAGCTGTTCCATTCCCCTTATCATTTTGGTAGCCCTTCTCTGTACCTTCTCCATCGCAATTATATCTTTTTTGAGATGCGGCGACCAGAATTGTACACAGTATTCAAGGTGCGGTCTCACCATGAAGCGATACAGAGGCATTATGACATTTTCCGTTTTATTCGCCATTCCCTTTCTAATAATTCCCAACATTCTGTTTGCTTTTTTGACTGCCGCAGCACACTGAACTGAAGATTTTGATGTGTTATCCACTATGACACCTAGATCTCTTTCTTGGGTTGTAGTACCTAATATGGAACCCAACATTGTGTGATTATAGCATGGGTTATTTTTCCCTATATGCATCACCTTGCACTTATCCACATTAAATTTCATCTGCCATTTGGATGCCCAATTTTCCAGTCTCACAAGTTCTTCCTGCAATTTATCACAATCTGCTTGTGATTTAACTCTGAACAATTTTGTGTCATCTGCAAATTTGATTATCTCACTCGTCGTATTTCTTTCCAGATCATTTATAAATATATTAAAAAGTAAGGGTCCCAATACAGATCCCTGAGGCACTCCACTGCCCACTCCCTTCCACTGAGAAAATTGTCCATTTAATCCTACTCTCTGTTTCCTGTCTTTTAGCCAGTTTGCAATCCACGAAAGGACACCGCCACCTATCCCATGACTTTTTACTTTTCCTAGAAGCCTCCCATGAGGAGGTTTGTCAAACACCTTCAGAAAATGAAAGTATACTATATCTACCGGTTCACCTTTATCCACATGTTTATTAACTCCTTCAAAAAAGTGAAGCAGATTTGTGAGGCAAAACTTGCCTTGGGTAAAGCCATGCTGACTTTGTTCCATTAAACCTTGTCTTTCTATATGTTCTGTGATTTTGATGTTTAGAACACTTTCCATTATTTTTCCTGGTACTGAAGTCAGGCTAACCGGTCTGTAGTTTCCTGGATTGCCCCTGGAGCCCTTTTAAATATTGGGGTTACTTTTGCTATCCTCCAGTCTTCAGGTACAATGGATGATTTTAATGATAGGTTACAAATTTTTACTAATAGGTATGACATTTCATTTTTTTAGTTCCTTCAGAATTCTGGGGTGTATACCATCCGGTCCAGGTGATTTACTACTCTTCAGTTTGTCAATCATGTCTACCATATCTTCTAGGTTCACCGTGATTTGATTCAGTCCATCTGAATCATTACCCATGAAAACCTTCTCCATTATGGGTACCTCCCCAACATCCTCTTCAGTAAACACCGAAGCAAGAAATCATTTAATTTTTCCGTGATGGCCTTATCTTCTCTAAGTGCCCCTTTAACCCCTCGATCATCTAATGGTCCAACTGACTCCCTCACAGGCTTTCTGCTTCGGATATATTTTAAAAAGTTTTTACTGTGAGTTTTTGCCTCTACGGCCAACTTCTTTTCAAATTCTCTCTTAGCCTGTCTTATCAATGTCTTACATTTAACTTGCCAACATTTATGCTTTATCCTATTTTCTTCTGTTGGATCTTTCTTCCAATTTTTGAATGAAGATCTTTTGGCTAAAATAGCTTCTTTCACCTCCCCTTTTAACCATGCAGGTAATCGTTTTGCCTTCTTTCCACCTTTCTTAATGTGTGGAATACATCTGGACTGTGCTTCTAGAATGGTATTTTTTAACAATGACTACACCTCTTGGACATTTTTTACTTTTGTAGCTGCTCCTTTCAGTTTTTTTCTAACAATTTTTCTCATTTTATCAAAGTTTCCCTTTTGAAAGTTTAGCACGAGAGCTGTGGATTTGCACCCTGTTCCTCTTCCAGTCATTAAATCAAATTTGATCATATTATGATCACTATTGCCAAGTGGCCCCACCACCGTGACCTCTCTCACCAAGTCATGTGCTCCACTGATAATTAGATCTAAAATTGCTCCCTCTCTTGTCGTTTCCTGAACCAATTGCTCCATAAAGCTATCATTTATTCCATCCAGGAACGTTATCTCTCTAGCGTGTCCCAATGATACATTTACCCAGTCAATATTGGGGAAATTGAAGTCTCCCATTATTACTGCATTACCAATTTGGTTAGCTTCCCTAATTTCCCTTAGCATTTCACTGTCCATCTCACCATCTTGACCAGGTGGATGGTAGTATACTCCTATCACTATAGTCTTCCCACAACACACAAGGGATTTCTACCCATAAAGTTTCAATTGTGCATTTAGTCTCATGCAGGATGTTTATCCTGTTGGACTCTATGCCATCCCAGACATAAAGCGCCACATCGCCTCCCGGGTGCTCCTCTCTATCATTGCGATATAATTTGTACCCAGGTATAGCACTGTCCCATTGGTTATCCTCTTTCCACCATGTCTCTGAGATGCCAATTAAGTCTATTTCATCATTCACTGCTATACATTCTAATTCTCCCATCTTACTTCTTAGACTTCTAGCATTAGCATACAAACATTTCAAAGTTTGTTTTTTGTTTGTATTTTCATTCTGCTTTTTAATTGATAGGGATAAGTTAGAATTTTTTAGCTCAGGTGAGTTTTTAGTTACAGGTACTTGGACTACTTTTCTTATTATTGGAACCTCACTGTCGGGATGCCCTAATTCTATTGCATCATTAGTATCCTTTGAAGATACCTCTCTCTGAACCATGCGCTGCTGAGCGACTGTCGGCTTTCCACTTTTTTCTAGTTTAAAAGCTGCTCTATCTCCTTTTTAAAGGTTAGCGCCAGCAGTCTGGTTCCACCCTGGTTAAGGTGGAGCCCATCTCTTTGGAAGAGACTCCCCCTTCCCCAAAAGGTTCCCCAGTTCCTAACAAAACTGAACCCCTCTTCCTTGCACCATCGTCTCATCCACGCATTGAGACTCCGGAGCTCTGCCTGCCTCTGGTGACCTGCGCGTGGAACAGGGAGCATTTCAGAGAATGCTACCCTGGAGGTTCTGGATTTAAGCTTTCTACCTAAGAGCCTAAATTTGGCTTCCAGAACCTCAGCTGAGGCAGTGTAGTAGAAGTTGCCATTCCTATGGAGAAGACTCATATTTTTTCCATCTTTCCTTTGCTTTGCCGAGTTCCTGTTATGTCTCTAGTTAAAGATAAGACATCATAGGTAGGGATGTGCAATAATTTCCATGAATGGGTAAAACACAATGAATGTGCCCATATTGATTTCATTTGTGACCCTCTAAAACAAATGGTAGGGCCCATGAATGAAAAAATAACTTTGTTCCAATTTTTTAAAATTTTCCAATCCATTTCAATGGTCCATTGAAGTCTGTGGCTAGGTAATGCTGAGCCAAAGCAGACACATTGGTAAGGAGACTAACCAGAAGACAAATCATGATGCAGCATCTTTTTAACTAAGATGTAGCTGCTATCTAGATCAAGTAACGCTGACATCATCTCACTATAAAATCTGAGCAGGTGCAAGAATCAGTCTGTATTTCCTCTCTAGATCTTTGCAGAGAAGGACATGCTAAGAAAAGTTATCTGGGATTTTTTAAAAAGCTTAGATTTGGTACTGGAAAAGGACTATTTGTGCTGCAGTGGTTTCACTCTTTGTACCAGGAAAGAAGGTAGTACACTGCTGCTGATTTTGATTTTTTTCTTCACTGGGAGAAGGTCAGGATGGGAGACAGTATTGAGATTACAGTTGCAGCAGTGCTAATTTTTTTTTATCTGTGGACAGTGAGGTGAGCATAGCATGATCAGAGACTGAAGAGAACATCATACCAGGCTGCCAGTCTTTTTTGTCTGTCAGTGGTTAACAATAATTGTTTGTGTGGAGTCACTTAACACTGCTGCACATCACAAAACAACACACATCCACTGTATATATGTATGTGTGTGTTTGACAGACAGTTTTCCATAGACTGACTGGTACTGTGAGTAGGGGTACAGCTACAGTATCAATACATTTGTAATATCTAAACTCCCAGTAGGCAGTGATTGTCAGAAAATTCTATTATGTCAGAAAAATAGAGCGGAAGGGATGTTGGCAGTGTTGGCAGCTTAGACTAGGGAAACATTAAACAAAGCAATCCAGCACCTACATTAAAGAGGGACTTTTTAAAGTCCAGAATGGTAGGAGGGAAAGGCAGCTCAATGCAGAAGAAATAGAAGTTTGGAAAGTATGTGCCACTGCTGCCTGTTCTTATTTCTCTTGTATTAGAACAGAGGTAAAAGATAGGAGAGTCATCCATGACTGTCAATAGCAGGGCAGGAGTATCAAAAGTGCAACCACCAAATCCAGCAGATGGGTCCTTTTTGGTTCCTGTTTCTGAGACAGTGAAAGCAGTATTTGCACCAACTGATTCATAAAAAGATGCTTGGCTGGGATTTTCTAAATCAGAAGATATTGAAGTGCTGCTAGCTGAATAGAATGTGGGAAGTTCAATCAATAGGATTTTAAACTATAATTTAGTGACGGGGCAAGAGATGATACTGTACTGATGATGTTGAGATCAACTCCCAGTACAGGGCTACAGGTAGAGAGTAAAAATGCTGTTTCTGTTATATCTCCTCAGGATCCTCTCTCTACCTCAAGTCTAGTGCCAGCACCAACCTCCAAGGATATAAAGGATCACAGAAGAAATCCCTTATCTGGAGGCACTTTAAATTGAGGGAGTACCTACATTTTGCTCAATGTATTAATTGCAGGAAGAACATCAGACAAAGGAAGCAAGTGGAGCATCTCAAAAATGCTGGTATGCAGCATCAACTGTAGAAGCAACACCCGCTAGCATTGGCATCGGGGGAGGTGGCAGTACAAGCCTGTGGACCCTTTGCCACTCCAGGTAAAAGCTAGAGAAAGGAGGTTGAAAAGGGGAAAACTTTTCCTCAGATTGATCTAACAGTTACTTACAGCAAGGCCATTGGATCAGCTTGGCATGCCTGAAGTCCTCAGCCATGCATCCAATGTGGCAACCCACCATATAGGAAATGGGGTAGTGCTCTGCAGCACTGTCTCAAGGCAAGAGACAGGCAGCATCCAAAGTAGTAACGAGGAGAATTAGAGAAATGATTGCCCTTCATGACGAGCCCCTGCAAGTAGTGGAGAACATGGGCTTTAAATGTTTGCTGCATATGTTAACTTCAATTACAAAGTTTGTTCCAGGACTACATTTAGTAGGATTGTTATTTATTTATAAAATTTACCCTGTACAGCCAGTGTCATAGTCACATGCAGGTGCAAATGGCTAAGAAGATGGGAGTAGGTTGCATTTCAATAGTGATATCTGGACCAGCATGAAATCTATACATGTCTTCACAAAAGGACATTGCCTCCTATCCGATAACTTTTTAATGCTCTTAGTAGTCTCTAATGGAGGACTTTGACAAATGACTTCTAAAAATTCAAATAGACTAAATCTATAGTCTTACCTTTATTCACATGTTTATTAACCTCTTCAAAAGATTTGTGAGGCAAGACTACCCTTGTACAAATCCATGCTATAAATGTCATAAATAAATAAATAAATAAATAAATAAATATTGGTTGCATTCCATTAAAGCATGTTGATCTATATGTTCTGTGATTTTGTTTTTTAGAATATTTTCCATGATTTTTCCCAGCACTGAAGTTCAGGCTCACCAGTCAATAGTTTCTCAGATCTCCCTTGGATCCCTTTTTAAATATCAAGGTTACATTGACCACTCTCTAGTCTTCAGGTATAATGGACAATTTTAGTGATAGGTTACAAATTACTAGAAATAGAACTGAAATTTCATTTTTGTTACTCTTCAATCTGCCTTACCTCAACTGCCCTAATACATCTTCCAAGTTCACTGTGATTTGGTTCAGATCATCTGAATCATCACCCTTGAAAACCATTGCCGGAACAGGTTTCTCTCCAACATCCTTATTAATAATCACTGAAGCAAAGAATTCATTTAAAGGTGAATTTTAAAGCCTGACGCATGCATTAATTAGGGGATGCGTGAATAAGTCAGGCTTGCATGCTGAGCAGATTTTAAAGGCTATTGAGATACACACATATCTCCTGCCGCACGCACATCTTGGAAGTTTTCAAAAAGGAGCGGGTCAAGTGGCATGAACCAGAGATGTACATGTAAATACTTATGTGATCTACCGTGCACCAAAGACCCCTGCCATGTAACTTTACTTCTGCTATTTATGATGTGTAAGTTAAAAAATAAAGAAAAATAGATAGTGGGGTTTTAAGGGTCGGGACTAACTGGGGGAGTGAAGGCTATCAAACTGGGGGGGGAGGGGGATTGGAGGATCTATCTCTTATCTGGGTGAAATGAGGACAAACTGTAAAACTGGGAATGGAGTCGGTGGCATGCACCTCTTTTAAAATCCCCCAATTTATGTGGAGAAAGTGAGATTTGTAAGCACATGTTTGCACCCACTTAAAATTTGGGGCACATATGCACGCGGCCAGGTATATACACTCACTTTATAAAACAGCCGCATCCCTTGGCATGGGCAGATGCACACATGCACATATGCACCCTCGCACCAGTTTGAAAGTTGCCATCCCTGTCTTTCCGCGATGGTTTTAGTTTTCCTATGTGCCTTAGACTATTCATGCCATGTTTGTTGCCATGTTGATATAGTCTTAATTTGTTGGCATGCCTTCACCCTTCTGATGATGTCTACCTACCAGTTTCATTAGTAATGATTAGAAATCCCAATTTGGGAGCCAAAAGGCTGCTTTTCTTCCCCTACTGACTTTAATGGAAAATGAAAAATAAATAAAACATAAATGAAGCAAATTCAATTATTCAGAATGAACAGAACACATTTTTTCCTTCTGTACATCCCTAATCATTGGGCTGCTTGTAGTAGCCACCTGCAGCCACTAGGCAGCAGCTAGCTACCTCCCATATTCCTCTCTTTAAGAGTAATTTTCAAAAGGATTTGCATGCCAAACACTGGGTTTTATACATGTAAATGCCCTGCTTGTGAGTTAGTGGGCTTTTGAAAATTGCTATAATATATATTGATTTTTCAATATATTTTACCTGTGCAAGTGAACTTTAATTAGATGTTAATTTTTAAAAGCATTTACATGCTTAAAATTGGATTTTATACGTGTAAATGCACTTTACCCATGTAAGTGGACATTTGACATTTTTTATTTTATTTATCTGTAAGAAGGGGCAGCTCCAGGCAATCTGCTGCCTGAGGTGAGGGAAGAGAAGGCACCCTCTCCACATGGTGCAGCACAAGTCAAATCACCAAGATGGCATGGAAGTGTTGTCCCACTTAGAGTCTGACGCTCTTGAAGATTTGAAATGATGGGAAAGTGAGCAGGCAGAGGTCAGAGTTCCCAGAGGTGTGGCAGATAAGAGTTTTAGTGATATTTCTAGGAAGCCGACTAAACACCACCACGCTCCTTGGTACCCTGCCATCTACTTCCCATGCTTCCTCAGCATTTGCACCCTGGGGAAGTAGGAGATTAGTGAATGGTGAGGGTATGTGCGGAGTGCACTCTCTCAGGGCCAGTGCAAGGTGTTAAGTGCTTGGCGAACTTTGCAGTCTTGCCCCTCCCCCCACTCCTTCTCACTTCACCCAGTAAAATAATTATGCATTAATACAACACTGGAAAGCCATGAAAAAACTGAATTACAATATAGTAAACCTCTCAAATCAAAACTACACTAACCACCAGCACTCAATCAGTAAGAATCCTATCCATGAAAATGCAATAATGCAAATATTACACCGAGCCCTAAAACGCCAATACACCCCCTATATATAAAACACAATAAGATTCCTACCGAGAAACTACACTTCCATCACAAACCAGAACACAGGCAATCACCAAATACA